>NC_051176.1:264119611-264822111 GCF_013339695.2 Rhipicephalus sanguineus
AGGAGTCATAAAAATGTAATGTTTTTTTTTTTCATCTTCAAAAGTGCGCTTAGTCAACACAGACACATGAAGAAAAAAATACAGGACATGGCAACAACGAGCGGGACTGAATATGTCCTGTATTTTTTTTTGTCCTGTGTCTGTGTTGACTAAGCGCACTTTTGAAGATCAATCAACACCAACTAGCCCACCTTATAGCTCTCGTGAATGTAATGTTTGTTACACCGATATAAAAGCGGATAGCCGACGCTGCCACCACAATTGGCGTTGTCCTCACATGACGCTTGTATAGGGTCTTTTTCCGGAGCAGTTCGAAGCACTGGCGTGGAAACTTGACTGCGATGCAAATGCCTGGGTTCGATTCCGGCTCGAGCTGTGATTTTTAATATATCCTTCGGTCGTGATATTTCGCCCAGCGACAACGCCGCCGACGCCGGCACCACATTTTCTGTGACACGTGGTCTTTCACGCTGTCGCGTTAAGATCTCCAATGTCTGCGTTGATACAGACTGTGAGTCACCTGTGGCGTATACTCACATGATACGGTCCGCGTTGTGCGGCTATGTGCGGCACGTGACTGGTGGAAAGGATTTCATGAAGTACGCGACAGGGAAGTCACGTTATTCATGTTGTGACCTGCGAATCGTGTTCGCCGTACACTCACGTCTCCCGGCCGCAGCGTCCGCGCATTTTCGATGGAGGCGAAAATGCTAGAGGCCCGTGTGCGCAGATTTAGGTGCACGTTATAGAACCCCAGGTGGTCGAAATTCCCGGAGCCCTCCACTACGGCGTCTCTCATAATCATATCGTGGTTTTGATATGTAGTTGTACTAAGTTAAGGAGACGACCACGAGAGCGCCAAGACGTAGTAGGCAGGCAGATAGATAGATAGATAGATAGATAGATAGATAGATAGATAGATAGATAGATAGATAGATAGATAGATAGATAGATAGATAGATAGATAGATAGATAGATAGATAGATAGATAGATAGATAGATAGATAGATAGATAGATAGATAGAATTGGTTCGATAAGAAATGTTTCGAATTTTAAAAATCATTTTATTTCGCACTTTTTTCCAACCAGGCAGACAGCCTAAGAGAAGGCATATGTTTAGCAAAAGTAGAGACAATTTAGGGTACAGTGTGTGCTACTATGCGTGACTCGTATACGTATGGCTGGCTCTCGTATTTGAGGATCTTCAAGCACATCTTTCGATGGTGTGCAATGCCACCGCGGTTAACGTTAGAGCGGTGTCCCCCTTCACGCGCCGGCACGTGACCTTGCTTGCGGTTCACTGAAAACGACTCGCACACCATCAGGGATGTTGATTGAGAAAAACATGACTTGGAAGCTCGCGTTGCCTTGCGATTGATTCAAACACATTACCACACCACCCGACACCCCTACATTGGACACTCGCTTAGCCCACCTCTGGGAGGCGCACCATAGCATACTGGAGAGATGGAAACGACAGAAACATAACAGAACGTTAAAACGCCGACTGGCCACGCTACAGACACAAATAACTGCGCACGCCGAGGAGTTGTGCCGTTCCAACTGGGGTCAGGTGTGCAACAGCATAGCTGGCAACCTCTCTACCAAGTACGCATGGCACCTCCTACGGCACCTTATCAACCCCACAAACTCACGCGCAACGTCACAACATCACATTGCACGCCTACTTCACAACACCACGCTTTCCCCCGACTCCCTTTTGGACCAACTCCGCACAACACACACAGCACCCGGCACCTCCTCCCCTCTCCCGTACTACACGGGAGCCCCGAATGAAGCCCTGGACAACGATATATCCGAGCAAGAGGTCCGTATGGCCCTCCAGAACATCCGCACAAGCTCTGCACCGGGAAAAGACAGGATAACTAACTCTATGCTCCGTAATCTGGATGATCAATCGATTGCGCAGATTACAGATTACTTCAATAAATGCTGGCAGGAAGGCACCTTGCCACAATCCTGGCGCCATGCTAAGATTGTATTCATTCCTAAACCAAACAAACCCCTTACCATATCAAACCTCCGCCCCATTTCACTGACATCGTGTCTCGGGAAGCTTCTCGAGCATGTTGCTTTGAACAGACTGACTCAACACATGCACGACCACAACCTATATCCGCACAGCATGGTGGGCTTCCGCCCACGCCTCTCCGCCCAAGATGCCATGCTTCTACTGACGCACGACATTCTTGATCCTCTCATCCCCGCTCATACTAAAGCCGTCTTGGCCCTGGACTTAACCAAGGCCTTTGATCGAGTAGAACACCGAGCGATCATGGCGGCTCTCTCCCCTCTCAATGTGGGCGTTCGTATGTACGCCTACATACAAGCCTTCCTATCGGGACGCACGGCTGAGGTTCATATGGGCCCCCATGCGTCCCCTCCATACACCCTCAGTGGAGTTGGTACTCCGCAAGGTTCGGTCCTTTCCCCTTTTCTCTTCAATGCCACACTCATTCCCTTAGCCCGCGCTCTTCACAACATCCCTCACCTTCACCACACCCTCTATGCAGACGACATCACACTGTGGACCACACACGGTAGTGATGGCGACATAGAGGAAACCTTACAAACCGCCGCAAACATCACACAACAACACGCACAAAGCATTGGTCTCTCCTGTTCCCCAGAAAAATCTGAGCTGTTTATCATACACCCTTCACCACGCACTCTTCCCACTGCCCCGATCATTGTAACTCTGGCCGGTCGCCCTATCCCAGAGGTCGACACAATCCGGATCTTAGGCCTTCACATCCAAAACAATGGCCGTAACACTTTCACTATCCGGATACTCAAGCGAGTGACGGAAGCGCTTTCGCACCTCGTCCGAAGAGTTTCTGGCAAACACTATGGCATGAAGGAACACGATTTGTGTCGCCTCATTCATGCCTTCATACTGAGTCGCTTCCTATATACAATCCCGTATCTCCGACTTCGACAAGAAGAAATAGCCACCCTGGATGCCATGCTTCGTAAAGCCTACAAGGTGGCCCTACACCTCCCCCCTAACACACAGACCACTAAACTTCTTCAGCTTGGGCTCCATAACACCACACAGGAACTCATTGAGGCCCACAGACGAGCGCAATACACTCGTCTAGCTCAGTCTTTCACCGGACGCTACATACTTGACACCCTCAATATTCACATACCAGCAGCCTACCCCACACTTATACCAATCCCCCGACCCATACACACACAGCTCATAGTAAAACCTCTCCCAAGAAACACCCACGTTACCTACCATTCGGCCCGCCGCAAGGCACGTGCAAAAGCTCTCCACAAATACTACGGTTCTGAAGAGGACGCCGTATGGGTGGATGCAGCTTGCACGGGCGACGACGCGGCAGTTGCAGTCGTTGATCGCACACTCCGACCCATCGCAACTCTCCACCTTCCTCCTGCGTCCACACCGGAATCCTCAGAAGAAGCGGCGATCGCGCTTGCCCTCACACAGACTGACGCCCGGTACGTTCTTTCCGACTCGAAAACCGCGATCCTAAATTTCGCGCGAGGACGAGTCCACGAGACTGCTTTCCAAATTCTCAGCTCGCCCACTAAAAACCAGGCCCGCCATGTGGAGCTGATCTGGGTGCCTGCGCACTCTGGGAATCCCGGCAACGAAGCCGCCAATGACCACGCCCGAGGTCTCATCAACCGGGCGGCGGCGGAATCGGAGTCGGGCTCTTCTAGGGAGCGCACGCATTCCTTCAACGAAATTACCCAGTCATACCGCGCTGAACGCCAGCTATACCCCCCACCCCACCGATCCCTAAAAAAATTTCACCAAATATTATGGCGCCGCCTTCAGACCCGCACCCTTCCCTCCCCCTATTTCTTTTCCCGCATTTACCCGGGAGCGTACGCCCCGTCCTGTGCTCAATGCACTCATCCCCACGCTACCCTTACCCACATTCTCATGGAATGCCCGGCGGACCCTCCACCGCGGGGCCCGGAGCCACTGACCACATGGGAGGAATGGGAGACCCTGCTGCGCTCGACGGACCCGGCCAAGCAGCAGATCGCCACTGACCGGGCTGCCCACGTCATGGAACTGCATGAACTCATGAACGCATAGCGCAGTGGGGTCGTGCGGGGACCCTGCGACGTACGTGCCCAAATCCCTTGGTCAAATAAAGTTTTACCTCCTCCTTACCACTCCTCGTGCCAGACGTACAACATTATTGCAAGTGTAGAGTACATTAACAAATAACCAAAAAGTAGTTAACGAACAGCTTACTGTTCTGCCGCAGTAAAGTACATAGTACTCTAAATCGCCTTCCACAGGTGCAGGTAAATACAGCTCTTCTATCGTAGAGTACATGATACCCTAAATCTCCTATTGTTCTAAACACACCGAAAGAAATCCGGCAGATCCCATCAGGGTCGTAGCCAGGCGGGGGGGGATGGGGGGGGGGGGGGCAGGAGGGGGGGAATTGCATGCGCATATATACACGCACACATACAAACGCGCGCACGAAGATAGAAAAAGAATGGTTGAACCCCCCCACCCCCCGAAAAAAATTTCTGGCTACGCTTCTGGATCCCACGCATTGCGGTAATCAATTTCATGCGAAGTAGTCAGCGAGTGGCAGCCTATGCCGGAATTTTCGCTCAGAGCTAAGCGTTAAGGGGTGGATCGACGTCTGCGCGTAAATTGAGTAGTACGCATCTCGTGCACTTACCAAGCATGCCGAGTACACTGGCGTGTAAAGAGTACATCATGGCCCGACGTGACGTCAGCAATCTCGTTAGAGCACAGACATCAGTTTTATCGCCACGAAATGCACTACGGTGCGATGATGTGCATATCATAAGTAGCGGTCGTAGGCGTGTGTACTCGCGCAACGCTTGACTACAGTTTGAGGAGTCATAAAAATGTAATGTTTTTTTTTTTTCATCTTCAAAAGTGCGCTTAGTCAACACAGACACATGAAGAAAAAAATACAGGACATGGCAACAACGAGCGGGACTGAATATGTCCTGTATTTCTTTTTTTTTTGTCCTGTGTCTGTGTTGACTAAGCGCACTTTTGAAGATCAATCAACACCAACTAGCCCACCTTATAGCTCTCGTGAATGTAATGTTTGTTACACCGATATAAAAGCGGATAGCCGACGCTGCCACCACAATTGGCGTTGTCCTCACATGACGCTTGTATAGGGTCTTTTTCCGGAGCAGTTCGAAGCACTGGCGTGGAAACTTGACTGCCATGCAAATGCCTGGGTTCGATTTCGGCTCGAGCTGTGATTTTTAATATATCCTTCGGTCGTGATATTTCGCCCAGCGACAACGCCGCCGACGCCGGCACCGCATTTTCTGTGACACGTGGTCTTTCACGCTGTCGCGTTAAGATCTCCAATGTCTGCGTTGATACAGACTGTGAGTCACCTGTGGCGTATACTCACATGATACGGTCCGCGTTGTGCGGCTAAGTGCGGCACGTGACTGGTGGAAAGGATTTCATGAAATACGTGACAGGGAAGTCACGTTATTCATGTTGTGACCTGCGAATCGTGTTCGCCGTACACTCACGTCTCCCGGCCGCAGCGTCCGCGCATTTTCGATGGAGGCGAAAATGCTAGAGCCCCGTGTCCTCAGATTTAGGTGCACGTTAAAGAACCCCAGGTGGTCGAAATTCCCGGAGCCCTCCACTACGGCGTGTCTCATAATCATATCGTGGTTTTGTATGTAGTTGTACTAAGTTAAGGAGACGACCACGAGAGCGCCAAGACGTAATAGGCAGGCAGATAGATAGATAGATAGATAGATAGATAGATAGATAGATAGATAGATAGATAGATAGATAGATAGATAGATAGATAGATAGATAGATAGATAGATAGATAGATAGATAGATAGATAGAATTGGTTGGATAAGAAATGTTTGGAATTTTAAAAATCATTTTATTTCGTACTTTTTTCCAACCAGGCAGACAGCCTAAGAGAAGGCATATGTTTAGCAAAAGTAGAGACAATTTAGGGTACAGTGTATGCTACTATGCGTGACTCGTATACGTATGGCTGGCTCTCGTATTTGAGGATCTTCAAGCACATCTTTCGATGGTGTGCATTGCCACCACGGTTAACGTTAGAGCGGTGTCCCCCTTCACGCGCCGGCACGTGACCTTGCTTGCGGTTCACTGAAAACGACTCGCACACCATCAGGGATGTTGATTGAGAAAAACATGACTTGGAAGCTCGCGTTGCCTTGCGATTGATTCATTACCACTCCTCGTGCCAGACGTACAACATTATTGCAAGTGTAGAGTACATTAACAAATAACCAAAAAGTAGTTAAAGAACAGCTTACTGCTCTGCCGAAGTAAAGTACATAGTACTCTAAATCGCCTTCCACAGGTGCAGGTAAATGCAGCTCTTCTATCGTAGAGTACATGATACCCTAAATCTCCTATTGTTCTAAACACACCGAAAGAAATCCGGCAGATCCCATCAGGGTCGTAGCAAGGCGGGGGGGGGGGGGGGGGGGGTTGCATGCGCATATATACACGCACACATACAAACGCGCGCACGAAGATAGAAAAAGAATGGTTGAACCCCCCCACCCCCCACCCCCCGAAAAAAATATCTGGCTATGCTTCTGGATCCCACGCATTGCGGGAATCAATTTCATGCGAAGTAGTCAGCGAGTGGCAGCCTATGCCGGAATTTTCGCTCAGAGCTAAGCGTTAAGGGGTGGATCGACGTCTGCGCGTAAATTGAGTAGTACGCATATCGTGCACTTACCAAGCATGCCGAGTACACTGGCGTGTAAAGGTACATCATGGCCCGACGTGACGTCAGCACTCTCGTTAGAGCACAGACATCAGTTTATCGCCACGAAATGCACTACGGTGCGATGATGTGCATATCATAAGTAGCGGTCGTAGGCGTGTGTACTCGCGCAACGCTTGACTACAGTTTGAGGAGTCATAAAAATGTAATGTTTTTTTTTTTTTCATCTTCAAAAGTGCGCTTAGTCAACACAGACACATGAAGAAAAAAATACAGGACATGGCAACAACGAGCGGGACTGAATATGTCCTGTATTTTTTTTTTTGTCCTGTGTCTGTGTTGACTAAGCGCACTTTTGAAGATGAATCAACACCAACTAGCCCACCTTATAGCTCTGGTGAATGTAATGTTTGTTACACCGATATAAAAGCGGAAAGCCGACGCTGCCACCACAATTGGCGTTGTCCTCACATGACGCTTGTATAGGGTCTTTTTCCGGAGCAGTTCGAAGCACTGGCGTGGAAACTTGACTGCCATGCAAATGCCTGGGTTCGATTCCGGCTCGAGCTGTGATTTTTAATATATCCTTCGATCGTGATATTTCGCCCAGCGACAACGCCGCCGACGCCGGCACCGCATTTTCTGTGACACGTGGTCTTTCACGCTCTCGCGTTAAGATCTCCAATGTCTGCGTTGATACAGACTGTGAGTCACCTGTGGCGTATACTCACATGATACGGTCCGCGTTGTGCGGCTAAGTGCGGCACGTGACTGGTGGAAAGGATTTCATGAAATACGCGACAGGGAAGTCACGTTATTCATGTTGTGACCTGCGAGTCGTGTTCGCCGTACACTCACGTCTCCCGGCCGCAGCGTCCGCGCATTTTCGATGGAGGCGAAAATGCTAGAGCCCCGTGTCCTCAGATTTAGGTGCACGTTAAAGAACCCCAGGTGGTCGAAATTCCCGGAGCCCTCCACTACGGCGTGTCTCATAATCATATCGTGGTTTTGGTATGTAGTTGTACTAAGTTAAGGAGACGACCACGAGAGCGCCAAGACGTAGTAGGCAGATAGATAGATAGATAGATAGATAGATAGATAGATAGATAGATAGATAGATAGATAGATAGATAGATAGATAGATAGATAGATAGATAGATAGATAGATAGATAGATAGATAGATAGATAGATAGAATTGTTTGGATAAGAAATGTTTGGAATTTTAAAAATCATTTTATTTCGTACTTTTTTCCAACCAGGCAGACAGCCTAAGAGAAGGCATATGTTTAGCAAAAGTAGAGACAATTTAGGGTACAGTGTATGCTACTATGCGTGACTCGTATGCGTATGGCTGGCTCTCGTATTTGAGGATCTTCAAGCACATCTTTCGATGGTGTGCATTGCCACCACGGTTAACGTTAGAGCGGTGTCCCCCTTCACGCGCCGGCACGTGACCTTGCTTGCGGTTCACTGAAAACGACTGGCACACCATCAGGGATGTTGATTGAGAAAAACATGACTTGGAAGCTCGCGTTGCCTTGCGATTGATTCATTACCACTCCTCGTGCCAGACGTACAGCATTATTGCAATTGTAGAGTACATTAACAAATAACCAAAAAGTAGTTAACGAACAGCTTACTGCTCTGCCGCAGTAACGTACATAGTACTCTAAATCGCCTTGCACAGGTGCAGGTGCATACAGCTCTTCTATCGTAGAGTACATGATACCCTAAATCCCCTATTGTTCTAAACACACCAAAAGAAATCCGGAAGATCCCATCAGGGTCGTAGCCAGGCGGGGGGGGGGGGGGGGCGAGGAAAAGAATGGTTGAACCCCTCCACCCCCCACCCACCCCCGAAAAAAAGATTTCTGGCTACGCTTCTGGATCCCACGCATTGCGGGAATCAATTTCATGCGAAGTAGTCAGCGAGTGGCAGCCTATGCCGGAATTTTCGCTCAGAGCTAAGCGTTAAGGGGTGGATCGACGTCTGCGCGTAAATTGAGTAGTACGCATATCGTGCACTTACCAAGCATGCCGAGTACACTGGCGTGTAAAGAGTACATCATGGCCCGACGTGACGTCAGCACTCTCGTTAGAGCACAGACATCAGTTTTATCGCCACGAAATGCACTACGGTGCGATGATGTGCATATCATAAGTAGCGGTCGTAGGCGTGCGTACTCGCGCAACGCTTGACTACAGTTTGAGGAGTCATAAAAATGTAATGTTTTTTTTTTTTCATCTTCAAAAGTGCGCTTAGTCAACACAGACACATGAAGAAAAAAATACAGGACATGGCAACAGCGAGCGGGACTGAATATGTCCTGTATTTTTTTTTTTGTCCTGTGTCTGTGTTGACTAAGCGCACTTTTGAAGATCAATCAACACCAACTAGCCCACCTTATAGCTCTCGTGAATGTAATGTTTGTTACACCGATATAAAAGCGGATAGCCGACGCTGCCACCACAATTGGCGTTGTCCTCACATGACGCTTGTATAGGGTCTTTTTCCGGAGCAGTTCGAAGCACTGGCGTGGAAACTTGACTGCCATGCAAATGCCTGGGTTCGATTCCGGCTCGAGCTGTGATTTTTAATATATCCTTCGGTCGTGATATTTCGCCCAGCGACAACGCCGCTGACGCCGGCACCGCATTTTCTGTGACACGTGGTCTTTCACGCTGTCGCGTTAAGATCTCCAATGTCTGCGTTGATACAGACTGTGAGTCACCTGTGGCGTATACTCACATGATACGGTCCGCGTTGTGCGGCTATGTGCGGCACGTGACTGGTGGAAAGGATTTCATGAAGTACGCGACAGGGAAGTCACGTTATTCCTGTTGTGACCTGCGAATCGTGTTCGCCGTACACTCACGTCTCCCGGCCGCAGCGTCCGCGCATTTTCGATGGAGGCGAAAATGCTAGAGGCCCGTGTGCTCAGATTTAGGTGCACGTTAAAGAACCCCAGGTGGTCGAAATTCCCGGAGCCCTCCACTACGGCGTCTCTCATAATCATATCGTGGTTTTGGTATGTAGTTGTACTAAGTTAAGGAGACGACCACGAGAGCGCCAAGCCGTAGTAGGCAGGCAGATAGATAGATAGATAGATAGATAGATAGATAGATAGATAGATAGATAGATAGATAGATAGATAGATAGATAGATAGATAGATAGATAGATAGATAGATAGATAGATAGATAGATAGATAGATAGATATAGATAGATAGATAGATAGAATTGGTTGGATAAGAAATGTTTCGAATTTTAAAATCATTTTATTTCGTACTTTTTTCCAACCAGGCAGACAGCCTATGAGAAGGCATATGTTTAGCAAAGTAGAGACAATTTAGGGTACAGTGTATGCTACTATGCGTGACTCGTATACGTATGGCTGGCTCTCGTATTTGAGGATCTTCAAGCACATCTTTCGATGGTGTGCAATGCCACCACGGTTAACGTTAGAGCGGTGCCCCCCTTCACGCGCCGGCACGTGACCTTGCTTGCGGTTCACTGAAACGACTCGCACACCATCAGGATGTTGAGTGAGAAAAACATGACTTGGAAGCTCGCGTTGCCTTGCGATTGATTCATTACCACTCCTCGTGCCAGACGTACAGCATTATTGCAATTGTAGAGTACATTAACAAATAACCAAAAAGTAGTTAACGAACAGCTTACTGCTCTGCCGCAGTAACGTACATAGTACTCTAAATCGCCTTCCACAGGTGCAGGTGCATACAGCTCTTATATCGTAGAGTACATGATACCCTAAATCCCCTATTGTTCTAAACACACCAAAAGAAATCCGGAAGATCCCATCAGGGTCGTAGCCAGGCGGGGGGGGGGGGGGGGGGGCGAGGAAAAGAATGGTTGAACCCCTCCACCCCCCACCCACCCCCCGAAAAAAAGATTTCTGGCTACGCTTCTGGATCCCACGCATTGCGGGAATCAATTTCATGCGAAGTAGTCAGCGAGTGGCAGCCTATGCCGGAATTTTCGCTCAGAGCTAAGCGTTAAGGGGTGGATCGACGTCTGCGCGTAAATTGAGTAGTACGCATATCGTGCACTTACCGAGCATGCCGAGTACACTGGCGTGTAAAGAGTACATCATGGCCCGACGTGACGTCAGCACTCTCGTTAGAGCACAGACATCAGTTTTATCGCCACGAAATGCACTACGGTGCGATGATGTGCATATCATAAGTAGCGGTCGTAGGCGTGCGTACTCGCGCAACGCTTGACTACAGTTTGAGGAGTCATAAAAATGTAATGCTTTTTTTCATCTTCAAAAGTGCGCTTAGTCAACACAGACACATGAAGAAAAAAATACAGGACATGGCAACAAAGAGCGGGACTGAATATGTCCTGTATTTTTTTTTTGTCCTGTGTCTGTGTTGACTAAGCGCACTTTTGAAGATCAATCAACACCAACTAGCCCACCTTATAGCTCTCGTGAATGTAATGTATGTTACACCGATATAAAAGCGGATAGCCGACGCTGCCACCACAATTGGCGTTGTCCTCACATGACGCTTGTATAGGGTCTTTTTCCGGAGCAGTTCGAAGCACTGGCGTGGAAACTTGACTGCCATGCAAATGCCTGGGTTCGATTCCGGCTCGAGCTGTGATTTTTAATATATCCTTCGGTCGTGATATTTCGCCCAGCGACAATGCCACCGACGCTGGCACCGCATTTTCTGTGACACGTGGTCCTTCACGCTGTCGCGTTAAGATCTCCAATGTCTGCGTTGATACAGACTGAGTCACCTGTGCGTATACTCACATGATACGGTCCGCGTTGTGCGGCTATGTGCGGCTATGTGCGGCACGTGACTGGTGTAAAGGATTTCATGAAGTACGCGACAGGGAAGTCATGTTATTCATGTTGTGACCTGCGAATCGTGTTCGCCGTACACTCACGTCTCCCGGCCGCAGCGTCCGCGCATTTTCGATGGAGGCGAAAATGCTAGAGGCCTGTGTGCTCAGATTTAGGTGCACGTTAAAAACCCCAGGTGGTCGAAATTCCCGGAGCCCTCCACTACGGCGTCTCTCATAATCATATCGTGGTTTTGGTATGTAGTTGTACTAAGTTAAGGAGACAACCACGAGAAGGCCAAGACGTAGTAGGCAGGCAGATAGATAGATAGATAGATAGATAGATAGATAGATAGATAGATAGATAGATAGATAGATAGATAGATAGATAGATAGATAGATAGATAGATAGATAGATAGATAGATAGATAGATAGATAGATAGATAGATAGATAGATAGATAGATAGATAGATAGAATTGGTTCGATAAGAATGTTTCGATTTTAAAAATCATTTTATTTCGTACTTTTTTCCAACCAGGCAGACAGCCTAAGAGAAGGCATATGTTTAGCAAAGTAGAGACAATTTAGGGTACAGTGTATGCTACTATGCGTGACTCGTATATACGTATTGCTGGTTCTCGTATTTGAGGATCTTCAAGCACATCTTTCGATGGTGTGCATTGCCACCACGGTTAACGTTAGAGCGGTGTCCCCCTTCACGCGCCGGCACGTGACCTTGCTTGCGGTTCACTGAAAACGACTCGCACACCATCAGGGATGTTGATTGAGAAAAACATGACTTGGAAGCTCGCGTTGCCTTGCGATTGATTCATTACCACTCCTCGTGCCAGACGTACAACATTATTGCAAGTGTAGAGTACATTAACAAATAACCAAAAAGTAGTTAACGAACAGCTGACTGCTCTGCCGCAGTAAAGTACATAGTACTCTAAATCGCCTTCCACAGGTGCAGGTAAATGCAGCTCTTCTATCGTAGAGTACATGATACCCTAAATCTCCTATTGTTCTAAACACACCGAAAGAAATCCGGCAGATCCCATCAGGGTCGTAGCAAGGCGGGGGGGGGGGGGGGGGGGTTGCATGCGCATATATACACGCACACATACAAACGCGCGCACGAAGATAGAAAAAGAATGGTTGAACCCCCCACCCCCCACCCACTTCCGAAAAAAAGATTTCTGGCTACGCTTCTGGATCCCACGCATTGCGGGAATCAATTTCATGCGAAGTAGTCAGCGAGTGGCAGCCTATGCCGGAATTTTCGCTCAGAGCTAAGCGTTAAGGGGTGGATCGACGTGTGCGCGTAAATTGAGAAGTACGCATATCGTGCACTTACCAAGCATGCCGAGTACACTGGCGTGTAAAGGGTACATCATGGTCCGACGTGACGTCAGCACTCTCGTTAGAGCAGAGACATAAGTTTTATCGCCTCGAAATGCACTACGGTGCGATGATGTGCATATCATAAGTAGCGGTCGTAGGCCTGCGTACTCGCGCAACGATTGACTACAGCTTGAGGAGTCATAAAAATGTAATGTGTTTTTTTTTTCTTTTCATCTTCAAAAGTGCGCTTAGTCAGCACAGACACACGAAGAAAAAAATACAGGACATAAGGCAACAACGAGCGCGACTGAAGATGTCCTGTATTTTCTTTTTTTTGTCCTGTGTCTGTGTTGACTAAGCGCACTTTTGAAGATGAATCAACACCAACTAGCCCACCTTATAGCTCTCGTGAATGTAATGTTTGTTACACCGATATAAAAGCGGATAGCCGACGCTGCCACCACAATTGGCGTTGTCCTCACATGATGCTTGTAAATAGGGTCTTTTTCCGGAGCAGTTCGAAGCACTGGCGTGGCTCTGTATAGCAGAATACTTGACTGCCATGCAAATGCTTGGGTTCGATTCCGGCTCGAGCTGTGATTTTTAATATATCATTCGATCGTGATATTTCACCCAGCGACAACGCCGCCGACGCCGGCACCGCATTTTCTGTGACACGTGGTCTTTCACGCTGTCGCTTTAAGATCTCCAATGTCTGCGTTTATACAGACTGCGAGTCACCTGTGGCGTATACTCACATGATATGGGCCGCGTTGTGCGGCTATGTGCGGCACGTGACTGGTGGAAAGGATTTCATGAAGTACGCGGCAGGGAAGTCACGTTATTCATGTTGTGACCTGCGAATCGTGTTCGCCGTACACTCACGTCTCCCGGCCGCAGCGTCCGCGCATTTTCGATGGAGGCGAGACTGCTAGAGGCCCGTGTGCTCAGATTTCATCATCATCATCATCATCATCATCATCATCATCATCATCATCAGCCTGTCTACGCCCACTGCAGGGCAAAGGCCTCTCCCATGTTCCGCCAATCAACCCGGTCGTGTGCTTTCTGCTGCCACGTAATACCTGCAAACTTCTTGATCTCATCTACCCACCTAATTTTCTGTCTCCCCCTCACGCGTTTGCCATCTCTTGGAATCCAGTCAGTTACCCTTAATGACCACCGGTTATCTTGCCGACGTGCTACGTGCCCGGCCCATATCCATTTCTTCTTCTTGATTTCAACTATGATGTCATTAACCCCCGTTTGTTCCCTGACCCACTCTGCTCTCTTCCTGTCTCTTAAGGTTACACCTATCATTTTCCTTTCCATCGCTCGCTGCGTCGTCCTCAATTTAAGTTGAACCCTCTTTGTAAGTCTCCAGGTTTCTGCTCCGTAGGTAAGTACCGGTAAGATGCAGCTGTTATATACCTTCCTCTTGAGGGATAGTGGTAGATTACCATTCATGATTTGATAATGCTTGCCGAATGAGCCCCAACCCATCCTTATTCTTCTAGTTATTTCACTCTCATGGTTCGGCTCCGCGGTTACTACCTGTCCTAAGTAGACGTACTCCTTTACAACTTCCAGTGTCTCGCCACCTATCACAAAGCGCTGTTCTCTACCAAGATTGTTCCACATTACTTTAGTTTTATGCATATTAATTTTCAGACCTACTCTTCTACTTTCCGTATTTCTGCTCAGATTTAGGTGCACGTTAAAGAACCCCAGGTGGTCGAAATCCCCGCAGCCCTCCACTACGGCGTCTCTGATAATCATATCGTGGTTTTGGTATGTAGTTGTACTAAGTTAAGGAGACGACCACGAGAGCGCCAAGACGTAGTAGGCAGGCAGGCAGGCAGGCAGGCAGGCAGATAGATAGATAGATAGATAGATAGATAGATAGATAGATAGATAGATAGATAGATAGATAGATAGATAGATAGATAGATAGATAGATAGATAGATAGATAGATAGATAGATAGATAGATAGATAGATAGATAGATAGATAGATAGATAGATAGATAGATAGATAGATAGATGGGTGGATGGGTGGATGGATGGACGGATGGACGGATGGATGGATGGATGCGCTCCCTGTAGTAGCAAATATAATAAGTAATACAGCTGAATATAGGAAATCGAGCATGTTACCAAATCCAAAATTCCGTCCCTTTGTAGCGAAGCGCAGCCGATCTTACTGCGTTTTATCACAGATGTTCTGGTGTGAGAAGCAGGCCTAAATGAGGTTATATTTTTCGTCATCCACTTAGTTATTTCAGTGGTCTCCTAGTGCAATGAATGCTTTGCAGTAATCGCGCTTAAAAGGACGTCACATAAATGAAATACCGTGCTTTATTTATTTATTTATTTATTTATTTATTTATTTATTTATTTATTTATTTATTTATTTATTTATTTATTTTTTTTTTTATATATATATCTCACGTACATCAAAACCAGAAATACTTGCCTTCTAAATGGTGACTGCGATGTGAACCTTGAATGCTTCACACCATGAAAGAACCCATCGCGTTTTCCTTATTTTTTTTATGCGGTCCAACTGCTTCAGCGCTGGCACTTATCACGTTTTAAAGAAATCGAGCTGTGTGTTTAGAAAAATTTATTGTATCACAAACGGTTAACATCAATAACAATTGAACATGACGTTTTCTTGCTAGAAATACGTTCACGAGAAAGACAAAACATAATTCAGTGACATGGACATAAATAAACCCATGGAATTACAGTTTAGAAAAAATTTATTTACACTATGTACAGAGTATACATCCTGCGTGACATATCAGTGTTGAAGGGACACATTCACATTTTCACAATTGTACATCACAAAAACTAACACTTTCACATAGGGCGAACAGCAGAAGTCTGATCAACATAACAACAAACGAACATAGCTCACAATTGACACAATAGGGAATAGGGGAGAAGGGTAAATGGGCGGGTGACCATTCTCTTCCATCGTGTACATCACCGTGGTGGTAGATTCACTAGGACATGAGATATCAAGGTGGCGAACACAGATCAAAAGGTCGAGAAGACAAGCACATAAACTCCGAACCGACGGTGCGGCCTAGCACTCTGTCGGCCGAAAAATAAGTTGAACTCGATCACGCTCAACGCCGACAAAAGGGCATGACCAATGGCGCAGAAACTCGCGCTCCCCCAAGAAGAAAAGCTCCTCAGAGAGGAACGCGAGGATCTCACGCCTCATGCGCCCCAATATCGGCCATAAAGCACGTCGACGGCAATTCCCAGCGACGGCTTCGCAGCGATTGCGCCAAAGGCTGAACAGGCCGGCAACTAGTAAAAGTGCCGCGAAGTGCCCTCGTGGGAACCCCCCGCCGGACACGAACCCTCGGACACCTTGTCCACGAAAACCAGCATGGACCGCACGCCAAAAAAGTCGGGCGACGACGCATTCGATCGTCGCATGCCGGTTGGTCTCAACCATGACGCAGTTCGGGCAAGTGGCGCTGCGTACCACCTGCCATACCAAAATCTGTCTCGCCACAACATTGAAACACAATGTCGAGGTAGTCAAAGCAAGCTTCCAAGTCATGTATTTCTGAAGCAACCGCCCCGATGGTGTGCGAGTCGTTTTCAGGGATTCGTGAGCAAGGTCACGTGCAGGCACGTGTCAGTGTCGCGGCTCCATCGTTAGCCGCCGGGGCACTGTGACCGGCACACCATCGAAACTTCAGCTTGAGGAAATGGTCAAAGGTGAAAACTGGTCGTTGATTCGGGTGTCTTTTCTAAGAACTCATGCTCTTTTTGTAGTGTAGGCATTATGTCACGCATAATTTGTGCTCTGTACATAGTGTGAATTTTTTCTAAACAGGCATTATGCCGTGCCGCTTCCTGAAGGTACTTAATGGACGTGTGCGGCGAGATTTTATCTGACCTGATTCTTGTAGCCAGGTTATCACATAGTGAATTATTAATGCATATATTCTGTTCGTGTTTATTATTTCTGCGTGTGCATATCCCCGTAGGCGCGTAGGCTCTTGTATATACACATTCCATGCTAACACTGTAAATTTTTATGTAAATTACGCGTACCATAACAAGTCGTGTATATTGTGTATATTGTGATAAGTGTGCGTATGCTAGTTCTTAGTATCATGCATTAGGGACACCCTGTAGACTTCGACATTTCTGTTAAAACGTTTTATGTATATTGTGCTTAGTCATTTGTCTATGTTAATGTTCTTGTTATACGGCGTCCTACGATGACGATCCTACGGCGTCCTACGAGCGTCCTACGATGAAATAAACTTTTTCTAAACGAAGCATTATGCCTGGTATAGCAATGTTAGAATATCAATAGTCTTAGAAGTGTGATATATCATTATTCCTGAATGAGAATTTCTTGTAGAACCTAAGGCATTTTCACTGCATCTTTTACTGTTAATTTATGTGAAGGTGCATAGAATTACATGCATGTCTGACAAAGATAAATGACATGTCCTGACGTGAACGGCATGACATTCATGTCATTAATCTGGTGCAACTAATGTCATAAATGAAAAGAGGGGTTGCGGTAGTTTCCTTACCTGGGATAATATGGCATGCATGTGCAGCTCCCGAATCTGCTTCTTGTAGAACCAATGACACTTACTCTACATATTAAATGCGAAGCATTTCTTAGCGAACCTCAGGCACTTTGGCCGTTTCTATCTATCTGTCTATCTATCTATCTATCTAGCCGCCTACGTCTGGGCGCTCTCCTGGTCGTGCCCATAATTTGTAATATACCAAAATTGGCATAGCAGGGGATCATTCTATGACGAACATGATTCACTGGTCATGAAATGAATAACGCAAAATACGTGTCGCGTACGTCATGCAACCCTTTCTCTCAGTCACATGTGGCACATACCCGCACACCAGAGTTCATGTTATGCGGATATGTGCCACAGGTGGTACAGAGTCTCAACCAACAAAGTAACCACGAAGACACACACATTGACGCGCAAGGAAAGTGATAATAATTATAACTGTTGGGCTTTATGTCCCAAAGCTACGACATGATTATGAGAGACGCCGTAGCGAAATTTTGACCATCTGGTATTCTTTAACTTGTAACGAGATCGCACAGTACAGGGGCATGTAGCATCTTGCCTCCATCGAAATTCAACCACCACGGCCGGGATCGAACTCGCGACCTTCGGGTCAGCAGCCGCTCACTGTAACCGTTACACCACCGCAGCGGACGCAAGGAAAGCGAGGAAGCTGAAGACAGCACCCCTGGAAGACGCTCAACTACGCTCAACGTGGTCCGACGCGTGGACCACGTGGATTACGCAAAAACTGGGATCAATGCTTCCTATAATAAATCTCCCGATGGAACCAGGCCTCTGATCATTACCAGTGACTTCAACATTGATTTATCATGACCCAGCAACGCCTGGTCCTTACACTGCGTGAAAGACGGCTTGGATGCGGACAGGGCATCAAAAGACCTCGCTGCCACATCCAGGACAGGAGACATCATCGATCATTTTATCGTAAGAGGCATCCAGGATTTCCACCAGCTGTACTATACCTCACACTTCGCTGGACTTAGACCCCTCGTATCCGCGATCACGAACGGATCCGATTAACAATTCCGGTACAGCTGCTGGGGCTCACTGATCACGGCGATAATGATCTTGTTCAAGAACTGTCAAGAACCCCTTTCACACATGCACACGGGTTCGTAAAACATGCGCGCGTTCTCCGTCCATAACGGACAAGTATAAGCATAACAACTGTAACAACTACAACTGTGACTTTAACGTACGTGCAGTGCGCCTGCGCGCGCCACTCGGCTGTGTATATGTCTAGGGAAACTTTCCTGAATGAAGCTTAGTCGCGAGTAACACCTGTCCTGTGCATCTGTGTTCCTTCTTTGTCTTGTTCGGATTCGCGCTATCCATCATTGAAGAATATAAGTACTACATATCTGCTTACCGCGACTTGTGTTGGTAACACCCATGTTGCTGTTGCCATCGTTACAGAGCTGTAAACAACTGGGTATGTAATACATATGCGACTCTTCAACATATTAGTGTGCGTATGCCACTTCCACATTTCTCTAGCGCCATTCCGTAACGTTTCGCTCAATGTGAAAAAATACGCCACAGTCACCACCCCGCGCATGCTTCGCATAACATCGATTCCTACGGTACGTGGGATCTGCCGAATTTTCTTTTTTACTGTCGATTGGTCCGAATTTACCAAGAATGACATCCATATCTGACACAGATTAATGACATGTCCTGACATGTCATTCATCTGTGTAGGTCATCGGACGCGTTATCCAAAGATGGTAGGTTCGGTCCCTACCGCCGGCAAGCTGTCTTTTCTTCCACTTTAATTTCTTTATATTTATATCATAATTACTGCACTACAGTTAAAAAACTACAAATAACGTCTCCTACGCCTTCCTTGACTTAATTGTCTTTTGGTTCCTTCAGGTTGTGTCTAATAAACAAAAGGAACCCTCGATCGATTCCCCTTCTTTCGTTCATGTCCTGACGTGCATGGCATGACGTTCATGCCATTTACGTGATGCAACTAATGTCATAAATGAGAAGAGAATTAGTGGTGGTTTATTTGCCTGGGATGATGGAACCTGCATATTAACATGACTGTACAAACAGCACTGATTGGCTATCAGCTGGTGCTGGCTGGTATTGAATAATGTTGACTAATCTCAAATAGCCATAGGCTAAAGTCAGCTACCCACCTTTAAAACATTGTAATAATTACCGCATGTGATATTACGCCACTGCCTCAGTCTTACAGTGCAGCGTTGCTCATTCCTGCGCAAACGCGTCTGTTAACTCTGGTTACGAAAGGCACGTGAGCGCGCTGGAGCGTTCATCTCCCCCGATGTAAGTGAAGTCGGCGCTCACACTCGAGTGGCGACGCTTTGTCAGATTTTAAATTATCATTTGTGCGTCGCAGCGTAGTCGGCGTGCTCTCTACGCTAAAACGAAACAAAATGCTTACGAGGCGACGTGCATATTTTGTCCTAGCCGACGTACAACTTCAGAAAAATATTTCGCGCTTACCACTGCTGACGTGCGCATTGCAGGACCCAAATAAAGTTTTTCAACTAATCAACCAACCAACCACTGCTTCTTCACCCCTCACTTGGGGCAAGAATTTGTCGTTTTGACTATTTCTTGTGAAAAGGCATCTGGCAGAGCTAGTCGTCTTGTGAAAAACCGTCTTAGTTTATGTAAATGGCTGCGAGCAAACGCATGCGGGCAAGCGGACTGGTACTGCTGCCTATAAACAGGCAATAAATATAGCGCACAAGCTGATTGCGCGGCCACCAGTAAGTGGAAGGTTGCGTCTCGACCCGGTAATATGCATCATCTCGACGTCCAGGGTAGGCCATGCAGCGTATACTAATATTATCGACACGCAACCAATCCAGTGGCAAAATAGACCACGTCAGTAGGCTGATCACACACGAATTTAATTGTGCCTCCGTTTCCTCCTATCTTCATTTACTCCACTGGAAGTTGCGAGAAGCATATATAAATGTGTTCGGGAAATACTCAGGTTTTCTTTTAGGGGCGAAGCTCCTTAGGGTGTGGGTCTGTCCCTCCTCTGTAGTATGTAGTAGTAGTAGTAGTAGTAGTAGTAGTAGTAGGTAGCCACCTCTAGTTCTCAGAAAGATCCCTAGATGGCGCGGAGGCGCTCGCTGCGTTGCAGAGACAATTTACAGTTAGGTAATTTTTTTTCCCGACCTATACGTTGAACGTTTTTTTCCTGAGTTCGACGGCTCACCAGCTACATATCAAATCCCTGCCCTTTTGTAAGATATAAGCCCCTCCCAAGATCCCCTGTCCTCTCGAAACTACCACTTTCAGGTTCATCTTTATTTACTAAGAAGATTCACTTTAAGGGCAACTCTGTGATGGAGGGCGCACAGGTCAGCATGACGTTGTACAAACTCGTGCCATGTGCTATATGTGCTTCTCTCTCAAGGTGGCCCGGAATGAGAGTTCGGTACTATACTGACTAAAAAGATGTCAATTATAGATATATCAACACACAGACCAAAGTGCAGTCATGATGACAGAACAAAGTCGCTCTGCGAGAACATTGAATTAGTAATGAAAAATGTCATCGGTTTACATACAGTAGTTACGTGAGACTTCTATTTAAGGAGGAAGTTGGAAGTCTGGAGAACGGGCAACTGACGTCTAATCTCGAAATATTAGAGGTGATAGGTTAGTAGATTTCGGGTAATGGAATCTATTGGGATATATGGACTGTTTTGGCAGCTCAGTGAATGTTATGAGAACGAACGGAAGGTGTGTTGCGAAGAGAAATAGTGCAAGGAGGCAAGGCTGTTGGTTACCCGTGAAGTAAATGAAGTTGGGCCTGACAGATTAACGCGTAAGATGAGCGAGTAGGAAATCTTAAGGAAATATGGCCGCATCGGCAGCCGAAGGAAAGGGGTAAATCTGAAATTGCTGTAGAAACCATTCGTCCTTCAGTGGTCGTAGAGTCTGGTTATTACGAGATTTTGTTAGGGGGTGTTCGTTAGAACCTACAAACGTCCGTCAGGTCTTACCCTACCTATGCCACTGTCCACGCTTTTAGCACTGTTACAGCACAGATGTTATGCCCGCCGTATGTCTGGTTCGCTATGTAGACAAGAAATTATCATCATCATGCCGGCGTGGCCATGTCAAGCCAAGTTAAGCATAGCTGTGCCTAGTTAATCATAGCCACGCCGAATTAAGCCTAGTTGAGCATTGTAATGCCCCATTAGCTAAGCACACTTAAGCTAGTTAGGTCAAATCATAATTAGTCCTAATTAAGCTGAGTTGAAATTCTGGTGTGCCCGGTCATGCTGAGCTCGGCAAGATGAGCCGAGCTAAGTCTAATTATGACTGAGCCTAGTTAGCGCTAATTAGGCTAATTAGCTAATCAAGCATGGGTTGACTACGGATTAAAAGTTATCAAGATAAAGCTTCAAATATGCAAGTTAGGTGACATAAGCTCATCAGCTAATGAGGCTAATTAAGCTATAATTAAGACTAGGTTGGCTCAGGATGCAAGGTAATCGAGTCCGAGCCTCGAATATTCAAATTATGTCAACTAATCTAACTAAACTAACTAAGCTAATAAGGCTAATTACGGTAACTAAGTGGCTTGGTGCTGTCATTGCCAAGCGATTCCCAATCGAACCCAATCGATACCTAGAAAATACTCGTGATTAACAATGTGATTACGCGAACACATAGTGCATGGGCATGTGGATGCACGTGTGCCTAGTCAAATCAGGGCTACAGGTTTTCCCGCTCAATTTAATCCAAGCGCCAGCCAAATTGGCTGGCGCTTGGATTAAATTGAGCGGGAAAACCTGTAGCCTAGTGCCTACCAGCTCTGCTCTGCCCCAGCCTTGCGCGACTCAGTGCAAGCTGCGCAAGTTTTCAATATGGAGACGCCGCCGCTATGACACTTCAGCATGCTATAATCCGAGTCGCGTAGCATTAGGCGCCTTACCGCCACTGCCTTACCGCCTTACTGCCACTTGTGCCAGCCTTGCGGCCCTCATTTATATAACAATGCCGATGCGACACCCCCCCCCCCCACCTTACCCTTATTCCTCCATAATTGTCTTCATTCTTTCAAAACTGCTGCTCTCGGACGACTAGGATGAAAGAGCTGAAAGCTGGCTTCTCTGCTATAAGTTAGTCATAGTGGAAAAGCCAGCTTCAACAGAGGTAATAAATGGAGCTGCGCGGGCAAACAAAAGCGTGACTGTTATCATTGTTAACTGTATTATTTTAGTGCCATAACTGCCAGATGTAATCTTCATAGAGTTTATACTGACCGTTGGTCATCACTCGGTACCTTTTGGCATGCAACGAGTTCTTGTTCCACTGGAGATAGTGCCGAGATCTGCCATCGGGACGAGGACACTTTTCGCTGCTGATCCGGGCCGTTCATCGCCACGGCTATCAGACTGCTACACATTTCTGCGGTATCCCAGTCTTCCTCGTTGGCTTTTGCTGAAGCACCTGTGCATCGTCTCTCAGCACATCCGAGCCTTCGTTCGCAGCAAGCACGCTTCGCTTATCCGCGGTGCACTGCGCGGTTGCGCATTGCTGAGCTTTGGCGGCATGCACGAAGCGGGAGTGATGGGACAACTTTGCGACACCATCTGCTGCCTGACGCATATAGAATTTGACTGCACGATGCTTGAGAAGTGCCCCTCCGAGCTTCCGACAGCAGTCGCGACCCTCTTGGAGGCGATCACTTCGCTGGTTGCCTTCAGGTTATTACACGTGCCGGACGATGAAAGACGAAGGCTCGTGAAGGCGTTGGCATCGGACTACATCCGGCGGAATCTCAGCGTCCGCTGTCCTGTCGTGATCGACCACCGCAGCAGCGACGCCTTCAAAGAGTACATGATGTCCGTAGCACCGCCTAAGCAGATGAGTAGCAGGGGCACAAACAAAGAGACGCGTCAACAGTTTCTCGAGTGCTTTGCGAAGAATTGGGTACTCATGAAAGACAGCCTGCGCAAATTTGTGCCAGACGAGCGAATTGTTTGGCTCGTAGGCCAGTTTCTGAAAGACAGGCGTCTGCTAGAGTATCTTACTATCAGATATATCAAATCATTCTTCGAGGAACGCTATCATCTTCACTGTAGTTGGCTTACGGCATTTTACAGCGAAAGCTGTTATGAGATCATTTCACCGGCCGTTTTTGGCGCCGTAGTTGTCCGCCGCCGCCGCCGCCGGTGTCCGTAACCAGTATCGCTCGAAATAAGAAAAAAAATATTAAATAAGAAAAAAATGCCAGGATGGAACGAGGTTCGAACCTGGGCCCTCTGCGTGGGAGCCCAGTATTCAACCTCTGAGCCATGCCGGTGCTTGAAACAGCTTTGCAAAAAGGTCCTATACAGGCTTCATGTCGGGAAGGAACCACATTAGCATATGCAATATAGCGTGGTAAAAGAGTAAAAGAAGCACCAAGCGTCGCACAACGCCAATTCTGTAACCAGGCGTCACACAATGCGAATTGCGCAACGAGTAGGTTGTCGAATGCTTCCAACCCATTACAAAGGGTTCTGCCATAATTCTTCATCGTCATCAGGCACAGCATCAACAGGTACCACGGCTCTCCGTAGAATGACGAAAAATGGCACAGTGCCTGTTGCCCTACTTCTCAAAAATTACAATGATTTAGAGCGTAGTGGGTTCCTCGCAAGTGCACTTGTATTGGTTGCCAAGGAAGCCCATCAGCGCATGATCCATTTCCTCGGGCTCTCAGTAAAATTACAATGATTTATAGCATAGTGGGTTCCTCGCAAGTGCACTTGTATTGGTTGCCAAGGAAGCCCATAAGCGCATGATCCATTTCCTCGGGGTCTCAGTAAAGTTCTTCGCCCCCCCCCCCCGTCTCTCTCCCACGTCAACGTATGTTATACTGCATGACGGGAGAGGGAAATAGCGACCGGGCGTCACCCAATGCAAATTACGTAACTGGTGGGCCGTTTAAAGCTTCCAACCCATTACAAAGGGCTGAGCCATAATTCTTCATCGTCATCAGTCGTCGCGTCAACAAAGTGCACATAATGCCTTACAGACGTGTAGCTGGTGCCTCGCTTCTCCGCGGAATGGCGAATAATGGCTTAGTACGTGCTTCCCAACTTGACAAAAATTGTGATTTATGGCGTAGTGGGTACCTTTGTGTACTTGTAATGTAGCCCCAAGAGAGCTTACAACGGGCTCTAGAAACGCCGCTCTTCCAGCTTTCGCTGTGACTGTGCTGCGGTTTCAGCACAGGCCTGGCGTTTTTTGAACAAAACTGGGCCGGCGCCTCCATTCCGCATAAGGCGAGCGGAGCAGTGGATAACGTTTAATCTGTTACTGCCATCACGAGAGAACGTAGTGAAGGTTGGCGCACAAGTCAGTGTTATATAAGGCGTCGCTACCGACGACGGCGCTGTGAGATGGCACGCGCTTGGCGGCCGCCTCAGGGAGAAGGAAGAAGAGAGAATAAACAGTGATGTCTTCGCTAATGCTGTCATAATCATTATGCACGATATAACATATTTTGGCGACGAAGATTCACCAACCCATGTGCTACCGGCTTGACACTCAGCTGAGACTTCCTCCACGATGAGTATTTCGGGGCTACAACCGCCACCTCCGTTCCTGTCTTCACCTGGACACCCGGACATCCCATGGGAGCAATGGATTCAGGCATTCAAGAACTACATGATTGCTTCGGGCGCCTCCGATCTACCTGCTATTCGTCGGAAGGCGATCCTGCTCAACTGCTTGGGATTGGAAGGACAGCGCATTTTCCAGACACTGACGACAACGGACGACCCATGCCTTATGGCTGCAAGCGCTGCGGGAGGAACATTAGCGTCGTCTCCAAGCCCGGATGACTTCGACCACGCCATCGCGACGCTGGAAGGTCACTTCAAGAGCACGGTGGATGTCACTGCAGCGCGTCACCGTTTCCGTCGACGTACGCAAGCCCCAGGTGAGACTGCGGCTGATTACGTCACCGCGCTGAGAAGTCTCGTAGGAGCATGCAATTTCGGTGGCCTGGCGGACGACATGATACGCGACCAGCTCATTGAGAAAACTACAAGTGGGTATTTACGTGAACGCCTTCTGCTGGAAGAGTCTCTCACGCTTTCTAGGGCTCTTACCATTGCGAAACAGCACGATCAAGCGACTAGAGAAGCAAGAAAACTTGCACAAAATGAATCACAAGTTCATCGTGTAAAAGATGCTAATATTTCATATCAGAGAGAAAGGCATTGTAGCACGTGTACTTGCTATGACATGCAAAGTCAGTGTCGCAGATCTCAGAAAGAGCAGGAATGCTACCGTTGTAGTTCTACGGCCCACCTTGCAAATAGCTCGCAGTGCAAGGCCAAGGCACATAAGTGTCGAAAGTGTGAGAAAATGGGCCATTTTGAAAAGGGGTGCAAGTCGCTACGAAAGTGTGAGAAACATGTTCAGCATGTCGCCGAAGATAACGACACAGCTGACCCAGACGACCACCTAAGTGTCTGTCAAATCTGGAGCCGTAAAAAGGGAATTTACGCAGCGTTGGAAATTGAAGGAATTTCTGTGTCATTCTTGATCGACACAGGATCATCGGTTTCGATCTTGGCCGAAGAACTTTACCAACGCCACTTTTCCAAAGCGTATCCACTGACGTCTACGTCCGTCCAGCTCCTCGATTATTCTAAGTCAGCAATTCCTATACAAGGGTGTTTCATTGCTACGGCCTCATTCCATGGCCGATGCACTTCTGTCCTACTTTACGTTGTGCCTGGAGGAACAACCATTCTTGGACTAGATGGCATCGCGGCTCTGGATATGAAGATTCAAGGGTCGCCTCTCAGGTGTCTTCTAATGACGCAAAAAACTCCTGTGCTACCTCCGGAATTACGGTCCGAGTTTGAGCACCTATTTGCAAAAGAGCTGGGAACTGTGAAAGGTTTTACTCACAAGGTCAAAGTTCGCGCGTCTGTCCAACCGGTGGCCAGCAAGTTGAGACGACTACCACTCGTCATTCGCGAGCAAGTCTCGGCCGAAGTTCAGAAATTAGAAGCTCAGGGCATCATTGAGCGCGTCGACTCTTCAGAGTGGGTCTCACCTATTGTCGTAGCCAGAAAAAAAGATGGCTCGATTCGCATGTGCGTTGACCTACGGGAGCCAAACAAAGCTGTAGTAGTCGACAGTTTTCCTTTGCCGCAAACTGAGGAACTCCTGAACAGCTTGGCTGGGGCACAGCGCTTCTCGAAGCTAGATTTAGCTTCTGCATACCACCAGTTACCGCTCAGTCCAGAGAGCCGTGACCTTACCACGTTCATAACGCATGACGGACTATTTCGCTTCAAGAGGGATTGTTTCGGACTGGCATCGGCGCCCTCAGCGTTTCAGAAAATGATGAATATGATCCTGAAAGGGTGCAAATGTGTCCTATTCTACATTGATGACATATCGTGTATGGGCACTCCCGAGAGGATCATTTGGGCAATTTGCGCGCTGTTTTGAAACGTCTTTCTGATGCTGGCCTCAGGCTCAACCACAAATGTGTTTTTGACGTAGCAGAGTTGACTTTTCTAGGCCACGTTGTCACCGCCAGAGGATTATTTCCGTTGATGTCATCCATTGAGGCGATAACCAAGGCACCATCACCTACAACCATAAACGAACTTCGCTCGCTGCTGGGACTTGCAGGCTTCTACTCCAAGTTCATCCCTCATTTTTCTGATGTTGTCGAGCCAATGCGTGCCTTGCTTCGGGGAAATGCGCCTTTCGTTTGGAGTGCGGCAGCAAACAGCAGTTTGGAGCGGCTGAAATCTCTGCTTACATCTTGCGAAGTTCTTCATGTTTTTGATCCTCACTTACCTGTGTACGTTACAACTGATGCATCCGGATATGGACTAGGTGCTGTACTTCAGCAGGATAACGGAACCTCGCTGCAAACGGTCGCATTTGCCTCACGCACACTTCAACCGCATGAACGGAAATACTCAGTCGGCGAACGTGAGGCCCTTGCCTGCGTCTGGGCTTGCGAACACTGGCACGTTTACTTGTGGGGACGACCTTTCATCTTACGAACAGATCACGCGGCTTTGGTTACGCTCCTTTCAACGAAAGGCACTGGTCACCGACCATTAAGGATTGCGCGCTGGTCCTCACGGTTGCTCTGCTACAACTATACCGTTGAATACAGGAAGGGCAGCGAAAACGTCGTGGCCGACGCGCTCTCCAGGTTACCCGTACAGAGTTCAATCCGCGATACATCCGAAGAAGAATTTATATGCCTTTTGTCTCCAGTAGTTACCATGCAAGAACTTCAAGAAGCAAGTGCCAATGATCAGGTTATTTGCGAAGTTAAGCACTTCACGACTACTTCTTGGCCTGACAAGAAAGCATTGTCAAAAGAGTTGCTGCCTTACTTTTACGTGAGAGCTGAACTCTCTGTCGTCAGTGATATACTGTGCCGGGGTGACAGGATTGTCGTGCCTGCGACTGTGACACGGCGTCTTATGGATCTGGCCCACGAGTCACACCCAGGCATTAGTCGTACCAAAGCGCGCCTGAGAGAGTCCTATTGGTGGCCATGCATGGATAGCCACATTGAAGAACTTGTGCGCACGTGTGTGATTTGCCAGTCTTGTGACAAGTCTGCACGTACCTCTGCAGCGCCGATGCAACCCGTTCCTCTTCCTGACAGAGCCTGGGAAAAGATTGCTATCGACATCGTGGGACCTTTCACGCAAGCTTCAGCCGACTGCCGATTTGCCATTACTGTTATTGACTATCACAGCAAGTGGCCCGAAGTGGCTTTCGTACGAGATGCGACCACTTCTACAGTAAAGAAGTTTTTACTTGAACTTTTTGCACGAGAAGGATACCCACGTGGTCTCGTATCCGATCATGGACCACAGTTTTCTTCAGCAAGCTTTGAAGAATTTCTCACAGAACGCGGAATAACGCATTACAACTCTTCGGTGTATTACCCGCAAGCTAACGGCTTGGTGGAAAGGTTTAATAGGGTGTTGAAGTCATATATTCAACTAGCCTTGTTTGAACGCCGTGATATAAGAACAGCCATGCTTGATTACCTGCAAGTATATCGCTGTACGCCTCACGCGACTACTGGTGTGGCACCCGCTGTTCTTCTTCATGGACGCCAACCTCGCACAAGACTCGACATCGTGGGATTGCCTGACAAATGCTTCAGCGCGGACCCGTCAAGGGCGATTGAGCAGTTGCGAGAGCGCGTAAGAAACAAGCAAAGGATGTCGAAGAGCTACACCGATGAAAAACATGGAGCCAAGGTACCCAGCTTCGTCGTTGGTGATTACGTACGGGTTAAGTTATCCACAGTTCATGGCAAGCTGTCTCCACAATTCTCCGCGCCCAAGAAGATAATTGAAAAACGTGGACCAGCCTCGTATCTGTTGGAAGATGGGCGAGTGTGGAACGCATCGAAGTTAGCCGCTGTTCACCATGGAGCTGTCAACAAGATGAAATCCGGCACCTCTGCGGTCATGAACTGGTCACCGACATCTAATCAGTCATCTAGTGCATCACAACCTGACACATCAGGAGTGGATAGCCGTAAAAATGCAGACCCTGGAGCATATGCGGCAGAGAGCACGCAAGTTTTCCCTAACCTGTCAGGATGTGATGCGTGCGTAAGAAGAAGCGCACGTAAGAAGAAGACTCCGAAGAAGTTGAAGGACTATGTTAGACAGTAAAGGAGAACTGTGTCTTTTTTTTTGCAAAAGGGGATATGTTATATAAGGCGTCGCTACCGACGACGGCGCTGTGAGATGGCACGCGCTTGGCGGCCGCCTCAGGGAGAAGGAAGAAGAGAGAATAAACAGTGATGTCTTCGCTAATGCTGTCATAATCATTATGCACGATATAACAGTCAGCATCACGGAGTACGAAGTCGTGCCACTTGTCTACGCCACTCTCTCCGAAGGCGGCGCTACCGCACCATCGAGGACATCGACATCAAGTCGTTGAAATCACGGAGATTTTCAAGGATCGCCCATCTGACCAAACTCGAAGGTGACCTAAGACGAACGGCTCAGTACAGTCTGACCCTCGTCACGCCGCTTCACCTTATGGAGTCTAGTGGTGACGGGGCTACGGCCACGACACTGGTCCCTCATTTCGTATCGACCACCGCACTTCGAGAGCCACACGTCGGCCTACAGGATCACTGCGCTTTCGTCGACATTGTGCTCACACTGTGGGAATCGATCGATCGCACGCTCACTGGCGCTGGCCGTGGACAGCAACGTGACCAAGCCTAGCTTTTTCATGCTGTTTGCCAACGACCTCAAGTGCCTGGCAGATGCGGTTGGAAGCGGCCTCGTAGTCGGCGTCCTGGTACTCAAGATCTCGCTGGACATCGACGTCAGATCCTTCTCCGATGCCGGTCGTCAGCCGTCACCAACAACTCCCCTTTCGGCGCCGCCACCCTCCAACGTAGGTTGGATGAGGACGGCGAGAAGGATTGGTTTGCTACCAGGGTGGGACAAACTCAAGCCTGGTGACACGAGAAGCCTTGATCGCGAAGGCTCAAGTGTAGAGGTATGTTTTCTTACGCGATGTTTGTACATGCGTGTGTGCTCATTAAAAAAACATGACATAACCAAGAAACCAAAAATTTACTGATTATTACGGACACCTATTTATTGAGTTGAAAATGGTCAAAATGTCGTTATAGCAACTAGAAAGATCGTGAAACAAGTTCCGATATATCATAATACCAAAGTTTTCGCAGTACCTAACGTGGTGTTAACGACATTATTGCGACTTCATGACAAGTATCAAAATTTTCTAACGTCCTGCGGTCACCACTTTGCTCAGCAGCAAACAAAGAAATGTGCACGCACGGTGCGTTGCTTCTGGTTGCTCATGTATATGTATAACGCAGCCGCAGCGATCGCATGCAGGAACGTATCGAGCCAATTTCTAACGACGTCATCATGACAGCTCCACCTCCTGTTTACTATAACCAAAGCTGACTCAAATAAATAGCTATAATAATAAAATATTTAGGGTGATTTTGCATTTGCCTTTCTTTTTCCGAAGTTCACGCCTTCATTTGACACAATTTCGTGTCACTCTTTTAAGACAAACCTACTCAGATGGCGGCTTGACAGCTGACAACCTCGGTCGCTATCTCATAAAGGATCACTTTCCCAAACGTTCAAATATAGCGCCCCTGCTTTATTTGGCTTTGTGGTTTTGGATGGGACTACGCACTTCACTATTATATAGAGGAAACTTTGCCTGGACGTGAGCGCTACGTAAAACGACGGCATACGTTTTGCTTTGCTTTTCCCTCTGAAGCATTGCGCTTTTGCAATGCATAGGTTCACTGGTGGATTTCGGTCACTGATGCACTTTCCTTTTTTCCTTGACTGCCACATTTTCTAAGTCGATCCACACATAATAACACACGCACGCTCTCTCGTTGAAGGCCTGCGATATGAGAGCATAAATGTCAAACTTAATACTTAATTCAATAAATAACGCAGGAAGCAAAAATTTTTTATGAAAGGGAGCTCAATCGGAGTGAGCTCAAGAGAGCATTGCAAAGAGTTTTCTGTCCACATTTCAGCCTGCGGAGAATACTTGCATGTGAGCATGCTTGGTTACTCTGACCGCACGGCGAATGATCGTGTACATCAGTATTTAATGTACTAATTAACTTAAATTGGGAATGCTTCTTGTATTTTCTAAGCGTATCTTATTTCAACACGTCTTACAAGGCATTGACTTACATGTTAGAGTTACAAGAAAAAGATCAGACGGATATGCATTCTTAGCCAGTGGAAAAGATTCCGATGGAGCTCTTACACGCTATGAAATTTCACGTTTTACCGAAAATTGCATTTAGTTTCGTTAGTATATACAGTTAGATGAAGTATTCAGTTGCATCAACTATATAGTAAAAACCTGTGCCCTGCCAGAACCAATGATGTACGCAGTGAATTTTTTTCCTATTTAAAAATTATAATTAGCATAGTGATACTTAGTAGCCTGAGAAAATCATACAGTGAATTTTTTTTTCCTATTTAAAATTATAATTAGTATAGTGATACTTAGCAACCTGAGAAAATTATTAATTCATTTCGCTTCCCAGAGCTCAGACACATAAGTGACGTTACATAGACAATAACGTATATTGTAGTAAGTGACGCCTAAGGGACGTTATAATTACAGAAGTTTCAAATGTTACCGAGCGCAGATGAGGCGGAGATTGCTTACACAATCGACATATTAACGATCTTTCACTAATTTAGTTCTTAATTATTGATTTGCAGTACAGGAGCTCGCAGAATAATTCGGAACGCCGTATGTGTGGCCGTTCGCCGGTGGAGCACGCCGGTGGAACAATACAGTCACGGTCTACGCGTGCGCGGTCACCTTATAGCACTCATGCCTCGCTTCCTAGTGCATGTAGCCTGGCGATGCCTTGCGCCAAAAGGCTTGCGCTATGCATGTCAGCGTTGTGACAGAATGGCTGGGCGGACAGGGTCTGTCACGCGTTGCCTCAGCGCGCGTGTTGGATTGTGCGCACACGCACGCCTTTTATCTGCGTGCGCCCTTTATCTTTTTTTTTTACTTTGGGCACCGTTTATCTTTTCGGCACCACTGGCCTGATTGGTCGGTATCTTTATGGTGCTCGACTAACTAGCGCTGGCAAAACCGGGCGTTTTTAATAGCGCTGAGGCGCTTAATGCTAGCATCTTGGCACAAGGCAACGCCATTCTAGATTCACTGAGGAGTGAGGCTTGCTTGCTAGGGATGCTGCGCACGCGCAGACCATGGCACTATTTTTGCCGGCACGCTCCGCCGGCGAGCGGCCACCTGTCCGGCGTTCCTAATTATTTTGTGACCAGCTGTGCAGTCCTAAGCAACATGACAGGGAACACTGAATTCGTGTTCAATAAAAAATTACTTGTAATGTACCGGTATGAATAGGGCGTACTGAATTGCAAGAGATACCTTTCCGCTTGACTATTTAGTTTTATGTACACTGTTGTGATTGCCAACTGTCTTCAGCGGCTATGACCTTTAAAAGGTAATTTTAGTCTTCCCTCCCATATTGCTCACGACTGTATACATACTGCGAATAAATAAGCTGGGCCCGCGAGTTTGAAATGCATACCCACTACTATACGAACTAACTTGTAGGATGCCCCGCCACGGTGGTCTAGTGGTTATGGCGCTCGACTGCTGACCCGAAGGTCGCGGAATCAAATCCTGGCCGCGGCGGCTGCATTTTCGATGGAGGCGAAAATGTTTGAGGTCCGTGTACTTAGATTTAGGTGCACGTTAAAGAACCCCAGGTGATCGAAATTTCCGGAGCCCTCTCTCTCATAATCATATCGTGGTCTTGGGACGTTAAACCCCAGATATTATTATTAACTTGTAGGATGACACCACGGTTTTCGAGATATGCGTCGTCAAACTTGCTGTAAAGATGCTCAGTTCTTCCAGTTACTTCTTTTGCAAAATACCGTTTAATGCACTGATGCACGAAAAATAAATGGCACGCCGAAATAATTTGTCGCACACTTTAAGAACCTATCAGACTCGTGCGCGTCATCCTGAAAATTCATTCCAAGTGGATACAAGGCGTATCCGGCTGCGATTCGTAACTGTGCATTATGTCCAGTAAAGTATTTAGTTGGACTTATAATTAGTCAAGTTTTGTTAATTAATCGAATGTGCATTTAGGGTTATCGTGCAAGTAGTATCTCACCTCTTCCCGTAGTCAAGCTCATGGACTAGAAGTACTGAATACTGATTATTGAATATAAGGTTGTATAACTGCATTCAGTTGAAGAGCGCGGAAAAAAAGTTCAGTTATTAAACGTAGTTGTTAGATTGCGCCCGTGTCGTCCACTTCTTCTTGTCCCTTATTTCTCGCACTCTTCAGATGATGGACTACAGTCGGATACAACTTTCAGAAGTCCGCGGCATTTGCTCCTCAATGGCGGATGCACACAAGCCTGCACCAATGGGCGCGCACTGTGGACTGACGTCATGAGGCGGACGGCCGATGACCCCGCCTTCGATGAACATTGCCGAGTGTATGAGCGGGACTATTTCTTTAGCTGCGGAGGCGATCGGCTGCCGCGCTTCGGTCATCTGGGTGCTCTCCGGACTTCTTAAGTTGTATCTGGCTATATATATATATATATATATATATATATATATATATATATATATATATATATATATATATATATATATATATATATATATATATATATATATATATATATATATATATATATATAATCTTTTTTTATGCGACGTTCAAACGCCTCTCGCGCACGCCCAAGTTTCCCTTCTCTTTATTTCTCGTGAAATCATACGCCATTATCCCTGTAAGTCGCAATTAATCCGTGCATTACACTCGCACCAGCCTGCCTCGCTTTCCGCAAGCTCTCCCCCACGTAACGCTGCGAGAAGCACATCTGAAACAAAATTACACGCCGAAGAGAACAAGAATTGCTGCTTGACAAGACCAGCACTGCTAACGCGTTGCCGCCATAATGAGGCTGGCGAGAAGAAAAAGACATGCACGCGACAGAGATACTGAGGAAAGTAACGCGAGACTGCCTCGGCATACGCTGTTCAGCCCTTCATTGCCAAGGCGAGAGAACCAGCGCACGGATTGCCTTCTCGTTCAGCATCAGTGCGCATTGCCGACGCGTGAAAAACCCGTCGGGATAGCCAGCTATCCAGGAAGACATGTTTACTTTCTCGAAAAGCAAAGACGCTCTCTCTCTCACACACTTTCCTCGTTCATGGTGTTCTCGGGCCGCCTTTCCCACAACCCGTTAAATTTTCTTTCTGTTTTACTGGCGCAACCTCTCCCGCGGCGCGCGACAGTAATTAAAAGGTAAGGAAGGGCGCCCGCCGTTGTAGCCTTCTTTCTCCGCAATCCCCGAAGGCGACCCTGAAATCCTAGCATGGCAGTCCGCGAGGCGCAGCCCGGGCCACTCTTTCCTCGCGCAAACGAGCCGAGCATCCAGGACGTGGTGGGCAGAAAAAATAGGGCGGCCGTGGTATGCAGAAGAGGCGAGCCTTTTTCTTTGAGGGCGCCCCGCGAGCCGAAAAGCGTGCGAGCATGTCACGACTCTCGCGTCAGGACTGCGCCCATGCAGCGAGCCCTATACGCACCGACAAGTAGGGTGCGCACGTGTTTCCTCGGTTATTAAGACGTCTGCATGCTCACACACAAAGACAGCGCGCATCTCCTTCCCTGCTGCGGTACCACGGTCGGACAGCGTGTCGAAACGTCGATGTACAAGACGCGAGCACGCTGATCTGGACGCCACCAGGAAGGAAGCGATCCAGTTATATTCGACCAGTACACAGATACGGGTTTTCAAAGCCCGAGCGCCGCGGTACGTGCATGAGAGAGGGCATGCGGTCTATAGGAGATAAAAGAAGAGACGTTCTCAGAGTGGGCGCCGAAACTGGCGGCCCTATAATGCACCTTCCATTATGGCTTTCTCGCGGCACGTGGGACGGATATTTGACCAATTAGATGAGCACGTGCAGACCTAGGTGGTCTAGCGGTCCCTGGCTTACTAAAATAGACTCCTGACTACGACTGCGGCACGCCTGAGGAGCATCCGTAGCTGTGCCTATAGCGTTAAAAAAAGCCAACTTCTGACAAGATGCAGCTTGAACAAATGGCGAGTGGCAGCGTGTAGTGAGCGTCCATTCACTCTACACCGCACGCACAAAAGAACGAAATGAGAGCTCTCAAGCAACGCCTTGTCCTCGCTCATTCGGCATCAGGCTCATCCTCGCGCTCTTGCATCGTCGTCATGGCTCGTGACTCGCATGAAGCGATGCCACTTCACTTCTTTTTCATCTCAACATTATAGCGAGTCAAACTAGTTTAAACACTCGCTGCGCAGCCTCTCGAAGTTGAAGCGTGCACGCAGCCTACGCAGTCCTTGCCGAGCTGACGGAGCTGCCGACTCGGATGAGTTGGCGCGCGAGAGGCTTCAAGTGCATTCGACGGTGAGATAAGTACACGCTGAGCGCAAACAGGCTATGAAAAGATGCACAACGACCCGCTGCGCATTTGCACGAGGCCATGTATTATATTGTGTTAAGCATCGAGCAACCACTGAGTGAAGTGGTGCCTCTGACGGCCAATGTACTACTTGCAGAGGAGGGGACGCCTGAAGTGAGGCAGGCCACTGCGTATAGTTATTTCCTCAATGTACGAAATCTGAACATTACGAAAACCCTCTACGAGAAGCATTCGTGGCATTTCGTCGACTTTGCTATGGTCAAGCGCAGGTCGCAGCTGATAGCAATTTCGTGTACTGGTTTTGCACAACCCGTAGCGGCAGCCCTCACCGTGTCAACAAAGGATAAACGACATCATATGACAACTAAACAGAAGCAACTGTGGAGTCGGAAACATAGGGCGTATAATTAAGACATCGGAACATTTGCTTCTATGTGCGACCCACATTAACGAAACCGGGGATACGTTCGGCACTGGAGGGACAGCAATCGTCTTCACTCCACCTTACAATGTCCTTTTTTTTCTCTCTCTCTCTCTCTAGCCCAGTGTTGTAAAACAAAGCTTCGTTCACGTTGAGCGAGCCCACTTTAGCGTGTCGACACAAACGGTTGTCATGTTCAGATGAGGCGACACGTGATCGGAATATATAACAATGTAACTTTGTAGGCACGGTGGGTATAACCGCACGCCGTAGCGCAGGGCGTGCCTCGCCATGCCTCGACGCTCCGAAGACGGATGATCCTGCCGCGTTCGCCGCCACGGGAAAGCTGTCGAGTGAACCTATGTAATATGCATGCGTATCCTGATACCGTAATTCATCTTTTTCAAGCGGTGTGTACATGCCGCGCGAAAATAGCCGTTTAACGTCGCTGATATATTTGGTGCCTACAATCAATAATAAAAACTTGGAGGACGCTTGAGCTCCGACTTCGAGAGTGGAACGCGATAGCGTAATCGGGCACCGTTCGCATTGTCTTCTCATTCTTGTGCCATGCTTCGCTTCTCGGGGGACACCTCGGTCGCCCCGCCAGGAAAGGAATGTCTGTGCGCGTATAAAATTGACCGTTTTAAGCTCTCCCACTATGCGTACTGCAAATATATAAAGTTGCGAAGCGCCCAATGCCATATTTCACCATGCTGTGAATTAGGAAGTAACCACTGCGCGTCTGCAGCTGTACACTTTGTTGATGCTGTGGCTGATGATGCTGATAAATTATGCCTGAGCGCTCTGTTAAGGGTAGGCCTTTAAAACCAACCGCCTGGGGCTGTTGTATGCTTCTGCCACAAAATATTACATTTTTTTAACGCGACTCCTCGCACTAAATCACGCCTGTAAAGGTTTCTTTTTTTTTTTTTTTAAGGAAGGAGTATCAAGCACAGGCATGGCTCTGTGGTAGAACATCTCACTGTCACACAGAAGGCCTGTGTTTAATTCCGGCTCGAACTCCCGATTTTTATATCCCAATCAATCAATTATTTGCATCAGTCTCGATTTTTCGCTCACGGACAGCGCCGCCGACAACCAACACCGGAATTTCTGCGACCCGGACTTTTTAACGCTATCGCGTTAAATAGTAAAGCAGTAGATAAGTAACCTGCAGGCAGCTGAGCTGCGCTGTATACGTGATGTGTGTTCAGCCTCACGATATATTGTAATTCCGAAGCGCATGTTGGTTCTGCAGCTGCACGTGAATGCAGCACAAACGGCTATAGGTTTTCTCCTTCGGGATCGAGTGCGGCAAAAGCATAATAGAAGAGCTAGATCAAACCCACGGCCTTGATAACCATCTCATTAGCTAGCTGCCCACTGATAATTTAGCCCCATCAACTGACCGGAATATGAGCACTCCGTATGGTCATTCACGCCGCAGTTAATGGTATACACACATCACCAGGAAAGGCTGCACGTTTTGAGGTTACGCTATGTATGCGAGAGATCAAAGCACGTTCAATAACATTCGCGGAAACTTTGTCGTGACATCTAACCCGGGCAGTAAAATGTGCCCCCTCTGAAGGGTTTCCCTCTGTAGACTTGATGATCGAAGCAGTTTCGCCGCCACGTGCGATGGTCCTCTCTGCCGAAACAGCACTAAACTTCGTGCTGCCGAGAAGCCACCACATTTTGAGCCCAAATGGCTCTGTCACAGCTGTAAATGTCTGGTGCTAAAAGTAGCCACGGAAGCCGTCTGTCATTGTGCGAACCTGGTAAAGGCCACTGTGCTATAATCGCCGCATACACGGGCGCTCACGTATTTCTTTTCTTTTCTTTTTTTTTCTTTGAGCAATCGGCCACCTAGACTCCACGTGAAGAACAAGATCTATAACCTTACGAAGCGAAACATCAGATAACGCTACTCCAAATTGATATACAGGGCGTCCCAACTATCACGCAGCATGATTTAAAGAAAGAGGAACGGCGTTACGCGAAGCAAACCTAGTATATATTGTTACTAGTAGGCTGGAGTAGCCATCACTATTTTTTTTCGTTAATGAGGTTTGATTAATCAGTAATAATTGTATTGATAACTCGACAAGTATTCACCTAATTATCAAAATGTCAATGAGACATATGTAGGCATGTTCAAACGACATCTAAGTGCGCTATTTTCAGCAACGTACTAATTGCGTGCTCGTTTTTTCCGGCTGATAAATGAAAAAATAACACATGACTACGCTTCCACCCGCAAAAGAAAACAGCGCCCTCAAATAACCTTACTGCAAGCACCCGTTTTACCTGTTGTCCGTTGCCAGAGACAGCGTTTTGCACTTTGGCGAGGTTGCAGGTCCGGCGCCAACATGCGTCGCAATCTTGTAGGGATTCATTCCACTCGAGTGTAACGACACTATCATTATCCAGATCTCACAGCCGACTGTACTCATTGATAACACGGCAGGAGCGCTGTTCTGATTACGGCCTGACTCTGTAAGACCAAAGCGGGGCGTTTCTTAATTCGGTCGGGAAATGACAGATAGGTTAGATAGATTTTTCCTTTATAGGCTACCTCAGAGTGAACCTCTCTGAGGGCGCAGCTTTCGGATGCGCGCAACAGAATTGTCACGTGTCACTTTTCAGATTTCGCGGGCTTTCTTTATGAACTGGAAAAAAATGAGCGCGCAATTAGTACGTTGCTGCAAATAGCGCAGTTAGATGTCATTTGAACATGCCTACATATGCCTCACTGACATTTTAATAATTAGGTGAGTACTTTTTGAGTTACAATTATAATTATGACTAATTAAATTTCATTAACGAAAAAATAGTAGTGGCTTCTCCAGTGCACTAGGAACAATATGAACTAGGCTTGCTTTGCGTAACGCCGTTCCTCTTTTTTTTAATATCGTGCTGCGTGATAATTGGGACACCCTGTATATGTTTGATGATGCTCATGTTGGGTTGATATAAGTATATAGCAGCAGCAGAACCAATGGCGACTATATTATCTTTTATGCAGTTCGTGCCAATTCATAGCGCTGAAAAGAAGTCGTTACATTTCTCAGAACCCTATTCGTCTCTTTTCCGCGTTATTTAGGCTCAAACTGAACGCCCTTGCGACAGATATCTGGCCACAGGCTTCAGTAACAGCTTGTCTGGCATACTTTGTCGCTAGAGGGTTCGGCGCGCACAGAGCGTGACCTTATACAAATAGCGAACTCGCTGTCTGTATAAATTATAGTGACTTGTGCACTCTTCCGTCTTGGGGAAACGTGTAGCGTTAACCCCTTTGAGCTTTGGCCTGCTGGCATAATTTCTACTGCCCAGAGCAGGAGTATTTGCGTTTCACATATATGCAGTCCATGCACGTAGCCGACATGTGGAAGCTGAGGCTTCTTGAGCGCCTCCATACGCTTTCTTGCATACGTAGCCGACACTTTCGTTGTTCACAGTTGGTCGTGAGAACTGAACGTAAAAGAAAAAAAAAAGCAAAGCACTTGACGACAGGGAAAGAAGCGACTCAAGCCACAATACATTGTCGTGCATGTTTAATTTACACGAAACAAAAAAATAATAAAAGAGGGACTGTCAAAGTCGCGTTTCTGCTCCATGTCACCTTCGTTATGGATGTAGTGGAGAAAATGACAGTGACAAATAACAACAAAAATACAGACGGTGAGAGGTTAGGCTACAAACCGCGTGTTTGATTAGCCATGGGTCATGGAATGCATTTTACTCCGTTCCATTTTTCCGACTTACGTGCACTAAACAACCATTACCCATGCATGTCTATGCGTGCCTTTAAAAAACAGCGTGTACACCGGTCAGTGGAGTTTAATTGAAGCCCAGCTCAATAAGTTAACACCCTTACGCCAGGATACGATTGAAAAACAACAAAATGTTTAGCCCCGTCTGACTTGCCCTACCCAACATAATAATATGAGACGATATAAGGTGAAATTAGTACCTTTCCGCAATTACCTTAGTAAATAGTTCTCTGTCTTTGCATGAATATATGCTGCGTTCGTTTGTGTGCTCGCGCAGTGGTTTCATTGGGCGTAAATTTATTCTTGTCTCAAAAAGGCTGCATGCATTTATCGCTCAATCGTTCGCATTCAAGGAAGTTTTGGGTGAGCCACTTGACACGCACAAGGTTGGTCAAAACTTCCCAGACCGCGCTGCCGTAAAATCGCGTGGGATAGTGGCCTGGGAACTTTTGACCACTCCTGTATGTGTAGAGTCGCGTGACTCGTGTCATGTCGAGCTGAACAAGTGTGGTTTTACGTGAAATGGGTCGATTTTGCGGAAGAAGCAGTGCAGCGTGATCACAAGGGAATAGATAAACGAGCTGAAATTCTCGATAAACTCGTTAAGACTGTGACCCAACAACCAGCCGGAGATCGCAGGTTAAAGGAACGTGCACTGACTCACGGGACTTTCCTCCAGCCCGAGTTCTGCGGCTGCGCGTTGGAATAAACCCCGGCCAAGTCAATCGCCCATGCATATCGGACTTCTGTTTCTCTTGCTGAACATGTTGCCCCGCTTCTTTCGCATCGCAAACGTTAGCCGGTCTTTATGTACAGCCTCTGAACAACATGTACCGACGCTGTGCGAAGGCGTATAACGCGATGCGAGTTGCTTCCGTGTGACGGGAAATACTGGCCGAACTTTTCTTTTTTTTTCTATGAACACACGAGGGCAGTGAAATGTGGCCCCGCGTTTGAGCAATGCGTTGTGCCGTGGGGCGCGCAAGGCTGATGCACGGCGGGCGTCTCGTGTCGGCTCGCCCCGAACAGAGCTCAGCTACTGACAGGTGAGACCGTTGACGCGCTGGACGTGGGCCGCGCGATTCGCCGCCTGGGCGGCGCCCCCGAACCACCGATGGACCCGGACAGAGTGGTGGCGTTTGACGGGCGCCGCGTCAGATGTGTGACGATGGCAGTAATGTACAGATGATGGTCGCCTCCCCAGCTTCCAGAAGCTGCGCAGAGTGAGGAAAGAAAAGAAAAAGAACTTTGTGACTGTATCACTAGAGCGCATCAAGTTAGGACGAAGACAGAAGGGGCACTGCACTTCCGACGAGCGCTTCATTTCTATCAGAAGCACACTGTGTAGACAAATTCGCGTGCACCAAATCGCTATACTTTGTCAGTGCACAGGTAAGCGAAAAGATTGGGTTGTTGAGCTGAAGAAAAATAAAGACTTTCCCTTTTCTTTACTTTTTTGTTGCTAGAGAAGATGCAGAGATGGGGAAGAGTTCGCAAATTGCACAGCCCGATGGGTGCACATTTGGTGTGTTATGACTCTAAACAACTGTTTACTTGACATTGAGCTTTGTTCCCCATAGAGCAAAGCCCACATCGAAGGATGTAAAACGATATCGCGCCCCACCTTCGCAACGTGGCACCACAAATACAATCAGCATAGTTTCTGACATACTATCGACACAATCGAAGTATACCGCTTGCGCTCTATCTGATCAACCGTTGCCTTTCCTTGTAGTAAAAATGAGTACGGGTTCTGACTACTACTAGCTCTCCCTTGCGCACTGTTAACACTGTGAAATGTTATGCTTGGAAAGCAGTGGTACTACATCTTCAAATTTGCCACTGTTCTAGCTTCATAATATATGATGCCTTCTTGCTGTCCAGGCCTAATTAACCAATCAAGCTTCTTTATCCTGCTTTTAACAACTTTTGCTGTTTTGTAGAAGTTCGCGCAGCTCAAGAACTTCAGCAGTCGCAATGTAAAGAAGTGTTTTTTCTTTCTTTCTTTCTTTTTTTTTTTTTTTGAGCGCTACGTTTACGAGAATCGGTGTTGTTAAACAGGGACCACTTGTTGTTTTGCATTGACCGCTTTATTCATCACGTCTAGAATAATAGCAGACGCTTATGTGATGGCAGCGGAAGTATCCTATAGTCATGCGTTCACCGTAATAAAGCAGTTTCGAAATTATGAGCAACGTTCGCTATGGTGCTATTTTCGTAATTAAAGTCATCATAGCGGTCTGCATGCGTGTAGCGGCGATGCACCGTACAAGCTTGCAGAACCAGTGATGGATGAAGAATGCGAAAAAGTCGTTTGCTATGTAAGAGCAAATAAAGAGAGTAATACGTGCGAAACGACTCGCTGCGCGTTACCATGGAGACTCATGTTAGTGCGTGCTAGCAGCTTTCATGTATATTTGCGTTTGTGTATTTGCTCCGGCTCTATTTACTGCTCATGTGTACAATGTTGCGCTAAGACTGTCCGCGATGATCTCGGGCCCATCGGAGATAACGTAGGGGACAATCTGGTAGTGAGTGCTTATGCAAGGTTACCTCCTTGCGTTCTAATCAATGAGTGACATCGGAAACAGCAAGTCGAAAAATTACTAAACGTGGTGCACGTTTCGCAAACTAGATTCAGAAACCCTATTTTTTTTTTTTTGCTCGCCGTTTTTCATTATCCAGCCGTATTCGCTAGTCATATTTGCATGGTCACCGTTGGTCAGTACTTTTTCCTTTTTGCTTACCACCCTCGATAGTGCCTTTTGAATGCGGATTTTTATTCTATTGCTGTCACGGCAGACACGTTTCTTAGCCTACCAGATGTACGTTGGTACTGGCAATCACTCCATGGCATCATTGCGCATTGCTTCCTTTCTCATAATCACGTCACAGCGTCACTGCACGGTTTCACTTAGCAAGCAGAACACAAAAACAAGAGCAGGAAACTGGAGCTGTGTAAAATGCAACTGGCACTGTCTTTCGCCCCGGAGTAATAAGTGCTAGGAGGTTTTACCATATGACTGAGTCCCGCCGTAATGGAGGGCTGCGGAAATTTCGACCACTTGTGGTTAATTATAGCGCACATAAATTTAAGTACAGGGGCCTCTAGCATTTCGCCTCCATCTAAATGCGACCACCGCGACCGGGATCGAAACCGTGACTTTCGGGTCATCAGCCGTGCACCGTAACCACTGTACCACCTCGGCGGTTTCGCGCCACAGATTAGTGGTATTTCATTGGCGTCTGCTATAGTTTCCATTTCAGCCCATTAAGAGATGGCTTAAAAAACTAACTATAATTCAATAAACGCTGACGCAAGAACCAGTTATGCGCATTCCAACGTATCCGGGCACAGTTAATGGCTTACCGGGAATGCAGGTGAATCGATGAAAGTGGTTTGTCCGTCTACCACCAGCCGTGTCCGTATCCTCCACCGTAAGCGCCATAGCCACCACCGTAGCCTCCGCCGTGGCCGAGGTTAATGCCGTGGCCGAGGAGGCCTATAGTTAGGCCGTGACCACCGCCATGACCATATCCGCCGCCGTATCCGCCACCGTAGCCGCCGCCGCCACCCACGCGATGCAGGAGACCCAGGCCGAGGCCGCCGCCGCCGCTGCCGAAGCCCACGCCGACCTTGAGGCCGCCGTGCGCAATCTTCAAACCGTGGTCATGGCCGAAGCCAATGGTGAAAGAAGCTGGCGGGAACTTCTTGTAGATGCCGTGTCCGTCATCGCACAAGACGACGCAGATGCACACAGCAGCGGTAACAAAGCTTAGCTGCGCAGAACAAGGCATACATTTGTTGGCCCCTCATCAAAGCAAAGTGCGGATGAGGCTTATTACGCGCATCACATGTTTCGTGCGCGCCAGTCCTGTCAGGTGTACTACTTGAAAGGACTGGTTAACACGATCTCTAATTAGCACAATGTGTCAGCCTAAGGAAACCGAGTCTAACGAAATCTTCTGCCGTTAGCGAGGTTTATAATGGTCCGCCGCTGTGGCCGAATTCAATTACGCTTTTGGAATTTTCGGGCACGGTAGAGCATCCCGAATACAAATTTTCTTCCAAGCTGTTCAGGAGGAGTCTGATGGCGTGTCTGTCATCGCACACTGATAAAAGTGGCAGATGATGACCGGTGCATAACGAGATGACGATGCATTAACTGAAAAAAAGGCATACTTAAGATGAACAAGCATCAATTTTCTTCGTAGGAGTGGATTTCGACCCTGATTATTTACTTAAAATATGCTCCCGCGATAGCCTTAGGAAGTGTCGGAACATTCCATCAATAAAAGTTAAATTATATGCTAGTATGTAGCAGAGTTCAGTTCAGCGGCACTTAATCATTCAATGGCACCACGTCAATAAAAGAATGTTGTTCTTAGAGGATTCGCGAGATCATTAATATCTTTACATCTTGAGCTGTTTTTCACCACACAATTCAACTAAATAGCCCGAGTCTCGGTCATGTTACAATCGTCGCGACTCCTGCTATACATGTCTTTTATACACCTGTCGCTGTCAACTTCAGTGGCGCGCTATATTCAGACACGGATATGTTAATACACGCACAGTGTGCACGGGCACCCAGGAAAGCGCTTGCAGGCTACTGACCTACAGCCGCCGCTATGCATAGGAGACATTACTTGCGCCTTGCTGGGTCTATTTTTCGACCACCGGGAGCCGAGCGCTCAGGAGCGGCGCAAACGTCAGGAGAGCGCGCCGAACGCTGAGCGACGGGCAGCCGAGGTCAACGCTTCGAGTCCGTGACGCGACAAGTTGACCGGCGCATCGAAAGCGACCCGACGAGGTCACGGCAGCTGTCGAGAGCAGCACAAGCGGCGGCCACCGCGTCGTCGGCGCAGTCGTGGGTGTCCCAAGCCCGCGCGGAAAGCAGAGCGCCGCTGGGTCCCGGCGCCGAGCGCCGCGGAGCCCTGCTTTCCCTGCGGGCCCCCGCGCACACATCCGAGCACGTGGCTGCCCCGGCACTCACCGCGGACACCATGGCGGCCGGCACTCCTCAGGTGGACTCCCCAAACGATAACGCGAGCGACTGAACGGGCTCCGGTGACCGGTTCTCCTTTATACGCGCAACGCGTGGCTAAATTTGTATCAAGACGGGCGGCAATCGAGCGGCGTACGAGAATTGGGGCATGCTCTTCACAAGTAGCCAGCCAGCCAGGGCGGCGGCGGCGGCGCGCTTTTTTCCTCTTTGCGCCCTTGTAGTCTTCATGACAATCGTTTTCGCGTGCGCGGCTATTCCCCCGTGCTATATTTAAAGGTGCTCCTCGTGTCCCACAGCCGCAGGTGTTGGTGAAATGGAGTGGCGGCCCTCGCCTGCGGGGAGAGAGGGCACCGCCTTTTCCCAGACTGCGGTTCAAGGCCAGTGGCGAGGGATCCGGCCCGCCCCCACGACCCACTGGAGGACCGGAAGGGGCTCCGGAAGTGGATGCCTCCCGCCCTCCTTGTTTTTCCTCGCGTGAGGAGGAGGGGCGAAAGCACTGTTCCTGTCTCGTGTAGGACGCACGGGCGTCTCAGCTCGTCTCTCTCTCTCTTTATGTGATCGCATTTATTTCGCTGGTATATTATAGTACACGAATTGAATCGCTAACGCACGTAGATGAAAACTCTTGCACCTAAGAAAAGCAAATCGACCTAATAAAATAATTGCCATCTAATGTGGATCTGTTTTTCACTAGAGGTCAACGATGGCGCCTTCTTCGTCGAGTCCTGCTTTGAGTACTTTTATAGTGTCTTCATTAGCCAATCGCCAACGTAAAAGGGATGCGTACCGCTTTGCTTATCTCAGACAATGTGCCAGCGTTAACGCATCACCAGCTCAAGTTCTGTTATTGAATATCCACGTCTCTCTCAGGTACACGAATGAGTGGAACTGAAATAAATGAAATTATAACAGACTTTTTCGATTTTCTTTGCCTCCGTTGTGCGGTGTCGTAAAAGATGATTTTGTGAACCATTTGTCCTTAGCATATCTTCATTTGTTACATCTTTTTAAAATATTTATGTTCGGTGTTTCTATTTTTACAGCGAAAGCGTTTCACATAGGTAACCTTACATGTTCTCATCAGACACGAAACCTGTGACGAAACCACATGTGCACAAATTATTAAATGCGCTCTGCGAATGCTTATGTAGCCTCTGCGATCACTCGCTTCTGAGCTCGGTAAGAGGATTCGACGCACGATCTCTTACAGTGACAAACATCGTGGATGAACGGCTTTACCCATCACAAGTGTAGGAAGTAACTCTTCTGTCTATCAAAGTGACTCAAGATGGAACAGACCGAAGAGCCCACTAACATAGGGCAATTTTTCAGCTTGCTTGTGATGCCTGTTCTAGCTGCCACCTTTTTTTTTCTACATCTACACATTACAAAATAAAAGTCACCTATTACAATTACAACTACTTCAATTATTCACTCCCTTACAGCGACCAATTACTTTCCATAACAGTAATTTAGGAATTACTAAAACGAAGCCGATTACTTTCGCGTTTCTTTTTCTCCCATGCTTTAATAACACGTCACGGATACAGTAAATAGCACTAGATGGCCTGGTTCTTTTCTACGCGTCCTCTGTGGATGTTCGCACGTTGTTCATTTTCGGTAGCAATCACTTTTCCAAAACATTTTTCGGCCTCCTTCCCTCGTCTTCCTGAGAACACAACAGCAGCGAGGCTAAAAATCTGTTCGATGTGCGTGTTGGAGAGAACAGTGGTGTGGTACTATATGGTATAGCTTTCGGGGTCCTCCACGAAGCGCAGCGCGCGCTTCGTTCTTGCTGGTACACTTGAAAACGTTTCCGGCATACGCACAGCAGAGCGTACGTGTGTGCACTGTGGTCGTGTATATAGGGTGATTCCACGAGAGATCGAACATGCCTGTCCGGTCGCAATTTTTGTTCTGCCTGGGTTTTTTATATGTTATGTGGGCACATTCAAAGTGCACGGAACTGAAAATTTTACTTCCAAGAAACGCTCCCAGCGCACCCAAAAAATATTTGAAGGTGGCGGCGCATGCCTCCTGTTTTTGCTCACTGCATTGTTTTCGGATTTCACGGCCGAATTTAGCGCGAACTATAAAAGATGTGTCAAAAATTTATTTTGCTGGTTTTAATACGCACTACTGTGAATTACATCCATGCTTTTTTTATGCCGTCCTCATTAAGAAGAAAATGTGAAAAAATGGCAAACACGGCCGAAATCAAAAAAGGGTCCTAAGTTTGAGGCGCCTTGGCGCCTTTACTATTTCAAACAGAAACTTGAAAACAGTGTCAACTATAGAAAAGAGCCTTTGCAACATTTATACAGAAGATAATTTTCCTACGGGGAACGCAAAAAGAGAAAAAAATAGTTAAAGAAGCGAGTTTTTTCAAAAAAGTACATTTTCAAAAAATAAAATAAAAAAAACTCCGGTCTTAATTTTGACGGCAATTTTTTATCGAAGAGCGCTTATGTCAATGAACATACGGTTTTAATATCATATGTCCTCATTTGCTTTGTTTACGAGATATAACTGGCGAAAGTGGCCCTTGCTGTGAATGCTCACTTCAGGGCGACTGATGGTTGTTAATAGCTTGCATTGTGCGTAAATCGCAGTTTTAATTATTCTGCTGCAGCAAAACCTTGCTCTGGTGGCTTTTCGTCAAGAAAAATGTGTTCTCAGATTTTATTTGGTTCTACCGTGTGCGAAAGTGGGCTGCTACGCCCTCTAAAGGGTGATTCCACGAGAGATAGAACATGCCTGTCCGGTGGATATTTTTGTTTTGCCTGGGTTTTTTATATGTTATGTGGGCACATTCAAAGTGCACGGAACCCACAATTTTATTTCCAAGAAATGCTCCCAGCGTGCCAAAAAAGTATTTGAAGGTGGCGGCGCAGACCTCCTGTTTTTGTTCACTGCAATGTTTTGGGATTTCACGGCCGAATTTAACGCGAGCTATAAACGATGTGTCGAAAATTTTCTTGTTGGTTTTAATACGCATTACTGTGAATTACATCCATGCTTTTTTCCAAGTATTTCAAGGAGCCTTTGCAACATTTACGCGGAAGATCGTTTTCCTACAGGCAGCGCGAAATAAGAAGAAAATAGTTAAAGAAGCGAGTTTTTTTCAAAAAAGTACATTTTCGAAAAATAAAACAACTCAGGCCTCAATTTTGACACTTTTTTGTTGAAGAGCGCTTATGTCAGTGAAAACACCATGTTAATATGTATGTCCTCATTTGCTTTGTTCACGAGATTTAACGGGCCATAATTACCCTTGCTGTGTGTGCTCAGTTCAGTGCGATCGATAGTTGTCATCAGCTTGCATTGCACTTAAATCTAGTTTCAATTGTTTTCCTGCAGTAAAACCTTGCTCTGGTTTCTTGTCGTCAAGAAAAATGCATTCTCAAACTTTAATTATGTCTAGCGTGTGTGGGGATGGGCTTCTGCCGCTCTCTAAAGGCCGAACGCGTACGCAGTTTGCAGCTTACAACCTCAACTTACCCGCCAGTATTCGTTAATCAGAAGCACGCGAGACACCGCGAACACATGGTTTAGGTCACTTTGTCAAAACTCTCCTTGCACACAGAATAAAGCATTTGTATGCAGCGAAGGCCAACTTAATCTGTAACTAAATGCCACAATCAGCAGGCGCGCTGTTATGCAGTTGTTTTCTCACTGCCTGCTTGCTTCCCTTCCATTACATGCATTGTACGCTCTAACCATCTTCCCCATTCGACGCACATTGTGCCTAAACAACATTTGTAAAAAAGTTGGCTCAATGATTTCCGAGCCGTTTATTTCACTTCCCGCAATCACATGTTTTCGGCGTCGCAGATAACGTCTTCCGGTATCATCTCGACCTTTACCTCAGCGTTTCAGCAGCCAGAAAACGTGCGGTGCGGCATGATTAAGCCATGAGCGGCCGAAGCTTCCCAATTGATGATGTTTTGTTGCTACTTTACTTAAGTGCTTTCCCACGTCGAGGACAGCGAAGGTCATTGGTGGCACCAGACGGACATTACCCTTAGTTTTGACAATGAGTGCGGCCTACAAATTAAATATTACAGACCAAAGCGCTTAGACACCCTTAGTCATAAAATGTTAAACTGTAAGCAGTTCTGGAAAGGCATTCATGACAGCTGCGCAGATGTGAGATAATTTGTGCGGCGCCGTTCAGTATAAACGTTTCGGCTTGCTGTAGGTCTAGCTGTTCACTACACGCGATGCGCGCGGCCCATGACTACGTCCGATTATTCTGTGCCGATTATTTACGCGTTCACAAAAAGAAGATTGCTGAGGAAAACATTTTCGTTGCGCAAATTTTTTTTCTTTGCTCTTTTTGTTGTTGCCTACCTCCAGAAGCTACTGTTATAGGCTGAGGATCTTCGCGACACCTGCGAGGTCTGCTTGCATTGCTTTAGGCTCCTCAAGGAAAACCTGTCTACATCTAACTGAGATGAGGTAGACCAGGCATTCCTTCAGGAAGAAGAAGCGGTCGATATCTTGAACAGGCGCGCCCATCTTTCCTCTGATGATTGTAGGCGAGGTTGTAGGCTGCAAACTGTTTACACGTTAGCCATTTAGAGGGCGGCAGCATCCCACTTTTGCACACGCTAGACACAAATAAAATCTGAGAACACATTTTTCTTGACGAAAGGCCACCAGAGCAAGGTTTTGCTGCAGCAGAATAAATAAAACTGCGATTTACGCTCAATGCAAGCTATTAACAACCATCAGTCGCACTGAAGTGAGCACTCACAGCAAGGGTCACTTTGGCCAGTTATATCTCGTAAACAAAGCAAATGAGGACATATGATATTAAAACCATGTGTTCATTGACATAAGCGCTCTTCGATGAAAAATTGCCGTCAAAATTGAGACCGGAGTTTTTTTATTTTATTTTTTGAAAATGTACTTTTTTGAAAAAACTCGCTTCTTTAACAATTTTTTTCTTTTTTTGCGCTGACTGTAGGAAAATGATCTTCCGTATAAATGTTGCAAAGGCTCTTTTCTATATTTGACACTGTTTTCAAGTTTCTGTTTGAAATAGTAAAGGCGCCAAGGCGCCTCAAACTTAGGACCCTTTTTTGATTTCGGCCGTGTTTGCCATTTTTTCACATTTTCTTCTTTTTGAGGACGGCATAAAAAAAGCATGGATGTAATTTACAGTAATGCGTATTAAAACCAGCAAAAGAAATTTTCAACACATCATTTATAGTTCGCGCTAAATTCGGCCGTGAAATCCGAAAACAATGCAGTGAGCAAAAACAGGAGGCATGCGCCGCCACCTTCAAATATTTTTTTGGCGCGCTGGGAGCGTTTCTTGGAAATAAAATTTTCAGTTCCGTGCACTTTGAATGTGCCCACACAACATATAAAAAACCCAGGCAAAACAAAAAATGCGACCGGACAGGCATGTTCGATCTCTCGTGGAATCACCCTATATAGTGTTTTAAACCCCCGTTGTCCTCCTGAGTTCGAAATCCAATGGATTATCATATATGACTTCCTATACCAGCTCATGGCATCCTGGACTAAGGGCGACTCTCCTGAGTTACCGTGTAAATCATCATCAGCCTCACTGCGCCCAGTGCAGGGCAAAGGCCTCTCTCGTGTTCTGCCAATCAACCCGGTCCTGTGCTTGCTGCGGCCACGTTATACCCGCGAACTTCCTCATCTCATCTGCCCACCTAACTTTCTGCCTCCCACCTCGCTCGTTTGCCTTCTCTTGGAATCCAGTCTGTTACTCTTAATGACCAGCGGTTATCTGGCCTACGCTTATTCTCTCTCTTTGCCTGGGAATGTGAAAAATTGATTTTTGGAAACATTCCACCCGGTGCACTAATGATGACGATTTCGATTGGCACCTCCTTTGAAACGGTGTGGTGACAAATATTCGCCTAGTCGGCTTGATCTAAACTTTCACTAAATCATTGCAGTCAAGCATTCTGGCTGTATCTTAACGTCTTCTTTCATTCTCAAAACCTCTGCTTCTGTATTGAACCTACGCCTGTAAAAACTCCGTTTCTGTCAATTTCACGCATGATTTTTTTCAACCAATGTTAACGTCTCATCTCAGCCGCTGTCCAGTTAATGCTTTCATTCGCTTTGAATCCTGTTCTCTCTAAGAGGTGCACGCCTTCTAAGGGCACTGCTGTGTGAATCATCCTGACATTTCATAAAATTGTGCGCATTTTTGTCGCAGCAGCACACGTCTTATTCTTTTATGAATATTTGCTCCGCTATGTTTTTGGTTCTCGTTTTTTGGGTACTTTAGCCAGCCCATTTGTTGTGCTTCAGATAAGTGTTCAAAACTGGCGCAAAGGTATGCACAGGGCTATGCGTGTTTAAATATATCTTGTAGCGTGATTTCAATCAAAGCGTGGTCGTAAATATCTCGCTGTTCAAAAAAAAAAGTGGGGGGGGGGGGGGGTGAACAAAAGAAAAAGCAGCGCAGTTTGCACTAAGTCGCGCAAGGCTGGGTCGCAGCAGAACTGGCGGGCACATAGCTGATCCTGACTCGGCTAGGCTTTTACCCTTTCACCTGTCTCTTTCCCATCTCTTGCTATACTATACTATATATGCCTATGCTTGCTCTCTGTTATCTTTTAGAGCGCAGCTCTTACGCGCCCTTTCCTGCGATGAGCGCCATTGCCGTCGGTGGCGTAACCGATGGACATGAAAAAGTACCTGATAGACATGAAAAATAAAATGAGAAAAAAAAATACACCATATCCCACTAAAGGAAACCATGTGGGGATACGAAGGAGCGCATGGGCGACTTAGAGTTCCGTTCATCACGGGCACCTTGCCCGATGTTAACGCGTCCTTGCAAGTGGAGCACACTATTAATTCACTGTAGTTGCTGTTGCTCGTCCCGAACTCTTGTTGGAGCACGCCACGCGGGTTCATCGCGCGTCTGTAGAATCTCGTTCCCCGACGCCATCACGTGATTGCTGAGAGAGAGTAAGGGGGAGAGGCCATAGCGTCTTACCCAGCCCCTGCCCGAACGCGCTAGCGCGTGCCAGCACGCGTGGTTTTGTGTGCGTTACGCCAAGCTAGGATAGCATACGGCAGCCCGGGCCCCTAAAGTGCTCTGCACGTATCATCATCAAAGCGGTCGAAGAACAAGAGGAAGAAGACTTCTCCTTAGCGCGAGCGCGCGCATAGCCAGGTGGTAGAAAGCGGAAGATCGCCAATGGAACTCAGATTTCGCATTAGGCAGTATTGCAATCGCCGGTGAATTTTTTTTTTTAGTCTGTGTCTTTATGTCTCTTTCTATATGTCTGTTTATCTCTTTGTCTTTCTATCTTTTTATGTCTTTCTTCCCTTTTTTTCTCTCTTGTTTTCTCCTTCTCTTTCTTTCAATGCCTCTCTCTCTCTCTCTCTCTGTGTAGTCGCTCTCTTGCCTTCTATCTTTTTCAATCTATCTATTTCTGTCTTTCTCGTTCTTTTTACCTCTTTCTGTCTGCGACACACGCAAACCTCGAGCATAACAGCTCTGCTGTAAAACTCCTATAGCGTGTATGTGCCACCTTAATTGGGCAAATCCCACTGCTCACCACACTGGTCCACTAAAAATTGACCAGGGAACACACGGGGGGCAAACACCCATTAGGGGCCGCACGTTGCACCTTCTCTTGTTAACCAACCTGTACAGAATGGTTGGGCGGTAATTGAGAGTGTGCCGGCTCATGATGATGATGATGATTTCATATCTACGACACAGGGCAAGCCTCGACCATAACATCGCTGCTGTAAAAGACGTTGGTTCTGCTGGGAAGGAAATAAACTAGTCTATACTTATCTCCTGTGGAGCGCATAGAGCACACATGTGAGCACGTTCGCGATGAACTCGGCGATATCTTGGCGTATATAAATGCGTCGGCTCGCTTTTAATCATATATATAGTGTATGTAGGCCCCGCTAACGAGGCTCGACCAGATCTATTTCCGATGTTTTCTCATCCATCTCGCACAGAGTTACCATGGGCCACCAGCGACGCTACGCCCATGACAGCGGTTGTCAGGTATAATTTGCAGCGTTATGCCTGCAGCGTGTCTCTCTTGTTGCCGTTATTTCCTGAAGGATGCAGATTTTCAGGCAGACTAATACTGTCTCGGTCGATCTCTCTTCAAATCTGAGAAAACAATTCGTCTTTTGTTTGGAAAGACTTGGAAACTATTTTCTATTTCCCACGCTCGGAACTTTCCCTTTTTGCGCCGAAAACTCGTCCGCTCAACTACGCGTGCTTTCGTTTCACCATTACCAGTTTGTTTCTTACTCCTATGTGTATGAGCATAGCCAATTCTGTTTTGCTTTTCTTGAAGATTGTCGGCCTGTCTATCTTCCTTAGTGCACCATGGGAACACGCCATTGTTATAGAAGAACAACGAAAGAAGGTGGTTTGTTGCTTGTGTTGATGATGCAAAAAAGACGCAGTTCCTGCTTACGTCTAATTATAGATATTAGATAGGCGTTACACGAGTTTCTTCACGAGGCTGTTGTTTCGGAAGCGTAGAGAAAGCCAGCGCAACGACATGGTCCGGAACTTCGTTGCGAACGCGTGGACTAAGGGAACGTAACTTTCTTTGTCGCGTACACCGTGCAAGACAATCACCTGTGCCAGTGTGCTCGCTCCCACGGGAATGTTGCATTCCTCGGCCCGTGGCGTTTGGGATGATCGCTGCGCATTTCTGCTTCCTTCTTCCTATAAGCCCACGTGCCGACTCCACCAGCAGGCTCCGTCGTCCGTTCGTCCAACGACAGACAAGGAACGAAAACGTAAGGAGGTGTGTATATAGAGAAATACGCGCAACACGTCTGGTTGCGATGCGCAACTTCCCACCTATACATGCTTGGAAATTCCAGTGGTGTGTATTCCAGAGGGAACGCGGAGCGTGATTTTAATGCTAAACATTGACTGCAGCTTTTCTTAGAACACGCGCAAAAGAGCATACGATAGGAAGGCAGAGGATAACGAATATTTCGCAGGCAGAGGATAACGAATATTTAGAGTGCCGTTTTTGTTTAACTGTCCAGCATCTCCCTATGCACCCTTTTGTATGGAGCACCATAAATACAGGATATTTTCTCCGCTTGCATATGTTGGGGTGGACTCGGCGCTTCAATATGGAGCGTCCTACATTCCTGCACGCGTTCGCTTCACGAAGTGTTTGGGATATTTCAAGCGTTCCGAAAGAATTTTAGAACATTCGCGGGCAGGTTACGTTACAATCATTCTGCAAGTAGCCCAGCTGTGTGACGCGTGTGATGCCGCACGCGTGCGTATAGGCTTGGTGGTGTGTACGGTTCAGGATATTGTCACACCTCGTTGCAGAGCAGCGTTCGCGATACGACTGAAATCGAAATGATTTGTGAGCCAGTGAGAGCTGGTGCGGCAGATCGAGGACATATTAAGATAGTGACCTCGCGATTAGGCGAGGTCACTCAGTTTGCAAGTCAAAAAAGCAAAGTTAAGTTGACTCTGTGTATGTAAGCAAGGAGGATAGACTTAAGGGAGGAATTAGTGGTCCAGTGTTTACACCCTTCTATAAATATGCTCGACCTTGAAGTAGACGACATAAAAAAGAAGGAAATGCTCTCCTTTCCACTTCCCTCTCTCATGCGCGGTGTATACAGGGAAGCACTCACGCCTGCGTCCCACTTCCGCACGAGGAAAACAAACAAAATATCTCTAGCATTGCGGCTGAGCAAACATAAAGATACAGGCCTTGGCCTGCATCATTAGTGGAAGTGATAAGCCTTAGCCCTACTCAGGCGACGCGTTCTCTTTTCAATAGCCACTGAATTCAAATACGATAGACCAAACTAGGGCATCACGTCTGAGCTGCGTGTGTGTTTAGCGCCTTGAGGAAAATAGAGGGATGGTGGAATGCATGGTTGCCCGCATTGAGCTAATGACCTCAGCTTTTAGAGGTGCAGCACCAGTTATCGAATAATTAGTTAATAGTTAATCAGTTAACTATATATATAGTGTCCGAAGGCTATATGGTAATTAAAATACCCATGAAGATTCAAGATGCAGATACATTGCGATGAACATAACCTCTCTTCGCGCAAGGGAAATTTCGCGCTAGGACACGTATCTATCTATCTATCTATCTATTATATATATATATATAGTCATCGCCAGATGTTAGTCGGTGGATATTGCCCATCATCAACTATAAGCCATTCGCAACGATTCCAGGCAACTGCAACGGCAAGCTGCCAGTCGTGACATGGTTCAAGGCTCCTGTTATGTGAACGTACTCTTGCACCAATTGCAGAACGTGACCCCCATTTCGTCTCCATTTATTAACATAAAGAAGCCATTCGTCCTGAAACACAGAGAAAGGCAGTCGCCAAGACTCATTAATTTCGATGGAGGTGAAAATGCTTGAGGCCCGTGTACTTAGATTTAGATGCACGTTAAAGAATCCCAGGTGGGCGAAATTTCCGGAGCCCTCCGCTACGACATTCCTCATAATCATATCGTGGTTTTGGAACGTTCAACCCCAACAATTATTATTTAGAGGTTCATTAACTTTATCTCGCCATCAGCAACCAATTTATAACAGAACAGGATACAAAGCTTCATATTTACGCACGGATACTGTGTAGTCATAAAATCAAGCTTTGATGGTAAACGAGGCTGTACGGCGATGGTACGCAGCGGCGTCTCGTACGTCTTTCTTGTACTGCGTGCATTGTGTTCTAAATGAACACGGTGTCCTGACATTTCGTGCCTGTTCATGGAGGCCTCCCTCCACATGAGGTTGAAAACTGCAATGTGCACCGCGTATTTGCATATCGGCGTGCGCCCACAATACCTATTCATGTGTGCTGTATACGACAGCCGTGTATCATTTTCTTTTCTTTTTTTTTTCTATCGAGGCATTTTTTCTACCAGTCTCTCCACAGCAACTCGTGTAGTATAGGACACATCAAGGAAGAAGGATTTTTCCTTTTAAGAGAAGCTTTATCTGGTACATCAGAAACACAAAGCGAATGAATCTGCTGGGGTATAGACTATTTTATATATGCATGGGTTTCGGTGCCGCCGTATAGGGCTGCTTATCGCTTTGTCGTAACTGGTTTGCCGTTTTGTATCTTCAACTAAACGAACAGTGCTACAGTAGACGCGTACGCATGAAAACGGTTGGCTTGGCGCATTCGACGTTTCACGACCTTGTTAATATCACGTCACGACATACAAAAATAAGAAAACATTCGTTTAACAGACCAAGATGGCGATGCCCGCGTGTCTAAAGTAAAATCAGCTATCGACAAACGCTCCACCGGTGGATTGGATATTGTCAGGTGGTCACTGAAAGACCACTGAAAGCACTGGACACCAAGTCAACCAAGTCCCACACTGGCCAGAAAGAAATACAGCACCACTGACAGTCGACACAGCGTGAGATAAACAATATCTTGGTGTGGGACCACGTGCGCAAGCAAATGCGACTTAAAAGAAAAAAAATTAATGACGTGGCAGATGTTTAAAAACGGCCGCCATGCATAACAACGGCCGTGCATCGTAGATAAAGCTTTTGTTTAAGACAAATGTCGGCACTAAGCGATTCTTGCGCAGTTCAGCAATCGGCAACAGACGTTCAGGGTTTCGCACTAGGCGGTGCCTGGCCGAAAAGGGGCGTTCTTAATTGCACGGCCATTCTCACGTACGCGCGTACTGAGGTCGTTTCGCACGGCTTGTCAGGTAACTTAGCGTGCTTGGGAACGGCATAGACCAGTGCCAAGTGCACGAACTCAGTTTAGAAACTATAACCTCATACGAGAGCGCACAAGAAATGTATTGGTGGACCTATTGTTCGTTTCAATTCACTCTCACTTAAAGCTGTTCTCGCTCTCCTTTTTTAAAGAGTATTTCAGCACTCTTCTTTCTGTTTGTCCCGTTCGTTAGCAGCGCACGTAAAAAAAAAAAAGAAGAGCAGCTTCCGTTCAGCGAGAGTCCTTAGATTATGCGATTATGTTCTGGGGATCGCATAGATCGGCCCGTTAGTTTTTGAAGAAGCAGCGGGCATTGCATTCGCGAACTGCGCAACGGCGCGCCCACGAGACAACTTTGGTTAATTTTCACGAATAAAAATGTTTTCTACCACCACCCCGCGCAGCGCGCACCCGAAAGGACGTTTGCCCTCGAGGAGAGAGAGACGCGACTCTTACGTGACTGCGCGTGATCCCAATTTAATTAGCGAGCCTAGCCCTCGTGTTCGGAGTGAAGACAAGCAGGCTCTATAGAGGCGTGCGCTTTTGTCGTGCGTGCGTGTAATACAGTTTCACGGCAAAAGCGAGAAACGGCGGCCGCTGAGCGCTCGGTTTCCTTCATGCGCGCCCAGCGAGCCGCCGCCGTTACAGACACGCGCGCCGTCATTTCGAACCCACTCGCACTCTCTCTCTCTCGCTCTGCACAGTATACGCTTCCTGCTTCTTGGCTCGGCCTTTTCTTCTTTTTGTCTTCATCTGAACTTGCCGTCACAACCTCCCTCCTCGTGCGTCGGAGCGCGGCGGCAGTGTCGTCGCCGCCGGCTGGCCCGGAGCGCTTTGTTTATTTAGACGACCGAGAGGCGTTCATAGCCCCCGTGAGAAGAGAACAAAGGCTAGCGGCAAAACAATGGACGCTCTCGGAATGACGCGGCTGTTTGTATACGACTCGTGTTTGGCAAGGACGACGACGACAACGTAAGAACGCGTGCGCGGGACGGCATTCCTGCGAAGGAAGAAAGCAAAGCGGGAGCAAGGTCCTATACAAACTGCCGCGCGGCAATGCCACTAAAAAGGAAAGAGAGAAAGTGCTCTGCAGGTGTGTAACAGCGCGGTGTAAGAAAGGCTTATCAGCAGCGCTGCCCTCCTAATTGAATTCACACGGGCAGACGAGGACGTCCGGAGAAAAAAAAAGGCGTACCAACCGATGCTGCAAGTAAGCGTGCGATGAATCTGCGTTTTCATTCGTTTTTTTGTTCATTAGCAAACGACATTGTACTTGCGCAATGTGAACTTTGGCACTTCTTAGTCACCGTATACGGTAGGTACAACATGGGCTGCATATATATATATGAGGAAGGAAGTGTTCTTGGATCCAGTCGAATCAATGCTTTGCGAAGTAGAGGACGTGCAACACGAAAACTTTTTATTAATCCGACGTTTCAGCCGGGGACCGGCCTTCATCAGGGAGAGACGCGACTCTTACGTGACTGCGCGTGATCCCAATTTATTTAGCGAGCCTAGCCCTCGTGTTCGGAGTGAAGACAAGCAAGCTCTATAGAGGCGTGCGCTTTTGTCGTGCGTGCGTGTAATACAGTTTCACAGCAAAAGCGAGAAACGGCGGCCGCTGAGCGCTCGGTTTCCTTCATGCGCGCCCAGCGAGTTGCCGCCGTTACAGACACGCGCGCCGTTCCCTGATGAAGGCCGGTCCCCGGCTGAAACGTCGGATTAATAAAAAGTTTTCGTGTTGCACGCCCTCTACTTCGCAAAGCACATATATATATATATATATATATATATATATATATATATATATATATATATATATATATATATATATATATATATATATATATATATATATATATACAGGGTGTCCCAGCTATATTTAGCCAAGGGTTTAAAAATTCAATATTAGAGGCAGGTGAGTGAAATCACTTGCAAATTACTGACAGTCACCTTGCGCACTACAGACAATTTTTTGTTTGATAATTAACTAATTTGTTAATTATAATTATTTAATTAAATTGCTGAATATTGACTGTAGGCAAGAAATGCGGCTTCCAAAGTTCGAGAGCGTCTTCAGAAACCCCAATTCTATTATTTGCGATAAAGAAAGTCTTACGTGTACCATTTTTTCCAATCTGCAAAGAAAGCCCGCGAAATACAAAAAGAACCACGTGACTAGCGCATTCGCCCCGCCGCGAGAATGCTGCCCTCAGCCATGGTTTGAGCGAACGAAATCAGCTGCGGCCGCGACTCGGCGGCTCCGTTGCAGCAGTATAGGCCGATAAGTTGACGGTGGTTTCTTGGCCCGCGCTTGCTACCATAAAGTTTCCTACAATACTTACTAGAGGGAACTCTGGCGCTAGTGTCTATGGGAGCTGCAATGCATCGCGCTTCAGCCAGCATGGGAATCATGGGTAGTACACGGATTTGTCTAAACTTCGTTCTTTTGGCTCCGTTTGGCTCCGCGTCGCCTGCATCCGCTTTGTCGCAAAACGAAGTCCAGCAAAAATCAGCAGTTTCACTTCACCACTTTAACTTCTTTAGGCTCACCGATTCAAATCTGGTCACGAAGTTCACAACGATCAATTCTTTTATCCGAAAGAAAACCAAAACATAGCAATAAACAAAGCCACAAGTGCGTTCGAAGCCCACAAGCACGAAGACTAGGCAAATCCGTGTACTACCCATCATTCCCATGGTTACAGTGTACCATGGTGGCTGAACGATCGCAGCGCCAGAGTTCCCTCTAGGTCATTTTAGGAAACTCTATGCTTGCTACAACTTGCACCGTCACGCGCGCCAACTGGCTGACGCGGGCCAAAAAAAAAAAAAAAAGCCACCGTCGACTTATCGGCCTATCGCTGCAACGGAGCCGGCGAGTCGCGGCCGCGGCTGATTTTGTTCGCTCGAACCACGGCTGAGGGCAGCATTCTCGAGGCGCGCGAACGCGCTAGTCACGTGGTTCTTTTTGTATTTCGCGGGCTTTCTTTGCAGCTTGGAAAAAATGGTATACGTGAGACTTTCTTTGTCGCAAATAATAGAAATGGGGTTTCTGAAGACGCTCTCGAACTTTGCAAGCCGCATTTCTTGCCTACAGTCAATATTTAGCAATTTAATTAAATAATTATAATTAACAAATTAGTTAATTACCAAACAAAAAATTGTCTGTAGTGCGCAAGGTAACTGTCAGTAATTTGCAAGTGATTTCACTCGCCTACCTCTAATATTGAAATTATGAACCCTTGGCTAAAGATAGCTGGGACACCCGGTATATATATATATATATATATATATATATATATATATATATATATATATATATATATATATATATATATATATATATATATGTGTGTGTGTGTGTGTGTGTGTGTGTGTGTGTGTGTGTGTGTGTGTGTGTGTGTGTGTGTGTGTGTGTGTGTGTGTTACGTGGGCATACGTTCTGGTAGCAGCAATGATTAGAAACAAGTACAAGTGCACGTCCTTATGCGTCGCATTTCGGTTCATAGCCGATAACGGAACGGTGGTCCTCTGCACGCGCGACTTCAATGAAGCAAGACGTAAAAATCATAATTAGCGGCGTTTACCGACTTCAACGAAGGTGAGACATCATCAGTGGTCTCGACAAGTCCAAGACTTTATTCAAGACCCAGGCATTCTCTTCGCAAGAGAATGTGGCTGGACTTCAAGCAACTCTTACAAACAGTGCACGGCCTCGACTTCCAGGCACCCACCGAAGGAAAGAGCGAGTAAGTTAATTTCGAAAACGCGCCGGACAAGCGCGTCACAGCGTGAAGCTGCGGTTATAAAGCACGATCCGCGATGTTAATGTCCAGCTAATGACAGCCACATGTACACGTGGTCTATCATTAGGGGGTGAGAAAGAGCACGGCGGTGCCCTCCTTGCGTCGTCTCACCGCATTCCCGTCACGAGCGTCCGTCGCCTCAACTCCCAAAATTAGCGAAGTTCGAAAGTGTGCTTTTAAAGACAACTCGACCGAATCCTCCATCTCGGTAGTCGAGTCACTGTCTCCGCTTTTATGTATCGGTGTTCAGACTTTCGCAGACGTGCTTCACAATTAAGACGGGTCTGTCACGATTTTGCAATGACCAGAACGGCAGTGTACGTGGTGGTGGTGGTGGTGTGTGTGTGTGTGCGGGGGGGGGGAGGGGCGGGGCGGTGTACACACAAATCTAGCTAGCTTTGCTTGTCACTTGTCAATCGAGCTAGAAACTGCATTCTTCTGTTCGCTAGTTACTCACGATTGACGTCAATTACTCAATACCCGAGTTAAGACGCAATGGAAACAGTTTGCCACCACAGTGGCGCTTATTTCTACAGGTTCGTTGTATAAGCGTTGCTCCCGCCTCAAGATCGCGAGCATTATTTCTATTCCCTAGCAGACCGAAAATCACCGCGCGAGCACCATTATTTGTGCATCGCTGCAGAAGCATCCATGATCAGTGTGTGCGGGCGAATGGAGGGAGAAGGGGCATACTCGACACCAGACGAAGAGCGCCCGTCTCAGCATCCACACCGTCCTGGATTCATATGCATGGCCCGCGAAAAGGCATCCATGCGGAACAACGTTCGGACATATATGTGTGGTCCTGCATCGGGTCATTTGCTGTGGCCGCCACGGAGACCACGGCCATCGGCGAGGAGTGGGCAGCGCGTGCACACTTTGGTCAAACCGTCCCAAGTGCCGCGGGGTCTCCCACTTTTCGAACGCCGGTGCAGCACACCTCGAGGCGGCACGGTCGTCGCGACGCTGCACGTCATCGCGGAGACGGAGCAGAAATTGCCGTGAAATTGCAGCGTATAGCGGCGCTGAGAATAGCTCGAGCCGCCGCCGCTATAGAAGAGACGCCGCCTCTGCGAGACAATGCGGACTTTGTGTGCGCGGCATTATAAGGCAGCGCCATTGCGCTACACGTACAAATATAACACCCCAAATCGAATTGAATGGGCACAAGGGCAGCGCTCCTTTCGGGCATCTTGTCTTTTTCTTGTTTTTTTCTCGAAACCTGCCATGTGAAACAATGGAAGCTGTCCCCTGGCAGTCCCATACGGCCTCGCGTGCCTCTTCCGAGTCCGTTTCTCTGTTATTACTCGAATCGGCAGCGTCCTCGAGGTGTCCCGCCGGCGCCACAGTCGGTCACCCGGTGACGGCCGTCTCCCGGCGATGAGGAAGAGAGCTGCTGTCCCCTGCCAGCTTTTCGACTGGAGGAGAGGTCGCCCGACGCAAGGGGTGTCGCGATCCCGCCGTCTAATAAGAGCCGCTAACTACGGGTCAGAGCGCGGTCGGCCGCGGCATTGTGAACTAAGCTTAGCACACGGCCCATTTCGTCGTCTGCCAGGCTGGTGCTGTTGCCTCCCTTGTTTTGAGGCACCGACCAAGTGACAGGGGGCCCCGAGGAAGCCTTCCGCGGCGGTGCTGCCCGTAGTTTTCGGGCGATGTGCTGGCTCTATGGGCCAGATGTTATCGGTCCGGTGAAGGGGAGGGGGAGGGGAAGCAAAAAAAGAAGAAATGGCGGGTGCTTCCGCGTTCACGCATGCGCCACACAGTGATTCTTATAAAGATAGGAAGAGAAAAGTGCAAGGCTGTAACTGTCTCTACGGGTGAGGACACCTCAACGGCCCTGCACGGGCTGGGGGGGTGGGGGGTGAAGGAGAGAGGTAGAAGGGAGAAGGGAGAAAGAAAAAAATAAAAAAAAAGAGCACTGTGATCCCGCGAGCTGCCGGCAGCAGAAACCGAGAGGCGGGCCGCCGCAGAGAGGAGCAGTCAAGCAGGTCGGCAAGGGCGAGAAGGATGTCAACATCACGTGACGGGCGCCCGGCTGTGCGAGGAGGGAGCGCCGCAGAAATGTAAACACTCCTTCAAGTATAATCCTCGATTTGCGAATTCCCCTGGGCTTTTTTGTCTTGGGGCGCTCGTCGGGCGCCGTTTAACGCGGCCCGGTGAGCGCCCGCTCACGGGACCGCCCGCCAGGAAAAACTGGGCGTCGGGAACGGGCGCGTTCTGCCTGGCTGCGCCCCCCGTGCTCGCGTTCGCGCGCTCTCGTTCGCGCTCTGCTAGCGCGTGCAAAGGCAGCCGCTAGCTACCTCTTGGGCACCGCGCAGCGGCTCAGCTCTGCCATGCGCGCCGACACATTGAAATTTCTCGCGCGTTGCCCGGCGGGGCTGGGCGCTCCGCTGCTTTTGTTTTCTCCGGGGGCATTTCGCGCCCTCCGGTAACATCGCGACGCGCAATGCTTTTTACCTCAGCCAACCCTCGCTCTACAGCCTAGGTGATGCACTGAGACCGTCGCTGTGCCGGTAAGCTACGGAGACAGTCTACAGCAAAGAGAGAAGGAAAAAGAATAAGGAAAGCCAGGGACCGCTAGAGCAGAAAAGTAACTGATTCCGGGATCCGGAAAAGGGACAGTGTCTTGGGTCAAGCTTTGGCACGTTACCGTTCTTCTGCAGTGTGGCTTCGATAAAGAATTCGAAAGTGGTAAGCCATAGTTAAGGAGGCTGAAAGCACTTCCTGACCGGCGGCGGTGGTGGTGGCGTTTGGCGAATCGGAGAGAGATGCTACACGGAATAGAGGCTTGAGATTCGTTATGCAACGTTTCATAGAAAATGTGGCTAATCTCCAAAGTTGTTAACTATATTACTTCATAAGTACTCTCATTGCGTCATTCGTCGAGATCACGATGAGGCTCTAATGTGCTATTCAAGTTAAAAGGCTCAGGCTCAGAAAGACAGATCGAAGACAAGACCTTTGTGTTTTTAAGACCTTAAAGGTACAACTGGTGAAACCTTATGATGGCTACGACAGCTTAACTATATTTAGCGGTATACGCTTCAAACTTTGTTGTCTGTGTTGTAGTCGCGAAAAAAATTTCAGTCATGCAGTACGCATGCCGAGTGTATTGATGCCGTTTTAGAGCACACTGTATTTTCTTCGTCACGCCTTTTCCTTGCTGCGCTATAATTTTTCCTGAGTGTAAGCGGCGCTGCCGTAGTGCACCCTGCTCAGGCACGTAGCCAGGATTTTTTTTCGGGGGGGGGGGGGGGGGGGGCCCAAGGCCTAATTTTTCGAAAGACAATCTTTCCATGGCAAAAACAAAAAAAGTACCCTGGGAATATAGAGGGCTGGAAAAATTTCGGGGGGGGGGGGCGGGCTTCCCGCCCCCCCCCCCCCCCTTGCCTACGTGCCTGACCCTGCTATATTCGCTTAAGCGCCTCGATGCGTATGGAAGGGGTTCGTATGGAAGGGATTCGCGCAGTGCTGCGACTATGCGGAAGATATGTGATGTGAGGGTTGATCACAGTTTTTTTATTCTCTTTTATTTATTTAGGATATATTGCGTTCTATATATAGCAGTATAACAATGTGATATATGTTAACATAAACTTTATAAAGTAACGCATAAATCACGTGTACATCGAACAAGAACTAACATGGAAAGCTACAACTTGCTCAACAGTGATATGATAAATAAAAAAGTATTAGACAATCAGTGTACAATGTAGTCGAGTACACAGCCAGAAACTATTATGTATGCAATCAAAACATCAATTGATGGACCAACGGCGCGTTCATAGTACTTGCGTAATCATCTGTGAACACGTACGCAGGTAACGAATTGCACAAGAAAATGCATACCTTATTCGTGCCTTCCTATACTGAATGTTATATGGTCAAGGTCGTCTAAACAAATAAGCTAGCTAGCCATAGAACGTGGTTACCTGCTTCGGTTCTTTACGACTCGAGCAAATTTGTCGGCTTAGCGTGTTGATGACGCGTAGCATAATTATTCATAAGAAAAGCACAGACATAGGGAAAGCGGGAATGTTGAGAATAGAAATTTGGTTGACGGCATAAACAAAGAGTGTGTTCTATGAAGATGGACTGCTAAAATGTACGCGTGAGCGAACATGTTCAGGGTGCCACGCTTTTAGATTGGGGCCCGGGTGGCAAAGAGACCACGCGCATTTGTATAACTGCTATGCCTTTGTACAAAGGCGAATTGACCGCGTTGACGACGCCAAACCAGACAGACATACGTTTCACGCAACGTGTTACACGCTTGAGTTACGAATGAATGAAGGGAACTATCGAAGGCTCGATCGTTTCTGTGTCTGACACAACCTCACTGAAAACTAGCAGATAATGAAGCCAAGGCAGGTAGAGGAGACATTAATTGTACTGTTTTAAGCGTATTGTAGCAATTGCGATATAGATGTGGAGAAAGTAAAGAGGGCGAAAAGACAACTTGCCGCCGGCAGGGACCGAACCTGCAACCTGTGCATCTGATTTTCCGTGCAAAGGCTTTGAGCATTTCAATTGCCCGCACTATTGACTCATTTACATGCTCAGTAATGCGCTTCGGTGGATTCGTGCATTACCTGTACTATAATAACGGCTTAACCGTACCGGGTTTTACGACCTACTTCTCTTGTTCAGAATCAAGCGATTGGGGCCTCGCGTCGCAAATTTGCATATATAAGCTACTCAAGAGAGGGTTCCGGAATAACTTTCGCCGCTTTCGGTACATTAACGAGCACTGAAATTTTAAGTGCACAATAACTTTGGCATTAAGCTCTCATCGTATGCAATCGAACCTGCGACCTCTCGTTCTGCATGAAACACTGCAGCCGCCGAGCCAGTGCGGCGGCGGCTATTCATCAGCCACGTGTAGCGGATACTTGATCTGAAATTGCAACAAGTTTGACCTTTTACACTGCCGTATCGACGCTATGGTCCCAAAGGTTGTCTTATTATTAGCAGGTCACGCACTAGAAAGCTAGAAACTAAACACGCAAGTCACGCCAACGCGAACATGAGTCCTCAAACAGGCACACGCCGCTTAAGTATATACCCAATGCGGAAGCGCTTTCTATGAATGGTTTCACGCTGACCCCTTACACTGATGTCACCCGCTTGTAAGCGCATTCATTTCGGCTGGACGTCTTTTTTATTATCACGATTTATACCGCTTCCTTCTCCTTGCATCATTGTTTCTAATAATGCAATCAACTGGCCGTGCTGCGCGCGATGGACGCAGCGGGAAATCTCTGGGCTACCGACCAAAATGTAAACAAAGCGAGTCCACCCCGGCTGTCCCTTTCAATCGCTCCGAGAGAGTTCCACGTCCGCATAGAGCGACTCGTGTGTCCGCGACAAGTCCGCTTGAAGCACGTCGCAGAGGGAAGACAGCTTGAGATCTTGCGCCGTGAATGATGCCCCGAGCGGGAAAGCGAAGCAACCGCGAAACGTCAACACGGCATTTATTCGTGGTTCATACTGGTGCATCCGTGATCCGATAAGCTGCCCTGCTAGCCTGAATGAAACAGCGCGATATCCTCGCATCCCCTCCCACCAAAGACGAGCTCGCGCGTCTTTTTTTTTTTTTCAATTGCCAATTCGAATCACGACGTAGGCCCGGGGACTCAGATATAGCCCATCCACGCCAATAAGAAGCGACCTCGAAGTTGGGAACAAAAAGAAAGAGAAATCGTCGAGAAAATAAAAAAAAGGAGAAGCAGAACAAAACGAGGAAGAACTGACAGATGCAAGCCGCCCGAAGGGATCCACTGGCGTATATATAGGTCTGTGCGGCCGGCGGACAACAACGGATAAAGAAGTGCCCGGGCCAGCAGCAATGCGGACCGGCTGCTAGATACTCATTTGAACTTCTATAGGGGCCTTGAAACCCGTTTCCACCAATAACCGATTAAATTGAGGCGGTTGCGGAGAAGGGACGGGGGGCCAAGGAAAACGCAGGAGAGAGGGAACCGCGAAAGTAAAATGACCCGGTTCTTTTCCTTTTCACGTACGTTTTGAGCATGTGTGTGTGCGTACGCACGTGTGTGCATTTGCCGTCGCCTTTCATATATTTTTTATATCTCTTTTATTTTATTCCCGCGCTTTCTCTCACGTGCATAGTTGCGCTTGCGGGCTTCTTGGGGCGCCGAGGCCTGAACTTGCTTGTGGCGGCCGCGGGCTCGGCTTGGGCGGCACAGCACGCGACGCGTGGACACGCGCACGTGCGCGCAGCTGATCTCTCGCAGCCATGAGGGAACAGGGCCACTGCGCGGTCGGGCGCGCGGGGTGGGCGTGCGCGGCGGGCTGCACTTCCTCGGCGCACTCGGCGAGCGTCGCACTGGCCTCGGCGAGGAATGATCGTGTTCCTCTAGGAAGCGCGCTTTCCTACTGGGACAGTTTGGCGATAGGTGCACCCCCACCCCTCCCGTCAGAGCGCCAGATCCGTCTATGCCACTGTTAAAATGTCTGCGGTCTCTCCTTTCCTTTACTTTTCTTTCCCCTTCTTGCTTGATTTTGCAAACAACGCATACATCCTCGTGGCAAGAGCACGTATACGCGATCGCTCCCGCCGCTCACCTCGGTAGTATATAGGCGACTTGTCACTGCAGCGGCGCACACTCATACTGCCTCGTGTCGTGTCAGGACGGCAGCCGAGCGCGGCCCGCTCGGTAGCATCGCGTTCTCCAAAGAACGGTAAAACAACCATTCGCGACTCTTCTTTCCTGCGAGCTGAGGAAGCCGGCACGGGTCGAGGTAATCATGAATCGGGGATATGCCTAGAAAGCAGCAGAGGGCAACTGGGACGTATGTAGAACGCAGCCGCGTGTGTCTGCGCGGTTTATTATCTCGCACTCGTGCGCGTCGAATGCGTCAAACTACACGAGTTTCACCGCGGCATACACAGAATGCACTCTCGCCGCTTTCCCCGCAGTCCATGTTAACCCGTTCCGAGATCATGTTCCAAGACACCCGTATCTTACAAAGCAGCTCTTTGTGCACGAGCTGTTCGCAAGAAGGGGCGTCGGCCAAGCGAACATGTTATTAGCGAAAGCGGCCAGCCGATGGCTAACATCTAACATGAAACCTTCTGAACCGCAGCGGGAGAGCTGAGATACTATAGAATACCTGCCCTTGACCCCTTGGTCTACTTGGGGATCTTGAAGCAAAATACGGAAATGAAACGCCATGAAGCCATGACGGCCAAATGAAACAGGCGGGAACGGGTTAAACAGCGTACGACTAGAAAAAAAAAAAAGTTCAGCTAAACAGAGTATTCATTTTGGATGCCCAGGAGCTAAATGCAGCTTTTTTTTTTCTGCGAAAGAGACTACGATTTTATTACGGGACATTCCGAACAGGGGCACCTCGAATTAATTTGACCAGCTGGGTTTCACTTGAGTTGAGTTGAGCCACTAACGTGCATTTAACTGCAAGTATTACGTCAAGCCACGCATTCATAGGCATAGACATTTTTATATACTCACACACGACGCATCGCACACCGAAATGCCGATGGGACGAAATGAGCATATTTTCCAATTTAAACGCTTATGTAATTTGAATAGAGAACATAGTTTACCATTTCCCTATGTGGTAGGCCGATAACCTTTTCTTATTCTCTGCATTTTTACGTCACCGATTGAATTCTAGCGACACTTTTATTGGCTTTAAAACAAGCTTTTTCCTCAAGGCAGGTCGACGAGCTTATGGTGGCGTAGTCAGTTTTGCAATCTGCGGTTACGTGTTTGTCCACTTCACGTGTTTTATGAAATCGAAAATGTAGGAGGGGCTCTCACGATGAAACCTCGCGCAACCTCACGAGCGTTCGCACTTTCCTCGTCCTTTGTTCTGAATGCAAGGGCGTGACCACGGGCATGATTTTACGGATGACTTCCCCACCCTTCTTTTATCAAAGGCCTCTCCCGTTCCTTGCGCGTGCCTGCATTATATCCGTATCAGCGTTCCAACTGAGGTCGATCGAAAGCAGGGTGCTCCATTTCGACAGTCACAGTGTCATGCGCCAGTCGTAATGATTTTAACGGGCCTTTGTATTTCGTTATTGCTTTTTTCTACCAAGCGTGATGTGGTTCTGGAGGAAGGAAAATACGACGCTATCTTCAGCAGCCGATCAGGGAGCGCTAATCACCCCATCTTTTTTTTCTGTCTTTGTCTATATCCTCTAACAGTCCTTTCTACCTAATCTTATTTCGGATGACCTTGCAGATTAGACTGGACGCGACTTTTTTCATCCACTAGTCTAGCTTTACAATGTGGATTTATGCGGAAGCCATTAGGTTAATCATTGTTCCCACACTCCTTAACGGTCGATTTATTCGCCTCTGCCCTATTGCTCATTGGTCTCCTGTCTAACTCACTAAGTATAGCGAATGCGTTCCCAGTCACGACGGTCCACAATCATGGAAATGAAATGCTCCTTGCTGAAGTGAAGAAGACTTCTGTGAACGTTTTCAGAGGCCGTACCGTATACCACAACACGGGCTGCCATTGAAGATTCAGCGCAGTTCTGCTAGCCTTCTGCATTCGTTTAAGCTGCAGGGGAGTGTCGTTTTACTCGTGGTTACATGCACTTGTTGCGTCGTACTGAGCTTCATACTGTGAGCTGTCATGTGCACGAGTGTGTATCACATGTGCATGTGACTGCTCTCAGTACGGGGCAGGGGGACGGAGGTTGAATGATCTTGCCCACCTCACACAGGCGAGCGTTGTCAGAGGAAGTCATGTCGTGCATTCGGGCTAACCGCAGATTTACACAGTTTTCAAGCCACCATGCCTTATACTTGACTTTAGAAGAAAAAAATGGGAACTACGGGTCTGAACTCTAGGCTGTGAGTAGTTTTCTTCATTCGGTCGTCACCGGCACCCATCATTTCTCTCTCTCTTTTCCCCTTCCCCCATCGCAGCCTATAGCTGGCTACGAGGAATATACCTCATGCCGAGGTCTCATGCCTTTCGTATCGTTACACCTTTCTCTCTGTCTCTCTCTCGCTACTGCGGAAAGGCTACGCTATCAGGCAGTATCCTCGATTCAGACCAGGACAAATTTTCTTCGACTGCGAATCTGTCTTTGTGCGAAACCCGCATGAGTTTGCCTTGTAGCAACGTGAGGTGGGTGTCAGCTGTTCTATGCCTCCTTCGTGCACTTTTCCTGCCGCTTGCGGATTTCCGCAAAACCCATTTGGTTAGCTTCGTTCAGTGTTTACGCGTGTAACCTGCGGCGCGTGGTACTCTCCGCACGACTGGCTCGCCCGCGCGCCCCCGTCAACAGCCCCGTCGTTTCCTTCGACACCCTTGTTCCGAAGCGCCACGTACATGGCCGCCTGTATACGGGAGCAAGGAAAACAGACGTGAAGGAGGAGGGAGGGGGGAGGAGGAGAGGCCCGCATGCCTCGAGATGTGAACTGCTTAACGTGCCGCTGAATTCGAGCTTTATTGTCGGCGCCGTATAGTCCCGCTTTGAATGGGCGCCATTTCCCGAAAACGTCCATAGAAACGCAGCCTTTTCACTGAATGGCTGCAGTGGCCAAAAATAGGAGCGGGCCGGCGCACTGGCTTGTACAAACATGCGCGTGAGCCTATGCGGCGCATGGAACCGTGCCTTTTGTATACGCCGCAGCAATCTTCTCCGAGCATAAGCGAAACGCGGCGAAGTCGCGCTTGTCCACCGCCGGCTACCATAAGCTTCTGTTTTTTGTTATTGAGGAGACTCTTGACGGAGACAGGCGAAGGCGGTAAAGCTATCCAAGGGAGGAGAGGAAAAAGATGGCCGTGAGCCGCCTTCTTCGCGCCTGATGGAAATTTCGCTCGCGAGACTCAATTGTTAAATGCTCTCATCATGGTCCTAATAGGTACACTCCCAGGTCTTCCACTGAAACGCCCCGTCAGCTCTCCAAACGCGGCGTGCCGCTTCTAAGCTGCGAATGCGTACGTACCACACGCTCGTGATTTGACACAATTCTTATATACCTCCTTACGCTGCAGTCACACATGCATCAACGCGCGGCGTCGTGTGCATACCCGCACGAGCGCGGCCTACTGATTCGCGATGCCACCTATAAGGAGCAAAAACCAGCCAAGCAACAGAATGGTTTCCTCCCGGCTGTTTCTGCACGTCTTCTATCAGCCCACAGGAGGAAGAAGGATCCTCATCCGTGCAGGCCTCTCATTACCATCGATATTAGCCTCGGGACGCTTGTCGAGTCGTCTTCCGCGAGAAAAAAAAAAAAAACTGTACAGCCGTTCCCTTCGCCGAGTCGTGTTCGCTTTTTTGAGGCCGCTCCGTCGGGCTGCTCTTCGAGTGCGCGCATTACGTGCTAAATTGTGCCGCCTTTGCATATTGTTTGCGGACGCGAGATCAGCTTCACGCGAAAGGAATAATCAGCATTTCAGATCTGCTAAAAACGATGCTCGCGCGCGCTGTTTCGTTGGCCTCACGTGCCGTGGCCAGGCGCTCCGCATGAAGCACGAGCGAGTTCGAACTAAGATCGCGCCCGCCATTCGGGGAAAGGTGGAAGTCGTTGCGAACGGCGGCGGAAAATGCGAAACTCCGTGCCCGCATAGCATCACGAGCACTTTTGCATCACGTGCGCTTTGATGTGCGAGTGCATTACCAGTTTTATTTATAGCCTGCACATTTCTTGTTTTACGGTATGCAACTCTAAGTGTACATATTTACGGTATGCATGTCATCGCACGGCCGCGGTGTTCGTCAAGTAAACTCAGGTAGTACTTCTACAGAAACCTTCAAAAGAGCCTTTCTTTTTTTTTTCTTTTTTTTTTGGAACTGCAAACGAAAAGTTGCGACCCCGATTTGCTGATCTGCACGCAGCTCGCGCGCTTCAGTATATTTCCCCAAGTATTACTCCTGCATAACTTCGAAGGTACAGATGTAATAATTAGGGGTGTGTGAATATTCGAAAATCTCGAATAACGAATCGAATAGTCCAAAGGTTTCACAGCGCATACAACGAGGACGAGCAAAGAAGAGACACACACAGCGCTGAGTGTGTCTCAGCGCTGTGTGTGTCTCTTCTTTGCTCGTCCTCGTTGTATGCGCTGTGAAACCTTTGGATTATGCTGCACCAACTAGCCCAACGCTCAACCTTAGGAATAGAATAGCGTTCTATTCGATTCGGTACTCGAATCGAATAGTGCATATTCGAAATGCCGAATACTTTTCGACTATTTTTGAATAATCAGCTACGAGGAAAAATGCCCGAAGGAAAGAAACGTTGGAACAGCGAGGAGTACCGTTTCTTGTTTTCATCCTCGAATTACCCAGATGCATGCCGCCCATGTAGGTACTTACGGGACTATCGACGCTATACTAACCACATGATGAAGGCGTTCTTGCTTAACACTCCAGTGTCACCGAAGCGACACTGTCATCAATCCACTACATGACATGACATCAATGCACTTGCATGACATTCATTATAATGTTAGCTCATGAAACATCCTTAATATTTATTAATCAGTTTTATTAAAAAGCTGTTGACAAAGTACCACCTTGAATACTGTAGCCGCTATATTTCAGCCTGTAGTTACAAAATATTTCGAAGGCTCTATAGTTGCTGCCGTATACGAGCTTCCCTCAGTTTAAATAATTGCGGTATATTTTCTCGGTTAATAGCAATCGTAATATTCATAAGTTAAAGCTTGTGAATATTTGTTTCAAATAAAATGTTGTGGAATTCTTGGCCTGTTTTAAAAATTGCTACCTTTCCAGTCTAGGGCTGCTTTGAAAATGGTTGTCTTACTATTCGAAAACTATTCGAACAGTATTCGATTTGTATTCGTATTCGACTCGGGGTCATCACTATTCGATTCGGTTCTAAAATTCACTATTCGCATACCCCTAGTAATAATGTAAAAATCTAGTCTTTTTGGCCAACGCTATGAAGAACACAGGCGAAAGCATATGCTCTCACGAGACATTCACTAAAGTACTCGAAGTCGATCGTATTATTTCCCATTGCTTGTTCTCTTTCGGTCGCCTTAATATCACTGGTTCTACATGCTGAGACTTGGCCGCCGATGTGTTGACTCACGTTTGATTCACCTTTAATTCACTTGGACATTTCACTCAATGTTAATGCACATGTGATTCACGTTTATTTCAACTGAATTTATATTTGATTAACCTCATGCTCTAATCACGGCTTCTAATCGCTTGGGGTACCTTTACTGCTTTATGCACTCCCCACGCCTCCCTTCCATTGAAGCTTTTTGCACGTAACCTGGCGTTGCAATACCTCCGGGATCGGCTTACCGTTTGGGACCATTTGAGCTCACGCTGCCGGATATTTTTACTCAAAGGCCATATAAGGCTTTCGCACTAATAACTGTATCTGCCGAAAGCTGCAAACATTCCTGAATCGCATTCGCGTTCTGGCGATAATTTTTAAAAATCAAGCATTATTGAAAGATTAGACACATATTTTTCGGACAGTGTTCTGCTTAATGGGTGTAGCGGCATATACGATTACTTCAACGTGAAGGCTAGCTTAACTATAGCGAATATAATCTGTTGAATATCGTGACTATAACTGCTCATGAAATGCGAAGCATTTTTTAGCGAACCAAGGACACTTTGAGCGTTTCTATCTATCTATCTTATCTATCTCTATCTTGCCGCCTACGTATGGACGCTCTCGTGGCCGTTTCCTTAACTTGGTATTAACCAAAATTAGCATAGGAGGACATGGGTGTATGACGAACACGATTAACACGTCATCAAAAGAAACGTGACATGCTTGTCACGCACGTCATAAAACCCTTTCCCTCAGTGACGTGTGGCACATACCCCCATACCACGGCCCATAGAATACGGGTATGCGCCACTCGTGATTCACAGTCTATATGAACCCAGCAACGGCGAGAAAAGGCTTTGTAAATGTTCACACAGCACAGCGAGGCCCCCGAAGACCAGGAGTGGGCCGTCCAGCGGGCCAGGGCCGTCGCCGAGGACCTCGAAAGATGTTCCTCGACTGGTGGATCCCTGGCAGCCTAGCCCCGGGCACAATATCAACCGTTGGGCAAATAAAGTTTATTCAACTCAACTCAATAGCGTTAAGGAGCCCGTGTCGCAGAAAATGCCGATAGACGCAAAGAATAAAAATCAACATTTCATCCGCAATCGAACAATAATAATATCTGGGGTTTAACGTCCCAAAATCACGATATGATCATGAGAGACGCCGTAGTGGGGGGCTCCGGAAATTTCGACCACCTGGGGTTCTTTAACGTGCACTTAAATCTAGGTACACGGGCCTCAAACATTTTCGCCTCCATCGAAAATGCAGCCGTCGCGGCCGGAATTCGATCCCGCGCGATATGCCGACAACTACCCAATTTAGACAAAGACTTCGATCCACCTCGTAACGCTTGGCTGAAAGAAAAAAAAGAAAAAAGAACTGCTGCATAAGCAGCTATTCGCTGAATGCTTCGCAAAAAATCCGTTCCCACAATGCGCGGGATGTGCCGTAATTTTGTACTGTTAAAACTCGACCTGACGAAACCCGATTTTACGAAGTTCCCGATCTAAACAAGAAATTTCATTTCCCCGATAGGAATCTATAGGGTTCATTGTTGTCATCAACCCGAACTAAAGAAATGAACTAGACACCAAACCCGACTTAACGACGTTTTCTCAGAAATAAGTGTGTAACAAAAGCGGTGATTTCTTTCTCATTTTGGCTAGACCACTTTTTCTTCGAGTGTGCGCTTTCACGCTATCGTGTTAAAACATCTAGCCGCCCTAGTCGCGACCTTATCCTTATTTTGACGAGGCTGCACGCCACGCCCGTGCACGGAACAACGGACTCAGCAGTCGGTAGCATTCACGTATACCGCATCGCACCAAGGGCGGCTGCGTTTTATTGTCTCTGTGTAAGTGTTCTCAGAGGAACACGGTGGTGGCTTTCGTTATTTCATGGTTTATGCGACAAATGGCACTCATCGCCTCCTCGCAACATTCTTGCTCAGCCTACTCGCACAATCACTGCAGCCTGTCGTTGCTTCACGTGGCCGTCTACCTGGCCTGCATCGCCCGGAGAGTCCAGGCCGCCCTCGTGGACTGGACACTCGCGCAGGCGTGCGTTCGCTGCAAATACAGTACCGCGGTAGCTTATAGGTGTAGCTACAATATTAGATTTAAAGGGACCGAAAAATTCTTTTCTTGATTTGACGAACTTCCCGATTTAGCGAAATAATTAGAGCGTCGTCATCATTTCCTTAAATCGAGTTTCAACTGTATACACAAAAACTGGCGTAGGAGAACATTAGTATGCATGACAAACACGATTCATAGGTCATGATATGAATAACGTGGCATGCTTATCACGTACGTCTTGAAACCCTTTCCACCAGTCACGTGCGGCGCAAACACGCGTAACACGGCCCGTGATATGCGGGTATGTGCCACACGAGAAGTACAAGGAGAGCGAACACAGACGTCGAAAGTTTTATAAGAGGGCTTTACGTGCCGGAACTGTGACATGATTATGAGTGGGGCACTGCGGATTAATTTCGATCACCTGCGGTTCTTTAACAGCACCTATAGGATTAGGCACACATGTGTTCTTCCCATTTAGTCCTCGCCGAAATGCAGCTGCCGTAGCCAGGAATCGAGCATGCTCCATCGAACCTTACGAGCTAAGCTACAAAGGCGGGTAGTTTTAAAGTGCACTTTGCGTGGGCTAAAGAAGAGAAAGACTTACCGTTTGTTAAATGTGAAGCATTTCTTGTCTTGGCGCTCTCGTCTCTTTAACTTGGTTCATAGCAAAATTGGCACAGGAGGACGTGAGTGTATGGTGAACACGATTAGCAGGTCATAACATGAATTCCCTGTCGCGTATGACCCGAACTTTTTTCCACCAGTCACGTGTGGCCCATACCCGCATACCGTGGCCCGCGGTATGCGGATATGCGCAACAGGTGATTCACAGTCTATATGTCAACCCAGGCTTAGGAAATCTTAACGCGACAGCGTGAAGGAGCCTGTATCGCAGAGTATGCAGTGACGACGTCGGTGGCGTTGTCAATGAGTGATATATATCGATGGAAGCAAATAATAAAAATGACAGCTCGAGGCTGAACCGAACCCAGGCATTCTGCATGGAATTCAAGTATTCTACCACACAGCCACGCCAGTGCTTCGAACGGCATCGAAAAAAGACCCTATACAAGCGTCATGTCCGGACAGCGCCAATCGTGGTTGCAGTATTGGCTATCCGCATTTGTATCAATGTATTAAACATTGCATATCTACACCTATGACTCCGCAAGCTATAGTCAAGCGTTGCGCGAATACGCCTACGCCAGCTACTTATGATATACACATCATCGCACCGTATCCTGCACTTTCTGGCGATAAAACTGTCATCTCTGTTCTAACGTAAGTGCTGACGTTGCGTCGGACCATGAGCTGCCCTACACGCCAGTGTACTAGGCGTGCCTGGTAAATACACGATATGCGCACTACTCAATTTACACGCAGACGTTGATCAACCTCATAACGCTTGGCTTGCAGCGAAAATTCCTGCATAGGCTGCTACTCGCTGACTGCTTAGCATGAAATTGATTCCCGCAATGCGTGGCACCTGCCGGGTTTATTTGTCTGTTTAGAACAAAAGGTGAACGATTAAGGGCATCACTAACACTCTACGATGGGAGAGCTATTTGCAGCTGTCCCTGTGGAAGACGATTCAGAGCACTTTGTACTTTGCTATGTCAGAGCAGTAAGCTGTTGCTTTTTAGGGGCGAAGCTCCTTAAGGCGGCACCCGTTCGTCCCTCGTAGTCGTAGTCGTAGTCCGTAACCAGTCTTACGCTTTGACCTCCAAGGTGGTGCCGGTGGGAGATTTTTCCTGTGCGTTGTTGAACAATAAAAAATTCGCAGCGGTAGCTAAAAGCCGACTTCTTCTGTCTCTCATTTCCATTAGCAGCCATTCTTTACCTCCAAGGTAGTGCCTGGTGAGATTTCTCCTGTGCGTGATTAATCAATAACAATTTTGTTCAAAACGCTGTTGATTGATGAAATAAACCAACGAAAGACGCCAGATGTTTTGTAAAAGCAAAACGGAAGAACGCCAGATGTTTCTAAAGCAAGAGGAAAAGGCGCCAGCTGCTTAACGAAAGACGCCAGATGTTTTCTAAAGCAATGGTTTTCTAAACAATGAAAATTCACAGCGTACATGTAAAATTAAAGTGAGCTGCAAGTCGTCATAACTCATCGAACCTTTAGTATAAACGCGCCCTATCTCACGTCGGTGATGATGTACTGGGCAGAATTCACGGAAGATTCACGGTTTACCGATGAACCTCCGCAGCTTCGCCCACTCATCATCATTCACTCCGTGGATATGCTGTGATTTTTGGTTATTCGATAATGTACTCCACAATTGCAACAGTTGCTATGCGTACGGCAGGAGGAGTGGTAATGAATCAATCGCAAGCCACACGAGCTTCCAGGTCATGTTTTTCTCAGTCAACATCACCGATGGTGTGTGAGTCGTTTTCCAGCGAACCGCCGGCAAGGTCACATGCCGGCGCGTGACGGGGACACGGCTCCAACGTTAGCCGTGCCAGAGCGAGCTACACACCATCGAAACTTTTGCTTGAGGAAATGAATCCAACGGCGGCATCGTTGGCTAGTTAAAAATCCCGGCGACTGTAAAGAATAAAAAATTAGCGCAGCTTGCACTGAGTCGCGCACCGCTGACTCACAGCAAAGCTGGTGGGCATCCTGGCTTGGCTAGGCTTTTGCCCTCTCACCTCTATCTTTCCCACCATTTACTATACTATATTATGCATCGCTGTGCTTGCTCTCTTTCGTTTCTCTGTTTATTATGCCTGTTTCTTTCTATCTCCTTCACTCTCTGTATATTTCTCTCCCTCTCTCGTCCTCTGTAGTCTTTATCTCACCTTCTATCGTTTTCTTTCTTCCCTTCCTTTCTATTTATCTGTTTCTCTCTCTCTCTTTCGTTCTCTCCTCCTCCTTTCCCTTCTTCTCACCCTCACTTCCGTTTCCCGCCACCTTGCTACACTATACTATAATATACAAGGCTATGCTACGCTCTGCTATCGTGCCCGGATGCCCGAGTGGTTAGAGGGTGCTCGCCTTCGGATCGTGGGAACGCGGGTTCGAATTCCGCCTCGCCAAAAGCTTTTTTTCGCCAAGAATTTCTTTCTTTATCTCTGAATTTCTCCCGTTGTTTCCCTCTCTCTGTACTCGTTATCTTGCCCATCAGAGTTATTGCATCCCACGCAGGAAAAATCAGCACACGTGTTCTGCGAAGCAGAAGAGGAAGAAGAGGACGACGATGAAGAAGAGGTTGGAGAGAGCGCGTGCCGGTTCATCATGATGGAAATTTTCTATCCACGACACATGGCGAACCTCGACCATAACAGCTCTGCTGTAAAATTATGATCAGAGCCGGAATCGAACACAGGCATTCTGCGTGGCCGTCAAGCATTCTGCCATAGAGCCGGCATAGAATCGGCATTGCAAATAGACCCTATGCGCACGTCATGTCGGGGCAGCGTCAATCGTGGTTGAAGTGTTGGCTGTCCGCTTTTACAACAAAAAAATGAACATATCTACTCTTATAAGAGTCATAGCAGTCATTGCTAGTCATATAGGAGTCATTGCTTAGTCATTGGAATACATATGTATACATATGTGGCGCTTTTTTTTTTAAAGAGCCAAATGCACTTTAACTGAAACTGAGAAAAACGCACTTTTTTGCTGCTGCCAATATGGTCGGGCCTGTTCCGACAATTTTTTGCCGGTGTGTTCCTGTCCCCTAAATACCTCAAATCTATATTGCGGCTAAAATCTATATTAGCCCATTATCGTCGGTATTCTAGAATAAACTTTGTATTTGGCTCTTACAGATTGTAACATTTCATTTGGGCTTGCATTAGCCCCTAAAAGAAGTCTAAAACGATTCGAATGTACGGTATAGCAATATTTCGCGATAAAATTAACATCATCCCTGTGCTTCCGTCGGTGCCGTCCTCCGTCGCACGGGCGTAATGGCGATGACTAGATTTGAAGAGCGAGTGTTCGTTCCTGGCAAAAGGCGCTCTATTCTAGATTGTCGGCAGCGTTTTCTTGTTCTTGGCATCTATTGAAGGCCTTGAAAAGTGCTCCAGCTCTTCTTCTTTTGAGCTCGTTTTACGCCGTGCCGTTTCGGATCACTTCTTCAAGGAATAGATCGGTGCCCAATATCTTCATTTCATATATCTTTTATTTCAAATATACCGTTTTGGAGCGAAAGAAGGACATGTTACTGTAGAGCTAAACTTGAAATGAAACGCTAAGAGCCAAAAAGAAGTAGTGAAGTCCGCCTCTTACTCTTTATATTCGAGTTTTGCCCTACAACGTCATGTCCTTCAGTAAGTGCCAACTGGCCCTAGAGAAAGTAATTGTGGAACGTAAACACGATAGCAAAGCAACTAGGGCACAAATTAAACAGATTGGATAAGACCATGTTGGTTGTTTTGGTTGCGATTGTTGACGCAGCGCTGATTTAATGAATGTGGCTACGTTTGATTGAAACAGATGCAGCATTTGGTTCATTTTTTATTAGAAACTGCCTTTTTGAGTTCACGTTACAATCGGGAAGTGGCCCATTTTGATTCCAACTGTTTTAGAAGTTAGATACTTAGGCGCGCTTTACGCTCCCGTGAAATTTAGCACAGTTCCGGTTTCTGCATTTAGCTCTTTTTGAAAAAAAAAAAAAACGCCACATCTGTACTCCTATGACTCAGCAAGCTACAGTCGCGTTGCTCGTCCCCGTGGAAACACGCCAACGAACCCTTATCAAGCGCGCCGTAGAGCATTTTGTTTCGAAAAATTGACGTCGATACTGTATACGTGAGTGCCGACGTGACGTCTGAGCATAAGCTACCCTTTAGGCGACAGTGTAGTCGGCGTGCCTGGTAGCCACCGATGCACACACAACTACACAATTTACGCAAAGACGTCGATCCACCTCTCGTATAACGCTTGGCTCAAAGCCAAAAAATGCGGCATAGACGGTTCCTCTCTGAACACTTCGCGTAAGATCGAGTCCCAATATGCGTGAGATCTGGCGAAATTTTTCTCATGGCATTGGCTTCCTTAACGGGGACCAATGCTTGGTACACGAACGTCTTTGTATTGTACATCCATCGTAATGCGACGTACCGCAGCGACTATATGGAACAATACACAGGACCTCGATCTCATAGTCAGCAGCGAAACGCCAAAGCCCCTGAACCCGCTTAGCTACCTTAGCATGCCCTGTTTCTGAAAGGGTGGCAGATCTGGCTAATTGGTGCTCCATGATCGGAATCGCAATAGCGCGGAAGCAACGCAAAGGACAATAAGGGATGTCCATTGTGCTGCTTCCGCGCTATTACGATTCCCATCTGTTTCTGAAACTTCTATGCCTCTGGATTAACATCATCCAGGGTTTTCTCTCTCCTTTCATTATTTTAATTCTTTACCCATCTTGCCCCTCTGCAAGGAAGCAAACTGGGTGCCATCTGGTTGATATCCCTGCATTTCCTTCTCTCTATATCTATTCTATCTGCCGTATTGCTTCGACAGCACTTTGAAACTTTTGCATCCGTCCGTTCATACATCTATCCGTCTGTACATCCGCACAAACGTCCGCTTCCCTCACGTCTATCCGTCCATCCGTCCGTCCGTCTGACGACATCACGACGACTGCGGACAAGTCATCGCTCTGCGTACTCGCATTCACCATTGTGTCGCTCGAGCCGCGGGCAACCCCTGCAGTTAGTCGTCTCATATAGCACACGTACTGCCAGTGAGCGTATCTCTGTTATATATCTCCACGTTTCCTTATTGCATAAAGTGCCTCGTATGAACGTTAGCGATGGGCGCGAAGTTTTGTTAAATAAACGCCTGCGCACTTATGGCAATACATTCTCGCTGCACTATACTGCTGCGATTCGAACTCGATCGTGTCTTTGAGGCAATGCGGACATTAGAGAGAGCGACACACCCAGCCCTATATATCGCGCCACATTCGTGGCTCGTAAGTTGTGGAATGTTTTACTCCCCACAGACCCTGAGTGTCGTGACGTCTGGGTTAGAATTTCTGAGGAAACAACAGATAATAGCACGGTGGAAGACGACGATGTTGTGTGCATTGTGAAAATGCTGTTTTTGAAAAGCTGGTGGTGTCAGCTCTCCGTGCCCGCTACGATCGCAAATGAATGCAGCATCAAGGAAATCGTAAAAGTGGTGGTAGCAACTTTATTAAGAACTCCGGCAAATTCGTGGCCTGGGCCTAGGCCGCCCCCAAGGAGGACCGGAGACCCTGTCTCCGCGCCGCCTCACGGGCTTGCTGGATGGCCCACAATTGATCTTGGAGGTTCGAGCTGCGCAGCGCGGCCGTCCACCGCGCTGCAGCTTCATCTGGGGAGACTGCATTTTCTTCGCCTATAACCGCGCATTCTCAGAGAATGTGCCTAAGAGATGCGTGAGTCCAGCCGCATAATTTGCAGTTATCGTCTGAATAGACGTCTGGGTATATCCTCCTGAGGTGAACGGGGTTGGGAAAGGTCTGGGTTTGTAATTGCCTCCAATCTACCGATTGGGCCCTGTCGAGTTTGGGGCTTGGGGGTGGATAAATACACCTGGATTTTTGATAAAATTTTGTAATGTCACAGTATCTATTCATTCTGTCCCTCTCTGTCCAGCCCTCCACTGGATTTCCATCCCCTGGAGAGGACCTTTCTACACGAGCGCGGAACGTGAGACCTCGCGCTACGCGATGGACCTCTCCATTGAGGTTGGGTACGGGGGTGTGGGGGGACGTATGAGCCGGGAACCATATAATGTTTCGTTCTTCAGTCTCTTCAGAGGTGATATAATTCGCGTTCGCTTTGAGGATAGCCGCGGCCTCTGGTGAAATTCTGCCTTGTGCATAATTTCTGACCGCCGCCTGTGAGTCACTTATTATATATTTGCAACCGGGGCAAACGATGGCTAGGGCGATCGCCACTTCTTCCGCTGCCTCAGGGTTTTTGCCGCGTACACTGCACGAGCTGACCAATTGTTTATCGGTATTGAGGACTGCCACTGCGAATGCACGTCTATCCGCGTATTCTGCTGCGTCTACAAACAGCGCTTCCTTGTCCCTGCCGAATGCTTGTAGTAAAGACCTGGCTCTACTCTCTCTTCGACCCTGATTGAGTTCGGGATGCATGTTCTTAGGTAGGCTAGCCACCTGTAGCTTTTCTCTGATCGAGCTGGGGAGGGATGTCTTGTCGCCGTGCTGCTTGTGATAGGATATCTCCAGTTTGTCAAGGATGCTCCTGCCGGTTTACCGCCATCGTTTACCCAGCTTGACGAACTTCGTAACATCAACAGCAGTGACAAGCACTACGATAAAATGAATGCAAGGCAGTTAAAATCATGTCAGTAAGATACACAATACGGTGTAAATAATGATTTCGTAGTATAATATTCTCTGGAGACAATATAAGTTTGATCGATTGCTTTTATTCTTATTAATCCTGTATTTTTTACTGTTGTGCGCCTATAAGTCATTTTTTTATTTCACATATATAGAATGGAGACACTATACTAGGTGTGTTTTTTAGGACAATGGAAAAAAAATGTGTAATGGCCACCACTTTCTATTCAGCGTACTGCATTGTTTGAGTCGCAGGAAAACCAACGCTTTTGTCCCTCGAAAAGCTTTGTCTTGTTTAGTAACCAATAACTAGCGGAACTGCGGCATGGTCATACAGGTATTTCCAGTGCGTGAGTTTGATCGCCAAGACAAAAAAACTTGCCGGCGTCGTGCGCTAATGCGGACACGAGCGGAAATCCGGCAGACGCGTGCGTTCTTTACGAGCGGAGCATCGGTGCATCCCACAGAGGGAAGAGCACTTTGCATGCATCGCTGTGTATTCTTATCAAACTGTATCAGACGTGACCGGAAGCGATATTAACTCAGGGCACACGCGCCAGGAAGTAGGAAATGGGTGTCGGTAGCCTGTGCGCACTTTTGCTCCGCTGAAGAAACCAGATAGTCTGGCAGCTTCCTTTTTCCGGTGCTTTTCTTGAATGCCGAAAGAATGATACTGCGGTCTACATAACCGGTGACGAAGGCGCGCTCAGGGATCCCTTTCGTATCTGACCAGCGCATCGCTTGACGAAAACGCAGGCCGTTTATCGAATAAATGTCTGAAAAAAAAAAACTGAATGACACTTCCAATTTTTCACTCTCCTTTTCACATGCGCAACTTCTTACCGCAAAATGTAACCTTACTATTTCCTTGCGCGTTGCGGATATTTTTAGATTGTGTTTGTCTGTACCGACAGACACGTCCCATTACACAACCTATCACTTAAGCGCAGCAGGCATTCGACTGGACTGCCCGCTTTCTCGATCTAAGGGCTCCATGCGCAAGGATACTAATTCAAACTCAGATGACAATGTAAGGTGATCCAAATGATACTGCCTCTTGCAAGCCTTGCGAATTATATGTGAAATAATCTTGTTCCTGTTTCAGCATCAAACAATATTCATTACAATTTTCACGCATATTTTTTTCATGGATGGGCCACTGCGTTGGTATACAGTGGTTACAGTGCTCGGCTGCTGACCCAAAAGTCGAGGGTTCGATTCCGGCAGCGGCGGTCGCATTTCGAACGAGGCGATATGCTTTAGGCCTGTGTACGTCAAGAAGCCCATGCACGTTAAAGAACCCCAGGTGGTCGAAATTTCCGGAGCATATTGCCTGTACCTACTTCGAAGTACTTTCTTTCAGCAACCCTCAGCCCTTGTCCTTGCACAATTTTTAGGTATGGACTAGTTGCGGAAGCATGCCAGAAACTCAGAGTGATGAACATAAGTTGTCATTCGTCCTTAAAGTATGCTTGTAAAATATCAAAACGAGCGGTCTTACCGTGAAAGCAGGTTTGCCGGGAATGCAGCTCATCATGACACCACTGACTTCGATAGCGTCCACTTGGTTCTGCTTGTGCCTTTCTATTAAAAAAAGAAAGGAAAACGAAACACTACGATGCATTCTACAAGAACTAACTTAGACTCAATATAATGTAATAATATCTGGGGTTTAACGTCCCAAAACCACGATATGATTATGAGAGACGCCGTAGTGGAGGGCTCCGGAAATTTTGACCACCTGGTGTTCTTTAACGTGCACCTAAATCTAAGTACACGGGCCTCAAACATTTCCGCCTCCATCGGGAATGCAGCCGCCGCGGCCGGGATTCGATCCCGCGACCTTCGGGTCAGCAGTCGAGCGCCATAACCACTAGACCACCGTGGCAACTTAGACTCAACCGAGCGAGCTCGGTGTTCCTAGTTTGCATTCCTTGTTTCCTCTACATTCACTAAAGAGTCGACAATGAGGCTTCGGCATTGACCTTGAAAGAGAAGGTTAGTCGTCTTTACATTGTGTCAGTTAATAATCCGTTTGCTCCCAAGGAAGGAAAATGGGCTTTGGGGTTGTTACTAAGGTCAGCTGATGTAGTGGCAGTCTTTATTATCCTTTCAAAGGGGCAGTGCTTAGAAAAGATATATACAGAATTAGAAGAATAACTTTCAGTTCACATCATAGTAGTGCTTCTTCATTACTCTATAACTTCAATATAGCCCCCAGTCACTGGTTTAATTATATCATCTTACCATTTGTCACTGAACCATCTCATACCATCAAGTGTGTTTTGTCCTGACGATCTTTCTAACACGAACCCCACTAGATTGGCGTGAAATGGAAATTTTTTACTACCTGTTGTCGGAACTAATTATGGATGACGCACAGGCTGTATTTTTCTGCTTCATATAATTGGAACTCATTACCATCCCATATCAGACACTGTTCTTCGACTGGTTTATTTAAAAAGCAATTGTGATGTTACCCAATTACTAGGATAATATTGATTTTAAAAGAAGAGAGAATATTGCTTGTCATATAGTTTCCGTTATACCTTTAACTTCATTTTTCTGTTTTATTGCAGCTTAGGTTCTGTAACATTGATGTTTTTACTAATAGGCTTATTCTTATCGGTAATCTTTGACAAGAGGTCTCCCTACCGCCAAGTGCCATCGGAGCTCCTTTTGTATATTTATTCCGTGTCGTATTTTATACGAAGATCTGAATAAACATGATTTGATTTCATTTAAACATGACAAGGTACAGGCACTGCCGCTATCTTGCATAGATGGAAAAGTTACTACTAAAAAGTAACTAAATTATATTGATAATTAATTTTCTAGAATTTTCTAGAAAGTAATTGAGTTACAGTACACATTACAGCTGCCGAAAGTAATTACATTACACTCATTTTACTTCTGAAAAGTAACGAAGTTACTTTGAAATGACTCCAGCAAAAGTTAGCGAAATTTATGTTACTCAAGGCTTCGAGTTCGAACGCTACGCGGCTTCTCTGTGGGCCTGCCTAGTTCTCAGGCTTGTGGATTGGCACTCAGATTAACTTGGCTTCGTTACTTTCCTTTTCCGGTCAATATTTTATGCCACAAAGGAAGCTGACGTTGTATATCTTAGTTCATAAGTAACTGGGCAAATAATGAGTAATTTTCTCGCTTGAAGTAATTCATCACGTCACTAAAGTACTAGCCCACAAAAGTAATTCCTTACATTTCTCATTACATCAAAAAGAAATTTAATTACTGTAATTTCATTACTGCCAAGTCTGCTGCCTTGCATCTTCCTCCCTATTTAATTATTTCCTTGTGCTCTGCAGCATTATATTTTCCAGGAGACGCCCAACCTTCCCATTGCTTCAGTCCTATAATTGTTTGCTGTCTTCAGCTGCGAGCTGATTCATAAAACCCGAGCACGTCGATGCTATTCCTTTCCTGCACGGGCTGCAGGTAGTTTAGCGCGAACGAACAAAGCTGTCCGTCTCGTAAAGAGTGTCTTTTTTTTTGCCGTTTATTTTCTTACAACAATCATTGCTCGCGACCGAATCGTAAGCGTGTATACCTCGGTGAGAGAAGGCGTCGTCCGTGCGCGCCGGTATAAAGTGAAAGCTCTTCGCGGTCGGCGGCAAAGCATTTTGGGGTCAAGTGTGAGGTGTGGCCCTGCGGGAGTCAGACGAAATGCCGCATAAATAACGACGCTTTCCTTATTACTCAGTACAGTGGCATCCGCTAAGCCCTGCCATTGACTCGTATTTAGGGCGTGTTCTCCGGTCCACCGCCTCCTCCGCCTCCTTCGAGCTTCGCACCGCAATACTGCAGCGTCTATGCACACACACGTCACCGCGTCTGTCTCTTCAAAGTTTACTTTTCTTTTTTTCGCCTCTTTTGACCTTCATGTGACAAAGTATACACGTGGCCTGGTTATAACAAACCAAGTGCGAGGACAGGCGTTTCTTCCTTGGACGTTTAGAACAGCATCGCCTTACGCGGGGAAGTCTACCTGCGTAATAGTGTAGTTTCACGAACACTGCCCCGTCTAAAGCTGGCGATTATTTCAGAAAGAAAGCTAAATTAATAAATAAACAAATAATTAAATAAATAAGCGGTAATTTCAAATTTCTCATTTTTGAACGTAAACTTTGCCGAGAATCACTCGAAAGAGAAAGAAACAGACAGGAAAGAAGCGAAGAGCATCGAAACAAAAATTTCGTGAATCCACATTGAAAAAATTGTGAGCTTTTCCGCTCCGTGAAGGTGGATTGCCAACGAAGCTGCTTATAGCATACGACAGAGAGGCGACGCACCATAGCCGATCACACATCCTGCAACTAAATCCCGAATGTCTGTCCAGAAAGTCCCTTTTGAGTCTAAATTATGCTCCTTGAAAGTTTTTATTTGAGCAGCATGATACTCGCGTCTGTTTGCCGCATTCTTCTTTTCACGACATGCGTCGTCTAGTCTGGCTTGTCGCATGGCTTGGAATTTCGTGCACGATCTTAAGTGATGTTTGCCGCCCGTGTGCTCCCTTCTTCCTTTTAAGTGGACCGGCGGTGAGTGGTGGGGTTTGCCCAATATCTGTGACGCATGCGTTTTTCTTGACGCATACGAAAAATACACGGTAGCCAGAAGTGCAGCTTCGCAGTAAAAGCGATACCGCAATGCTGTGAGATGCATAAACTATACGATGTTGGAAGAGACGATTATCCCCGCATGATAAGCCGCTCGACTTATATACCAATGACTTGTGAATACGACTTTTGAGAAGCTCGCGTAAACAATGTAACGATTTCACATAAGCTCCGAACTGACATATATATATATATATATATATATATATATATATATATATATATATATATATATATATATATATATATATATATATATATATATATATATATATATATATATATATATATATATATATATAGCCAGTTGAGCTAGCTACGCGTCGGCGGCTGCTCCCGCATCCACATTCTTGGGTATTTGTGCATATGTGTAAGAATTTATGTACATAAGATACCTTGAATGCAGCGTATTTCGCCCACATCGCTCAAATGCACTCACAATATATTTTTTTCGGCCCAAGTACATTTGAAAGGGCAAATTGTCGTCCCGAGCGTGTAATATAGACAATATAGGTTAATGTATAACGTTCCATGCATGGTTATAAGGCTTCGCAGCATTCGCTGAAAATGTGCTGCTACGGAGACTTTTCTCATGCCCTAGAAAATTTCAATACGGTATTGATGCAGTGTGAATATGCATGTGTCATGCAGAGGCTGTGCTAAGAGTCTGTGTCTTCTATCTGCAGACCTCATACAGGCTACTGCTATATATATTGTTCACTCACACGTTTTCCCGGAGAAGGCTTCGGCGCTTCTCAAGGAAACGATGGCTGAACTGAAAAACAAAAACTCACAAGGGTCTCTTATGCATTCCCCTAAGACGACTCGAAGGAAAGCCCTCTTCTTCTTTTTCTTCTCACTCGATGTATTCCCCCCGAAAGCTTTCTGCCCCTAACGTGGTTTTGCACCGCCTCCAGGATCAGAGGCGTTGCAAGCTTTCTGTACCTCAACTGGTTTTGCACGTGCCTCCGTGATCGGCCCACCTTTGACCAGGCGACGATATCGTCTGATGACGTCATTAGGTGACGCCACATTATGTGACGTCATGATGATGTCCCAAAATCTGGCGATCTGTGATATCATGATGACGTCTTATGCGATGTCATCACGTGATGACGATTTTTTTTTTCATCACTCGTGTTGACGCCGCTGACGCGGGACGCCGACGCCGCCGATGGTCAATTTTCGTTGCGGCAGGATTATGTGGCACGACCGCGTTACGTTACGCGAACTCTCTGTCGCTCGCGATATGACGTTGCTGCGCCCCCCTTCGTAGACTCTCCTATCCTCAATAACACACTTACTCAAATTCTGAAATGTGCCAAACGCGCTCTATCATATGGTCTGAGAATGCAATAAGTGCCTACAGACAACGCCAACCTCAGCACCGACAGAAGAGGAGTGCGAGGCGCAGTTGGCAAGCCCATGTTCAAGAGACATGCATACTATGATCGGCTGTATGCTATATACATACGATTGGCTATATACTGTGAGCACAAGCCCACTAATCATAATATAATAATTTCCGCGGTTTTACGTTCCAAAACCAGGACAAGACTATGAGGCACGTCGTATAGTGGTGAACTCCGGGTTAATTTTGACCTCCTGGGGTTCTTTAACGTGTGCCCAAGTCTAAGTACACGGGTGTTATTGCATTTCGCCCCCGACATGCAGCCCCCGAGGCAGGGAAACGAACCCGCGACCTCGAGCTTAGCAGCGCAGCACTCCATCCTGCTAGGCTAGCACGGCGAGCTAACAGCTTCCGCGCATAAACAGCTAGGTCTACAAAATAAAATCTATTTACTCACTCTAAAGATCATTACAAGCTCCGCACTAAAAGCTAATCTTCATCGTCGACTGGTCCATTTATAGTGAGGTCAACCACAGCCTCTGTTCATTGGTGTGCTCTTGAAAACCATCCTGCCCTGCTTTCTTAAAGGGCCTGTTTCTCTCGTCTTCTTATTCTTCTCTCTCTATTTCTTTTCCTTTTTCATCTGAATGTATAGGTGAACGTATACACAATAGCAGATCAAACTATTTTTCAATCAATGGCTTTCTCTCTCTCTTTCTCACCGTGGGAATCGCTGTGCGGAAGTGTATACAGACAGGATCGCAACATAACACGCTACGTCATGTCACGAACGGCGAAGCATTCGTTTAACATAACGCGGCCGTGCGTGACGACACGCACACGCTGGTCGCTCTGGTTGCGGCAGCAAAAGCCGCGGCAAAGAGCAATACGCTATTGGCGCTCTGCACGAACTGTCTCAGAATAAATGCCCCGTGAAAGTTAGCGAGCTTCATCTCTCCCTTTGCACAGCCGTTAAAGAGAAGCTGTTTATCTTTGTTTGGAAAGTAGCGAATAGCTCCTTGCATCCTTAGTCTCGGCGTTATCTTTATTGCAGGAAGTGGTGTTTGTCTCGCGTCTTCAGCGCGTGTTTTTTCGCGCCGAAATTCTTTGCACTTCGCGGTGGCCAGTCGGGCAAGCATGCATCTAGATATGGGCCTCCGAAGAAATTCGAAGAATCAGCTGCACACGCGCAATATTGAATTCAAGCAGGCTCTAGTATAATCGCCCACCTTTGAGGTATGGCTCACAGATGAGTACTATAACCAGTCCTTGCAGCACAATTCTTGCACATTTTATTTGGCTTTGCCCGCAGTTTGATGTGGAAAGAACAGCGATGATCCGCAGCTTGCAAAAAGGTTGTCATATATGCACCGGACATTTGAAGACGTCATTGTTCCTGAAGGGCCCGCGGCAACGAGGAGGAGTGTGCAACGAATTTTGCTGGTCTTCCTGCGAGACACTGGGCTGTCCAACACGTGGTACAATTGCCGGCCATATGCAGGCCAGGCTAACCCCGCCTGCTGCAACATCATCATCACTACCACCACCACCACCACCATATAATAATAATTGCTAACTAAATGTCGCGCACGATCTGCTTGCAGCCACTACGAGTGCGCATCTGAAAGGCGCGGACGAGGACCTTCTTTTTTCGGAAGTTTGCCCGTCAGCATAAAAAAATAAATATACAAGTACAGGCCGGTTTCCGCAATTAACATTAGTAAGGCTCGATAGCTGGGCCCATGGAGGCAAGAATCATAGTCCGGTGGTACAGTTGGATAAAGATTAAAGTAAGTTTTGCAGGTATAAAGTCGACGAATGTAATTACATATAGCCAGAGATGTGTGTTAAGTGCCACACCCAATATATACATATATATATATATATATATATATATATATATATATATATATATATATATATATATATATATATATATATATATATATATATATATATATATATATATATATATATATATATATATATATATATATATATAATGTGTGTGTGTGTGTGTGTGTGTGTGTGTGTGTGTGTGTGTGTGTGTGTGTGTGTGTGTGGTAGAGCACTGCACGCGCTCGGGCCTACCCGAAAACCCCAGCCGGGCGGGGCTCGGACTTTGCTCAGTTCTTAAAGGGACACTAAAGTGATACAATGAATCGGTTAAGACTGATAACGTGTACTCTGAGAACTCGAACCATCATACGGAGAAAATCAAGGGCAAAGTTCGATTTTTAAATTTTGCGCCGATATCTCCTCGCGTGACGTCACAGATTTCAAACTGTATTTGTCGTATCTTGGGGACATTGGGTATTGGGTCAACGAAACTTCTTGCAACTTGGTATGTTAAATCTATGGCCCTCTCAGAGGTCAATGTACTTCATTTTTACCGATTAGGAACTACGCAGATCCCAGTAGACGCCGTAAGAATCTATGACGTCACGCTGTTTGTTGCACGATTTTCAAGGTGGCGTCGCCACCCGCATTTTCTTTTTGTGCGTTTTCTCGCTTATAAAGACTCTTGTCGCAGCGAGCGTGGTGATTGTGGAATTTTATGAGTAATTTACTGATAACAGAATATTTCTTTAGTGTCCCTTCATGTGTGTTCCTCATACGTTGCGCGTACATATACGCTTCACATTTCATCTCGATAAAACTATTCTTTTTTTTTTATGTGGGGCAATCTATTTAGAGAGGTTTTATGAACGACAAGCACTGATCTTCTTTTGCTTCTTGCATATGGGGCTACTTGATTTATCTGAAACAGGCGAGCTAAAAGAAAATAGACCAGGCGCCTATATAGTGAACATCTCGCTATTCCGTGCTTTATTTGCATTCGTTATTATTTTATATCCTAAATGTTATTCTATAATCGCAGTAATAAATGTAATATAATAAATTTATACCTATAACTTATCATAACAAATGCGATCACGGAGCTCCAAGGCGGGGAAACGTTCTTGAAAGTTCCAGCCCTCCAATAAAACGAAAAGACTGTGCTGAGTCTCGTTGCATAAAATCCCTATAAAGACATTCTTTTTCCGTGGCTCCGCCACGACTCCCAGTGGTCACGTGATGCGAGATGGACATGCACAGCCTGCTTTGTGTGCCCGCATTGTTAACATCTGAGCGTTCGTCTTGTTCCGCTTTATCAGGGGTCTCAAGTTCGCCTCAGCTAACGGGCCGCATTCACGAAAATTTGCTTCCGCAAGGGCCAGGACAGTGACGAAGGTAGGCGTGGTGGGTTTGGGGGAGGAATAGGTTGTACCAGATGTCAGCTAACGTTGCCATTTTAAAGATATTTTCAATATTTCATATACGGGTCATTTCTGAAGGGTATTTGACGGCAAGTTTTCACCGACATATCCATACCTAATTGCAAAATGACTAAAATCTGGACTCCAATTCTGCAATACAGAGTTTTGTTCCACGGTTATGTATCAACACACGGTAGATGCAGGCGATGCCTCGCGAAAATAATGCTTTAGACCTGTCATGACTGTGTAGCTGAAGAACGTACTTATAAAGAAAATAAAAAAAATTGGACGAAGACAGTCATGTGCGGGCAGCAGGCCACTAGCGAGAGGTTTGAGACCCCTGCACTATATAGTTCGAGAGCTAAATGATACTGTCACAACAGCGTTGCAATGTGCAGGAATAGCATAAGTCCATGTATATTCATGTTTAAAGGCAAAGTATATTAGCTTGACGAAATATCTGACTTCAAATAAGAATCTCGAATTCTATTCCGGATGATATCCCCTTACCTCGAATCATATGCATCCAATAAGTAAGCGTCGAGAACAGGGGCGTAGCCAAAAATTTTTTGCGGGGGGGGGGGGGGGGGGCACCTCCTTGATCTGAAATGGGGGCCGGGCAGGCAGACGCGGTCGAGTGTCATTTTGTGCTGTACGTGTATGCTATGGAAAAAAAAAATCGGGGGGGGGGGGGGCACGGGCCCGGTGTGCCACCCCCTGGCTGCGCCACTGGTCGAGATGCTTATTCGCACCTTTATTACCAAACAGCAAGGAACCCCGAAAATAAATCGCAATCACTTCGTCCACCTACTATCAGTCCTACCAGTGTAGTCTTACCAGCGTAGGCCACCTTCTACCATATACACCATTATAATATGAAAAAAAAAAGCGCCCTGTTTCAAGCCGTGCATAACAAACACTGCTGACAACTGCAAGGAGAAGCCCTCAGAGGCATTTATAGATTATATGAAGAGTGTTACAACGTTCGGAAACGAGAGAAATGAAGGGATCAGCTTGACAGCTATCTTCATTCTGCAGGGGTCCAGGAAGACATCCTAAATTTGCTCCGGTGGTGGAAATTAAGAACTACGACTGCCGGCGCCTTCACATTTCGCAAGCCAGATGTGCGCCCCTGCGGCTAGCGCAAGAAGTGCAAGAAACTTTTGCGCGGCAGGACATGTGATGGAGCGGCGTATGGTGTGCTTATAGTGGACTCTCTTTATAATTTTATTTTTTGTACAATAACATGCGAACAAATAAACTATAAACTATGCCACAAAAACTGTACATAATAGCAGCGGTGTGATATATGAAAGAATGCTATCACAAATAGTTTCTTTTTCTCCATTCGGCTTCTTATACGCATTTCCTAACTGCTCGTGGTGCGCGTGGTTCGTTATAATTTTATCTAGGTTAGTGCATTTGCAACATACGTAATGAATTTGGCTTTTTCTCTCTATTTCTCTTGATGTGGCAAAGTGCCACTACGATGAAGATATATGCATCCAGAAGGGTGCGCGGTTGGCCTTGTCGTTACAGCACGCTTTCAAGGGACACCAAAGGGAAAAACGATTTTTCTCGTATTAGTAAATTACTCTTTCACAATTCCAAAATCACCACGCCTGCCGCGAGAAGACGAGTGGGAATCGAGAAAACGCGCAAAAAGAAATTGCGGCTGGTGACGCCACCTTGAAATTGCCGCATCAAACGCGTCATGGATTTTGACGGCGTCTGCTAGGTCCTACGCAGTTCCTAATCGGTAAAAATGAGGTGCATTGTCTTCCGAGGGGGCCATAGACTTAACGTACGAAGCTTCAAGAAATTTGGACAAGCCAAAGTCGCCAAAACACGGAAAATACGTTTTGAAATCCGTGTTGTCACGCGTGGAGATTTCGGCGCGAAATTTAAAAATGAAACCTTGACCTTGATTTTCTTCTGTATTAATGCGTGTTGGTGAAACTAACGACATTTCTCAGAGTACACTTTATCAATCTAAGCCGATTCACTGACTTTCGTGTCGATTTAAATTTCAATAGAGAGCGCAATAAAAACAAAGTGAAGAGATTGTTCTGACCCCTGTGTTTTTATTGCGCTCCTTATCGAAACCGGACTCATGCTTCAAATCACTTTTCTTCCTACAATATCTGCTACAAAACGCTCTTGATGATCGTGACTGTATTCCTAGAAAATTAGGTACAGTATACCACTGCCGAACAAACGTTCATCGTATCCAGTATGTCTTCTGAACTGTTTCCACGGTGAGCCGGCCCCTTTTTACTAGAAAGTACCGTAGGTTAAAGTATACTTGCTAGCGAAGCATGCGCCAAGCATGCGTAGATATTTGCCACTTAAAACGCCTTGCGGTCGATTCTATCTTCGGGCAACACCACGTACTGGCTCGGGCTTCCGTCGGGCCCGAACTGTGATCGGGCCGGGTAGGTGAAATCTTTTCTCGGGTTCGGGCCGGGCCTGGGTCTCGCTTTGAGTCGCCGGGCCGGGTTCGGGCGGGTAAATATGAACGATTCCCGGGAACGGGCTGGGCCCGGGCCGAGAATCACGGGACTTGTTGCAACCTACGTCGCACACGTCCATGTGTAAAACCACTTTCCTTGCGCTCCAATTAAATCCACTTGAAAGTTAGCGTTTGTATGTCTTTTCCTATGTCCTCGTTTTTTAAGGGGCTCGCAAATAGCCTTTACTATGCAAGTAACTATTTATTTTCAGTAATGTGTATTCCAATAAATCACGCAGTGAAAGACAAATGATTATTATTCTGCTCAGCTACTTTTTGCTAGGTTATTTTTTTTTTGTGCGGTAGTGTGTGTGTTTGGGGGGGGGGGGGGGTGGATAGTCTAATTTGTACTTATCTGAAACAACCAGTAAACGGACAGCTTTAGCACTCCACGCACGATGGGTAAGAGAGGTCGCTTATGCATCTTATCGCCCCTTTATGGTTTGCCGAGCGTACATGCATGTAGCGAAGAATTTGATATTTATTTATTTATTTTTTGCTGGCAGTGTGCGCAATGGATGGTGCTGAATTGGCGCTTTTTCAACTAGTAGTGCGTAAAGTAATTACTAGATTATTGTCAGTTACCACGCCGCTATCCAAAGTGCGCTAGTCTTTCCGATAACTGCTGCGAAAAAAAAAGGGGGGGGGAGGCGGGGGGTGAAGCACGCTCGCCAATATCTTGAATAGCGGAATGACGCTACCTTTCAGAAAGAACCACGTTGCATGGGTCACATGAAAGTAAGAGATTTTCTAGTTTTTCTTATTTATCATATTTTATCGACGTATGCTCCTATATTTTCTGTTTATTTAACTTGTTTTTTTGCCTGTGCGAAATAAATGTTTTGAGATTATCGCGACAATTTTCTCCTGCTTGGATTCATGAAGGTTTGCGTGCCACTCGTGAGAAAGGCCATTTCATTCTGCCCGTCTGTCGATCCTCGCGCGTTTGCAGATCTGACAGGGACATTTCATACTAATGGCAAAATAAAAAGCGAAAGGTAAAACTTAAACCGCCGCAGTAAAACTACAAGTATTTTTGTCTCCTAGTGCGGTTGATTGAAACGATGTCGCGCGACGCACCTCTGTTAACAGGGAAAAGAGAGAAACGGTCTGTTCCTCTTTAGATTATTGCCCTTGCATTTCGTCTCTCAACAGCCGCGCAGTTAACGGATCGAATGTATAGCATACCGACGTAATGACGTAGAGAGGGGCGTGTTATTGAAACTCACGTTCATTCTAATGGGCCATCATCAGTTCATTAGAATGGAAAGCCGCCATTGCGGAAGTGCGTCGAACAAGTACAAACGTGACTGAAATACGCATATCCCATAGTTGCGCAAGCACTGCGTACAGTGCACCGCGACCCTGTAGCTCGTGTAGGATCAGCAATAACAGTAATAATAAATGAGTGCTAAGTCCTCATGGTTGCTATATTTTGACGTTGGAAAGGCCGGTGCACTGGAACGGGAATGCCAAATATAGCCCGGCCGATAACATCGTGACCGGATCACTATCGGCAGAATGCGACCAAAACCGGCTCCCGATTAATATCAGAAAAGCGCCACCCGCCACACAAACCGTCCTCGCTTTCGTTGCCCGCTACTGCTGCCGCTGCTGCTTTTTCGGCTTGTATTTTGGCGAAGACGGTTGTCGGGAAATGCCTCAGTAACCGCCTGCTTTGCCGCTCGTTTTCGTTCCCATGACGGAAGAGTGTGCGCGGGGGAATGGGCGCGTCTCGACTTCGGCCCTGTCGTTCTTCGCTTCATTTGATCCCTCTCGCTTTCTGATAGGGACATTTGCCCGAACAGTCTGTGGGCCAGAAGGGCCGTTTTGCCAAGGGGCTTCACTCTGAGTACGCGAGGATGTCAGCTACAGCGCCACAACCAGACCACGACGCGTGTCATAGCCTCGCGGTCTCAAGAGTCCGCGATGGCGTTTTTTTTTTTTTTTTTTTTGTATGACATTACGCTAGATGTCATGAATTGTAGCCTTTACAGCAGCAAAATATTGCAGTAGACGGGGAATTTTTAACGGTGATTGAATGTTGCTTAGCGGATAATTCGTTCCATCAACCTGACTCATAACCGCAGCAATATCAGGATGGTATGAGTGCCGGGCTGAAAAGGCAGACGAGAACCTGTTTTAGCATGGACGTTTAAAAAACGCTGGTCGACACCATCGCAGTTCCACCTCTGCGGGGTGTCGTCAGATCCGGAGACACCCTGAGGAAAAACTAACTCCTGAAGTCGATTCATATGTGCGTATGCCGCGAAATACCGCATGTGCCTGTGCTTTGTCTATGCTGTTTTAGCAGAACTCTATATAGCTGAGTACGAGATACATACTGAAAATTGCTGATAGTGGTCGATACTGTGGAACACTCTAACAAGCGAATGTTCTGCTGCTGTATTACCTGCTGATGTATGCAAAATCTGATAAAATAGTTTTATTTTAGGCCGTAATCCGGGATCCTCTCGCTGCGTCGAAGTCAACTGATATGGCATGCCTCATATCTATGACATGCTTCACAATCATATCTTCGGTTTGGCACGTAACCCGCGGTGGTAACTTGACATGCTGAGGTGTTGCGCACTTGGGGTCGCGGGCTCGATTTCCGGCCACGGCAGCCGTACTTCGATGGCAGCGAAATGCAATAGCACCTGTACTTAGATTTAGGTGCACGTTCAAGAACCCCAGGAGGTCACAATTAATCCAGAGTCCCCCGCTGTTGCGTGGCTCGTAATCGTATCCTTGTTTTGGCGCGTGATTAAAAACCCCAGAAATTACTAATATTGGCACGTAAAACCCAAGAACTTAATTTTATTTTTAGTAGTAGCCTGCATGGCATTTATTTGTAGTACCTATGCGCCTTCTGACTGTGTACGGTTGTTATACTTGAACATTTATACTGGTTAAACATACTTTCGAGCCTGTAGTGAAATAATTAAGCTTTCAACGATCACCCAATGTTAAGCATACATGATGACGTACGAGACGTTAAAGGGGTACTGACACCTTTTTTTCGAAGGCGAGTTTACTCTGCCATACAAATCTCCTTTATACACAGATGGCTCTGAGCAAGTGAGAAGCTCAGCAAATGCTGATAAGATATTTTAATTTGATATTAAAGTCAATTTTTCCATGGCGCACCTACTGACGTCGACACTAGCTTGACGTCAGGCTACAGTACAAATTCTGGTGACTTCACGCAGCAGTCTGGCTAGTTGTGATGACGTTAGGTACCAAAACTACCAAGATGGCCGCTTGTGCGTCACCAACGGAGCCACGGTGCGGAGCGGCCGTGAAAACGTCACTATATATTGTGCGAGCACGTGACGAAAAGCTCATACCAACGTTACTAGAAAAAAGTTTGTTTTAGTAACGTTGGCTCATACCGTGTTGTGACGTCAGGGTGCAGTAGGAACCGAAACTAACTTTTAAAAACATAATGTAATTACTTTTTCAGGGCGCACTCATGCTTAGCACTACCTTTTCTAGGCTCTTGAGAGTTCGACCTTTCATTTGACGCAAAAAAAAAAAAAACAACTGAAAATATTGTGTCAGTACCCCTTTAGAGTTAACAAACGACGTGACTGCCTCGGGTCCTTTAGCGACCACATATTTCTGACGCCTGTGCCTTCAGGGAGCGAGAGACAAGAATGTGTGCTACTTTAACGATTAATTGTGCCGAACGGCAGAAATGTAAGTCTGTGTACTCTGTATTTTATACTTTGGGCACGATGTCTCCGTTGTGGCCATCGTGTAATATTTATCTTGTGCCGTGGTCACAGCAAGCGATGAGCGCTCGCTGACTACGCAGTAACTACCTCATAAAGCGTGGCTTATTCATTGCCCGTGCGAGGAAGCGGCAACAGTGTAATTCAGAATGTAGCGAGCAGCGTTATGGGCGCCCGTTTTTGCGTGGTTCGCGTATTTTGCGCCGATTGTATCGCAAACCTCTATCACTAATTAGCCTGTCACTGAGATTAACTGACACGCTCCCGACGTGTGTGTGTCAATATGCGCGAGAAACTATCACATCAGCAACGATGGGTGCGAACAACGTATACGGAAAGTAGTAACTGTTCTTCACTTTTACAAGAAAATGTTTTCATATATCACGTTTTTCAGGTTATTTCCAAGCATTAATAAAATCCTGCTTATGATATTTCATCTAAGTGTAAACGCTTTCAGTGAGGTGTTTGGGGGTGGACGCCGCATTCAAATTGGTCTTTCATCTATCGGGCCAAGTTTTAAGGAATCTGCGTGGCATTTTATGCCAGAATGCAACCGGCTTAGTACCTTTATATTTCATTTTGTACTAGTAAGCAAGAGAAAAGAAATGGCCATCGCCAGAAACAGTCACAACTCCTCCGCTTATTTTTATTTCATGATATTGTGAGTGCCCTTGAGTACTCGTGAGCAACTCAAGGTGTTTTTATTTTATTTTTTACTGAGAGCTGACTTAAATAATTATCAGTGATTAATCGACCAACTTCTAAAGTGTGGTTTAAAGAGAACGTTTTCAACGAAGAACTTCGTCACAGAGAGAAATTTCTCTCCCTGATGATAGCTGCTGTCGTTTAATTCTTCCTTGGCTGAAAAGAGAGCGGACGATATTTATGAAAGTACCGTGTGGCAAGGCGCTCACACGCAGTAACGTTAATGGTCTCAAACATGCTACATGTATATGTGTGATAATAAGCGCTACACGGAACTATAAATGGCTCGAGTACAATGGCTTAGGCTTAATCTTAATCGCAGCGGCTCTCATTACGGAAAGAAAATATTTGAATGGATATTTGTCGCTATATTTGCATAATCTCTACAACTTTTACACAGAAGATTTCGCTGATAAAAAGTCGGCTAATCATTGTTAATTAATTATGTAAGTTTATAGTACAAATAATCTGAGTTGTCCAAGATACTAAGTCAGTTGCATTCCCGTAAAGAACACGTGATGTTTTTAGACTTGGCCCGAGTTAGCTGAAACATGCTATATATCTTTCTCGTAACATCTCGGAAGATGTATACAGACATTGCGTTGTCGTAGGACCGTGGGTTGGTTAATAAATGTTGACATTAAGCAGTAAATAGAGGAAGGGTCCCGTAGACAGATACTTAAAGGGGTCATGAACCACTTTTCCAAGTAATGATTCCAAGAATGGGGTTGGGGGGGGGGGGGGGGGGGGTTCAAAGCTCCTCCGAATTTTTTCAATTTTGCTTGCGCATATATACACGCACACATACAAACGCACGCACGAACATACATACATAAAGTATGGTTGAACCCCCCCCCCCCCCGCCGAAAAAAATTTCTGGCTACGCCCCTGCTGCCTCCCGAATCGATTGCCGCAAAAATTTCTCGAATCCGTCAAGAATGAGCGGAGTTACGGAGGTATGGCGCAGGCTCTCAGCGCTTTCTCTCTTTTCTCGTGCCGACAAGCGCACTGGAAGCTACACATGGAGGGATGGCACGTGGGAAAGAAGTTACGGCAGCGCGCGTCATGAAACACGATCGCTCTAACGCTGTGATTCGCATGCGCGAGAGCGGCTACCGTGTAAAGTTAACAGACTGAGGAGTGCGGCGCCGGCAAGTGGCGGCACCCCGTGGCAAGAAGCGCATCTGATCCGAACGCCGCTCCCGATTTATGTCAGCTATCGGCCAATAAGGATACTATGTCTTTTGCGACGCGGAGAAGCAGATACGCGACGTCAATGCGTCAACCGGCAGACGCCCCGCCCACCGACGAGAGTAAGAACCGGCCTTTGTTTGAAAAGAGGGCGCCTGAGAAAACAGCAACTTCGCGCTCCGCTTGTAGCCTTTACGCGGCGCGCACGACTGCAATATTTGGCTGAGCATTTCATAGCCGTGTCAGCTTTCCGAAGGATGTGTTTTTTCAACAAGCCCAAGGGGTGCTTCATGACCCCTTTAAGTACCCACGGAGTGTCAACGTTATATATAAGACCATGAAGTTTCGCAGATGATGAAATATGACCCATCTAGCCTATCACACACGACGTACCCCTTCCCTAACATCACTGAGTTGTACGGACGTTATGTATTCATTTTGCGGGATTCGTGGCAAACCCTGCCTTAAAGGAGTACTGACAAAAATTTTTAAAATATTTTTGGATTGTTGCTCTAAATAAAAGCACTGGTGTCGAGAAACCTAAAACGAGTATTGTGGTGCCTGGGAATGCATCGTATATATTTTAATTACCGCTACCTTAGAACGACACTTTTGGTTTCGATATCGAGGGGATGGCTTCTCAGTGACGTTTCATAGCAGTGTGACGTCACGGGGATACAGAAACTCGCGACGTACTAGCGGCAAATCCGTCATCTGCTCGTGGTGCACATAAACAACTATGAGTGAAAATTCGTCCAGTGACCCACCAACCGTGATTTCTACGATTTAGGCTGCATACAGGACGCAGAACTCGCAAACACGGAAGGAAGGAAGGAAGAAACAAGCGGAAAGACAGGGAGGTTAGCCAGTTCTTAGACCGGCTGGCTACCCTGTGCTGGGGGAAGGGGTAAGGGGGATAAAAGATGATAGAAGAGAGATGTTACAAAAAAAGAAGAGCAAGAAAAGGAAAAAGAAAAAGAGTGGGGAAAAAAGGAAACGAGAATATGGCACTACTTAGAGTCTGTCTCTAAGACCAGTTGTCCGCAAGAAGCGCAATAATGCTTTTAAAGCCTTCTGTGCTGACGATGGACTCGGCCAGGGTCCCAAAACCCTTTGTTCCGACAAATGGCGATTGTCAAGTTTATCTAGCGCATTGGAAAGTTCTTGTCTTGGCGCACTGAAACGAGGACACTCACACAGAAGATGGGAGATCGTTTCTTCGCAGCTGCAGTAATTGTATGTGGAGTTGTTGGCCATTCCAATCAGACAGGAGTAGGCATTCGTGAAGGCCACGCCAAGCCACAGGCGGCACAGAAGCGTCTCCTCAGCTCGCGATATTCCTGACGGAAGGCGGAGCTGGAGATTGGGATCCAAGCTGTGTAGACGAGCGTTGGTGAATTCAGCCGAGTTCCACTGGGCAAGTGTGAGTTCACGTGCCAACGGGGGAACTGTCTTGAATTATGACTTGAATCTTCGGGATAATGTCCATTGCAGTGAAGCTAGCTTGCAGATGCTCGGCGACGAAAACTTCCAAGTCAAATTAAAATATTTTATGCGTGTTCTCCGACTCCGGTGTGTGGACAGCGTTGACACTGAATACCAAGAAAACGAAAAATGGCCCTTTTGCGATGTTTCAAAATCGTGTCAGTATTGGCCGCGAGATCGAGCGGAGTCGCCGCCTAGCGGCTACTGGCTGAAGCGCGCCTAGTGTGGATTGCTCCATGCGTCGTCTGCTAGCCGCGTTGTGTTTGCATGTGCGCGTACGTCATGCAGGGCCTCAAAAGGCGGTTTGTTCCGCTGCGTTGGTACAACTTTAACCGCTCGTACGTATGCCTAACACGATGTAAAGAAGCATTTGGCCTTGATCGGCTGTATATGTACTGTAATAAGATCAGTGAGTGCACTTGTCGAGAGTGCTGTGTGTGGTCGTCGTACCGTCCGTTCACGAGAGTCATATCAGTGTAGGTGCCGCTCTGTGGTTCAAGCGCATTGCAAAGTGCACTTGGCGTTGTCCTAAAGATGAGAAGTATTAAATCTCATGTAAATATAGCCTTTTAACGGCTCGGTGGTTAAAAAAAAAGGCTCTCGTGCACTTGCGCGTTGTGGTTAGGTGTATAACTTCGGGACTGTCGTTTATAGGTTACGCGACGAGCTTTAGTTGTGTACGGTCCTGGTCCCACTGCAGAGAAATATTTCTGTCAAGTCACGTCTGACACTTCGGTACTTAAATTGTCCCCTAAACAGAACAGAAAATGGAATGACACGGAAATAGCATAACTGAGTTGCCTTGCGCAGTCATAACTTGTGGCGAAAAGATATACAAAGACACCAGTGTACTTGCGAAGTAGCTTATGCCTGTCAAATTTGCGCTTTGGCAAGTTCAGTGTCGGAAGTGCGTCAGGCCTCAATCTCTTCCGCGAAAACCCTTAAAAAAACAGAGCGAGCGAGAAAAATACATTCATCAAGATCAGCAGTGGCGATAAATTCGCTCGCGCATTTTCATCGCTTACGTGGCGAGCAGGGCCGGATTAAATGTGCGGAGGGCCCGGTTCAAAAAAATAAGGGGGGCCCCTCGCCCCGCCCCCTTTCTTTCCCACTTTGTCATCTGGTCATGCTTGAGACTTGACGCTTTTTAGATTTAGCTGCAAAGAACACAAGCCATATTTATTCTAAGCCTCTCCGGAGTGTGTAATATCACCTGGGCGTTTTCTTTCTTGCGGAGCACGTGGAGAGATTGTCATCGTAATAATTAACTGTATCAGGAGACGAAGACACATCGACAGCATTAATATTTGTCTGGTTCCTTGGATCATACTGAAAGAAGACTAAAGTCTGCGAGAAGTTAAGACGAAAAGAAGGAATGCATACGACACTTAGAAGTGCAGTCCAAGCGCCGTGTGTGTTTCTTCCATTCGTCTTAACCTATAGCGTTGTTTACCCTTATTTCAAGAGAGGACATCTTCCCTCGAAAATCAGGGAGCGCCTTTGTGAAAAATAGCTTCCTCTATCTGCTTCAGCTTCACTGATTCGGTAGCGCACGCTTTGGTTGCCTGCGTGCGAGCTCTGCCGAAGTTGACAGGTGGGCCTTTTTCAGAAACTGTTCGCACGTACTTACAGTAAATACGCTACCAATCGTCTAGCTACTTTTGATTTCATACAATAACACACATTTAAGCTCTTATAAGGCAGCATTTCGATATAGTGCTTTTATGCATATTGTATATGCCTACTGATCACAACAAGTAATACAGATGGTTTAAAATTAAAATATCTTCAATACGGGAAGGGGGTGGGCCAAATCTTTCGGAAAAGGTGGCGCCTATAAAAAATGAGATCCGTGTAGAACTTTCACAAAAACGTTTTTATTAAGACTCGAAAAACGACCACACATATTTTCATTTATGCACAAATCGGTCGCTTTTAAACATGTAATAGGGTTACATTTTTGCAGGCAATATTCACTTTCATAGGGCTATAGGAGAAGGAAACACATTCATTGCACACATCTTTTCTGCGTTTAAACTGCGGAATATCTTGATATTTTTACGAAATATTTCTTCTTAAACACAGTGTACAAAATTGGTGAACTCTTTCGCAGAAATGCAACCTTGAAATGGGGCGTGTATACCTATTAACATGTTCTCTGTTTTCATTATTCTTTTAAGTAGAGAAAGAAGGTATGTACGTTTCTACAAGCGTTTTCGTGTCTTTTGCTGAGACAGTTTGTTGATCAGCTCTTCAACATTTACCCTCCTAAGAACCTCCGTCTCTACGCTCAGCAGTGACAAATCACTGAGGCGGCTGTCGGTCATCGTTGATCGAAGCCTGTTTTTGATCAATTTCAGTTTGCTGAATGATCGTTCACCAGTGCAATTTGTGACCATTAAGCAAAAAAAAAATCTAAGAGCCACATCAACATCAGGGAAAGAACCTTCAAGCTTTTCACGAATTAGAAGTTCAAAAGTATTAAAAGAAGTTCAAAAGTGATGGTCAGTTGAAGACCCCCACCACAACGCTCAAGCAATTGCGGTGAGGGTCTGCTGGCGGCCAGATAGTGGATATATGTTGTAGATATTTCCTGCGCACAACCTTTACCAAGTCATGGTCTCTTAAGTTTCCCTATATAACCACCAAGCAGGAATTAAGACAGAACGGCAATGCCAGGAGCGAAGAATCGAACCATTACTCCTTCGGAGTCCTGGCATAATCAAGAAGTTCGGTACCATACAAATATTTCATGGTACGTTGTTTACACTATAATGAAAGCATACTATAGCATACCTATGCGTCAGCTTCATACCGGTTATTTTCATTCAGCGCATTAAACGATATTTCAAACAGGAACCACTCTCTATGCGCCTTCGCATTGCGTGTTGGACCGTAGCTGCTAAAATCCTCGTCAGGCTGATCTGTGTATCCATCCGCTGGATCAGCTCCTTCCCTCTACACGATGCATGGTCTTGGGCGAGTAAAAGGTTTTTACCACAGACTGCAGAACTGTGAGCTGACTTCAAGATTATGCACGTTATGCAACGAACAACCTCTTAGAAGCATGTATATTGATTATTGAAATAGACAATCTGTTTCTATCAGGGGAATCCAGCAGGAGGGTTAAACTTTTTCGAACAAAACAACGAAGTCGGCCTTTTTTTCTGGCCCTTGGGGGGCCCCCTAAAACCGGAGGGCCCGGTTCATTTGAACCCTTTGAACCCTGGATAATCCGCCCCTGGTGGCGAGTGAGGGCTCACAAAACGATACTCTTTACTATGCACCAGATCATGCATACACACTTGCCGCGTTTCGGTGCACGTGCTTGCCCTGCGGAACACTGAGAACTGTTCTCGCGGCCGTGTAAACACAATGGAACATGCGCGAACTACAAAAGGGATCGGGGACTCTCGTTTAAACAGACTCATAGCCAAGCGCGAACAAACTTTGCATTCACAGCGCAGACGGTACATGAATGACAGAGTAAATTCCATGAATTAATTTTCTTCTTTCTCGATTGATTCTCGCTTAAGTTTCCTGCGGAAGTGTAGGAAAATCAAAGCACAGGGAAGCTTCCCCGAGCGTTCGCTTACTGCGACCGTCTTCACGCTTGTAGTGCACAGCAGCAACAAGCATATAAATGCACACATTAGCGAAGTTATCGCTGACTACTCACCATTCTTTCTCGTCTGCGAATGCGAATGCACCGTCGTCGAAGTGCTTACTGCACACCATCGCGTACTTGGAAGGCGTCTTGCCGTTACGAAGCCTAACGAGCCACAGTCGGCGACGTTCCGCGTCGGTGGGATAGAAATGGAAGCTTATCCCTGGCTCTGTGCAGTATGTGCGGCATTGTGGCACCGAACAGAACCTCACCATCGATAACGAAGAGTTTTCTGCGGGTACGGAACACAAAATCACGATGTGAAAACAGAAGCCCCGTGTACTTCTACACACACCACACGAAACCAGTATCCACACTAGCGGGGTGACGGTGCTGCCACCTATAGGCCGATCTCGCCGCGAATACTCCTTTAAAGCAGTACTGACACGATTTTGAGACATCGTAAAAGGGACGGTTTTCGTTTCCTTGGTATGCAGTGTTAACGCTCTCCACACACCCGAGTCAGACATAAGATATTTTACTTTGATTTTAAAGTTTTCGTCGCTGAGTATTAGCGAGCCAGCCCCACCGCAATGGACATTATCCCGACGAGTCAACACAGTTAACACAGTTCCCCCGTGTTTACGAACTCTGCGTCCTGCATGCAGCCTAAATCGCAGAAATCCCTGTCGGGGTCACTGGACGATAATTCACTCATCGTTTACGTGCACCACGAGCAGATGACGAATCTCGGCGCCAACTTATCTTCACCGTGGAGCGAGGGCTATGGAGGCGGGGCTTCCACACATTCGTTAGAGTGTACTAGAAGGGTGTTGCTCCTCAAGTAGTACGGCAGCTTGCGGCTGATTTCGGTTTTGCTCCGCTCGAATCGTCAACGCGTTTAGCAGGGGCGTAGCCAAGGGGGGGGGGGGGGGGTTGGGGGGGGTTCAACCCCCCCCTAAATTTTTCAGTTTTGCTTGCGTATATATACACGCACACATACAAACGCACGCACGAACATACATAAAGTATGGTTGAACCCCCCCCCCCCCGAAAAAAATTTCTGGCTACGCCCCTGGCGTTTAGAAGAAAATTATATACACGAAAAATGTGAATGGGAGATACATTTAGACTGTTCAATGTGCATTTTATTGTCATATTATGGGCATTTTTTTCTTGGAGAACTAAACAGCGCTTTTGCGGCCGCACACTGACCCCCTACTACAGTGTAGTAGAAGACACATTCTTGTGAAGTGAACAATAACTGTGTTTAATTACGACTTCCCGCAGCTGTTTGAGTCTTATCATAAATAAAGCCGCACTTATTTCAGCAAGGCAAATGAGGAAATTATGAGTAAACTTAAGTACTATTTTTTAGCGCTGTAGCAGGCATGCGCTTCGGTTCTCTACCTTCCACAGTGCTGTCAAGAAAAGTTGTCGTCGCGAGTTCTGTCTCCCCGTGACGTCACACTGTGATGACACGTCACTGAGAAGCCGCCCCCTCGATATCGAAACCGAAAGTGGTTTTTTAAGGTAGCGGCATTAAAAATATATTCGATGCATTCCCGGGCACCACGATACCCTTTTTAAGGTTCTCGACACCAGTGTTTTTAACTAGAGCGACAATCCGAAAATATTTAAAATTCGTGTCAGTACTCCTTTAAAAATTGCAACAATGCATTCGTCACCTTTAGTAGCAATGGAAGGTAGTGTCGGCATTACAAAGTTCTTTGTTGTTTGTTGCGACAAGATGTCTATCATAAAGGTCACTTGTAGCACATCCTCGAGTGATCGTCTCTGCAATATGTCGCGCAGTTACAAAAAGTATGCTTAAGGGTGTTCTGACGAACTCGGTCGTCAGAGACACCGTTGTCGGCAAGGTTTCATGAAAATCTAATACCCCCCCCCCTTTTTTTTTGCTCACACTAAGAGTCTGCTAACAGGTTCAAATACACTTTGTTTTTTCATGTACACTGTAAACCACTTTGCACCCTTAAGGGGGTTTCAAGGAAGCAAAACACCTTTTGCCTAACCAAAATTTGCAAAACTTAGGGTGTAAGGGTGCTTTCCTTCCCCAAAACAGCCTTTAGGGGGTAATGCTCTAACTAAACACCCTTTAGGAGTTAAGGGTGTTATGTGTTATCGAAACACCCATGGCCCATCCACAGCGTGCCAGATGATAACTGGGACTCGCTGATTAAAATGTCGTTGGAGCCTCGGCGAGTTTAGATCAAAAGATATGCCTCTTTTAGGGCTATCTACAAGCGTACCATAAATTTACGCGTATTCTCTTAATGTTTAATGTTCATTTATACGGAACAGAAATATCTCCACCGGGACTGAACGGCGGCGTAAGGTACTGGCTATATATACCAGATGGTCAGTGTAAGGCTGTGCATCACGAGCGATCCGTCCATGTGGTATTTTACAATACGCTTTGTTGTGTGTGCGGTGTGGCGCGTGCGCGCACCTTCTATGCTGATGTCATCTATAATTGCATATTCCCTGACTGGTAGATTTTTTTTTTTCACATTTTTCAGTGATAAGGGTGTTTAGGCCATTGGAAACACCCTATGGTATGGGTGTTTTGATACGTGAAAACACCCTTTTCCTAGGGTGTAAGGGTGTTAGTTATAGACACGGCAAAACCCCCTTAAGGGTGTAAAGTGGTTTACTGTGTACAATACCTCTAGAATACCCTTTCCGGTAGCGACAGTAAATTACTTTTCTTGAATATGTAATTTTTTACCTGTACCTTTTTTTCTAGTATTTGACTTAAATTCTCTTAGCAATATGTTAATTGTTTCAAGTTAGTTGTTGGTGTTTATCCTGCTTATACTAATTACTGTCCCCACTACTGCAGTCGTATACTTAGGACTGCCGTATGAATGAATGAATGAATGAATGAATGAATGAATGAATGAATGAATGAATGAATGAATGAATTTCCATACGAAGGGCGAACAACTTCGCGAGGGCTACTGTCAGCCATGATCAACAAACAAGGATTGCCAGGCGCCAGAAAGGTCCAGATATGATTCGAGCGAAGAATATGTTGCAGCAGCTGGTGCAACCTATGTCATGTTGAATAGCTGGCGGCTTCTAACTGATATTGCATTTTGCATATTGCATATTGCGGTGGAACACGTCGTCCTTTATACATCAGCCATCAAACCTTCCAGCGTTATCGCTGGCGCTCGCGTAAGCTCTCGAATAAACTTGACTATTCGCGTTCGACGCGTAATCTTAGCGGAATGATCTCAAACAATTGTGAAGCTTCTCAAACATTACGGTGCTGTCTGCGTCAAACGTTGCTGATAGTCTTTGTGGATGAAACCCGAATAAGTCAAAACAAAGCAATAAACACGCCTGGCAATAATATCGCTACTAATATTACGATGGTACTACCGATTGCACTATCGATAATTTGTCGTTAGTAGCACTATCGATAGTTTGTTTACACCATCGATAGTTTCAAAAAATACTATCGATACTATCGATAGTCAATTTACCGATAGTTCTGCATCACTCAGGGGCGTAGCCAGAAATTTTTTTCGGGGGGGTTCAACCATACATTATGTATGTTCGTGCGTGCATTTGTATGTGTGCGTGCATATATGCCCAAGCAAAATTGAAAAATTTCGGGGGGGGGGGGTTTGAACCCCCCCCAACCCCCCCTTGGCTACGCCCCTGGCATCACTAGTATATACACGTGTAATACTGAAACATTTCGGCGGGGGGGGGGGGGGGGGGGGGAGGGCAGAGGGGATGCTGAAACAATTTCGTTTAATTACCATGCCTTCCATGCTTTCTTTGACTTAATTGTCTGCTGGCTTCATTTGGTTGTCACTAGCAATACATGGAATCACTCGGTTCCCCTGATTATTCTCGCTCTTTGTACAGCAGAGGCCCTGATTTCAAGATGGCAGCCAGGGGCGTAGGCAGAAATGTTTTTCGGGGGTGGCACCACCTTGATCTAAAGTGGGGGCTTGGCAGGCAGATGTGGTCGAGTGTCATTTTGTGCTCTGTGTGCCATGGCAAAAAAAAAAAAAAAAAAAAAATCGGGGGGGGGGGGGGCACGGGCCCGGTGTACCCCCCCCCCTGGCTACGCCAGTGATGGCAGCATTGATAGCTTGAGGTAGCATTCGAGGCTTTATTGCTAAATTACCTACTACATATCCCCTGTAGCTAAAATATGCTTCACATCCATGACCATCAGTGGGGCCTGCTTGAAAACAGCACACGCGCACGCGCAGCATCATGCGGGTGCAAAGAACTACTATTATTACTTATAATAATAATAATAATAATAATAATAATAATAATAATAATAATAATAATAATAATAATAATAATAATAATAATAATAATAATAATAATAATAATAATAATAATAGGTTGATACGGGTCTGCGTTTCCATCAACAAACTTACCCAGTTCCTCCAGCGCAGCGCGATGAATCCAAAGGAGCACTGATTTTGGGGCTAGTTGGTTTTCATAACCGATCACTTAAGCGCGCGCAAACAAGGACAAAGGGAGGTGACAACACAAGCGCTTTGTGTCGTCACCTCCCTTTGTCCTTGTTTGCGCGCGCTTAAGGGATTGGAATCCAAAGAACCCAGGCTGAGGCTTTAAGAGGAACATTTAAAAGCTCATAAATGGTTAAAATTAAACTGTATACCTCAAATACAGCGTTTGTTACAGCGCCAATGTTGCTTTAAATCAATAAATCGCCTAAACTTCAATTTCAAAACGCGCGCCAGTTGTAGTTTCGTTTCTTCAAGGCATGCTTCAAGGAACTAGATATTTCCTCAATATACGAAAAATATACCTAAACATGTTAAAAAAATACACAATACTAAATATAAGTAAGCTCTTGTTGTGGCAACTAGTCAGCGGGGGCATTTTGTTTCATTTTTAAACTTTTACCGTTGATCAACAAAAATGGCGACCTTGATTGAGGCTTTGACTTCGGTTTACATATGGAGCCAATAGGAACATATTTCGCTGTAGCTTGTGCGGCGGTTGTCGCTGATGACGCCGTTTTGTATTTGTTCTGCGCGTGATCGCCATAAATATCTGCATCAGTTTTGATGCATATGTGGTAAAGGTAAGTGCGATCGCGTGCTGAAATCGCTGCAATTTTGTTGTGTTCGTTGCTTGTTGTCCTGATGCAGTTGTGCTCCTGATAGTACTGTACTTGTGTCGTGATGCTTGTGTCGTTGGATTAGTCAGGTACAACTCGACGCAAAACTTTTGCAGCCACGCTAAACAGTTATTTCCGTGTTTCAGGATGTCTGCATTCTAAGGCGTTAAACGTAGTTTTATTGGAACCATGCTCAGGTAAGAGCCAAATGGCAAGTTATGTTGTGTTGGTGGGTGGTTTGTCTGCAAACGAAAACTTGGCGTTAATCGTGTCACTGCATGGGCTTGGCTGCTTCTTGTAATGGTGCGATCGTTGTCCAATACTCTGCAGTACTAACTGCGGGCGGGTGTCATTATGTCGCGCAATAAGCTGTAGTTTGTGGTTTAGGAAGGGTGTGGCATGCATGACGACACAGGCGTGAAATACCATTTAACATGATTGTACGTGCCTTTTAAAGGGCAGAATACATTCCCCGCACGCATGTTGCTTAGCCTGGACATGTTAACATACTGCCGCTACGTAGTGGGACACTTGACGACACAAAGCTTTTGTTTCTAATGATTAACCTATGTGGAAGCTGAGGTTGTAACAATTTCATTTTGCCAATTGCTTCACTTACTGGTGAAGTTTTGTGCTAGCTGACTGTTATTCTTCCATTCTGCTTTTGTTGCAGAAACTTGCAATGCAACGGAGAAAAATTCAATATTTCGCACTTCTAAGAAAAAATGAGCGGTAACGTCTATGTGCTGTACGATTTCCGCAATCTGTATGACGTCTTGTTGCTTGCACCCTATTTCGCCTCTCCACAAATTGCTTTTTGACCGTGCAGCCCTGCAAATCTGTCCTTGTCTGGCCATGTAATTTCCACGTGTGTTTTGTTTATTGTTCTTCGCGTTTCTTTTCTTAAAAGGGGGAAGTTTCCATGTGTGTGTGATGCTTTGCTAGGTGTATTTACACCCACTGCTCCTTCCTGTTCTGAAAGGCTGTGCAACTGCACGGCAGGGGACATCCCTTGGAAATATGTTGATATATGCTAACGATCAGTCAAGCTAGCACTTCGTCTTTGAGAATCTTTAATGATTGTGGGAGAAGCACTTCCTGTGCTGCTAGGAAGCAAGTTGTGCTCATGAGTACCACAGTGCACTAAAAGCAAATACATTGTGGCCTGCCTTGATGACTTAGGGGCTATGGTGTTATGCTCTGGAGAATAAGGTCATGCTGAACAAATCCTGGCTGTGAAGGTTACATTTCAAGGATGGCAAAATGAAAAAATACCCATGCAAAATTGTTCCAGAAGCTGGATCAATTAATGATTGAAAAAAGATTAACTCTGACTTAACGTAAACAATATTAACGAAATTGTGCTGACGCTTCTCCACCTGTGCAGGTGACATCTTCAGTATAAGCTGGCACAAATGAGGGTCCGTACCGGATGTGTACAAGGACGTATGTGAATAGTGGACTGGTCAACCACCCCTCACTTGTGCCAGCATATACTGAAGATGCCATCTGCGTAAGGGGTGAAACGTCTTTACAATTTTGTTAATCATTTTTATGTTAGGTCAGAGTTAACCGTTCTTCAATTAAAAATACCCAGGTGCTGTGCATTCGGTGCACATAAAGAGAGACCCAAGGGGTGAGAGCTTATCTGGAATGGGCACGCCTCATAATGTGATAACACTTGTGGCGCATGAAGCCTCCAGAAAAATTATGTACTATCGACTTCAAATGAAACGCGAACAGCGGAGCGCATGGATCAAGCATTAGAAAAGGTACAGTGAGCGCAGTACTGTCATCACCATTGACAGGTGTGCACATCCGGTTTGGCAGCACTGCGCGATCCCTCTACTGTCCGATATTTTCGCGTCTGATCTATTTCTGATGTTCGAAACCAAGTAAAAATAAAAGAAATAAATTAATATAGAAGTGAAACAACCGCAAGGGATCGGCACGCCAACACCGGCCACCATTATCACTATATTACCATATCAGAACAAAACACTAGTGAAAATATTTTATATATAGGGGGATCACGCAGTGCTGCCAAACCGGATGTGCGCGCCTGTCAGTGGTGATGACTGGATGGCGCGCACTATAGCTTTGCTAGTGCTTGATCCACGCGCTCCGCTGTTCACGTTTCATTTGACGTAGATAGTACTTCATTGTACGTATATTTATTAGGTGGAATTTTTTTATGATTTGAACTGCAATTTCATTCTTCTGTATCTGTTACCAGCCTATTTATTTCATCCATGTTGCATAGCTTTAAAAAAAGGGGGAACTGTTCTTTCCAACTTCTATAATGACATCAGCAAATTTATAAATAGTGAGCCCAGTCATACAGGCAACTCTCAATAAATGTTTTGTTTACACTATCATTATACAGTGTGTCCCAAATATCAAGCAGCACGATTAAAAAAAAAGGAACGTTGTTACACAAAGCACACCTAGTGCATATTGTTTTCTATATACTGTAGTAGCCGCTACTAATTTTTTCGTTAATGAGGTTTAGTTAATTCGTCCTAATTATGTTTCTAACTCGACAAATACTCAACTAATCATTAAAACGTCAATGAGGCATATGTAGGCATGTTGAAATGATATCTAACTGCGCTATCTTCAGCAACATACTAATTAGGGCTCAGTTTTTTTGGCAAAGAAAGCACGTGAAATATGAAAAATAACACATGACTACGCTCCCACCCACAAAAGGTGGGAGCATAGTTTTAACTTGCTATCTCACAGTGATCCTGTTTAAGGGTGCCGCTTGCTGATACGTGCTGCAGTCTAGTCACGTGTCATTTTTCAGATTTCATGAGCTTTCTTTATTAGCCAAAAAAAAGCGAGCATGCAATTAGTACGTTGTTGAAAATAGTGCAGTTAGATGTCATTTGAGCATGCCTACATATGCCTCATTGACATTTTAATGATTAGGTGAGTATTTGTCGAGTAAGAAACATAATTGGGTCTAATTAACTAAACCTCATCAACAAAAAATTAGTAGTGGCTGCTATAGTATACTGCAAACAATATGTACTAGATGAGCTTCGCGTAACGATGTTCCTCTTTTTTTAAATCGTGCTGTGTGATATTCGGGGCACCCTGTATGATGTTACCAAACAAGGAAACACTTCCAATAATTTAGTATGAAAACTTGCTGCTGCTTGCTTCTGTACAATTCACAGTTAATAGACGACGATTACTGTTGTGTGACGAAGTGTGTTCTAAACGATGCAAACAATTTTTGGAGTGTATCCTGTGACTGTTGCTAACTTGGTAACACACTTTAACTTGAGTTAACACCAGTCAAGAGAATGCGTTGTCTCTCATAAATCGTCTTGCACTCATATTATCTTGCTCAATATGCTGGTGCATGTACGGTACTGCATGTATCATAATTTAAACACATTTCTATTACGGTAATATTCTTTAATATTAGTACTGTGCATGCATTGTTAGCTGAAATTTTTTGTCTTTGCTGTAATGCTTGTGCCTGACTGCTTAGACAGTTTTCTGAATAGGTAGTCTGACATGTTATTGTGTAAATGAAAAAAGAAAGAAAAAAGAGGTTGTGGGGGATGTTTTTTAATGCTATCTCAACTCGTTTCTTGTTGCATCTCATATAATCTTGTCTTTTCAAGCCAGTGGTATAGACTTTGTTAAACTGTTTGGAAGCAATAAACAAATGCTGTCGTAATTTGATTGCCAAAGCACATTTGCTCTGATTGCATTACCCACAATTGAAGTTTTTTCATTCGATTTTGCATTAGGAATGCTGATCGTAACTATTCCAGTGAAAATGTTCCTGTCATATTTGTGTTGTGGCTAGTGAAATTAACAGCTTGAGCAGTTTTAAGATATCTGCAGCATCGGTAAAAGCAATCCAAAGCCAATTGCCTAAATAATTCATCTTCCCTATGTTAAAGTTTTGAACGCATTTTATGAAACACCCTGCATTAGAAATGTACCACAACACTATCTGCATGTGTGTTGTTAAAACTTGCAGTCATATATAACACGTTATTGTGATCCAATCCCATAATCTAAATAATGGATTTGCAGAAAACTTCAAAAATGCATTAACGGCATATGAGAGGCTGCTTCCTGCTACATATTTCAATACCCTTCTTCCAAGAGTAGTTAGTACGAGTGAGAAATTATTGAGGCTACTAGGCATTAGAACTGATATAAACAGTGCTTTTCCAGGATTTCTAAGTGTACTTTAATCTTGCCGAGATGCTAATGGATTGCTTGCAAGTCAATTTCTGAACTTAAAAAATATTTGAAATTTACCGTGAATTGATGTTGCATATTGGTCTTAAAGTCTGCCTCAGGTGAGAGGCTGACACTGCCGCCATTGCAACTTTACAACTTTCTAGATAGGATCATGTGACAATGCCTCTGCATAATCAAAATGTAAGAAAGTGGGACACAAATCTGTTACAAAACTACATTATTGCTGCATTTTTCTTGCCTGACATTATTTACAGATTATGTACTTGGAGGATTGTATGACTATAAATGAAATTCACTATTATTGTTGGACATATGCGACCAAGCATGTTTCACAAATACTGACAGGTCAATATAGTGCCTTAATTTTTGCTATTCTAACTGATCAGTAACCCTATACTGCCTAATGAACAAACTCTTCGACGAGGAATATATTGTACAAATCAAGAGCTGATGTTTTCGGTGTTCACCAGGCAACATGAAGGGAACACTCGTACTTTAAGCCTTATCACATATGTTGCAGCTAGTGGTAGTTGTAATATGCACAGGTCAGTAAGAATGATTGAAACTAGGTCAAAATGGTTCTTCTCTTGTGTTTTTATATGACAGATTTTTTCAGTGTAGCCGCTTTATTATCGAGAGCCCAGTTAGAATCGCCAGCATAAAACAACGGTGCAGCTGTAGATTGTTGCTTTGGCTTACAAATGTAACATAAGTGGTGTTTGTGGTGCCTGTCAAAATATATGATAAGTTGAAGGCACTAAGTACAATGAGTTCACTATTTTAATGTACTGTATTTGGCGGCAACCTCTCCTGGCAAGAAAGATCAGAGTTTTCAGGAACCTATGAGCCTTCATTTCAATGTAAAGCATGCTGAAAAGTCTATCACAAGTTACTCGCAGAAAATTTAAAAGTACAGCTAATATAGCAAGCTGCAATGGGCTCGTAACAGATAGACACTGCATTGGTCACTTTTGAAACCTCTCATGAAGCATTCGCTGCAGACGCTCTACCAATGCCTTAACAAAATGACATTGCCTCTTGTGCGGAAATGATTCATAACTATTTCATGTAGCAGTACTGACTACATGCCTTTCACAAAAGATGCCATTTTATACGGAGTATGCTGTTTTGACAGCAGCAGTTGGAGCTGTCCGTGCATGACACGACAAATGAATTGCAGGGAAAATATTTTACTGCTTGTGACAGGTAATCAGGCAGTGAGCCACATAACTGTTTGTGCGAAATTTTACAAGCACCTGAAAATATTTGTTCTTTCAGGATCAAATCAGCTGCATCTGGAACAAAAACAGCTCTAAACCTTCTGCCGTGTGCTCCAATATACGTTTGATGCAGGGGCATTGCTTCAGAGAAATGGCGCTACCAATATTACCTTGATGCTAATAAGCTGTGCGGAACAGAGTGAACCTTCCGGATGCTTTCCATATTTTTCAAACTTATATCTGTGCCAGTGTGCTTATTTAAAACAAATGAAGATACAATCGAGAGCTTTTTCTTTGATACACATGCACACGCACTCACATAGAAATTGGGATATTTGCTGAATTAAGCTTTTTAAAAAGTTTCTCTATCGAGATACATGACATGCATACACAGGCGGCTAATTTATCTGTGCTTACCTAAATGCAAATGTATTTTTGATCATAGCTGAGTGTTACAGCTCCAAGTTGCAAGTCTTAATCTCATCATTTGTGCAAATTTTTTTCAGAACTTTTGTTATTTTAGTATTCTTTTTGCTAACTTTATGGACGTGTCATCTCAAATTTTGACACAAATATAGGACTGAAGTGTTAAATGATAAAGTTGAGAACTAAATCTGAGAGAATTCACATTTAATTGATGCATTTTGTGCTGAAAGGTGAGCTTTATTAATACACTCTATTGTCACCATTACCATGCTGATGTAGCTCGCAAAAGTCAATTTAACATTATAAAAAATATTTAGGTTGTATGTATAGCCATAGCAGGGTCTCTCACTTACATCATGTCACTGTGTGTTGAGTTGCATACTGCTGTGTGGTAATTGAAATTTGATCTCAATTTAGATCACATGAAGGATCTGGTTCACGCTTAAGTCTAAGTAGTGACGACGGGTTTGATGTTGGAGAAGGCGACAGTCTTTTGGAGAAACGTTCCACCAGTCGACATTGCAAGAAGACTACCATGAATTGCTGCAGTTGCCTGACTTCAGCATTCCAGAGGTAAAAAAACAAACAATCGAAAACCATAAATTATACTTACCAATCAGAACATTGCTTTATTATATTCTACAAAAGCAAGTAATAATTGTGTATTTGGCTCCTGGGAACTTTGTGTACCCGACTGCCTAAACTTAATAAATTATGCTTGTGTTACGCATGGAAATTCAATGGGTATAAGGGCTGCTGCACAGTGCTGACTATGTTCATACCTGCAGTGTGTAGTGTTCATGTAGCACCAAGGACTGTTTTTGTAATTTTCTTTGCTGCAGGAGGTCGAGAGCATAGTCGTACTCTTTAAGTGTTAAGTATATTTGAGTGATGTGTACGCTTCCACCAATGAGAGAGGAGAGTACAAAGTCTGTATAAAGGTGCATGCGAGTACTTTTATGGCATGCGGCAAAGGTTCAGTGTGGAAGTATGCCTATAGTGCGTAAGGCAATAAGACAGCTATTTTCTTTAAATCTTGTTAAAATTGCTTAGTAAAGCAAATTGATTAGAATGCAGTTTTTGTTGTTAAATGTGCATATGGCCATGTTCATTTGCATCAAATTTCAATGAGACCAAGAAATAGTTTGATAAATCAAACTACTTCTTGGTCCCCTCTTGAGACGCCATTGAACTATGCAAAGTGGCATGCAGTTTGCCCATCTGAATGGGACATTTTGTCCGTGCAATGCTTTTAATTCTATTTCTTGCACATAAGGCTGCTACTATAGAGTATGTAAGGCATAATTATTGCTGAAGGGCTGGAGTGTCTTATAGTCGTGTTTAAATTAAAAATATTTTTACTAATAGCCATTACTTTGCTTGAAAATGTGCAGCTGTTGTAGAAGGCTCAGCATGGGTTGCTGTGGTGCTCATGAGTACCAGCCAAGAACTGTATTTCTTGGAAGGCCACCATCAGAAAAGTTCCCACCTAACAAAATATGCAACCAAAGTACAACATCTTCACATTTTTCCTTTGGTAAGTATTTTGCTACAATATTTTTTTTTTAAAGCTGAAAGTGGAGGTGGTGAGGAAGAAGTTAATATTTATGCAGTCTACAACAAAAGCAGTAATGCCAATGCTTGGCCAATGCACTTCTGTACTCTTTTTCGATACAGAAAGACTGCCTGCCCCCCACTCCTCCTTTTTCAATTTATTACAATCCACTTCCCTCCCCCCAACTATTGAGCATGATATTTCTGAAATAAGGTAGCACATTTGGCGAGTTGGAATATACTCATGATGGCCAGTGCAAACAGAATACACAGGGTACAAGAACAGGTAACGCGGCACAGGCGTCTTTTCTTGTACTGTGTTGCTTCCACTGGCCATCATGACATTACTAATCGTGCAAGAGCACCCTAGCATGTCAGTTGGGCTTTTGTTGACTGGAAAGTGTTGAAACTGTTCACTTTCATGAAGTGGTGCAGTCAAATGCCCCAAGAATGAAAAGCCCAGGACCCCTCATAAAACCTTCACTACACAGATCACTTAAAATCATATGTGTTGAACCATTCACTAGAGAGGAGGCTAAGGATGTTAAGCAAAATGTGGTCGAAGGGCTATGAAATGATTTGAAAGAACACAAAATGCTGCAGATCCCACGTACCGCGAGAATTGATGTAATGCAAAGCATGTGGCATGAAGGTGACTGTGGCGTAATTTTTTTACATTGAGCAAAACATTACGAAATGATACTCAAGATATGTCGCACATGTGTTATATAACCAGTTGTTTATAGGTGTGTAACGATGCCAACAGCAACATGGGTATTACCAACACCAGACACGGTAAGCTGATATGCAGTGCTTATACTTGTCCATTATGACTGAAAACGCACGCACGTTTCACGAACCCATTGCATGTGTGGAAGGGGTTCTTGACGGTTCTCGGGTAGATGGCGGTGAGTGCATTGTCTTTGTTGTTGTGATTGATGTGCGCAATGCAGACCTCGCCGATTCCGCTTCTTGTCTGTATGTGTTCGGTGTCTGGTGGCCGGCGAAGTGGGATCCAGCCTACGTTGAAGTTGTGCATTGCTGTGTTCTTATATGGTGGCCCATGCCGCCACACCTGCAATGAAGCCGCTTGCTGTGGATGATGTATTGGAATCCCATGATTGCAGTGGGCTCATCGCTGCAGGTTTCAGAAAGTTCTAACATGCCAATTTCTGTGAGCAGAGCGTCTTTCTCGAGGTCGTGCACGTATGCGTGCACAGACTGTACGTTGAGAGTGGCGAGCGTGAGGTGATTGTTGTGGTTGTGGCACCAAATGAAGGTGGTAGCCCTGTCCGAGACAATGCCCAGAGGCCTTTTTGAGCGGTGACATGTCAGAACCTAAAGTCACCTTTTGCGTATATGAGGTATAGGCTGTCGAGGCTGGTAGCCCTGGAAAGTGCTACATAGACCAACGTCTGTGGATGGCGTTTATTGCATCCGTAGACTACCTGGGTGTATGTGGCCCTTTGTGACTTATATATAGTTACAGCATTTGCTTGCGCAAGGGGAACCTGTGTCCTCTTACACGAGGTTTTTTCTGCCTTATATCGTTGTTGTGATGGTTCGCAGTCCCACAGGCACTCATTTCAATTCTATTGATGGATGGGCGGCAGTGACACGCTTTGTCCTAGCTGGGACGATAATGCTTGCCGTGGATGTTGAAAATTCAAGATACAGCCACACAAGGCTGCTGTGTTCGTCACACTTGATGTACCAGAAGGTGCCCATGTTTCCATTAACGTGACTTTCGCTTGCATCGATGTTTGCCGTGATCATGTACGGCTTGCCGATGCTCAGGCGAATTGAGGCCAGCAAGCCACTCATGTTGCTTGCGTTCGTCTTGGCCACCTTGGTCAGGGCATCCCTCTGTACCTGCTCGTTCTTATAGCCAGTTATGTTATCGCATGCGGGATGACATAACACGTTGTCCGCAGCGTTGAGGCAACATGCGTTATAGCGGTCGATGTCCACATTGCTGTAGTATAGCCGTATGATACGAGCTGTTCGTTTATTTTAACATTGCCTTCCTTCTCTCCTCTTTTTCAGGTCTTATTTAATCAATTCAAGTTCTTTTTGAATCTTTATTTCTTGGTTGTGTGTTTGTCCCAATTCATACCCGACATAAGAATTGGATATCTCTACACCTACTGGGGCCCCCTTGTGAGTTTGTGTTTCTTTGTATTTGAATTGTGTACTATTGTTTATCGTAAGGTAATTACTTTGACCAACTACAATGATGGGTGTATGTGCCATAAGGCACTAGTACTATTTTTATGGGGAACTGCACAAAAAAACAAGGACTAATAAAAAGACAACGAATGGGATTGACTAGCAACTGAAATTTTTATTTCAGAGCATACATATAAAACAAAAAGAAATGCGCATGTCTGTGCTGTACTCCTTAATATATGTACCAACTAGCCCAAGCTTGTGCTTTGTTGTACCAGTACTTGGCTTTATGGGGGCAGCATAGTACAGTACTCTTGGCTGGTATAACGTAGATTCCTGTTGCTTGATTCTAGTATTCCTTTCATATCATCTACCATTCATGTCTGGCCAGCCTCATTGTTGTGCACATAGTGCCCCTCAGATGACTGACGAGTGTGAAGTAATATCTTTGATATGCAATCATTGCATTATACCAACCCAAGGTAGTAATCTGTAACCTCATGTTTCTTTCTGTACTATCACTTTTTCTTGATACCAGCACAGTAGCTGAAACTGGGCCATTAAACTTGTTAGTAGCAGCCATGGCAAGAACCGTTCAACATAAATGGGTTCAATAAATTGCTGCAGCATAGTTAACAAGATAAATTTGCACTGGTATTTTCAGTCTCAGAAATTGTAGTCAGAGGTGCGTTCAAAAGGAGGGGGTTGGCCTGGATGGGGAGGGGAAGTTTATCAGGGAAATATGTATAGTGATCTATCTCTTATGTAGCTACAGGGATGTGCAGATCCACAAAGATTGCTGGAAAATGCGAAGGTAATTTTCAACAGTGACACTGCATTGTGAATTTATTAGCACGAATAGTGACTAAAATGGACCATTTCAGCTTAGTACTAAGGCCATGGCATCGCACTACTTACATCATAGCCAAGAGTTTGACACTAGCCACGGCGATGTCATATCAATGAGAGTGAAATGGAAAAATGATTGTTGGGGTACATGTTAACCCCAGGTTATCAGAATTAACCTGGAGTCCTGGTAATATGGATAGAAAATAGATGTCCTACGCGATATGACTTATCAGGCAGTGTGTAAATTATATTGACATCAATGAGTGGCTTACAATGAATTTACGAGGCAGGGCATTTTGAATTAGGCAGCCTGTTATTTCTAGGATAGTGTGCATATAGTACAAATTTTGATGTGTCATGGATTCTTATACATGTTGTAACTTTAAAGAGATGCCAAAGTGAAGCAGTAAATCAATCGATACTGATAAATTATTGTGCTTTCTGAGTATATTTGTCTAGTCACCAATACGCACCCCTAGAAGTGCCTGAGACAGTAATTCATGAATATGAAACATCTATGAACTGGGTTTTGCCATCTATGCAGAAGTGAGCTAAACTAAAATTTTATGGTAGGTTTTGTTTTCATAGTAATGAGACTGATTCAAAAACTGCTGAAATTCAAGAACTTATGAACTGTGATTCAGACAAGTTAAATGTTGATTATAAAGGTTCTGCCTTCAAGGGACAGTGACGAAAAGGCCATATTGCCTGAGAAATATTAATTGTAATTAAAATTATTAATTAGTTCAGGTCTTAATTTTTGTACGAGTCCTCAGGTCATTAGAAAGTTCAATATTGTCGATAAATAGTGTTTCACCTTAAGGGGAGATGCTACTCGAAGACACTTTTTCTTTAATATTCATCCTAGAGCAATGAAACTTGAGCTGCTTATAGAACTTTTTATGCTGATTTCAAATACATAATTAGTTTTCTTGCAAGTTGCATACTTTTAGTTCGGCAACATGACAAAGTGAAAAACTTAAGCCTTTTGCCCCCCCTCTTTTCAGACCTAAACTTCAATAATTTTTTACAATTGATAGTTCATAATGTTTCAAATAAAGTGTGCAATGCAAATAACTAATTAGGAAGTCCATACAAAATATGTACTAGACGTGAAAAATTTTAACGTGGGAAGTTCATATTTCTCCTACCCTAGTAAAAGTTTACATAACTTTTTTTTATTATATAATAAGAATATTGAAACTTAAACAAGATAATTGCATTTAACGTACTTTGCAAAAAATTTGGGACAAATTTCATGCAGATCTGAGCACCAGAAGTACCCGAAAAAGGAGGGGCACATTGACAAAAATGGCAAAATTTGCGTTTTGAGAAAAACGAGTTTTAAAGTCAAAATTGCATGTTTATTTATCAAAGATGTCATTGAATGCGACTAAATTTGTACACAAGAAAGAGCAATCCTCCTTGTAGTGGCCACTGGCATTAAAATGCGCCAGCACCATAGGTTTGGCCCTCACAGCTCTTTCGAGCTGACTCCTCGACAAGAGATTTTTTTCTTCAGCTCACGCCGACGAGCCCTTGCTTCTCCTGTTAGTTTTTGAGACATTTTTTTCTGGCGTGTGCTGTCCCGTGATGTGCCAAGAGCAACCAGATCATGAGGCGGGAGCACGCCAAGCTCTTCCAGAACACGTTCAAAACTGGAGTGCCCTTGATTAAACCAACATGTTCAGTGCTGTCATATCAGCAATCAACGAAGACTCGTCGTCCTGTGATTTTTCTTCGTCTTCGAAGAGTCCGATCTTTTTCTGGGAGGCACTCACATATTCGAATGCCGCGGCAAACTCGTCGGACGCATCGGCGTCACTGCCACTACGCCTTGCGGCAGCAGACGCTCTTTTCGTGGTTTGAGTGTTCGGCTTTGATTTGCGCTGGCGTCCTCGAAATTTGTGCACTGCGTGAAACTTCACAGGCCGGTGACCGCGCTTCCTACGGCTTTCTTCATCCATAACGGATAAGCACTCGAGAAAAGCGTTGTTCAGCTGCGCTGCTCAACGAGACACGGATCCTGCAAGTAGGCTTCACAGCACACACAGGCGCGCAGCGGCCAATGGCGGCTCCCGATCCGTACCACGTGATTTAAAGCCAGTCGCGGCGCTCGAAAAAGGCAGCAAAAGCGTGCGTCTCTTTATTATTTCTTGCGCTGCAGCAGCGCGGGAAACCGTCGTTATTTGAACAGTGAGGCTCGGCTCTTCGCCTCACGCGGTCAACAATGGCGAGCGGTGGTGCATTATCGGCGGCAAGGTGCTCGAAGATGACACACTTTCGGCCTTTTGACAGCCATCTTGTGCTCTTTAGACGCAATTTTAAAGCGTTTCCAGTTGAGTCTCGGCATTGATTTTTTTTTTCAGAACAGTAGAGGTACTAATCTTAACAAAACAGGTGAAAACAAAAAATCGATAATTTTTTAGAAAACTCGCGTTTTTCGACCCGCATCTCCCCTTAAAGGGACACTAAAGGCAAATAACAATTTATGTCAGAGTGAAAGCCCAATGTATGACAACTTCTAAAATGGCAATATTATCAACAGCAGTGCCCTACTTACCGAGAAATTAAGCTAAATGTATCACATGATGAGCGCCACGAGTGGGACATTTTCGAAGTGATCCCGATGACGTAGGGAAGTCGGCCTACAATAAATCACTAGTAATCAAACTAGCAGCAGTAAAAAAAGAACATTCCGAGCATCAAAAGACGTAATAAAATGCTGTTTGTCCGTTTCCGCTTGATTCATGGAAAACAAAACCTCCGTGGCGTTGCCATGGGGAACGGCGCGCGTGGTTAAAAGGTTCCGTTTTCGCCGAACTGTGCCTCGCCCGTCTCAGTGGTAGTTTCGGGATCGCGTACTGCCGTGCGTGTTTTGCGCGCTCGTGAAAGTCGCTCTGACAGAAAGTTCGACAAAATGCCGCATGCGTGTGATATTGCCGGATGCCCGAATGGTGCACAACGCCAGTGCTGCAGCAAAGAAACCGGTGTGTCTTTTCACTGGGTGCCGCGGAATGAACCCTTACGCTCGAAGTGGCTTAGTGTCATGCCATTGCGTCAGTGTGCTAAACAGTCAAAACCTCTGCGTGTGTGCTCGCTGCACTTTCGTACTGAGGATTACGAGACCAACCGCAACTTGGTGACGGCTTTGAATGTGCCCATCCGAGCAAGTCTTTGCCGCAGCGCCGTTGTTGCTACTGTGGGTCCCGCTACTTCCGCTCGGCTGCCACTAGTGTCGGCGGCCGCGCAGTAAAAGCGGGCAACGTTGGGCACGGCAGCAGTGACGTAGGAGAGTCGTATTTTCAGGCGGGAGATTTGAAGCGCGCTAACGCAATGCGGACCACAAAAAACGTGATTTTATTTCAAAATAAGCACTTCCTTGGCACAAAAGCAGCACTACGAGGTTTCTGGACCGCTATTTCAACAATCAACGTCGACTTAATATTTGCCTTTAGTGTCCCTTTAAAGCTTGCTAGCATGTTACTTAGAAATTAAATTTGTTGCACATTGGAAATACAACACTCCAATTGTTGTTGCTTTGATTCACCTTTCTCTCTTCTGATTGAGTTCTAAATGAAAATAGTTTTAATAGTTCATACTGGCTATAAGGGGTTGCATTTTTATGTTATGTTGCTATTTGGTATATTGGACGACACTGGTCAGAGCCTTATTTTCCTATATATGTCCTTTAATGGCCACTTAACAATTGTTCTGATTTGTTATAAATGTCTCGAACTCCTTTCAGAAAAGATATTTTTTGCCTTTTTATGTTTTGTGTTAATAATGCCAGGAAACTTTAAGTGTTGCCTTAACCAACAGCAACTGGCGTATATAATTTTAAGCTTTAAAACGTTAGCTGTGGTAGCTTTGGGGCTAAGGTATTACGCTGCTAAGCTCAGGAACACGCATTTATTTCCCGGCAATAGCCAGGAAATTAAGAAGTTTAAGAAGATTAAGAAGTTTGTAGGTATAACATGGCAGCAGAAAGCACAGGACCGGGTTGATTGGCGGAACATGGGAGAGGCCTTTGCCCTGCAGTGGGCGTAGACAGGCTGATGATGATGATGATGAATAGCGGCCACGTTTTGATGAGGGCAAAATACATAAACACCAGTGTATTCGATTTATGTGCTCGTTAAAGAACCCGATATGGTTGGAGTTAATCCAAAACACTATGGGCTTCTTGATAGTCGTGTTGTGGTTTTGCAGATAAAACTCCAGAATTTAACTAATTTAAGGTTTACAACGTCTTTGAACAGTTTTGGATGTGTGGAGTCTGTTAATTTACTAATGAAATCATGACTAATTGAACCATACTTACTGTGCTCTCTCTGCTGTGTGCACAACACCTAATTACAGATTTACTCAAAAGGATCACTTGCCATTCCCTACAGTTATGCAAGATTCCTGTAATTCCAGGGCTGCTGTGGTCATTTGTGCCAAAGAATAGCTGGTTAGGCAGACAAACTGGATTTCTTTATTGGCCACAGCCAATCATGATAAGCTCATAAACGAAAAAACTGATTTACATCAAATGTCGCATTGTGTACACGCAGGCAAACATGATCAGCACTTGATGACTGTGAGCATTTGCTGTCGCAATACTGCATGTCAAAAGGCAGCTGGTAGGTTCTTGATAGACCTGGTTTAACAGGCGAATGTTGATTTTCGCTTGTTCTTTCTTAACTGAGACATGCTTGAAGGTTATTTTAGAGCGGCTCTGGGATACTTATTTAAATGGGCAAAGTTCTCTGTGCATAGCCTGTGTTGTGCAGTTTATGCTGTGCAATTACAAGGTATGCTGTATCATGTTACATTTTTTTTCTGTATAGGGATTTGTGCTAACTGTCACACTGATACGAGAGTTTATTGATGACTGCCGAAGATATGCACGGGACAGGGAAGTCAACTCTCAAAAGTTTCAGAAATTAACAGCCAATGGAGTCACTTGCATCCCTAGCTCAGACATTCGTGTCTCTGACCTCATCATAATAGAAAAGGTAAATTTATTCTTTCCATTGCATTACTTCCTGCAGAGAAAAGCATTGAAGAATTATTTCTTTCAATTTTTTTTATATGTGTGTACTACTGGTTGATCCTTCAAGTCATTTGATTTTACTGCAACGCAAGTGGCGTGTTGCAAAGTCATTTGTGTGTGTGTGTGTGTGTGTGTGTGTGTGTGTGTGTGTGTGTGTGTGTGTGTGTGTGTGTGTGTGTGTGTGTGTGTGTGTGTGTCTACACATGCCACATACACACTGACTTATTAGCTGTTACGTCCAAATGTACCAGTAAGACTTAATATTGTAAAATCTATTACTGTAGTTGTATGCAAAGAAGTATGCCAAACCTGGGTTGCTGCCATTTGGCACTAATTGTTGCATTGTTTACAAAGTAAAAGACCAAAGTTGCTGGCTTTGCTGAAGTGAGCAGAGCAAGTTGTCTAAAAACTGACCCAATCAGTGAACAAAATCTGACCACCTCCCCCCCCCCCCTTCCCGTCCTTCTTTAAAAAGAAAAAACAGTTTGTGACCATGTTCAGTGCGCTTTGATTTTGTTATAGTTAAGTTGCAGTTGAAAAGAAAACTGAAAATGTATTATGATTAGTGAACCAATTTGTGAATTCGTTCTGCACAGTAAGCTTCGTGTTTTGCCCTGTAGTAACATGTTGCACAGTACTGTCGACTTTTCCATGTGGTGCATGTGCAGTCATGGGCAATTGAAATACGAACAAGTCAGGGTTATTGAAAACGTATTCTTTCTTTCTTTTTGCTGCCAGTCCATGTAATGTCCGCATGATTTTGGCATAGAACATTTAATTTGAGGCCTAAACAATCTTTGGTGACTGCCTAATTAGCGGTCCGAGTAGTATGCTTTCGAGTTCTCACTCACGGAACCTAATCTGCTTTTTAATTTCCTGTTCACGTTTCATTTGACCATGACTGTATATGTTTTGACAGGAAAGTAGGCTCCCTGGCATGAGGATACAGCAATCAATGTTTTTGAATAAATATCAATGAAAGTGAATGCTATATGACAGGGGCGTCACAAGAGTGTTTAGTATCTGAACCTGAATGCATCCACCACTTCACTTCCACATTCCTACATTTCCTTTTATTGTTGTCCATACTATGCATAGAACAGTAGAAATGTATAGGTGCATTCGAATAGCAAAATTTCCATTTGCAATATGGCTATCCAAGAAAATATGTACTGTTTTGACATGCACCAACTAACTATCCCAAGAGCATATACCACCCTGATTATGCTACTCCAGTCTTTCATGCATCGGGCGAGGGGCAGGAATTAAGTGAACCGAATTTTTCACCATATATTCGCATCTTGATTTGTTGGAGCTGATTTGATTTTTTGCTGATAACAGAACCAAAGAGTGCCTGCAGACATGGTGTTGTTACGAACAACAGAAAAAAGTGGCTCCTGTTTCATACGAACCGACCAACTTGACGGAGAAACAGATTGGAAGCTGAGAGTTGCTGTTGACACGACACAACGCCTGCCAAGCATGGAGGTAGATAGCTGTGCAGATACTCCCATTTTTTCATTTGCTCTGGGCTCTCTGAAGATGCGAAAACATTTTATTGCTATGCTCAACAGATCACCTGTGTTTTGTTTACCATCTTATAAATGTTACAGGAATTGCTGGAGATTGATGCGTGTGTTTATGCCGAAGAACCAAAGAAGGATATTCACTCATTCATAGGAAAGTTCACAAGGGTATGTAACCACTGCTTTTATATAAAAAAACTATTAAAAGAAGGCAGGTTCTTGAGATAGCATAGCACAGCAAATTCTGCTTTTATGATCATTTTCTAGCTTCACAGTTGAGCAGACATAACAAATATGTAGTGTTTTTTTTTTTTCTTTTGCTTTGAATGACCACTTTGTAGTGCTTCTTGCTTTTTAGTATGCCATTAATATTTAAAGAGTATATGTTTTGTTTTCTTGTTTTGTTTAGCATGACGGTGATGGTGCTGAAGATCCCCTGAATATCGAGAACACGTTATGGGCCAACACAGTTGTTGCATCTGGGACTGCCATTGGCATTGTAATTTACACTGGCCGTGAAACAAGGAGTGTGATGAACAACTCTGAAGCACGAAGCAAGGTTATACCTTTACAAAATATGCTTTTTCTGGTTTCTCCAGCACTTACGAAATGAAACACGGCATCGGAACATTAGGTCCAACATCTGGTTTGCACAATTGCTTGAGATAACCACATCATGTCCCTGCAAATCTGACCACTAAAGGTGATGTGGGCTGTGATCTATGCGCATTACTTTGGCCTAAACTGACTCATTTCATTCCAGGAGCACTGTAAATCTTGCTGGCATATTGTAATAATTTTCTAGTTAATGTGTTCCATACCCGAGCCTTTATTGATTGGCCTTTCATTTGTGGCATCACTTTTTGATTTCTTGATTAGTCAGTGATGTCTGCAATTGATTAAAATACTGTTTACTTGAAGCACGTTATTCAAAAATTGCTCTGTGCTTTGGGTGCTCTGTACTGGCACAATAATAACTGCTTAGGTAGGATTTTTCACAAATATAAGGAAAATATTTTCTATAGGTAACATGAATCAGTACATCTGCAACTGAAACTCAAGGCATATTGGGATTGCCACTGTTTTTGGGGTGGAAAGGAGGGTGCACTTAACGTACCTTTCATTGGTGGAGTATACTGGAACTGTATTCTCAGTCTTTATTTTCCAGATTTTTTTTTTTTTTAGAGTGTATGGGAGTAGCTAAGTGAGAATAGGTGAATGGGACAAAACATATAGGCACAGCTTCCATGCAGACATGAGATAATAGGGACAGAGGCCATAATATCAGAAGCTAAGTGCACTGGCACTGCATCTGTTTTCTTGTTGGAAAAATTTGCAGAATTTTTTAATGCTGCAGAAAAATAGGCATATTGAACTTTATATTGCCGTCAATTCATTTATGTTTGGTCTTCAGTTACTAAAGTGATAGTTGTTAAAAGCATATCCATAGATACATGTGTTTCTTCACAATCTGCATCTCTTGACACCTAGGCTTACTCTAGACATTGCCATTTCTCCCCCAAATCACTACCTATTCGAACTTTGTTCATTTACTTGCCGTGAGGTCAGAGGTTCAATTCCCGACGGGCAGCGACGTGTCAGTAGGGTGGAACGTAAAATATCTTGTTTACCGTTCTTTGAGTGCATATAAATGATCTCCATAAGGGCCAAATTAGCCCAGAGCTCTCCACCACAGTATTTCTCATAACCCCTATACTTGTTTGGACATTGAACCCCATAGTATGTGCAGAGTAGTTTTTTGGCACATATTTAACTCTTCCTATTAAGCCACATTATCCTCCCTAATACTAGTGCAGGGGTTCCATGTTTTATTTCTAGCAGTGGTACTTAATGTTGGATAGCTAGTTAGGTTCAGGTGGCATTTAAGAAGAAAAAACCCATGCAAGATGTACAGCATGCACAGCGACCAGTTTTTCGAGACACCTCAAGCAAAAATCCAAGATCATAGACTGCGCATGCTGTTCTAAATTCTTTGCATTAAACTTTTGTTTGGTGATGCAGGTCTAATTTTTATATTTGAATAATTGGTGATCGACAGGTTTGTGCTGGCTATGTCAAGAACACAGACCGTCTCTTGTAAAGAATCTGTGAATAGTCCTTTGCGCCTAACTGCCAGTGAAAGAATAGTTCCCAGCACAGGTTTCAAGAAGACCATCAGTTCTTCTGGAACAACTGATCTTGTAGATGGTGAAGCTTTAGAAGAGCAAATTTATTTGGGTAATGACAGCAAGGAAAAAAAGTGCATTGTTCTATCCATGTTTGTCCATGATGTAAGCGAATGGTAAGCAGAGTTACTAAAATGCGAGGAAACTTCAGCAGCTTCTTGTTCCTTTTATTAGCTGCATTTAGACCTTAAATTTCGTGATTGATGTGTATGAAAAAAATTGATGCTGTTGGCAAGGAAGTAGATGCCACACATGATGAGCAGTGATCATTGGATTATCCAGTGTGCACTCACGTTTTGCATATATTGGGCAATATCTTAAATTGCAGGTTGGCCTTCTCGACTTGGAAATCAACCAGCTCACGAAAGTTTGCGTGGCCGCCGTCGTAGGTTTGGCCTTGGTCATGATCCTTGTAAAAGTAAGTAAAAGGGCTTTAGACATCGCAAAAGCTAATTTCAAGTTTTACAGGGCATGTTAAGCAACATAAAGGCAAATATCGGTTTAGGTTGCAGTGTTAGATTAATGCTTGAAAAAGTGCAAAATGTCAAAACGACAGCAACTCATTAGCAATCGAGAAAAAATTTGTTAAAACCCTGTTACTCTGTTGAAAACTGTTATTTTTTATTTTTTTTGCATGAGAACGGTTTTAGCACCTACCATAAATAGAGGAGGAAGTTCTTTAAGTAAAATATTGGGTGTAAAATAGATTATCGAGGTGGGGAACAAGCCACAAGCAAATCGTCAAACTACAAATTATTAACTTTTTCTTTCTATTATCCTCCTTTCTTCAGGGATTTGATGGTCCTTGGTATCGCTACTTTTTGCGTTTTGTCCTGCTTTTCTCCTATATTGTTCCAATAAGGTAAGTGTGTGCCGTTCTTGGTTGACTCAGATAGAGCCATGTGAAGAAGCTGTATTTTAATTATTCTTGGTAACTTCTTGTCATGCAGCCTTCGTGTAACCCTGGATATGGGGAAGATGGTGTACTCTTGGATGATACAACAGGACAAGGACATACCTGGGACAGTTGTGCGTTCTACCACAATTCCAGAGGAAATGGGCCGTATAGTCTACCTTTTCACAGACAAAACGGGCACACTGACTCAGAATGAAATGGTTAGTACTATAGAATGCGGAATGCAAAGTGTGGAAGTTGATTTGTTGTAGGTGATATTGGAGACTATCACAGAAAAAATGAAACAAAGCGTAGAAAAGTGCGTTCAAGCAACACAGGTAACAGCTGTAATTTGTCGATAACATATCCAATCATCTTCAGGTAAGCCGGCAAGTGCTGCCATCCATCAGCAGCTGAAGGAAGTACTAATATGCGGCCGCCCGGCGATTTGAAGGCTTTGGCAACATTGCCACTGCAGGGGTGCCCATCGATTCGCCAGCTTTGGTAGCGAATGGGTTTAATCCATTAAATCCATGCATTCTTGTGGAACATGAGTACGTGCTGGACCAAGAGGCCCTCTTTCTGATAACAAACAGCCATAAGTAGTATGCTTCACTGCACGGTGGTTAGTTCTTTTGGCTATAAATGTTCCTCTCTGCATTACGCAGCTGGGTTGCAGTGAAACGAGTAAATCTAGCATAATGGAGCACAAATAAAATCCCTGCTGCACGAGACATTGATATGTTAAGACATACACCTTGCTCATTTTCCTCCATGGCTTGCACTGTCCTTCAGTAGCCGTGCTGCCCTTCGTAGCTTCATGACTTGATGGCTGCACTGCCCTTCAGTGCGCTTCAGGTTCAGTGCATTGTTCGATCGCATCTTCCAAAAACAGTGCCATTTTGTCAGCATGAATATTTCTAATGGTGCAAGGGATCACAGGCCACTTAGGATAATGATACTTGCAGAGATGCAGTGCAGTACATCATTCAATATATTGAATGTTAAGGTTGACTGCAGTTCAGTATGTGTACATGTAGCATGATGGCATATTTTTCCATAAAATTTTCAAGGAGGTGTTACTGCTGTTCGATATAGTAAGTAATTAGATATATCCTGGTTCTGTATGTCTGGGTTCAACTGTAGCGACTTGTCCTGAACGTGCATGTTCGCTAGGGCATGGGAAATACTTTCAAGCCAATGCGATTGGAATAGTTACTGTTACGTGCATTTGCCCGGCATTCTCTTACTGTTTGAAATCCTTTCTCTCTTCAGGTGCTGAAAAAGCTTCACCTTGGCTCAGTGTCCTACAGCTCAGAATCTTTTGGTGAAGTGAAAAGCAACCTGAAGGCTGCATACACCCCTGGAGCACCCACGGTGACACCCGCTGCAGCCGGGGCTACCCAGGGCGTCCGTGTACGGCGCAACATGGCCACCCGAGTGCAGGAAGCTGTGCGGGCAGTGGCTCTATGCCATAATGTGACACCTGTCTATGAAGGTGTTACTACTGATTCAGATGAGCAGGCAATGGCGGAGCTTTACCAGAAGCAGCCCACCTACCAGGCATCTAGTCCTGATGAGGTGTGAATAGGCGGCTTTTTTTTTTCCTTCCAACATTGGTATCACTTCAGTCCATTTTGCAATGATATTTAAGGGTATGTTTTAATATTTTGACATTTTCAGGTGGCACTGGTGGCGTGGACCGAGAGCGTGGGCCTCGAGCTTGTCTACAGGGATCTCAACTCGATGAAGCTGCGCACTCCACACGGAAATATCCTACACTACACTATACTGCAGACCTTTCCCTTCACTTCAGAGAGAAAGCGCATGGGTATTGTTGTCAAGGTCTGTAGCACTTCATGCACGTCTTAATTTTCTCTGTTCTTATTCTTTTATTCGTTCATGTTTTTCTTGGTTTTGTATGTGTCCTCAATACTACTTTGATGTTGTTGGGATAGCCAGCTCTAATGTAGCCTACCTTCCCATGTTTGTTTTTTCGTATAGAAATAAAAAATAATACTAATTTGGGATGCAGATGAAGTCTGATTGTGTTGATGCTTAATTGTGCGCATTATTTTTTCTTTCTTAATGTTTGTGGTATACGTAGCCCCGCCACGGTGGTCTAGTGGTTATGGCGCTCGACTGCTGACCCGAAGGTCGCGGGATCGAATCCCAGCCGCGATGGCTGCATTTTCGATAGAGGCGAAAATGTTTGAGGACCGTGTACTTAGATTTAGGTGCACGTTAAAGAACCCCAGGTGGTCGAAATTCCCGGAGCCCTCCACTACGGCGTCCCTCATAATCATATCGTGGTTTTGGGACGGTAACCCCAGATATTATTATTATTGTGGTATGCGTAAGGGGCCTGTATTGAAGACCACAAGGCATGTGCAGTTGATGCATATTATCATGAGTCTGTAGTCTGTAGCGTGTAGCTAACAGTTCTGTAGCATCTTTACTTGAAGCATGAAAGGAACAGCACTTGAGTTTTGTAAGATTGCAGCACTGATTGCACTTAAAAACGGGCAGTAAACTTGTAAACATAACAGTAGCCTTGATAAACAAGTTTATACTTGTTTTTATTAGAGCTGTGCGAATAGCAAAATTTTGGTTGCGAAGCAAATTCGAATAATAAAGATTGAGTGCGAATCGAATCGAATAATTTTCGAATATCTCTCATTTTTCGAATACTTCGAAGTGAAATTACAGAAAAAAGTTGCAGAGAATCCCCAAGTATGTTCTTATCAGATAGCAACATGAAAGTGTTTCTTTTTGCTAGGTTAATGAAGCGCTGGCACAGGGTAGTGTTTCATAGTTGTCTTATCAAGAATGAGGCAATGTAGAGGCCAAATTGTATTCATGTACATGATTTGGTGCAACCAAAGTGTTGCTGACAACACTTTGCACATGATAAGCAAAGATGCCATTTCCTCAGCCTCTCCTTCTCTTTCAAGTTCTGTGGAAGCCCAACTGATGTGGCGGACAAGGGTGTGCTCCCTTCAAGTCCGGAGTTCCAAATCTGCCTCGTAGACGTCGATACATAAGAACATCTGAAATTTTGGATGCTAAAAAGCTTCGGCGTCCGATTTTTCGGACTTCCTGCCCAAATTTCAGGTCCAAAACAGCAATAATTGAGCCCCCACCTCTGCCACATCTTTCATCTCCAAGTTGGAACCAGCGTTTTCTTGAGTTAATACATTTGCGACCGTAACGGAGCTTGAAAGGCAGCTTTGCCGCAATACGGGGTTGTGATGAGGTGAAACATATTGAAAATCTAGGGACCACTTCCAGTCGGACTTGACTGCGTCTTGGCTAAGTTCGACCGTAACGGAGTTTGAAAGGCAGCTTTGCCGCAATACGGCAGTGTTATGAGGTGAAGCATATTGAAAAATCTGTTGGGGTCATTATCAATCGGACGTTGACTGCGTCTTGGCTAAGTTCGACCATAGCGGAGCTTAAAAGGCAGCTTTGCCGCAATACGGGGGTGTGATGAGGTGAAACATATTGAAAATCTAGGGACCACTTCCAATCGGACTTGACTGCGTCTTGGCTAAGTTCGACCGTAACGGAGTTTTAAAGGCAGCTTTGCCGCAATACGACAGTGTAATGAGGTGAAGCATATTGAAAATCTCTAGGGGTCATTTTCAATTCGACGTTGACTGTACTTGTTTTTAGGAAGTTCAAATAGTTCGAATAGTAAAATTCCAGTGCGAATCGAATCGAATAGCAAACGCTATTAAAAAGATATTCGAAATTTCGAATATTCGCACACCCCTAGTTTTTATATGACTTGCTTATATCTGAAAGGATAGTCCTATTCAAACATAAATGTCCTAGTGTGGCTTCTGATTTATCAGATACCTTTTCTGGGGTGGAGGCACTGGGGAAACTTTTTGAAGTAGTCTAAGTGCAGTGCGACTTGTGTTATTCATGAGGTATGCACTATTATTTCCAGGATGAAGGCACTGGCGAGATATTCTTCTTCATGAAGGGTGCTGATACCGTTATGAGTGGTATTGTCCAGTACAATGATTGGCTTGATGAAGAGGTAAGTGGAGAAGTTTATAGGCTTTTTAACTGCAAGAAATATTTTTTCTGCATTTTACAATTCAGAAAAGTAACTGCAGTCTTTAAATATAAGTTTATTTTCAGTGCGGCAACATGGCACGTGAGGGATTGCGCACCCTTGTCGTAGCGAAAAAGAACCTCACCGAGGAGCAATATCAAGAATTTGAGGTAGGTTTCAACCATTGTGGCAGATTGTATGTGCTACTGTACTTTGGATTTGTGGTTTTGTAGTGTCAACTGTTTTTGTATACGTGTGTGATATACACCCCTAAACCCGTTGGCTTTCATGCAGTATATATGATGTACTACTATGTATTGGACTTATTCCTATATTCATTGCATATCTCATTAATATCGTCATGCACTACAGTTGTTCAATGATAAATGTAGAGAGACATTGCTATGGTAAAGGACAGCAAGTTCCTTAGCGAAGCATGTCTTTGCTTGTGCTTTGCATCCAGCATATTTGCACACGGCAGGCGACAGCAATGTAAGCGACCTGCAATATTTCTGCAGGGCTGTCACAGCTGTGTAAGTTAAAGGTGTATATCGGTCTATGGTATAACGCTGTTGCAACAACTGTCCATTATAATGTTAAAACAAGCTAAATTACCTGTATAAAACAAAGGATTGAGTCAACATGGCACGACCACCTTTCGGTTTTATACATGTACTGTGTATGCCACTATAATGAAGAATTTTGCAGCAAACTTGCCTTTTAACAAATTATTCTGTGTGTCCCTGATAGCACATTTTAGTCTTCTAAAACAACTTTATGCCAAAGTACTGGTCTAGGCTCATCACTGCAATTTTAAATAGGCAGTCTACAAGTCACTTTAGTGCCTGAATAACACAGCCAGACTAAGGAAATCTGAAGGTAGATGTATGCAAGCTTCTGTAAGTGACACTCATCTTGCTGGCATTGCGCCAGTCGGATGCGACCGCCGAAGCCACTCACAGAAGAGTGAGATGTGCACATGGGGTGTGCGTAATTGTGCTGAAGTGTGCATCAGTTTGCAGCTTGCTTGCTCTGCCATCACTCAAGCAATGCTTGTAGAAAAAATAAATTGTTTATATTTTAAAGTGAACGTCTCAGCATGGTCAGGATAAAGTTTGATTTGTTTTGGCACACTTACTTTGCCTTATTTAATGCTTTGAGGGATGAAACTCGTATAATTGAGTGACCTGTAGTATATACTATAATGAATATTCCATGTCCAATGCAGTTACAAATGTCTGCATGATTCGACAGCTTGATGATGGCATGTATAGCTGCTTTAAATGTCCAAACAAAAGCGCTGTCCTGTCCAATTTCACTGTCACATCTTCGGTGCGCTTCATAGTAATTTTTAAGCATGAACCAGGGATGCAACAGCTGCGCCAATTGCGCCAATTTGATACAACTCCTTATTTTTGTGCCAAGCTGAGCCAAAACCGTGAAATTTGTTAAAATTGCGCCACGCTGCGCCAAAATACCCGACAAGCTTAAAATTTGCTCAGTTTTGCAAATTTGAGCGAGAAATGGAGGCCGCATTGGTCATCTGCAGTGTGGGCATCGTCATCCAATACAGACCCGCACACCCTAACCCTAACCCCCCGCGAAAGAAAAGAAAAAACTCAGCTTCACCTGAAGGACGAAGCAATGAATGCGATAGCAACAAATTGTAATGCTATACAAAGTGAGGCTGACAGCAAGCTCTTTTGTATCCGATCTCGTGTAACTCTACAAAACGTTGGTGTAAGGGAATACGGCGTTTCAGGGGAAATATGCTCTTTCTGTGCAGTGTCTTCGCATTGAGGGCGCAGCACATAGCAGGATATACGAGCCGCCCGCCAATGGCTGCCGAGATAGCGCGCTCCAGCGCCCTTAGAATCAAAGTTCAAAAGTTGCTGCTCGAGCGACAGCCCCCCCCCCCCTCGCGTCTTTTCACGCTCATTCAAGACGGGCGGGGCATTTCCTCTATTCTTCGATGGCAGGCTTCCCGAGCGGAGTGGTGTTATCGCATGCACCCTCCGAGCGACGGACGGAGATGGGCTGGCACATTTGATATCTGTTTCAGCCGCATTCGTCGCACGCACTCGCGCGCTTTTACCCACGGTAGAAAATACTATGCACAGGGATATGTTATCATTTTGGACTTTATACGGAGATGACGGCAATAACTCGTTGAGAGTGTCCATATAGTTGCTATCGCAATGGAAAAGGACAGTAGTTCTCAAATTTCCTGATGTTTGTATTATTGCGTGCAGAACGCTTTTTAAGCCACTTTTGCTGCATTACACTGGTGTCCTGCGGAAAAGCATACTGAGGTTTAGAAGGGGCTATTAGTACTAGCTGTCAGGGACACAGCACATATTGTTCCTTAATTATTCATTCGTGCACGCGCCGTATAATCACGAGTACTAGTATGATCGCTGACGTCTAAAAAATTATTGGCAATCATTTGGAGCTGCTGTGTACGGCGTTTCTGCTGCCTTGAGAAACAATAGACAAAGGCATATGCCAGTTTTCTTTTTTCGCTACCCCCACTTTTCTCCCAAATTTCCAGGTTGCCAGGTTCGCAGGTCCACATTAGCATTTCCAGTGCCTGTCGAATTATTTGACAGGTCCTGCAAATGCTAATGTGGACTTAGTCATTGTTCGCACTGTGGGGTGGCTCAGCACACTGCTTTTATTGAAATAGCAGTGTTCACGTGCACTCTGCACGAATTAGCTGATGTTGAATGGTTTTTACGTATTTTTGTTTTCTTTTCTAAAAGTAAGCCTTCTTTGTTATACTGCTCCAAATTTGGGATTTCGGGTTGAAAAATTCGGGTTTTTTTTTTTTTTGCAACCTGCTCCAAATTTGGATATTTGTGCTCCAAAAGCAACATTTTCCTTCTCCAAAAATTGCTCCAAATCCTATTTCGGCTGTTGCACCCCTGATGATCGTCTGCCAACTAGCCCAACTCATCATCTCGATGCAAGACAAGCAGTCAGGGGAAGGTGGAGGCTTGAAGTGAAGAGAAATCATGGAATAGGGAATGTCGCTGAAGCCAACATTTCAACAAGTGGACTTGTCTTTGTCAAAGCAGCAACTCTTTCTCATGCTTTAAAATGTGTAGGGCAGTGCTGTTATATTTAGACTACCACAGCCTTTGGCCTTGGCCTGCTGGAAGGCAGCTTAGTGATGATATTTCACCATCTTGCTATACCCTGCCAGCCTCACTAATGTCTGCAAGCATGCACTGCTACATTCATTGTTATTTAGTAGCTGAGCAGCTACATTGATACAAGGATGCTCTAGATTTGTTCTTTTTGGCCATGTGCAATTCTCATGCCTTGAGTTCCAGTTCCTTCCTTTATTCTTCCATAGCAGCTTATATAAAATGTTACTTTTGATTTCGGTAGCACATTTGAAGCTGGCATTTCATCTTGAGCCATGCCTTTTACACTCACTTCTATGTTAGTGTTTACATTACATCGATCAGTTATGCCTTGGTAGTACAGTAAAAGCTTGTTAATTCGACCTCCGTTAATTTGGAAAATCTGATAATTCAGACGTGTTCTCTGGTCCTGGCAAGCATATGTATTGTTTAATGGCATCAAACTCATTAATTCGGTCAGATTTGGCCGCAACCCACTTAATGCGGGCGTTCCTCGGAGTGCGCCAAGCACGAAGCGCCGAAAATGTGAGACATAAAGGAGCAAAAACGGCGTTCGCAAATGGCCGAAACAGCTGCGGGCCTTTAGGAAGGAAGTCATGTTGACATCGGGCAATGCACGTAGTATCACAACTCAAGCATGGTGGAAGCTGTTGAAGATGAAGAGCTTCAGCTGCGGTCCGTACGCTGGCATAAAACTCGCTTGCTACATTGTAATGGATAAACGATCAGTTGCCGTCCATTTTTCCGGCAGGAAAAGTTATCGTCACGTGCGCATGGTGGTGTTGGTTGTGGCGATACGTAATAAGGAAGGGAGGCAGACCACGTTTCGGCTTAAGACACAGGGTTTGAGCCATGGTCACATTGTGAACGAAATCGTGAATGATGAAAATTGTGGCATTTACACTGCGCATGCAAAATAAGTAGTATTGGATTTATGTATTCATCAAGAAAATGAATGTGCATTGATGTAATAGACACTTGTTTATTGTTTTCTTGGTACTTTCGATAATTTGGCATTTGATTAATTCAGACATTTTTTCCGGTCCTGTGAAATCCGAATTAACAAGTTTTTACTGTATAAAAATGTTCAGTATATCTTGCATTTTCACAAGATTGATGTTATTACGTGTTACCTCTTCAGTGATTCTTTCCTTCTTTTGTTCTCCTCACTTTCAGTTTATTCAGAATCTATATGAAAAGAGTCAGTCCGTCTCATTAGAGCCTTCTGTGTCACTTAGCTTATTAAGGCTAAGGTGTCCATGTTGGAGGTCCACTAGAAGAGCCAGTGACCTTGACGCGAAAGACACCTTGATGAAAATATTCTCCCACAGATGCATGCAGAAACATCTCCGAGTAAAAAAAACTAATGTGTGCGTAGCTGACGCCACCTTTCGGCTTTACTTTGCAGAGTAACAGGTGTTGCACATAAAGGTGGGTGTGCATGCACTGCAGATTGATGTCAAACTAGGCGCAGTTGCTGCAGCGTCAGCTGTTGCCAGCAATGCTAGTCGGTGGCGAGGAGGTGAGTGATGGAGCATGCACACCCTTGTGGCTCGCGGGTACGGTCGACAAGTATGCCACTGCAGAAGAAGAATGTGTCACTGCTCATGCTGCTGTGTCTAAGAGCACATTGCCAAAGACAAGCGGATCCCGAACTGAGGAAGCAAGAAGCGAAATAATGACGGGTGTGATGAGCAGAAGGCATAGATACATGCACAACACAAAAAGGGGCTCGCACAAGGCGTTCAGAGGGTCCACCTTAATGCCAAACATATGTACTGCTCATAGCGGCTCATATTGTCTTACATGAGTGCAACAAGGCTTTTGCCATCTTGTGTTATAAGAGTGTCACACCTGCTGAACTTTTTTGTTTCCATAATTATGCATACTTGTCTTGCAGAGTCGTTACAACCAAGCCAAAGTAGCTATTCAAGACAGGAGTGCTCGAACGACGGCCGTCATCGAAACGCTTGAGCGTGACCTTGAGCTTCTCTGCCTCACTGGTGTGGAAGACAAACTTCAGGATAAAGTCAGGCCAACCCTTGAGCTTTTGCGCAATGCTGGCATAAAGGTAATACCAGCACGCCGAGCAGTCGCATAGACTGGAAATCATTTAGGGGGATGTTTTTAGAAGTAGAATGATTGGCTGCTGGAACATACCATGCTGTCTTGGACGGACAGCATAGTATGTCACTCGGAAGCAGCACTTATTCAGTTGTTTTGCCAGGGATGAGCATTAACTGTAGAAATAAATGAAGACCACACCTCCAGCAGCTTTAAACCCTTGACCTTCCAATACCAATTAGGGTACGGCTTTTATTATGCAGATATGCAGCATGACACACCCTATAATGTGAGTAACGTACACTTTTGCTGAAGATATTACCTTAGATGAAAGTGTATGACTCTTTCCTCATTATTGTAATAATAATAATATAATATCTGGGGTTTAACGTCCCAAAACCACAACATGATTATGAGAGACGCCGTAGTGGAGGGCTCCGGAAATTTCGACCACCTGGGGTTCTTTAACGTGCACCTAAATCTAAGTACACGGGCCTTCCTCATTCTTTTCACTTGGGGCTTAGATTTATCAGTATGTGTAAGTATGTAAGTCTGTATTGAATGGTAACTGTCTGTCGGCAGTTAAAAGAAACTGCATTTACAAGAAATGTTTTTAACAAAAATTTGTTGGGAGGATGTGCAAATAGTCATGGTATTATGCTCTGACACAGTACTCACGGATTGAAACATGAAAACTTAGGGCTAAGTAATGCACGTGCTTTCATTTCCAGCATCTACAGCTCGTGTCATATCGGTGTAATTTTGACTCGAACACTTACATCAGAGCCAACATTACCTTTAGTAGCCAGATTTGCAATGACATAAAACAGTTATCGCGAGCAATTGCTCATGGCAGTCAATATACTAAATAAACGATGTGGCGTTGAAATCCGTGAATGCTGTACCTTTATTTAGACCAGGGGTTTTTTAACTTTTTGGCTTTGGGGAAACTCCACCAGCCTTCCCAGGGTGTTGCAGAACTCCTTTCCTCACTCTTTACGTCGTACTCATACACAGACATGAATCAACCTAATGGTATGCACGGCATGTGTTATGCTGAAGTGAGAGTGAATACACAGACATGAATCGACCTAATGGTATGCACGGCATGTGTTATGCTGAAGTGAGAATGAATACATAGACATGAATCAACCTAATGGTATGCACGGCATGTGTTATGCTGAAGTGAGAATGAATACACAGACATGATCAACCTAATGGTATGCACGGCATGTGTTATGCTGAAGTGAGAATGAATACACAGACATGAATCAACCTAATGGTATGCACGGCATGTGTTATGCTGAAGTGAGAATGAAAAAATGCACGAATTAGTGGATCTATTAAAGCAGTTATTGTGTGCCTCTGTGTCGCTGAATAAAGGGGGAGCCTCAGGATGCCTGCTGTGCATTTGAGCTTGCGTTGTGCCATACTTACGGTACAAAAGTGCACCGAGTAAACTTGTAGGATAGAGACTTGTGTGTTTTAAAAGCAAAAATAATTGTGCATGTCTTCATAAGTAACTTGTTGGCTTTCTTGTTGGGTCATGAATACACATTTAAATAACATTGCACCATAAATTTGGGCACGAGTTAAACTTGGTAGCCACATAGCTGCAGGGGCAGATTCAGAGTATCACCTAGGAGTAGCTCAGTTTTGCAATCTGCCGGAAGATCAGAGTGTAAAAAGGTAAAACCGTTGCTTAAATTGCAATAAGACCTTGTTAATAATTATATCCCACGATATAATCATGAGGCACGCCGTAGTGGAGGGCTCCGGAAATTTCCACCATCTGGTGTTCTTTAACGTGCACTGACATCGCACAGTACACGGGCCTGTAGCATTTCGCCTCCATCGAAATGCGACAGCCATGGCTTGGATCAAACCCGCAACTTTTGGGTCAACAGCCCAGCACCGTGACCACTGTACTACCGTGGCAGACGAAAAGTCCTTGTTTAGATTCAAATATATACATGTTGATGTGACATAATTAAGGGAATGTCTGCTTAATACTGCGTTTTGCTTGTAAAAGCTATAAGCTTGGAAGCCTATTGTGGGGGCACTTAAAGCACAATGTGTGTTCGTAATTGTTCTTGAGACTCAATGCATGCAGTTTTGTTGTGTAACTCTTGTACTAGTATTTTTCACTTGTGCAAACAAGTACATGGCATGCTGTGGCACATCATATCATTGTCATGTTTATGTGACAATTTGCAGCCGTGATATTTTATCTGTTACTGTTGCTTTTTTCTTTCTTCAGGTGTGGATGCTGACAGGAGACAAGCTGGAAACTGCCACAAGCATTGCCAAATCATCTCGTTTGGTGTCCAGGTCCCAGGAGTTGCACATCTTCGAGTCCGTTGCAAATCGAACAGAAGCCCGATGTGAACTGAACAAGTTCAGACGTCGGAATGATTATGCCCTCATTATTCGGGGCGATGCTCTTGAGGTAATATGAACACATTTGAAAAAATGTTTGCCTTCTTTAGGAACTATTTCGTGCGGTTTTATGTGGATTCCTTCTTATAAAAAAATTTCATGGTAAATATCTGGTTAGGTTTTTCTATAGAGCTTTTGTTTCCTTGAATTATTTTTAGTACAGCGGGTTACTTTATACATGTTGTACTTCATTTTCTTGGTAATTGAAGGAAGGTTGTTCTTGGGTTATAATTCTCAGTGCACTTATTTTCCATGGCCATATCTTCCCAGTATACATTACCATCTCTATACACAGCATTTTTCTATGCACACTGGTCATTCTGATGCATATTAACTGGGAAATGATTATTTGAATAATGGAGTAGGCATTTGAAGTGCTAACAGCATTGGAGCCAAATGTCTTAGCATAGTCCCTCAATAGCTTTTCTGGTCACGAAACTGCCGCCTCACTTTAATATAGAGCTCTAGCGGTGGCTGCTAGGGGTGCCACAGTAAAAGAAAGGCCAAGCGGAGTGGCCGCCGTAGGCGACGCTTCTATTTTTTCTTCTGGTACATCGCGGCTGAATCCACCGCTTTTTTCAGGCAAAATTTATCTTCTATTTTGTCGTAGCAATTGTACGAACTAAACTTGAAACTTCTGAGAATGTTTTTTTACCGAAGACAGGGCGCATACAAAAAGTAAACAATCTCAAGTTTTTGCTGGTGGCTCAATGTGCCAACTTAGACCTTTTGTTACTGTGAAACTTGTCTTTAGTTGGCCCAACAGGCCTCAAATAAAAAAAAAATACTGATGTTACTGTGATGCGCTGTATACAGAGAATGAGACATCAGCGGCGTTACCATTAAATGCATGACAACCTGAGCTCAAAGCCATGCACTGTTATTTCCCGAACTTCAGATTGCACGCGTGTTGGTCTAGTGGTGGTAACGGACTAATTTTACATAACAGAAGATATTCCAGGATGTGAGCTCGCATTTGCCAGTAATCAGTTCGGAACAGATACATCGGCAGATCATAGCCGTAAGTGAAAGGCTTGCTTGATGGGAACTGTTGTCGTTTTCAGGCCTCAAAAGCTTTGCTAGTTTTCGTGGGTGTCAGTCCAATTGTGCAACACAGTTTTTAACGCAATTTTTGTTGTCAATATACCCGATAAAAACCACATAGATTAATACGTTCCACTGACTCCGCATTGCGATTCTTAATCTCTATCTTGTGGGAATCGAGCGCGCCCTCCCCTTTGGCGCCTCGTTCCCCAGCTAGCGCGTGTGCTGACCCCGCGCGGCTCGAGCGCCGGGAACCGCCGTTAATCGGCGACATGGCTACCGTGGCTATGCCGCCAGGCCTTTTTGCTTGGTGCGAGCCATGCGTTGGTCTTCCCCGCACGAACCACGTGTCCGAGCATGTCTGAAAAAGGCTCGCGGCTTACTGCGCTAGCCTACGTCACTGCGTTGCGCCTGTCCTCATTGGCCGCCAGTGACAGCCCCCTTCCCCCATCAGCTTGTTTCTGTCTGGCGCGGGCTTGCCCGCGGGAGATGCTCGCAAGCCTGCAACGGGGTAGTCACGCGCTGCCATTGCAGGTGGCTTCTCATTCGCGCGCTTCGGTGGTTCCCCCTTTGTGTGGTAACCGTAGCGCCGCAGGCAAGTGTACTCGATCGGTCTTGCGGAGTTACCCTGACGGCCTGCAGTCCCGTGATTGTCGCACTGTGCTGCATCTTGGGTTAATAAACCCGTGTTCGTTGACATCCTGCCTCGAGTGCCTTTTCTGCACCGTGTCGGAGAGTCAACGAACCCGGCCGTAGCGTCTTTGTTCGCTGCAGCAGTGGAGAACGCCGCGTCCCTTGCCTGTCGCCTCGTAGGGTAAGCTTTGTGCAAAACCTATCTCCACAATCTCTCACGAGCAGGGTGACGTTTGCATTCAGTGCCGTACTTCCTTGGCAAACCAGGACGCTTAATAGGATTGTAATCGCGATCCTTCTTTGAAGGAAATGAGAGCGTGCAAATGCTTATCAGAAACGACAGATCATTTTCGCTTTCACTCCGCACTGGGGTAGTGTAGAGCTCAAAAGACATCTTAAAGGAGTATTGACACAGAAATCTTGCATCTTTTTTTTTTCTTTTTTTTTTTACAACAACTAGCTAATGGCCCGTTTATCAGGGCTGGAAACCACACTTGCACACAATGGCTCTCGAGTTCGTTTCAGTGGTTTCACTGGCGTTCAAACTGTCCGTGGTCGCGACTTCCAATTTGTAAAGTAGGCTGTCAGGCCATGGAACACACGAGAAATGGCGTTAGTCTTCAGGCATGGCTTGTCTCTCAGCAACGATACGGCGTCACCGTTTATCGTGAAATCGTCCACATGGATGATGTCCGATGAAGCAAAGTGCCTCACACACACATGCACATGCTTCGAATCGATGCTGAAGTGGTCCGTTTCTTGCCACGTTATGGCTCACTTCTATTTCTCGAATTGCCCGCAAACACTTGGCATGCAAAATAGCGATACCTTTTCAATAGTGATGTGGCGACACACTGCGCACAAACCGGTGCAACCTCCGCCTCGTCACTATCTAGCCCGGCGTGACACGGCTGCATGCTACAGCACGCCTCCGATAAGGGACAGCGCCACCGCAGCTTCACCGGAGGCTTACGTCACCGACGGTAGCTATAAAACCAAGCTGTCGAGCTCGGAAGTGCCCCTTCCTTCCTTCGCTACCCGACTGAGCGCAGCGTCGGCATGTTCGCCCCGCTGCTGCTACTACGCTAATAAGCAGTCGTTATGTTTTATGTTGGGATGCGTTCTTCTGTCGACACGGCATCCCACAGTGCCCTTGTAGCCAAAACGGCACCTCGGTACACAGCACCCGAACGGCATTGTCCCACGAACGTGCCGCTTCAACTGTACAATACCTGAACTTGGCCCTTATCTAAAAAGCAATCACAGCTAAAGAATACACGTGCAAACTTTCAACTCGCGCCAGCCGTGTCTGCAGTCTCTACAGAATCAACCAGGAGAAGGGTGGCCTCTAAGCGACAGTAGCACCGTGGCGCGACAGCTTTCCGCGCTATATCAAGCTCCCCCATAGCGTGACGGCGAAGTTTCGTGACCAGAAAAAGTATTGAAGGACTATCATTATATGGAAACAACGTTATATTCAAATTAAAAGGTGCATTGTGTTTTATGAACATGAAGTTATAAGGTGTTCATTACCTCATTATATCAGGGATTTCAATATATTGAAGTTTGTTATTTGAAGTTCAACTGTACAAAGTGTATATACCGGGTGTCCCAGCTATCTTTAGCAAAGTGTTAAAAAATACATTAGAGGCAGGCAAGTGAAATCAATTGCATATTGCTGACAGCCACCTGCCGCACTACAGACAATTTTTTGTTTTGTAATTTGTTAATTAGGATTATTTAACTAAATTGCTAAATATTGACTTTCGGCGAGAAATGGGACTTGAAGTTCAAGAATGTCTTCAGAAACCCCCATTGCATTATTTGCGATCAAGAAAGTCTCACGTGTACCATGTTTTCCAAGCTGCAAATAAAGACCGCGAAATACAAGAAATACCACGTGACTAGTGCATTCGTGCTCCGGGATCGTGCTGCTCTCAGCCGTGGTTTGAGCGAAAAAAAAAATAACTGCGGCCGTGACTTGCCTGCTCCGTTGCAGCAGTAGGCTGAGAAGTTGGCGGTGGTTTCTTGGCCCGCACTCGCTACGACTGACACCGTCACGCGTGCCAACTGCCTGATGCGGGCCAAGAAATCACCGCCAACTTATCGGCCTACCGCTGCAACAGAGCCGACGAGTTACGGACGCGGCTGATTTCGTTTGCTCAAACCATGGCTGAGAGCAGCACGATCTCGGTGCATGAATGCACTAGTCACGTGGGTTTTTTTTGTATTTCGTGGGCTTTCTTTGCAGCTTGGAAAACATGGTACACCTGAGACTTGATCGCAAATAATGCAATGGGTGTTTGTGAAGACGCTCTTGAACTTTGCAAGTCCCATTTCTTACCTAAAGTCACTATTTAGCAATTTAGTTAAATAATCGTAATTAACAATACAAATGAACTACAGTACAAAAAAATTGTCTGTTGTGCGCAAGGTGGCTGTCAGCAATATGCAACTGATTTCACTCGCCTGCCTTAATAGTGCATTTTTTAACCCTTGACGCGAGTTAGCTAAGACACCCGGTATAATATGTGCACCTGTGCCATTTCTTGGTTTGCCATAGCTGTGTGCTGTCAGTTATTAAACTGCCACCTCTTCAGTTTTGATTTTATAGCAATGCATCAAACAAAGGACAAATGAAGAGGCTGTTGTTTGTCACTTTTGTTTGTTCTGTCTGTTTTCTGCATTGATATGCAATCAAAATGTGTAAAGAACTGACCCGAACTGCCGCGTTGCTGAATCTTCTTCAGGTGTGCCTGAAGTTCTACCCACGAGAATTTATGGAATTAGCTTGCCAGTGCCCTGCTGTGGTGTGCTGTCGCTGCTCTCCTACGCAGAAAGCTGAAGTCGTCCATCTTATCAAACAGTATACCGAGAAAACTACATGCGCTGTTGGTAAGGATAAAGCCTCTTTTTTTTTTCTTCTTCTTTGTTGAATTTGTGGCATTCATACCCTAACTTCTTGCCAGAACCAGTAGGCAACTTACCTTTTCATGTAGCACAACTTAACTTGAGGTTGGTCTAAAAGGAAGGTAAATTGATGAATGCATCAAATAGCAGCCATCACAAAAGACGATGCTAATATACTGTGGAGCTCTACACGGGATACAAAAACGTTTGTGAGGACCTCTGCGTCCTTCCACCAGACTATCCTCATGCTGTGAAGCTTTTTAATTTACATCATGCATCCTACGATACAAGTGTAATACAAATTATTACAAGAAGGACAAACTGATTTTATTCATTGGTTGATGGAACATTTTCGTTGTTGCCTCAACGCGATAGCAGGGCTATATGAGAAGGCCGCTGTTGAAAGCTGTGGAATATACCCTACTACTAGTCGACTTTTTGTTTATGCGGCATAAGTACTTAGTTCATTCAGTTTTTTATGGCACAAAAGCAGCTCAGGCTATGCTGAGGCCAGGCACAGCATAAGTACTACTGGGCTGTCTTTGCATTTGTTTCTGTGTAAATATAGCCACTGTGGCAGAAAGTTAAACCCATCACATGGTGTTCAAAAGGAAAATGACATATCCAACAGCTGTTTTAATTTGTAAGCCATTGTAGGCTGGCCATGCCTTTGTATTTGGTATATAAGTCACCTGTATTCCCTTTGTAGCACTTAACAGTTAAAGGGACATTAAAGGCAAATAACAATATATGTCAGAGTGAAAGCTCAATGTATGACAACGTCTAAAACGGCAATATTATCAACAGCAGTGCCCTACTTACCGAGAAATTAAGCTAAATGTATCACACAATGAGTGCCACGAGCGGCACATTTTGGAAATGATCCCGATGACGTATGAGAGTCCGCCTACAATTAATCACACGTAATCGAACCAGCTGCAATAAAGAAAGAACCTTCCGTGCATCAAGAGACGTAATAAAATGCTGCTTGTTCGTTTCTGTTTGATTCATGGAAAAAAGAACCTCTTTGGCGTTGCCATGGGGAATGGCGCGCGTGGTTCAAAGGTTCCGTTTTCGCCAAACTGCGCTTCGCCCAGCACCCTGTTTCGCTCACACGGTCGTGTCTCAGTGGTAGTTTTGGTATCGCGTACTGCCGCGTGTGTTTTGCGCGCTCGTGAAAATCGCTCTGACAGAAAGTTCGACAAAATGCCGCATGCATGTGATGTGGCCGGATGCCCGAATGGTGCACGCTGCCAGTGCACGCCGCCGCGCAGTAAAGGCGGGCAACGTTGGGCACGGCAACAGTGACATGAGAAAGACCGCTTTCAGGCGGGTGATTTGAAGTGCACTAATGCGATGTGGACCACTAAAACGTGATTTTATTTCAAAATAAGCACTTCCTTGGCACAAAAGTAGCACTATGAGGTTTCTGGACCGCTATTTCAACAATCAACGTCGACTTAATATTTGCCTTTAGTGTCCCTTTAAGCAATATTTGTGGTAAGCCCTGCACTAGTCTGTAGAGCTCTCTCTCTCTTCCTTTTTTCCTTGCACACATGTTGCTGTCTTTATGTAATGTTCTGGAATAATGACTTGTACCTCATTCTTTTTTTTAACTTGAATTGTAATGTCTGAATATGAAGTTTTTCCAGAGCTACTGCTGCAATGAATCTGAATTCTGAATGCTGTTACTCTGCTGAAACACTTGTATGATTGGAATCTTGAAAGTTTCTGTCTTCTCTCCAGGCGACGGAGGCAATGATGTGAGCATGATTCAGGAGGCTGACGCAGGCATAGGCATTGTGGGTCGAGAGGGCAACCAAGCTTCCCTGGCGGCCGACTTTTCTGTCACCCAGTTTCACCACATTGCTCAACTACTGCTTGTCCACGGGCGCTACAGGTGTGTGTGCTCTCGCTTTTTTGTTAACCTCTACAGAGCTTGAGGAAGACAGAAATTTTAAGCAGCGCCCTCAAGTTATTGTTTCCTTTTCTACCAACATGAAAAGCTTAGTCCTATGCAGTGTAAATGTTGATTTGCATTTGCCCGCCACTTTCCCAGCTACAAGAGGTCAGCTGCACTGAGCCAATTTGTTATTCATCGAGGATTGATCATCTCAACAATGCAAGCAGTTTTCTCATCTGTGTTCTACTTTGCTTCTGTTGCACTGTACCAAGGGCTGTTAATGGTTGGGTGAGTGCCTCTTTATTTGGCTGTTTCCTTTTAACTGCTTGCTCTTATGACAGTATGCTTGAAGGTTGAAGAGTGTGCTTATACTGTCTAATACTGGTACTTTTTTGCCATAAATTTATTATTTGTCATTTGGCTTACAAGCAGAATGGCAATTTTCTGATGGTGATGTGTTTTCTCATAAGGTGTCAGTAAATTCAGTCAGTAAATGTCAGTAAATTTTGCCATTTTACTGGCACATCAAAACTTTTCTAGGACTTAAAAAAGACTAGTTTCAGCTAGTAGACAGCTAGTACTGTTTCAGTAACTAGCAGGTTGTTTCAATTAGTAGATAGCTAGTAGACTTCTGTAGGTGCACAGCAGCCTCCATGCTGTATATCTTCATGAAATGCAGAGGAGCATTTGCTGTTTTAGTAGCTTTTGGGCTTTACATACCATATTATCACTTTGAGAAAATTTTTCCAAGGATCACATTTTAGAGCACTCTGTGAAGAATGCACACCAAGGCAAGTCTGGTGATTTATTCAAATAAATGTCTTTATTTGTAGAATACAGTGCACTAAAAACTAATCTTTGCACAAGAGTAAAGTTGGGTCAACTGCACAAGTGAGATTATTTGGGATGTTTTTGTAGGAAAGGAGTTGCAGAAACATAAGTTCAGTGCATAGTTTTAGGCACATCCATGACACATTTAGGATGGAAGGTTTTCATGTAGTAAAGTGTTTGGTGTGCCTACCCTAGCTCTGTGTTTCTCAGCTATGAATTTTTGGGGACCGTTGTGGACCAGCGGAATAGATGAGGGACCCCTTGCAGTGAGAGAAAGAAAGCTTTAGGGCGGTCACAACACAGCATGCAGTGTGATGTACGTGGCTTTTATTTAAGGGGTATTCAGACGGGAGACAAATCCTCGGGTGATAAAGGCGGAGCCTAGTGACATCAGCTCACGAGGAGAAGTCTCCACAAATGTCTTCCACTCACACGGACGAGGCGAACGGAGGGGGAGAGCAGTGTTACTAGACTACTCTGGTGGCTTGTACCACCCATTTGATGAGCTGCAGACGACGATGCAGCTGCAGACTGGACACCCACTGCCGCTCTCTGCAGGAGCAAGTGCAACAATGTGGCCAAACAAGAGCCTGAAATTCCGCCATATCCCCCACCGCCGGGTTATCGTTTGTTCTGTCGGAAAAAAGATCCCCATCTCTTCCGAGGAGCCACGGGGGGGTCGCGCCCACTCACTAATCCGTGACGTCCGCAATCCCCCTGTGTTCCCCGCCGATTTCTCCCTCGTGTGAATACCCCTTTTAATGGGTCTCCACGGTACCCCATTTGAGAACCACTGCCCCAGCGGATACCGCACCATCCACGCCATTTCTTCCGTCCCACATGCCCCCGGGGGCTCTAATTCAAAAAGCGCACTCTCATCACTGAAGTTTGAGCTCACGTGATCTTATAATTAACATGTTAGCATTAATTATACATTATGTTAATACCTTTGTGATTCAGTTTTTGATTATCAGACACACACCTTCTCATTAGAACATAAAAGTCACAAACAAAAATTTGACTGTCAGTGGTCCTTTAAGGGAAATGGAGATTGCTACATAACCCTCTATCAGAGTATCGTCTCTTCATCCCATTTTTCAGCACTGCCTCCCTCGAAATGTCTAACTAACTGGGTCCAATCAGTAACTATACTATATTGGAGCGCTCTCATTCTCCTTTACAGCAATAGGTCTTGCACTTGCTCACTGGTGAGTGATGGCAGCCATTGCAGGAATCTCAATGTGCCCACGAAAAGTTTATAATAAAATCATTTTTGTTTTAGTTGTAGCTTTTGGTTGTAATGCAAAGCAGAGATGCTACATTAGAAAATAACACAGCGCCTGGAAGACACAGTTGCATCACCAGCTGCTGCGATTAGCTGGCACGCTGTGATTGGCAGATGCCACGCTCTTCCAACCAGTATTTCTTGTTGGGTGAGTTGGTACAGTCGCCCAAATCTTTAACTATTGTGCGCGAGCGGCAATCTGTGTATCTTCGCCAGATCACTGAATGAAGTTCCAGAAAGGGTGAGGGCAAGTGCATGCCCGAAAAGTACATGCCCACAGAACAATTTTTAGCTACTCCATTCAATCATATGGTGCTGACACAAAAAGTTACTGCTGGGCACGATAGTTAAAGATTTGGCTGGCTGTACATACTTGTAAATTAACAAGAAACTAGCAAAAAAAGGTGTAAACACAGTGAAGAAGTGGACAGGAAGAGTGTTCAACAAACACTTATCCTGTTCACCACTTTTTGCCTTACGTGTGCATATTTTTCGCTGGTTTGCTGTTAACTTATAAGTTCGTTGATAAATGTGGGGATTGAATTCAGACACAAAGAGGAGACATTAGCTCAAGAGAAATGGCAGCACCATAAGTTTAATGCAAACTGAGTGGTGAAAGGGCAACATATCAACTCCATGTATTAAAAGAAACTGCTCATTAGACATTCTGACATTAATTGTCCAGTAGCATTTTTGCAAGAGGTGCTCTGTAAGTCCACTAAATCTGTAGACCTATCCAGCATGGAGTGCCCACTGGCTGACGTTTCGGCCCCCACGCAGGAGCCTTGTTCACAATCTAGAATAAGATTGTAAACAAGGCTCCCACTGGGGGCCGAAATATCAGTTTTTAAAAGAAAAAGAAATTTCACCTTGGTCGGTGTCTTTTCCCATTTTCACCAGTGATTATTCCCCACCAGACGAGATTTCGTCAGACCCTCGGCTTTATTGTAATGAGTGCTACTCTATTTTTTCAGGTATGCCACAGTGTACACTATGTTTCCTGTTTTTTCGCTTGTTTTGGACCAAGATGTGCAACCCAAAATAGCCCTCACTTACCCTGAGCTCTACAAGGAACTTGCAAAGGTGCCTTTGTGTTCTCCTTGCAGACTTAGTTTTTTTTTTGCGCTGTTTATATTTTATTTCATTTAGCCAAGTTTGATTACAGAAGAATCTGTTTTTTTAGAAGCTATGCCACTTTCTTTTGCAGGGACGATCCCTGTCTTTCAAGACATTCTTCATATGGGTGTTGATTAGCATTTACCAAGGTAACCTCTGCTCTGCTTACTCCAGCTGCATAGTTCTTATTACATTTTCTTCATTGTTGATTATGACTTATATTTGTAGAAAGAACGAAAAAACCACCACACAGAGAAATGAAGGGAACGGGATGGCGCGGTTCCTGTTCCCTAGCGTATTGTCCTGTTCCCTTCGTTTCTCTGTGTTGGGGTTTTTTCCCGCTTTCTACAAATATGAATTTGCACCAACTCGCCCAACTGTCTCTGCTAGTTGATTGTGACTTAGTTGACCAGGCATGACTGTCTTTTTTTTTTCCAGGTGGCATTATTATGTATGGAGCACTGCTGCTGTTTGAAGATGAGTTTATCCACATTGTTTCCATCAGTTTTACATCCTTGATTTTGACGGAGCTGCTGATGGTTGCCTTGACAATACGCACTTGGCACTGGTTAATGATTGCTGCTGAAATGCTTAGCCTCGGCATATATGTTGCCTCGCTTTTTGCTCTCAACGAGTTTTTTGGTAAGTTCAAGCAGATGCTGTTTTTCTGTTTGTGTAGTGAACTTGATGCGTGCAAATGTTTTGGCATAAGCAGCAGCAGTTTGTTCGAAAGTATAACTTGCCACAAAGGTGCCCTTCAGTCACGAATTATGATTAGGAACCTTCTGTTTTTGGTTAAATCCAGATAAATGTTACCTGGTATTGCACCCCAACAAAAGAGTTTATGAAAATCTGGCTACCCCTCGAAGCTATGCTCTTTCGTAAAAGCGAAAATTAAGTGTAGGCGTTGTAGAACCTATAAATTCTGCCTAGCTTGTGGGACTATGTTGTCAAGTCTTATGATATTAAGTGTTCATGCGTGAACGTGACGCGTGCTTCTTTTTCCTTGAACGTTCAAGCCAGAAAATGGCATTTACAATACAGTTCAAGTTCAGTAGTCTAATGAAGTCGCCAAAATCCACACACACTTTGTTATTGCATCAAAATTTGCTACGTTAAAATGCTACGTCCTAGAAATGTTTTTCAGAATTTTGCCATAAAAAGTGAACGAATAAATGGGAAAGCTCCACTGAAGTAAAGCCGACATAGTACGATATATTCTAGTCAATAATATTTGTTAGTGAATAAAGAAATAGCGACTTGTGGTGCATGATTATTTGTGTGGAACTTTCTTTTTATATGAGTTGATTGATTCACTCAATGCACAACATTATTGACTGCAAGTATGTCAAGAAAGAAAGGATGACGTTTTCGTCATTACCAACAGAATGGAGAGTGTCAAACATTTTGCCGAAGATGGCAGGGCCTTCACTAAAGGGGTTGTGTATATGGATACAGTGAACAGATGTGGGAGCTACTACTCTGACTATGCACGTGGTTCAATTTTATGTGCAGCACAATGTAAGATATTTTTTTTTACTTTCCACAACTGGGCAAAACTCGCAATGGCAAGTCACAAATACTGTGACTAAAATGAAGGAGATAGTACACTATTATTCAGTAGAGCATTACCTCAGTGGAGGCTCTGCTTTGTGTTTTGCATTCCTTCATTACAGTTGAACCTTGTTAAAATAGCATTGGGACCATAAATTAGTTCATTTTATCCGATATTCGTTGTAACAGTAGAGGCTCTCACAAGTGAGCAGTCTGGCTCACGCAAAAAATCCTAGATACAAAGACGCATTATTCTAGGCTTCAAACCCACTATAAACGTTTTCCGAATCTGAAGTTTTTCTGTTCTTTTCATACGACTGCAAACAGTCAAATGTGTTTTTTTTTTCAGTGGATGATTAAATTTCCGCAAGTTCTTTTCGAATAACCATCGAATGGCTTTATTAAATGAATTTATTGCCTCACGAATCGACCCCCGCAAAAATTTTTATAATCCGTCAAGTACGAGAGGAGTTAGAGATTTGTCGCACGCTGTAATTGCTTCCTCTCATCTCTCATCCCAGTGAACACGCTGGAAGCTAAGCAGGAAGGGATGGCACGGGGAAAGGAGTTACGTCACGCGTGTGTCATGACCTTGAGCACTTTTTTTTCCTTCGGACACGCTGCTAACTTTCAGTGTGATTACGTGCACGAGCTTGTGGCGGCCTCTCGCGGCGGCAGCGGTAACTATGCAGCTCACGATGCTCAAATCAGCCAATGGCCGTGAATTGGGGTATATGGCACGGTCATTTGGGTAAATGACATCATTTGTAGAACTAAGAGGGAGTGATTTCTAGCTGACTTTGAGAATTAATTGTAAATTCCAGGCCGCGTGCTGCGCTATAGTGTTTGGCTCGCGTGTTCTCAGGAGCCTCGAGTACCGATCGGTAGCGTTTTCTGACCATGCTGAAAAAGTGTTGCAGGCTCCTTTAAGGAAAACATGCCTTTGAATTGTCTTTCAATATTAATTTTGTTTTTCATGCTACCTTTTCGAGTTTTGAGCCTTGCGCGGACCAAATATTTCTTCGTTACAGCCAATAACCGTGGTGGCTCTCGCATTTTCGGTTTTGTTATATAAAGAATAAATGTCACTGAAATAAAGCAAGAGCAACCAAATTTCGTATTTAGTTCACTATAACTGATAATTTGCTATATCAGTGTTCGTTATAATGAGCTTCAACTGTACTATGAAGTATGGCTGGTACTGTCTTCCTTCTTTTTTATCTACACTGGTGCAGTTATTATATGAAGTTTCTTTCTTTTTAGATACCCAATTTATTCAAACGCCTGCATTCTTGTGGAAAGTTACGGTGATCACGTTGGTGAGCTGTTTGCCACTCTACATTCTCAAGTACCTTCATCGGAAAGTTGCTCCGTCGATCTACTCGAAACTCACGTGACACAATTACGGCAGATTGCGTGTATGTGAAGTGCTTTACGTCCGAAATTTTTTCGGGCATTGCAGTTCTGTGTGCTTTTTTTCTGCTAGCTTGTCTGGCCTAATTTAACAGCTGTGTTGGCTATGACGATGTGTTTACCCAGTGAAGTATATCTTGGTATAATTACCGAATTCAACCTTATAATGTTGGATTAAGTTATTGATGTCACTATAATGATGTTGTTTCTCTGCATTTTTTATTCTTGCTGTCATATTTGGACAGTATTGAAATAATCTAGTGCAAGCGAATATTGATTATTCCTTGCAATATGGTTAAGGTGCACTCGATTGTGTTGGTTAATAAAGATTGAAGTGCAAGTCTTTATGTCCTTGTAGTTTTTTTGTGCTTCATTTTCGTGTAGTGCCGTGTGTAATGTTTGTGCCGGAGACAACTACTATTAAAGGGATAGTGCCACCAAATTTGTGGCTTGCGCGTTCTTTGCTGTAAGCGTTTCCAGGAAGCATGATGCACGCACCGAGATTCATGTATTCTCGCTAAATAATTTAATATCGCCTTTTGATGTGGACAACTTTGGGTTTCAGTTTCTGGGGGCCGAGGTTGGGCAGTCACGTAGAAGTGTAGGAGGCTTGGTCACGTGACCACACAAGGCTGTGACGCACTTAGCCAGGAAGCGATCGAAGCTCGGCGAGTGATGTAGCAACCGATGCTCTGGCGGTACTATAGTGAACTAGAATATATTCTAGTTCACTACAGCCGGTACGTACGTTGCGGAGGTCTGGAGGTCACTCATGTCACTACAGCAGATCTGGTGTGACGTCACTACAACTTTCGTTGCCCATCCTACAGAGCTACGTCAGTGTTGGTGCGCTAGCGATGGGCCTCGGTTGGGAGAATGGGCATTTAGATACACTTTCGAAGTGAATTAAAATATATTGTAAACGTTTGCTGTGTCCGACCCTTCGTGTGGAGTGTCCTTGCATACAGAGGGAGCCCACAACAGGCTTGTTATAGCCTCGAAATTTGATGGCACCACCCCTTTAAGGGGCGTTGTGCTTGGCAAGAGAAAACAAACAATGCTGGTACATTAATCATGCAGTGATAGTCGTGAAGGCAAAACATTGCACGTACATGCGCCACGAAAACAGCTTAAAATTTAAACTGTAGCTTACTCACCGTTACTTCCGGAGAAGCCACTAATCATCAGAAATTTTAAATTACAAGTTGCCTCGTGACAGGTTTTGCTGCAGTACACTTCAGCAAATGAATGAGGAGACACCCATGAAAAGCAGAGTAAAAACCACCACCGCAAATGCACTGCATGGAAATTTAATGGGCATTAAAGGAAAATACTAGGCATCCCTCATAATCATATCGTGGTTTTGGGACGTTAAACCCCGACAGTTATTATAAAGGAAAATGCGGATTGTATTATAAGGAAATGTGGATTGTTGAAATAGCATCCGAGAAACCTCGTAGTGCTTGTTTTGTGCTAAGGAAAAGCTTAGTCTGAAAGAAAATCTCGTTTTAGTGGTCTGCATGCTATTAGTGCAATTCAACCCACCCGCCTTCGAGAACGGGCTTGTGACTTGGCATTTACCATGCCCGCTCTTAACTGTCCGACAGCCGGTGCTGCAGCGCAGCAAAGCACCACAGCCTAGCGAAAATGGAACTCTTAGGCCAGCCGCAATGATTCCATAGGTAATGTCAGAAAGTTCTTTTTCCCATGAATGAAACTGAAATGCGCAAGTTGCGTTTTTCGGTCACGGGATCGAATCCCGGCCGCGGCGGCTGCATTTTCGATGGAGGCGAATATGTTTGAGGCCCGTGTACTTAGATTTAGGTGCACGTTAAAGAACCCCAGGTGGTCAAAATTTCCGGAGCCCTTCACTACGGCGTCTCTCATAATCGTATCATGGTTTTGGGACGTTAAACCCCAGATATTATTATTATTAAGTTGCGTTTTATTCTGTCTTGTAATGCACCGTAGTGTTTTTTTTTTTTATTATGGATAGTTTGAGTACTAGTGATTAATTGTACTGAGAGCATCCGGCATCATCAGGCTATAGTGCAAGAGTGTCCCACTGGTGGCGCAAACCTCCTCCTACACTTGCCTTGATTTCTCGATTACTAATGTGCAGTTGTGCATAATATTGACGTTTTAGATGTTCTCAAGCACTGACCTCTCATTCTGACATAAATTGTTGTTTTCCTTTGGTGTCCCTTTATGTAAAAGGAGAAGAGAAAGAAAAAAAAGCAGCGCTTGTGACGTAAATGTGATGGGAGCAGCTGACTCTGCCATGGGAAGATGTTAAGAAGGGTTCTGAACCATTTATAAAAGGGATAAGAAAAAAAGAACATGTGCCTGTCCCGATTGATTTATAATTTAATTGGTCATTAAAGGGCTCTTAAGTGTGGCGCCCTTGGCATCATTGGTTATACCTTGGAGATTGTAAAGCACCATCTAGGGAGCTTTCTACTGCAGTAATTTTTTTTTTGTCGCATTGGCTCATTGTTAAAGGAGGTCGAAGAAATTGAAATACCTTGTCGCGATGTTGGCAGGAGGTGAGGTTTACTGCCAACATGGACACACTTGCAATACTCGCCCTGTTTCTGCATTCAATGCTGGAGCTGAGAGACCACATCATGATCAAGCCCTGTCTCCCTGGCTTTTATCCCCGCTTATGCCCAGTTCTTGCCTATCTTGGCAAAAGAAATTCAAGCACAATACGACGGTGGTGCTGTTGCTGCACCATTGAGTCCAAGAATGTGTGGAGTAATCAAGTTTTTCGAGGGTCATTCCACGAGAGATCGACACGGGTCCGAAAATTGATATTTTAGATTTGATTGAGTATTTAATATTTTATGCACCTCTTTCCAGGTAGCCTGAAAGTAAACTTCATTTTGTGGTTAACGGCATAACTTACGAGAAAAAAAATATCGAACTTATCCTACACGGAGGGACCAATTTTGTCACCTGTCATTCTTTTCCTGTAATTTATGCCTAGTGAACAATAAATTCATAAGGTTTCAAGTTTGTAGAGCGAAGGAAAATAGTTTTTAAGAATGTCTAGTGATGTGACCTTTTATAAAAGGTTATCCCCCATTTTCTTCTCTGAAGCCAATGCAAGCAGCGCTTCGAAACTTGACGAGTTGCGGGAATATAGTGTGTTCAATAAGTGCATAAAATATTGTTGCCGTAGGGCAAATATATATTTTTATATATTGCCTCAAACTTCTCATATCGGCGAAAGTGAACCTTACTGAAATGCGAATATTAAAAAAAACCATCTTCGATTTTTCTTAAAATCCTAAAGAGACAACCGAAGGCCACCGAAAAGTAATATAGAAAATCATGTTGCATTATTTTGTTTTTAGCGAAAATATTCGCGGTACAAATCAGAACGGGTGGTACAAGCCACCAGAGTAGTCGGGCAATATGGCGGCGCCCACGAAAAAAAGGTATATAGTGAACTAGAACTATATTCTAGTTCACTATAGCCTCGTCCGTGTGAGTGGAGGACATTTGTGGAGACTTCTCCTCGCGAGTTGACGTCACTAGGCTCCGTCTGAATACCCCTTTAAGCTCGGAGCACGGCCGCTGGATGAAAAAGCGTGCGCTTTTTCATCCAGCGGCCGTGCTCGGAGTAAGGCTGATCAGGGTTGCCGTTGATGGCTACTGTCAGCCAAATTGGCTACTTTACGACCCCGTCTGACGACGAAAATTTCAGGTTGGCTCCATGGCTACTTTCTGGCTACTTTTGAACTTCTATTATGGCGCATTCAGTGGGCAATTTTTCTTATTATTTGCAGAAAATAGAGAATACACTGTTTCCAAGCTTTCCTGTCGCGTCAGCCGATGCGCGCGAGCGTCCTCTCCTCACCATCAGGCTGGCGCGCATCGATGCGCACCAACGTGCGGCGCGCCCCGATATACGGATTGGCGAAGTTGCGTGCACGTTGGCAAACGTGTGGCTAGCACGCCGCTTATGCTGCCCGCCATCTATGCTGGTGCTACGCGCAAGGTTTTAATACTTGTCAACTTGTTAAAAAACAGTGATCCGCAACAAAATGAAGCTGGGTTGTTCATCTTCAACCATATTTCACTACTTGAGGCTGGATTGATATTATGTAAACCAGGGGTCTCATTGTCTCAAGCTCACTTCAGCTAGCGGACCGCAGTCGCGAAATTTAGTCTCGCAAGTGCCGGGACAGTGAAGAAGGTCGGGGGGTTTGCACAAATGTCACCTGACGTGTTGCCATTTGAAATAATGGTTTTCTCATATCTCATATATGGGTAATTTCTGAAGGGGATTTGGCGCCAGGATTTGAGAAACATATCGGTACCGATCTCCAGAATGACTAAAACCTTGTTCCACGGTTATGTTTCAATACATGGTGACCGCACAGGGTGCCTCACGAAAAAAATGCTCGAGACCAGTCCCGAATCTGCAGCTTACCCGAACATAGCGTTACTAATCGCAGTAGGCGAGAACATAATGCGAGTACCATTTAGCAAGTCCCAAAGCTTTATTCCTTGTGAAGCCGCGGGCCACGTGTTTGAGACCCCTGATGTAAACCAAACTAAATCTAATTCGGTCTGCGGCTTCAAGGAAAAACTGCTTCAATTTTTAATGTTCCTACTGACTTCTTGACTAGAATGTTCCAAGATTTACTCTGTATGTGTCAAAAACTCTATTCTACAAGAACTATACGCAGGTGCATTGAATTTATTATAGTTTAATTAACTTCTTTGCATCTTATCTGCAGGGGCGTAGCCAGAAATTTTTTTCGGGGGGGGGGGGGGTTCAACCATACTTTATGTATGTTCGTGCGTGCGTTTGTATGTGCGCGTGTATATATACGCAAGCAAAACTGAAAAATTTCGGGGGGGGGGGTGGATCCTCCCCCCCCCCCCCCCGGCTACGCCCATGCTTATCTGTGTCTTGAAGGCCAAACAAGAGGGAAAATATTGTTGCTATGGCCTCGCTTATTCAAAATGGTATTATGTATTTTTCAATAATAAAAGCTACAGATAATACCGCTTCTGTTCTATCTGGCTATACATTTGGCGCTAAAATTAAATGGCACAGCTACTTTGGCTGATTTTAGGTTTAGATATATGGCTCCTCTTGAAGTCCACCCAACGGCAATCATGAGGCCGGTGTGTAGACAGAAGAGAAAACTCTGCGGGTATGCGCCACAGAAAGTGGGCATGTGCCAAGCAGCTGCTAGCATAGCCATTCATTGTGTAGTCAGGGCTCCGTGTTTTCGGAGTTTATTTTTCTTGAAATTCGGAATGTGTTTTTCGTAGTTTATTTCTTGGCGGAGATTCGGCGTTTATCGGAGTTTATTTCTCGTAAATCCCCAATTCTCTGAAATTCGCAGTTTAATTTTTCATTATTCTCTATACTCCAAAATAAAATGATATCTGAACACGACAACATCAGAAAACACGAAACGCATTTTAGTTGGGTTTAAACGCGCAAACACGTGTACACACAAGCACAAATATTTGAACACAACAACACCTACGTTTGTGCGTACTACAACTTTAAAGCTTGTTGTAATAGACGCAAGCACACTTTAGCAGCTTCGAGAAAAACCTAGGCGCCTAAGCACCACCACCAGCAGAAAGAAGCTCAAGAAGAGTGTGGTGCCTGTCCGTTCTGGTTTTTGTTATGTACGAACTAGCCCAGCAACAAGTTCTGCTGAGTTATTTTACAAAGTAGCTGTCACTGATGGGATCCGGCTCCTTTCGAGTGCTGATTCTCAGCGTTCAATAGGAGCGGAACACAATTACGTCGGCTAAGGCCGTTACAACCTTCTGGATACCGGTTTGTACCAATAGGTCAGCTGCACAAACCACTCGCAAGTCTATCATGAGGGTCCTACGTCCAGGAAGCTCGTCGTGTAGAAGGTTGCAAACATAGGTGTGGCGCACTAGGGGGGCGGGGGCGCCAATGCTGCCCCATAACTGTACTTGTCGGACGTTTCACTTCATTTTTAATGCTCGGGGTTATGGCTGCCGATGTTCTTTTTTAACAAAAATGGCGACCGAGGACCACTGATGCTGCATTCAAAGAACTGTTTTCTTCCCACCTGTACCCCGGAAAGCCTGGGACCAATGGCAAGCCTTCGTGAAAAGCACGTCATCGCTTCGTTTTCATGTTTGCATCCATTGCGGAGCTTGTTTTTCACTCAACCAACGGGGCGAGGGGGTGCGCTACTGTCAGGCTTGGCCCACACCAATGGAGAACCCTGCGCACGCCTGTGGTTACAAACACCACCACTGCCGGACGTCCGCGGAGTTCCGGAGAATTAGGGGGGGGGGGGGGGGGGGCAAAGTTTTGTACTAGCCCCCCCCCCCCCCCCCCACCGAGTTGGACGAACCTTAAAGGGACACTAAAGGCAAAGAATAAATTATGTCAGAGTGAAAGCTCAATGTATGACAACGTCTAAAACGGCAATATTATCAACAGCAGTGCCCTACTTACCGAGAAATTAAGCTAAATGTATCACACGATGAGCGCCACTAGCGGGACATTTTGGAAATGATCCCGATGTATAGAGGAGGTCGTGTCCCGATGACGGGGGAGAGTTCGACTACAATTAATCACTCGTAATCGAACTAGCTGCAATAAAAAAAAAAAAAAGAACCTTCCTCGCATCAAGAGACGTAATAAAATGCTGCTTGTTCGTTTCTGTTTGATTCATCGAAAAAAAAGAACCTCTTTGGCGTTGCCATGGGGAACGGCGCGCGTGGTTCAAAGGTGTGTTTTCGCCGAACTGCGCTTCGCCCGGCACCCTGTTTCGCGCAAGCGGTCGCGTCTCAGTGGCAGTTTCGGTATCGCGTACTGCCGCGTGTGTTTTGCGCGCTCGTGAGAGTCGCTCTGACAGAAAGTTCGACAAAATGCCGCATGCATGTGATGTTGCCGGATGCCCGAATGGCGCACGCCGCCAGTGCACGCCGCCGCGCAGTAAAGGCGGGCAACGTTGGGCACGGCAACAGTGACATGAGAAACACCGCTTTCAGGCGGGTGATTTGAAGTGCGCTAACGCGGTGCGGACCACTAAAATGTGATTTTATTTCAAAATAAGCACTTTCTTGGCACAAAAGTAGCACTACGAGGTTTCTGGACCGTTATTTCAACAATCAACGTCGACTTAATATTTGCCTTTAGTGTCCCTTTAATGACAACCTGTTTCACAGCGGATGAAAAAAAAAAAACAAAACATGGAGCGGTGACGTGCTTATCACAATGGCCCGCTTTTGGTCCCTAGTTAACCGGTAGTAAAGATGAGAAGTAAGCAGTTCTTGGAATGCAACATTAGGGGCCTTAGGCCGCCATTATCGTTCAAAACCTGTGTGGCCATAACTGATTAGGGGGCGGCGGCCGCCCCCCTGCCACCCTCGTGCGCACGCCTGTGGCGATTACTTCCTTCTAGTTTAAGGAAATATGCCGCTGTGATTACGCGTTAGAACTTATCGTACGCTCGTTGAAATGTCCTGGTATTGAAAAGAGCACTGCTTTCACGCTGTTAACGGTACAAAGGAATATGTTTGTTCCTAACGTCCAGTTTGTGTTGACTCCGCATGCTGCTCTCTTACATAACGCCACGTTTTCGAATCGGCCGCATGATAGCCTCGAACCGCATAACATTAAGCATGTTTGGTTACCCTTTGTACAAGTAAAGTCAGAACGCAATGACTATCACAATTGAAAAAGGATGTTGATTTCTTGGCAGATTTCGGCTGATTTTCGGGTGATGTGCGCAGTCATATATATGTGCCACATTGTTCTCAAAGAAAACGTCAGCGCTCGTACCGTTTTTATGCGTCTCTTGTAGTCATTTGTTCGTACTGCGCAGTTTCTTTGCGAACGGGGGTGTACTTTTCACCAAAAAAGTAAGCCTATAGCCTATGAAAATCTTGTGTTTTTCGATTTTTCAAAGTTTCATCCCATTTGTATGAAATTGAATTTGTGTCTATTTTCGGCCCTAATTGACAAGCCTAAAGCCTTCGTAAATCTTGTAGTTCGCGATTTCTCAAATCTTCATCGAATTTGGATGAAATCGATTTTCCCTCCGTTTTAGGACACAAAGGTTAGCCTTGGGAAATCTTGTTTATTTTTTACAGTTTCGTCGAAATCAGATGAAATCAATCTGGAACCACTTTCGGCCTAAATAGTAAGCGTATAACCTTTGGAAGTCTTGTATTTTTCGATTTTTCAGTTTCGTCGATATCAGATATGAAATCGATCTGGGACCATTTTCAGCCTAAATAGTAAGCCATAGCCTTTGGAAGTCTTGTATTTTTCGATTTTAAAGCTTCGTCGTAATCAGATGAAATCCTTCTGGGACCACTTTCGGCCTAAATAGTGAGTCTTGTATTTTTCGATTTTTCAAAGTTTCGTCGAAATCAGATGAAATCGATCTGGGACTACTCTCGGCCTATGAAATAGCAAGCTATAGCCTTTGGAATCTGGTATTTTTCGATTTTTCAAAGCATTGTCGTAATCAGATGAAATCGATCTGGGAACAATTTCGGCTAAATAGTAAGTCTTGTATTTTTCAATTTTTCAAAGTTTCGTCGTAGTCAGATGAAATCAATCTGGGACCATTTTCGGCCTAAATGGTAAGCCTGTAGCCTTTGGAAGTCTTGTATTTTTCTATTTTCGAAGCTTCGTTGTAAATAGATGAAATCGACCTGTGACCACCTTTGGCCTAATTATTAAGCTTACAGCCTTTGTAAATCTTGTACTTTCCGATTTTTCAAAGGTTCGTCAGATTTTGATGAACTGGGGCTTGGGCTTATTTAGTTTTTCTAGCTAAAGTGGATGCTTGGGCGTGTTGGTACGACATAGCGGAAATAAAACATCGTAATGTAATGCATGGATATTTCGAAAAGTCGAAAAATAAAAGACTTATAAAGGATATAGCGTTAAGTCTTTGTCATTACACCAAAACCATTACACCAAAATATTTTTGAAGTGGCACCTGCAGGGAGGCTTGGACGTACAACCGTAGCATTAATTTTAAGATTATGTACGGCAATAATGTACAGACCGACTTGTAAGCACTGTTGACTGTGCCGTTCGAGTAGCCGAGTCGCTAGGCGTTAAGCTCGAAACCGAAAAGGCGATGGTTCGAATCCTGGGGAGTCTATCGCTACGAAAAGAAAAAAAGGTAAGGCTAAAACCCCAATAACTTTTAAGGGGTGCGATTGCGGCGGGAGGGTTCCTGGAATAAGGGACCCTCCCACGTAGAGTGACCCTGACCTTTCTTTCATTCGTTCAATTCCTTTTTAAGTTTCGTTCATGGAATTTTCATGGAACCAATATCTTGCGCGTTTATTGGTACCCTCGCCGCAGCGGTGGCGAAACGCTTGGGCATTCGCTTCCACTACAGGAGGTACCGGGTTCGATCCCCAGTGCCGGCCGGCCACCCACTGATTTCCCATGGGTACAAGCGGGCTTCGGGGTAGTGCCGCAGTGGTTTAAGACGCTTGGAGGACTCCCAGCTTGCTGCATTGGACCAGTGGCCACGTCTCGTGCAGTGAACCGGGGGCCTTCCTGTTATCTCTAAAATCGAACTTCAAAAGAAGCGAAAAAATCCCGACCATTTTTTATAGGCCTCGCCGACATCTTTATCGTGTTTAATGGTTGGTCTGTACATTATTGCAACCATTGTTTGCAACTCCAGCGATGGGCGTGTTAGTGCGAGCCTCGATACACCCACGATGACATCATTGTATATACGCAGCATTGCCGGCAGTGCGATTCGAACCACCAGTCTTTTGGGCACAAAATGTGTTTTAGCCATGGTAACCGCATCCCTGTATAACTTTCGTTTTTCTCAGCGAGGCCGCTAGCAGGATTCGAACCAGCGCCTTTTCGGTTGTGAGCCGAACGCTTTACCATCTCGGTTACAACCGCGGCATAGGAAATAGGGTTTATAAGTTGCTCTGCACATTATTGTAGTGCATAAGTGAAAATTAAACGCCGTGCTTGCATGTTAATTTCTACGTAAATTCACAGCTTCACAAACAAAATCTGGTGTCACTTGTGACCAGTACGGTCACAAGCCTCTGGAAATCTTGCATTTCTGCAAGTTGTGTCGCATTCTGATGGTATAGATTTTGTGTGAATTTTTGACCGAGAGCGTAAGCCAAATGCTTTTGGCAGTCTTGAGTTTCTGGATTTTTGAAAGTTTCGTCGCATTTCGAAGAAATCAATTTGAAGGTAGAACAATCTCGGAGTTGTCTAGTCGGTTCTTAGCAGAGAAATTCTGCAGCGCGAGCAAAGAAGGACTATGAACACAGGACGAGCTCTCTCTTTCTGTTGAACACTTCATCACAAAATGCGCTATATACTTGTTGCAGGAGCCACGCCCTCACTGGCTGGCTTGACAGTACCACATTATGCGCATTAGTAATGCGCGTGTCCCATCCTGTGCCCTTGAAATGCGGCCGCCTTCGCCCAGCCCAGGGAGACGATCATCGTCTGGCTTCCAACAAAACCACACGCTGCCTGGAGTTGTTGCTCGCCTGCTTCTCGCTTCCTGCCGGCCCTGCCTTGCGCATCTTCGGTCGTCGGGCTGACGAGTGAGCGTGCTATGAATTGTCGTCCGTCGTTCTGCGAAGCCCACTTCTTCCTTGGTTTAACTACGGACGGGATGCAGCAAGCCCAATACCCACAGTGTGTGCCGTGACAGTGATGGCGTATACTGAAGCGACTACCATAGGCGTGCGTGCGCAGGGTTCCCCATTAGGGGATCCGCCCCCCCCCCCCCCCCCCGTAGGACGAGCCCGAAGGGCAACATCTTCACAGCGGATGAAAAAACAAAACAAAAAGAAAGCATGGAGCGATGACGTGCTTCTCACAATGGCCCGCCTTTGGTCCCTAGTTAACCGACAGTAAAGATGAGAAGTGTACAGTTCTTCGAACGCAACATTAGGGGCCTTCGGCCGCCATTATCGTTCAAAACCTGCGTGGCCATAACTGGGTAAACGTATCAGGCAGACTTCCCGCCCCCTCCTTGGTGATCAGGGGGGGGGCCTCTCCTGCCCCCCTTGTGCGCACGCCTATGGTCGATGGTGATTGAAATAGGGCGGTCTTTCATCGAAGAGCTTATCGTCGCAATGTCTATCGAGCTGACCTCATGTAGGTATTTCCCATATAGTTGATTACTACTTGGCATCGTGCCTATCAACCTGGTGCAGTGGAATCCCAGCATGACATAGTGCACGGCTAAACTGGTGCGTGAGGCAAAGTTTATATCGGCCAAACCAGCCGGTGTGAACATACCCATTCGATAAATAACGGAACAGGGTCATATTAGCCGTTAAAACTGGAGTTTATTGGATAAATCTGAATTTCCAAAAATTATACCGGCGAGTGTTTATCGGATTTTTTTCGGAGCATAGCAAGGTGGTGGGAAATGGAAGTGAAAGGATAAGGAGTAATGTGAAGGTGAGGAGGATGCAAGTGAGGAGGGGAGACGGCAAAGTATGGCATAGCCATGTATAGTATAGGCAGAGTCCTTCAATGCTTTGAAGGACTCTGGTATTTGAGGCGAGATCGAGCAGAGTTGGCACCTAGCGGCGAACGGACGAAACCCCGGGGTGTGGATGGCTCCTTGCGTCGTCTGCTAGCCACACCGTGTTCGCATGTGTGCGTACGTCATGCGCGTCCTCAGATTACAGCTTATTCCGTTGTGTTAGCACAGTATCAAACGCTTGTACGTATATTCCTACACGATATACATAAGCATTTCGACTTACGAGACTTGTATGCACTCTAATAAGTGAGTACACGCCCGTGTCGGTATGGCGCTATAGGTCTAACCATCGTACCGTCCATTCGCCAAAATCACTTGAATGTGGGTACTGCTTTCTCGTTCAAGCGCGTCACAGTTCATTCGGCGTCGTCCTTAACGAAAAAGAAGGTACTAAATGTCGAGGTGTGAATGCTGAATTTTTGCGACACCATCTCGTGATGTGTTGGCGATTTGGAAATCCTTGTGATACCACAAAGCATGAACTAGCGTCTGCAGAGGATGGTAAGCGGTAAAAAACACCTGAAGCCACGCAATTCTACAGCAATACGCGTATTCATGCAAACAGAAAAGCAGAGTGCACAAAGTTCTACTCATCTAATTACGCAGAAATACAGGTTCTCTTTCTTTTTAGCCGCTAGAGCAAGAAGTAAATACTGCAATGGCTCAGTCGCGCAACACAGTTTATATTGTGGTATAGGCAAAACACAATTTAAACACGTGCAAACAAAGCAAGGGGAACATTACACAATCTCCCGCTAAAGGGGACCATGAGGCGATGCGAAGCCGGAGCACTTGCACGATCGCGTTCCGTTGGCGTTCGCTGGGCATGCTACCGCATGCTACCGCGACGCGTGTTCCTCTTCGCGTCGTGGAACGCGAAGAGGAACACGCGTCGTGTCTTCCCTCTAGCCTGGCCGTTAATTCTCACAGGGCGTGCGGGGAACGTCGACAGGCGCGCGAGAGAGAGGTAGCGTAGGAGAGGAGAGAAAGGGGGAGGGGACGCGCATGCGCTGGCCCTCATCGCGGCGCTGCGCAGGAGAGAATTTCGGCATGTCGAGCCCGCATTTCAGAGGAGCCAACCGAGGCAAGCGCTGGACTGAACGCGCGCAGCGCTCTACAATTTGAAGGAGAGGAGACTAGAGGAGGAGAGTAGCGTATGCGCCGTGCTCCCGACTGGGCTACAGAAATAAGCGTCTCTTCCTCCACATAACCACAAACAACAGCAGAAGCGAGAACGCAGGAGAAGCGCAAGCAGGTGCTAGTAGAGAAGTGGAGAGAGTAACGCGCAGCTGTTGCAGAGAGGGAAGGAGGAGAGTCGCGCATGAGTAGTGTGAGTGCGGACTACAACGCGGCGTGCGGATTACCACGCCGCGTTACGTACCCCCGAGCAAGAGATACTTCGCATCTAAAACATCGAGCACAGGGCGAAACACGAATGTGAGTGAAGGCCAGTACCCCATTCATTGGCAGATTGCAGTTCTCTCACAATTAATAGGTACGTTAGGACGGTTGCGTGCATTGATGTGGCAATGGAGGGCACATACATCACCATTAGGCTGCAGTCAACGCGCTTTACTCGCCAACAATCGACTCAAACCGCATACGGCGAAGCACCACTGACCGCCTATCCACACAAACGCGGCGACAGTGCTGCCACCTATAGCCCGATCTCGCGGCGATATATTAAGCAAGGGGATGGGAACGGGAAGTGAGGGTGAGGAGGAGAGAAATGAGGACAAGGGGCAATATAGAAAGATACAAAGAAAGCTGAAAGAAAGACGGAGAAAATGAAAGATGAAAGAATTCAAGGTGGTGGCGCTTGCTTGCCAGTTCCGCTGCTTACTCAGGTTTCACTTGCGTGGAACTGGCTTTTATATTTTTTTTTATTTTTTTTGCGTTTGTACTTGCTTGCGCATGCTGTCGGACGGGTATGTTGATCACAAGGAAATCACTTACCCTTTAGCGTTGGTAACGCCGTCCCGGTTACCGTAAGGTTTGTAATGTGTCAGCATTCACTCCTGAAGACGTGGAATCGGTCTCCGCACGTTGCCGCTGTCGCTGTTTCGATTGTTGATGTGAAAATGTACATAAAGGAGCGCTACTGGAACACGCGACTGCTCAGTAGCAGGTGTATGCATGTGTTCAAAATTTTGGAATAAGCGCGATAAATGTCATCGCGGTGGCCATAGTAGGCAGAAAGTTACAGATAACGCAGCGCGAGTCATTCAAGGAGCCAGACTTCGCTAAACGGCTATAATTTCGCGTTCACCCCTGACTCGCCCTGACTAAGCATTGAACTGGTTATGTGTCCATAATGCTTTATCTGTGTTTTTGATAAACTACGCTTCATAATTTCCAATTAAATGACTAAATTAATTGCTTGCTAGCTTTGCGAATATGCTACGATGCGAACATCTTTTATATTGCGGCAATAATGAAAGGCTGCTTATTATTCGGCTGTACATAACAGCCGAAAATTATACATAACACCACATCTGCACTTGATGAAACACAAAAGTATGGACAAACTGTGCCATTTAGTACACTGTTGTGGCCTGCGCAATGTATTAGAGCATGCGCACGCACACACACGCTCGCACGCGCTCGCACACACATGTCAGGGAAATAATGAAGGAAAGAATACAATTTTAAGATTTAAAGTAACTGTATTAAAACAAAAGGTTACATGTTCTTCTGGCTGCCCCGCGGTCCGTCTTAGTTCGTGCCTCGAAGCTAACTGCCTTGCCAGGAGGCCCCGGCCTGGCGCCTCGGTCGAGATGGGCTTTTTGTCCCAACGGGGACCACACCACTGCAGGCAGCGCGCAACACAGAATTCGTGGTATTCACTCGCAGAAAGCCGTGAGTTCGAACGTCCTCGAATTTCAGCCGCGCGTTGCACAGGAAACGTGAACACTGCCCCACGCAGGGCTCGAAGACGAAAGGAGGTACACACTAGTGATGCAGAACTATCGATGGTACTATCGATACTATTGATAGCTGAGTCACTATTGAACTATCGATAGCTGAGTCACTATCGAACTATCGATGGTAAAAGATACTATCGATAGCGCTATCGATAGTAAGTACTATCGATAGTTTAAAATCAATAGCGCGAACTCATTGCAGAATAAACTTGGTTCCCCGCGCGCGTGGTACATAGTAGAGCCGGAGGAGCAGGCTGAAGAGCAAGAAAGTTGACATGCTTGTGTTCTTCACCAGAGTGCTTCGCTGACACATGACCATAAAGTCAAACTATTCAGCTGTAGCGGAAAGAAGCTGTTACATGGGGTGGAACTGCGCGGCTTCAGTTTTATATTGCATTTTATGATTTCAAAGTAAAAAAAATGATCAACAACAAAGTTTGGTAATTGTAAGATGTAACTGGTTGCTTTTAAATATGAATTTTTTGATGGACATATGCCGCCATTTTACAGCGAAAGCTGTTATGAGATCATTTCACCGGCCGTTTTTGGCGCCGTAGTTGTCCGCCGCCGCCGCCGCCGCCGGTGTCCGTAACCAGTATCGCTCGAAATAAGAAAAAAAAAATCAAATAAGAAGAAAATTCCAGGATGGAACGAGGTTCGAGCCTGGGCCCTCTGCGTGGGAGCCCAGTATTCAACCTCTGAGCCATGCCGGTGCTTGAAGATGCTTTGCAAAAAGGTCGTATACAGGCTTCATATCGGGAAGGAACCACATTAGCATATGCAATATAGCGTGGTAGAAGAGTAAAATAAGCACCAAGCGTCGTACAGCGCGAATTCTGTAACCAGGCGTCACACAATGCGAATTGCGCAACGAGTAGGTTGTTGAATGTTTCCAACCCATTACAAAGGGCTGTGCCATAATTCTTCGTCGTCATCAGGCACAGCATCAACGAAGTGCGCATAATACCTTACATGCGTTTAGCAGGTACCAATGCTCTCCGTAGAATGACGAAAAATGGCACAGTGCCTGCTGCCCTACTTCTCAAAAATTACAATGATTTATAGCGTAGTGGGTTCCTCGCAATTGCACTTGTATTGGTTGCCAAGGAAGCCCATAAGCGCATGATCCATTTCCTCGAGGTCTCAGTAAAATTACAATTATTTATAGCGTAGTGGGTTCCTCGCAAGTGCACTTCTATTGGTTGCCAAGGAAGCCCATAAGCGCATGATCCATTTCCTCGGGGTCTCAGTAAAGTTCTTCCTCCCCCCCCCCCCCCCCCCACCCTGCCGTCTCTCTCCCACGTCAACGTATGTTATACAGCATGACGGGAGAGGGAAATAGCGACCGGGCGTCACCCAATGCAAATTACATAACTGGTGGGCCGTTTAAAGCTTCCAACCCATTACAAAAGGCTGAGCCATAATTCTTCATCGTCATCAGTCGTCGCGTCAACAAAGTGCACATAATGCCTTACAGACGTGTAGCTGATGCCTCGCTTCTCCGCAGAATGACGAATAATGGTTTAGTAGGTGCTTCCCAAATTCACAAAAATTGTGATTTATGGCGTAGTGGGTACCTTTCTAGTGTACTTGTATTGTAGCCCCAAGAGAGCTTACAACGGGCTCTAGAAACGCCGCTCTTCCAGCTTTCGCTGTGACTGTGCTGCGGTTTCAGCGCAGGCCTGGCATTTTTTCACTGCGCAAATAATTTCTTTCGCCAAAATTTTGCTCAAATTAAGCGAAGCTGATAGTACGCTATCGCGAATATTTTGCCAATTTGGCCAGCCAGCAACAGCATCGTTATTCGCACCATTATGGATAGTTTGTCGCGTGGTTATGACGGTGAAGAATGCTGAAGCAAGACTGGGAAATACGAAGCTCTTTATTTGGTCGAACTTGTGCCCAGAAAATCAAAATTCAGAATACGAGCGATACACGCTGCGCACTGATAGAGTCGAGAACAGTCGCCGGCCGTCGAGTAATCTGATAACCGGTGGAACGCTTCGTCTTTTATACATCAGTCATCAAACCTTCCAGCGTTATCGCTGGTGCTCGCGTAAGCTTTCGAATAAACTTGAATATTCGCTACCGGCGCGTAATCTTCAAATGTCAAACAATCGCGAAGCTTCTCAAACATTGCGGCGCGGTCTGCGTCAAATGCTGCTAACAGTCTGTGGGTGAAACCTGAATACATCAAAACAAAGCAATAAACACGCGTGGCACTAACATCGCTAGTAATATTACCGATGGTACTACTGATTCGACTATCGATAGTTTATCGATAGTAGTGCAATCGATGGTTTGTTTACACAATCAATAGTTTCACAGAAACTATCGATACTATCGATAGTCAATTTACCGATAGTTCTGCATCACTAGTACACACACACGAAGCGGCAGTGCTCCGACACTGCACACAAATCATACAATCGCGCCCTGTATAGTATTACTGCGGGTTGTCCACTTCCTGCAGCTGGAAAGAATGTACAGACGGGTCCACTGCTAGAGGGAACACTTGCGCGCAGGGCATGTTCGGATTTCGCTCTCTTGCAAAAGCATAGTGGCTTATATTTGCATAAGACTACTGGTGGTTGACAGTTGCGACTCCTTTTGACAGAACAGTGCCATGCACGAACGAAGTTTCCCCATCCACTTGACGTTAGGGGGCCAGCAACATGAAGGGTGCTCATTCGAGTGTTCCCTTTAACAGTGGACCGTACTGTACAGCAAGGTTAATGGGTAGGGTTTCCTGAGCAAGCCGTACCTACTGGCTGACACATAACTTTTCTGGATGTCTACGCCGTTTAAATATTGCCGCCGTGGTTTCGCTCGGCGATAGGCAGCGGTAAGTAAGTAAGTAAGTAAGTAAGTAGGTGTTCCTAATCCCTTTTGGCACAGGGCAGGCGCTCGCAGCGCCACAGGACAAAATGTTGTGCGCTCCAACACGCACTCACACACACACACACACGCACACACAAGGCAGGCGCTCGCAGCGCCACCAGACAAAACTTCGCGCTCCACACGCACTTCACGTGCACACACACACGCCTTCAGCCCTACTGTTGAAAAATTTGGGCCTGGTATTGCACCGCCAGTTTCGCCACCAGGGGAAACGTGCCCCCGGCCAAGTCAAGCCAAGTCTATCCAGTGGCGTCGGTGTCGTTGGTGCACGACCTCCTCGGTCGTGCGTTGGTGTCGTCGTTACCGACGTGCTGTCGGCCCGTCACCAAACCGTCGCTGCGCTGGACTCTGTCGGGGTGTTTGTCCACTTGCCGGCACAGTGTGTCCCAGAGTTTTAGGCGTCGCTTGGCGCTCTCGGTGTGCTCGACTCGGGTGTCGACGGAATCGTCTGAGAGACCCAGACATTCCGCCAGGCTTAGCGTGGAGTGCGCCCTTGCTCCGAGTCGCGGGCAGTCCATCATGATATGTTGGATGGTTTCCTCCGTGGCCCCGCATAGGCGGCACGACGGGTCCGCGTCAAACAGTTCCCAACGCCGCTGCTGCGTGGTCAGTGACCCCGTCCTCGCTTGGAACAGAAGGGCGCTTTCCCGGTCGCCCCTGTAAAATGGCTCACAGTCTGGAGCCAGCTTGTATTTGAGGTATAACTGCAGGCTCCGTTTCTTTGCCGCCGACGTGCGCCACCTCTCTGTGCTGGCTTCGGTGATAGTTTTTTGTGTTATTTGACGCCATTCTCGTTCAGATTTTGCTTCTTCTAATTTCGTGTTATGACCGAATTTGTTTTCCAGGGAAGCCAGTCGTTTCATCCACTGTGTTTTTATGCCCCTGTATCGAAGGTGCAGGTATATGCGCTGGCTGTAATTTGTTTCTGGCAGGAACTTTAGCCTGCCCGCATATTGTATTTTTGACCTTGCTTCGCGTACTTCGAAAGTTGACCAGGCCAACTCCCCTGTTACTGCTGCGTTTGCTGTTGCAAAGCTGCCTCCCAGTAGCCAGCGCCCCAGTTCATTTTGGTGGCGGTCCATACATCTCACTGTTTGGGTAGAGTACGCCAGTGCGTCGCCTGCGTAGGTTATTGCAGGCACAGCAAGGGTCTTCCAAAGCGTGCGGCCTACCCTGTAGGAGTTGTAGGAATGCCGTGACAAGTGCCACACCCTACCTTTTAGGCGGTTGGATTGTTTTAGTAGTATTTCTTGGTGTTTGTCAAGGTAATTCTTTTGGTCTGATATTGTTATGCCCAGGTATCTGTATGTTGCTGTTTTCTTGATGGTGTTGCCTTGAATGGAGAATGTTATGTCTTTGTCATCAATATTTATGCCCATCCATTGTGTTTTGTCAGCGTTGAATCTGAGGCAATCTTCGTGGGCTACGCGAGAACAGATGTCGAGGAGGTGCTGCAGGTCCGCTGGGGATTCGGCCAATAATACTATGTCGTCAGCGAATGCCAAGCATGAAATTTTTGTGTATATTTCTTGGCGCTCAGTTGTAATGGTGGAAAGACGTAGCCCTGGTCCTTCTCTATTTATTTGTTCTAGTAGGCTGTTAATGTAAATATTGAATAGTGTTGGCGATAGTGGGCACCCTTGCTTGAGTCCAATATTTTGTTTCACCTGTCCAGATTTATATTTGCCCAGTTCATACACTGCCGTACACTCTGCATATAGTGCTTTTAGTAATTTGATGAAGTCTTCCTCGATATTAATTTTTTCTAGCTTCTCCCACAGTCGTGAATGCGGCACTGAGTCATATGCTTGTTGTAAATCCAGGTACGCCAGGTATAGTTGAGATTTGTCCCTGTTTTTCATTTCTATTGCCTGGGTTAGGGTAAAAATATGGTCACTTGTCCGTCGGTTTGGGCGAAATCCATTTTGCGATTCTGACAAGATTGAGGTTTTTTCACAGTGGTTCTGGAGCCTGCGGTTGAGGACTGTATTGAAGAGTTTTAGAATGTTACTCAGTATTGTTATGGGGCGATAAGCCCCAATGTCACTTGTTTCCTTTCCCTTTCCCTTGTGGATCAGCTTTACTCGGCTTTCTTTCCAAGTTCTTGGTATTTCTCTGCTTGCCAGAATATCATTGAGGCAGCCGCGTAGCGTTTCCTTTGCCTCTGTTTTGAATGCTTTCAGGAATTCATTGGGTATATCATCTAATCCTGATGCCTTCTGGTTTTTTAGATCATTTATGCGTCTTTTTAGTTCTAGTTTAGAAATTGGGCCTGTCAGCTTTTCTTCTTCAGGTGTGCTGGTCTTGTCCTTTGTTCTACTGCTGATCTGGGGTGATTGATCTACTGGATTTGTTTGCATATTTTCAAAATGTTTAGTTATATTTTCGGTATATTTTCGTAGTCACAGATGGCGCCACCATTCCAGACACACGAAATTCCCACTTTCTCTAATAAATTTCCTGTTTACCGCACGGTATGATGGGCGCATAGCTGTGTCCCCTCTTGGGAGACAGAAATTAGCGTCTTTTTCTTTTTCCTCAGAACCACTACTACCACGTTATGAGGCAACACAAATAGGAATAAAACGTAGCAAGCTGAGTCCCAGAAGGTCGTTTCTTTGTGTAGTGCAGTTTCGTTTATGTGTTCTGTGGTGCACGGCGTATCTTTGTAGAATGTGATGAGAAAAAACTCTGGCCTTTTGCTGGCGACAAGATATGCACAACGTGGGGGGGGAAAAAAAAAGGGCCTTCACATTGTGTGTTCGGTGTACGCTTGATGGCTAATTCTGCGCCCTTACAATTATTACAGTAAACCAAACGTTATTCGTTTCCCTTCGTTTCCGGTGAGGAATACGAAGCTCGTGTCGCACATAGCAGTTTGTACAACCTTTTAGATTTTCCCATCGTTACTTTCTACGCGACTCGGGATGGCGACACATATTTCACCATGTCAATTAACCACCTTACGCGCTCTCATTGTTTCTTAGGTCGCCATGCCCTTCCTGCATTATCACCTAGGGCTCCGTGTTTTCGGTGTTTATATTTCTTGAAAATCGGCGGGTGTTTATCGGAGTTTATATTTTTGGCGGAAATTCGGCGTTTATCGGAGTTTATTTCTAGTAAATCCCCAATTCTCCGAAATTCGGAGTTTTGCATTATTCTCAAAACCCAAATCTTACATCAATTCATATCCGGACACTAAAACATCAAAACACACGAAGCACATTTTATTTTTTCTAGAAGGTTTGAATGCACAAAAACATATACGCACAAGCGAAATCCTTTAACACAAAACACCTGTATTTCTGCGTATAACAACCTTATGCTTAAAGCTTATTGTAAAACACGCAAGCATACTTTGCGAGGTTGCTGTCAGTGATCGAAGTGCGCTACTTTCGATTGACGACTCTCAGCTTTGAAAATGCCCTTCCAACGTTAGCGCTAGAAACAGGAAGCGCCAGAAGACGCAACGCGCAGCGAGAAGGCGCTGGCCACTGGACATTGTGAAGTCTCCAAAACGACAGGGGTTCAACGATGTTACATATTTCATAGCACTGATAGTTCGCAAAATCACTTAGGAGCTGGTTCATGTTAGTTTCAAGAAGGACTAATTGAAAAATAGGCGCATAGGTTTCGAATGCGCAGGGCAGCTCATGCTTCACATTTGGATTCTCAATGTGAACACAGTACCACAGCGATTCTTTGGTGTACTGGAGTTGATCGCACAGGTTCCTCTCAAATGTCTGTCTCCACTTTTCGCCGACAGCAGCGTAGTATCCGTGAAAGTCTGCGACAGTCGTTAAGCGGTCAGTCTCGTCAAGGAGGTCCAACAGACTTGTGACATCTGATGCGAATACCTCGGTTGGATCACGCCATTGGCGGATGAGTGTGTGCAAATGAACCCCCAGTATACGGGATAAGCTTGGTGTACCAGGGTACTTTCTGCCTCAAGTTACTTAATGACTGAGGGCACGGCACACGAATTGGTCTTCAGAAACCCCATATTAACAGCAAGTCGTGCACAGCTTCAGACGATGAAATAAGACTCATGAGCTTCTCACACTTCGTTCCCTTGACTTCGTCGCTTCTTAAGAAAGACAAAATGGCGCCCGCCAGCAGTCCAAAATATCTTCTAGAGCTTCATAAAAAGAGAACCACCTCGACGGACATACGGTTTTCAGCGACTTGATGGACACGCCCGTGGCCAAGCACACAAGACCAAACTTATGGCGCAGCTCCCGCGACGACTTCAACAGGGCAGGAAAGTGCAGAACGAAATCGTGAACTATACGTTAAACGACCTCGTCCTGATTCCATTTTCCCGAGCGTTGTTGAGTAGGTGGCACGGATCTTTGAAGTGAAGTGCCTTGAATTCGGGGTTGGAGAGTTGCAAGTCCTTGTGAAGCTTCTGCATGTAGGAAGCTGAGTCAGAGCACAATACAGCTACGTCGCCTAAATACAGCTACGCGCGGTAAACTTTAGATGGGTCAAACCAGAAGATGTATCAACAAGCGCTTAGAACTTGCACTTTCGATAAAGAACGGAACCAGGTCATATTGACCCTCGAAATCGGAGTTTATCGGGTAAATCCCAATTGTCAAAAAATTTACCAGCTAATGTTTATCGGATTTTTTCGGATAAAAACCGAAAACACGGAGCCCTAATTATCACCAAACACTGTGCAAGCCGACGTTGTGGCGGAACTTTAGTGTCCTGTGTATATATATATATATATATTGTCGTACTGTATAGGTTTTTGACGTGGTGTTGTCCCTGATCTAGTTGCAACGTTGCGCTGCCAGGAGTGGTCGAGACCCGGACCCAGACTTGTACAAGACACTTAAAATTTTACTTCACATAAATTACCGAGTATTGCACGAAAACAGTACTTGAGTGGAGTACAGAATGCCGAATTCCGGATAGCATCTGAGTAGAGTAGAAAATGCTCGGAAAAAGAATTTCCTTACGTTGAACTGCTCCCAAGGTACATTTTCTTGTGAAGTTCGAAAAGAAGTCGAACTGAACATTCAAGAGCCTGCGTCTGTTTTTCTTTAAAACGTTTGCTTCAATGCTAGACGGGCACTTGCGGATTCGCTGGAAGCGAGGGGTATACAATATACCGCAGAAAAAGTTCGTAAAGGCCTGGTTAAAACAGCCAAGACTTCCCCGGTCTCGTTTTCTCAAAGGTACACGGATAGCAGATAGGCAGCCGAAACCCTCTTGTCTTCGAGAGTCGCTGACTCCGTGAAAGAGAAAAAGTCGTTCTGCTTTGCTGCAAAGTGCGCTTTCGTTGTCTCGCTGAGGTGAAATTGTGTGCGTGTGTCAAGGGTCGAGTTAAATTCAATTGCTGTAGGTGTCGTACCGCCAGGACCGTCATTTTACCAGGACGTAAGGTAGCGCGGGCCTTGCCATGTTATTTGTACACAAACCTGGGTGAGTTTGAGTGTACGCAGCTTGCATAAATACTTTTCTTTAGTTCACTCCCGTCTGCATTACTGCGTTCTCATATGGGGAGCTACATATCAGGCTAATCTGAACAACCTTCATCTTATGCAAAAAAAAAAAAGAGCTCTTAGTTTCATTCGCAATCACGGTATAAGAAAAATACCGTGTTAATAACTTATCAAACCATGAACATGTTTCATCTTATTTTTCACGCAAAAATATTGCTAGTATCCGTAAAGTGTCTAACCACCGTCCTTCTTAACTCATATTTATAGAATACTCCTCTAACTGTCAACACTTTTTTGCTTTTAACAGCGTTCGGAACTATGACTTGAGTCATTCAATTTTCGTGAAACCAAAAGCTAGAACCAACTGTGGACAGCAACTTTTATAGTGGCAAATTCGTCATCTGCTAAATACTCACCCACAAATACTGTCCTAAATAATTTAGTCTTCTTCCATGTCATCTTTCAGTAAAAAATCGAAGATATGCTTTCTTGACTGTGCATAGCTATGGGATGCATGCATAGAAGTCTATATTAATGTATCTATCTGCCTGTCTTCTTATGTTTGCGTTTATTTGTATATTGTTAGAGTGCCTTAATTTTTTTTTCACTCCTTTATTTTGAAAGGTAATTCTGTTTGTTTTTTGTTCAGTCACTACACGCATCTTATCCATTTTCCTCGTTTTTTTACTACTCGTTCTATAAGTCTACTTCCTATAGCTGTTTACCAACGTTACCGTACCGTTATTTTTTTCCAATGCCGTGTGTGATAAATGTTAATAGTGGTACTAGAGGCCTAGGCAGGTGACCCATAACGTCGTCTTGCGTCTCCTGCATCATGCCTTGTCAACCAAATAAATAAATAAATAAATAAATAAATAAATAAATAAATAAATAAATAAATAAATAAATAAATAAATAAATAAATAAATAAATACTCATACCTCTCAGAGTATTTTCCAGAAACCAAATACTCTGAAAAGTATTTAAGATACATTGACTTGAGTGGAGTATTAAGATATCTGCAAGTCTGCTTGAGGCACTTGCTCGCCCCGTTCGAAGGAGAGGCTGCGGGCCTCAAGCCAACGTTTCGCGAAGGGCCAAGCACTGGCTCGCTGGCGCGGACGCGTGACCAGCGGCGCCCACGCGAGCGCACGCCTTGCGCTTGCTTACTCGAGGCCTTTAACCCGCGTGGCTTTTTGAAAACCTGAGGCACGGTCTGCATGCGCGGGAATATTTGGGCAGCCGCAGCTGCTGCAGGCGACCGTCGCATATTTGCTCGACGAGCCTGACTTCGCTGTTAACTCGTCCGCTGCAGACGATATACGGTTCTGATTTGCAGTGACGATAACCTAGAGATACGTTATTTCTAACCCACAATCTAAAAAAAAAAAAAATCGGTGTGACCTAATTTGCTTTAAACGTCTCGAGGACAAGCAGTGCGCGAAGCATCTTCTTATAACCGATACAAGCCTCAGAGTCTATCCCCCCCCCCCCCCCCCTTTAGCTTATATGTATATCTTGCCTCCAATTAAGGCGGCAGAATGGCGAGATTGGTCACGTGTTTAGCCCTCTTCCCACAGTTCATGTTCAGGACGAACTGTTCAGGGCACAACGCTTACACAATTATTGCCGCGGTTGCAAGCAACGCGCCCGCCAACGGAGATGTGGTTTGCTTGCGTGTTGCTTCTTGCAATCCCTAAGGAGCCGTAGGTACCAAGGCTGACAGATCCTTGATGCGCAAGTAATAGTAATAATAAGCTTTATTGAAAAGAGCAGACGTTTTGCTTGTCGTCAGGAGCTGCTGGTGGTGTCCCTTGTCTGGGATGCCAGGTGGCCGTCCGCCTCGCCCTGTGCACCAAGGCGCAGGTATAGTGCCTTGCGCAGGTGTAGTCCTCGGGATCGGGGCTTGTCAGCTGGGCACCCCGCTGTTCATTGGTGCCCTCACAGTTCCATGTCATGTCGTAAAGGGTGCTTGAAACCAAGCAGTACCTGCATTCAGCCTAGTAGCGGGTCGGGTACATCACGCGTATAATATAATGCGCCGTGCGGGAACGAGCTGTTCAGTAGTCGCCCAAACAGGTGAAAGAAATTAATGAATGAATAATGTAACTTACCTTTCATTTTCAATGCAGCTATCGGTTTACGGCGCAAATAGCATCCATCATCATAAATCATTCCACATCACATGAAGCCCCAGCAGCGGCAACTCCTTTGCTTTAACTTTCATATATTTGTTTTAAAATTTAATACTTGTCCGCAGTAATTATGAAGTTGAATGCAAACAAAAAAGTAATTTCCATGTATTGGCCCTGATTTTCTATCCTTGCTTTTTAATGGATGTAGTCTTACTATTCGAAAATATTCGAAATATTACTGTTGTATTAATGCCATGAGTGCTCGTTCAGTTTTGCCCGCCCGTTTAAATCAAAGCTCCGGCGCTTTATTGATGCCGTACGGCTCATCGATGGGAATGACGAATTCTAAAAGCAATAAAGAGAGCGTCGATAATGCAATAATTAAGCGTCTGCCGCCTATACTTATGGCCACGGGGGTGGGTTGGGGGAGAGGTGATTATAATGATGTTTTTTTTCGAAAGCCTGCCCGTAGGCATAATAAAACGCACTGTCAAAAAGTAGAATTGTACGACGCTTTAAATGGAAAGAACACGCCAGATAATTATGGTAGTTCATTTTTTTTAATGAATTAGGGTACAAACGGCCATATCCACGAAGCTTTCCGTCAGTGAGATCATTGTTTTTCATTGGCTGGCATCCTACGATAATATTTTCGCTATCACAATTCATTGGTGCCCTTTCTTACGAGCCACAAAAGCGTACCAGCTTCCTTCTGACTTGGTGGGGCAAGTTTGATGCAAGGAATGCATTGTCATTTACAAAGGAGTATAGCGACGTCGTATCTGATCACGTATAGTGACGTATCCGCTGCTTGCCTCCATTGGCGTAAATCATGGGGGGGGGGGGGGGGTCAGGGGGGTCCTGACCCCCCTTGTGTTTAGGCTGGGGGGGACACCCCTTGTAAGTGTCCCCCCCTTGAGATCATCATATGTTTGAATTACTTGACAGTTAAGTACAGCGCATTCAACTTTTTCTAAAGGCTGATTATTTTTAGTGTGTACGTGTGTCCAATACCCCTCAGACGTGTCAGACTATAGAAATCGCGAAAGCCGTTTGACCGGTTCAAAGAAGACAGAATATAATGCAACTGCTCGAGCTGGGACCCCATGCTCATTTTTTAAATTTCATTTCAAAGCATGGTTTAATTCTTGTGTAAATAAAAATACAACTCTCATGTATAAAAACAAAATGGCTGCCATATGGTCTGATGTGTGTCCCCCCTTGTGATTTTTCTGGATTTACGCCTGCGTGCCTCAGCTGAACACTGCTTGCCTCTGTTTACAGTGGCAGCGCACGATGGCGGTGCGGCGCAGTAAACGGTTGTTTTGTAGTTTGTCGCCGACAAAGACTGCGGGAACGGCTCCATGAAGAGTGGTAAGCGCGACTAGACAGGAAAGAAGAAAGAAAACAGACAAGGACACAGCGCTCCAAACGTTGACTCAAATTAAGCTTCGGAAGACATAAATATCGCAGCGAGTCCATTGCGCCTAGTCCAATACGAGCACTGGCGTACGGCGCGCTTACTGGAAGGGAGGGCTTGAAATCGTTTTCCATGCGACGCAGTGGCGTGTATATATACTTTCAGCAGATGCATTGTATCAGGATTTCATAGGCTCACCGTTTCTTTTTCTTTATTCATTACGAATGAAATTGGCAACTTGTCGCAATGCTTTGCTTAGATGTCATTATAAATAAGTACATCAACAATACATCAACAAATACATCAACGAGCGCCTCTGTCAAGCTGGGTAGACGTCGCGGAATTTCCACTCCGCGGGACGTAATTTTGGTGCAAGATATATGCCCCAGGGCAGTTACTAAGCGCGTGGCGCCATCCCTTCTTTTCTAGAAAACTCATCGACGACACTCGTGTGCTGCTGCACCCAGCGCAAGCTCACCGCATTGTACCATCCCCGGACTAACGAGCTCACCGAGTGCTTGAATGAACCTTTAGACATGGGTTGCTATACCCTGCACATTGTACTGTTTCTCCCTTCCTCTGCATGCAGGGCTCGGCCAGGGACGCCCGCCATGTCATTGCCCAGGCTGGCCATGCGCGCGATTGTGACCGTATAGTAATTGTTGCTTCCGAAAGACAATTGTAAAAGCACCTGTACGAGCCGCGGCACCACACGAGAGAGAGAGAAACATCTTTATTATAAAGCTTTTCGCCGAGCTCTCTCGTGCTTCTTTGGCCCTGTCCGGTCGCGCGCATGCGCCCTGAAAACATCACTTCTCGTTAAACTCGGGATCGCACCGTGCATGTTGACAAGTGACTTCCGTCACGTATCTTTCAGTACCACTGCGTCTTCTATTTGTTGTCCCGTGACGTTGTCCACGCCAAGAGACTCAAGTTTTCTTTTTTTTTAACCTTTGCTTGGCTGCTGCTCCTTTGGCGCACCTCGACGGCTCTTCTGGCGCTCTTGGTTGTGCTATGCGATATGTCAATGAACATAACGACCACAGAATGAAGGACGACGACATGCTTTCTTTTTTTTGTTTGCTGGCCATCTTGGTGGAAGCTTAGTGAGCACAGATTTTTTTTTAACATATACTATGTAAGAATATTTGCAATTTATGAAATGTTTAAATATAAAGGTTGCGTGAAGTTGCAGGAGAGTAATGCAGTCTCAATTTACATCGTTCTCTCTTCCTATAGACCGCAAGAACTGTTTGTAGTTCTTGCCTATAGAAGCTAACATTCGACAACTTCGAGTCGGGAGTTTTCGAATTGAATACGAATCGAATAGCTAAAAAAATATCTTATTCGTATTCAATTTTCGAATGTTTACATAGGCCTATCTAACATCCATCGAAAGATGATAAGGCCTTTCTGAACCGTCCTTGCAATGAATTTTCTCATGTTAATTCACTACACAGTTTTTCGCAGTGCCACAGCGTATCGCGGATATCACGCTTTGAAGAGCTGCCTTAGAGTCGTACTGTTGAACTGTTGATGGGGCAGCAGAGGTAAGCAAAATGAACAAAACTGAGACTCACAAAATTATATATATCTTGCAAAGGTTTAACTATAATCATTTAACTTCTCGTCTACTCAAGCACAGTTGGAGCACGGCCGCTGGACGCGGTGCGTTTCCATAACGTCTGCTTCAGACGGACTGAAGTCAGCACAAGCTTCACAGGTTCACAGCCAATGCGGCTCGGCTCACTCAGACTCAGCCTCGTGGCTGGGATGGCTTGTAGTCTGAGTGAGTCAGAGTGAGTCGACTCATAAGTGAGCTTGCAAACCTATGAGTTAATTACTCATAGAATAATTATAGACACAGGGGCGAGCCAGAAATTTATGTCTGGGGGTGGGGGGGGGGGGGGGGGGGACGAAGACTTTCCTCTCCCCTTTACGTGTGTTCGTGAGCGTTCGTTCGTTCATTCATTCATTCATTCATCTACATTTTTCTTTCTCAAAAAAAAAGAAAAAAAAAAAGCAGTGGACAAGTCTAAAGGCCGCACCAGCGGCTTGACAAGAGTGGCCGACTCCCTGGCAGTGCAGTGAACAAAAGAAGGGAAATTTAAGGGCTCGGTTTCTCTGTTAGACACAACGTTAATGAGTCAGTCATAAGCAATACATGTATTGGAACACTTATACTAATACAGTTAATTAAAGGTGACACTAATACAATAGTTAGCCAGTGTACTTATTTTAGGTGCACGTTAAAGAATCCCAGGTGGTCGAAATTTCCGGAGCCCTCCACTACGGCGTCTCTCATAATCATATCATCGTTTTTGGACAATAAACCAAATATATTATATTATTGTTATTATACAACGGTTACCAAGAAAACAGTAGCCACACTTTGGGTAATGAACATAATTCGTTAATACATACTTGACGCGCTTATGAAACGGAATATACATATAAATACCTGTCTTTACGTTGCAAATATAACAAACCTATCCGTTATTGCATCTCAAATATAAACAAAAATGGGGCAAAAAAAATTCCCACCATATCCACGAAGTGAATGATGTTAGAGGAGCTGGCTCGGAGATAATCGGGTAAACCGTGAGTGCTCCGTACAATTCCTCTACTGTCATATAAAGACGTGACACGTTGTTATAGTAGCGATTGTGGTCAGGTTGTCGAACCACAAGCGGTCGTAGACCTTGCAGCTGTGACCGAACGTATGGTCGAGGAAATCGCGCTTGAAGCGCGCGTCGGCGCCACCAACTTCAGGTAGCGACCGCTTTCGGCGCTTGGCCGCTGCATCCCGCGCCCGTACCTCTTCGAGGTTCTCTTGCCGCCGCTTCCGCGCTGCTTCGGCTTCGCGGGCTTGTATCTCGGGGTCCGCACGACGCAGACGTCTCTGCGGCCTCGCGAGCTCTCACCGCAGGGTCTTAGCGGCTAGCCCGCGCTGCTGCTGCCTTGCGAGCCCTCCGCTCCGCCGCCTTGTCTTCTTCGTTCATGTTATTAGTATCGAATCGCACTGACTGATGAGTGTCGAAAGAGAGAGGAAGCGCGCAGTTGTGGCCCTCTAGCGGTCTCCTTTCAAACTAGAGCACGCGCCGAAGTGGAGCGAGCACCGTATGCTACAGTTGGCTATGCTATATGTGGTTTTGCCTGCGTTAATATCATCATCAAGGTGCTCGAAGAACAAGAGGAAGAAGGCTTCTCTTTCGCGCGAGCGTGCGCTGAGATGGTTATACTTTACCTGCGTTACAATGAGAACTGGCGGCTACGGCGATGGACAAGCCCCGAGCATAAGGAGCAAGCTCCTAAAATTCATCCAAGTATACTCTACCGCTATGATATTATAAGACAACCTTGGTCTGCAATAACACTTAATGTCTTTGTTGACGCAACAAAAAGATCGAAGTTATCGTTGAAAAGTTGATTGAATTGTTTAGGCATTGTGTAACACAATGACTGTGTACAGTCGTATGTCCTCGGGGTGGGTACAGTCCATCGTTCCTTGAATCCGGTTCTCTGCATTTGTATATGTGTGCGCGTATACGTACAAAATGTAAAAAAGTTCGGGAAGGGGTGGGCGGGGGGGCGGCGGTGTTGAACTTCCTAACCTTCCCTCTGGCTACGCCAATGACTATCAATAAAACTGACAAGCGTAATGAAAAATAAGAGCATTAAGTCAGCTTCGGCGATATTGTTATGTTCTCCCTAAAGCAGCATATATACAGCGCGTGTTAAGAGCAGTATGCAAAAAAAAAAAAATAATAAAAAAATGTCGGGAGACACTGCGCATCGCTCGAGTCGTCTGTAGAGATATACAAAAACGAATGACTAACTAGTCCATGCTCAAGTCACCTGTTGATAAAATAAATATCTTCGTCGGTGATGTGAATTATATCTCAGGCATAAGACACACTGCAAGGATAAAAGGTGTAATTGATCAGGTATTCACATGCAAGATTATATATATATATATATATATATATATATATATATATATATATATATATATATATATATATATATATATATATATATATATATATATATATCTGAAAGGAGGATACGTATCGTGTATCGTACATTGGCGTACACTATATGCTTACTTTCATGGGCAGCAAATACTCTACGTTTACCAGAATCGCCGTAAACGCCGTAGATTAAAATCACAATAAAAATACATGAACTTATGAATCGTGCACCGTAATGCACAGTAACGCTAAAATGCTATGGCATTGTCAGAGGTAGCCATCAAACATGACCTCTGCAAGAGACTTTCTTTCGCGTTTTGTTTCGTTGCTGCGTTAATGAATGCTTCCTTTGTTTCATCGTTTGGTTAAATTGTCGTGTACCACATGAGCGATTTCTTAAATAACAACATCAGACTACGTTCATTCCGTCGTCGTTCCGCTCAGGCCAAACTTCATTAGCGTGGCCCACCGTGCTATTACGGACGGCGTTGTATACAAACGACTACGTACATGCACATGTCGTGACATCTGGCGAGAGCCGTACTCGATTCTTTAAAAACCACTTTTGACCGCCTCCTCGGTGCCATTCTCAGGCACACAATCCGTGGCTTCGCAGGCGGATAGCGTGCATTGCCGTTGGCCATAGTGATGAGGAAGAGAGAGGGCGGAAAACACGGGACGCCTTGTTTGCTGTGCTACGGTTCTCCAAAAAAGGCGGCACTGCCTGAACGCCGGGCTTAATAGTTTCCGCCATGTGCACATTTCAGCAAACGTGACGTGCGGGCTGCCATTGAGCGGCCGCCAAAGCACGCGTGTCCTAAAGCGTGGAAGGAGGGCGGGAGACGGGGAGCCGTTTCGTGACTGAGAATGGGCGTGCAACCATTTGCTGTGCGCCCAAAGAGACTTTGATTTGCCTAACCGACGGCACTGTTGCAAGGAGCTCCTTGTTCGGGCCACCAGCGTGTACGTGCGTGTGTGTGGGGGGCCGCTGGGAAGGAGTGAAGAGGGACACAGTGCTTCGGAAAAAAGGTGCCTGATGCTCCCGCAGCACGCGAGCGGTCGGGCATGTTTATTGAATCTCCAGAGCTTCCGTGCGAGCAAACAAACAAGCCGTCGCTTCTTCCGTCAGGCTCGGCAAGAGAGCGGTGCCAAGGTCCGCGCGACACGTCTGGGCCTACTATTAGGGCGGCCGGCCTAGGCGCTGAAACGCACACTTCTCCGGTGGCGCTGCATCGTTAGGGACGCACACCGCGAGCGTGATGGGCGCGCGGCACACCACTTGACGTGACAGCGCGCCGACGTCGTCTCGCCAGGATGTGTCGCCCCGCGCGGGCCGGCATTGGTCTGGCCTCTGGGCGGATCCTGCCTTTTCATTGGCTACGTGCGGCCAAAAGGGGCAGAACGCTGCATGTGCGACCATGCATGCTGCGGTGAATACCGGCATGGAAGAGCATTCGACGTGTGTGCCGCTGTGATCGGCAGGTATATAATGTGTTACGGGCGTAACGCTACGCGTACCCAGCACGATGCGCGCCCTGACGCGTCGCGAAGCCGCTTCGATGGTACCTGTCGGTATATTCTTGATGTCGCCGCCCAACAAAGAGAAATTTGTGTATTTATTTATTTCCGAATACTGCACCATCATTCGGGCAACTGCAGGCGTGCAAACAGAAATAAAAAAGAAGCAGTGCAGAATGAACAAGCAAGTATACAGCAATAACTGCTATAGGGTTTTATGTGCCAAAATCACTATACGATTATGAGGCACGCCGTTTGTGGAGGGCTCCGGAAATTTCGACCACCTGGGATTCTTTAACGTGCACCTCTATCTAAGTACACGGACCTCTAGCATTTCGCCCCTAATGCGACCGCTGCGGCGTGATTCGATCCCGCGACCTTCGGGTCAGGAGCCGAGCACCGTAAGCACTGTACCACCGCGGAGGCTCAAGCAAGTACAGTAATATTTACATGTATTCACATATATTACATTGTGCGCTATACATGCACGCGATCACAGGAGTGTGTCTACAAAATCCGATAGCGCGTCACAGTTCACGAAGAGATACCGGACATATCAGAATTCGAAAACTTGTGGGAAATACAACTATGCTTGAAATATACTGCGCGAAAAGAAAAGCTATAGGAAGTGCTATACTATATACCACATTACCTGGGGCTGCTCAAAGCATCCCCCACACCTGCTAGACACAGAAATGAAAGTTGGAGCGCAACTGTCCAGCTCTGACCTGGCCCACCAGCCGCGCTTATCGACTGCAGGTTGAACGGGCGGTTAAGGCCAGCGGCGCCCTCGACTAAGGCTCCCCACATAACAGTGACTTGTATTTCACTAAAGTTTTTTCTGTTCTGCTCTGATGTATAGCCTGTGGCATGGCCAATATATATTTGGAAGAGTATGCTGCCAGACGTATCGGTAACCATCAGCGGATATATACGTATATATAGTCGCCAAGACGAGCGAAAAGACAGTGATCAACGTGTCGCTTAGTGAATGCACACTTCAAGTCAAATTCAAGGAGTTCAGCGTGAAAGCGTGTTAAAGTTCCAAATCGTATAGTGATGACAATTTAAACGAACCACTTAATTTGTGAATGCCGCACTGCTGACTCTGCATGCACGAAACGTCTCATTCACACCGCGGGGACTCTCTCAGGTCGCGCGTTCTGTGTAACATTCGAGTGGCAAAAGACGCTTGTCGCAAATAGTCGAATATGGACGCGTTTGGTCGAAAGGCGAATTTTCAGCTCACGGCTCCATTTTAGAGTTGCGCGACTGCAAAACGGAGCAGCGAGCGCCTCATACAAAACAGTCGTTTCTCAACTAACAGGCGTCCATAATACGGGACGAACAAGCATTTGATACGTCATACAAGAAAGTGCTCTTCGAAATGTTTGAGAGTGTTCGTCTTAAATAACCTAATTCTTTAAAGTATTGTTGCTACAATTTGATGAACTTCATGTACACGGGTAACTATATATTGCGTTTTTAAATGCGCACTTCTGATGAGAAGTAAACCATATCTGTTCGTAACATACACTGATGTTTATTTTTCAACGAATAAGCATTTGCCAACGCTCCTCTATTAGTGATGAACTGATTAGCTTTGTCACTTAAATGTCAATGCAGCGAATATATCGATCGTATGTGAATGTTTCTCAGTTTGGCTTATACCGATGTAGCGACACTGATCATGATGAGTATACGCTTTGCAAGCAATTGATTTTTTTAGCCTGGTTTCGGATAAAGTTGTTTGGTATCACTGAGTGTAGCAAATCATTACTATCCGCAAGCTTTTCGTGATAAATGAGTTCATAAGAAGAAAAATGAATATGAACGTATTTGATCGTTGACACGCCGGTTGTAAAACGTGTCGTATTGAGTGTCTGCCATGTGGACACAGCGCTAAACTTTAATCCATAGGTTGTATAATATCTTATTGAAGTTCAGCACTGATCTACATAAGGCGGGAGTTTTTACGGTGTGGCCGAGGATTTTTACGGGTGCCTTACTGGATTTGATTGTGAGGGAGTAACGGAGTAACATGATAACAAATATAAACACTGCTGTAGAGTACAATGCAGAAACAACACTGCGCACATACGAGGCGCGAAGAACTGGTGCAGCGAAGGTCGGCAAATATACACAAACATGCGGGCAGTCACATGCATGTCGTGACAGAAACATGCCAGCATGTACTGCGCGGACTGTTTTGCGTTTCGCTTATTTGGTTTCTGCACGCGCTGTTTCGTGGTCCATGACGGCAGGGACCGTGTTTGTCTCCACGCGACAGCTCGTTAGGTAGGCAAGTACAATGTAACATGACGAGCCAGTGTGTGATAAGCGAACACAAAACTTACGCTCGCGTATATGCACGCTCGTAGTTTAGGTGAAGACGGGAAAAAATCAGACATATGCAAGCTCTTCCGATACATTGATTTTTTAAGAAGCACAGAAGGAAGCCGCAAGGGTCCTCAATTATTTCGGAATGCGAAATTTAGCCGATACATCAGTTACCGTAGATAGCAATGTTCTCTGCAGATAAGCTTACTTGAAGATCAGTAGAAACTTTCACAAGGCTCTCCGTGGGCTGCCAATTTTGCCGCGGATTATTTATTTTTTTATTTATTTTAGAACATACTGCAGACCACAATTCTGTCCTTTCAAGAAGGGCACTCATATTGCGTACAAGGAAGGAAATACAACACCATAATATCAATACAGTTAGTAAAAAAAAGAGTATACAAATCTTCAAACACAACACAGGTCACGGGCAACGTAGGAAGGTTCATTCATTACATGCCTGGAGTTCCCATGCGACACTGTCATAGGAAAAAAGAAATATTTGTAAGTATCTGTCCTATAGCGAAATGAGGGGTTAATGCATGGGCGTGATCATGACGTGCACGCCTTGTGGACATCGACTAAATCTGACTGCTGAGCATACGACGGGGGCGACAAGGGCGACGACGACGGAACTGCATGCTCTTCAAAGGATATATCTCTTGCGACTAACGGTTAAGCGGCACGGCAGAGTGCAGTGACCGTTTGAAGGGGAATGTGCGTATCGTTTGTCGGCCTTGCCTAGATAATCGCATCACACTGGCATCGCGAGGCCTCCAGGGTCGCTTTGTATAACTTTGCCATGTCATGCGTCTCTTCTTTCTCGGAAAAGCCGCTTTACAACTTCTTGGATTAAACTTTCCGCGTCGTCTTTCTTTACATTGGAAGAGGCATTCCTGATCAGGCAGAGCGTTTACGTATACATCTTGCCATACGTAGAATCCTGTATAGAAGAGCTTCAGTCTCAGCTCGAGAAGCCGATGTGCCTCCGGTGGCACGCGAACATCGCCCATAAACACGTTGTTACGTCCAGATGCCTGTATAGCAAGCACGCTTCTCAAGAACTCGCCCGTCCGTGAAGGCAACTGCAAACCTTGACGCATTGGCTCGCTCAAGAAAAAAAAAAAGTCTATCCTTTTCGTCATTACGTTGAACGCTAGCAAAATGCATACGTTGCAAACGCGTGTCAGCCTGAGATCTGCTCTCACGCATTCGGGCAAACACTGAGTGGGAAACATGGAGTATATTTAGCACATGCTGTCTGGCTTAAATACGCTGGATGTCTGGTAAACTCCCTGGATAGTGTTGAGCTTATGAATCAAGAAACAAAACCAATAATTCCAGCTCTTTAAATGAAGGACTGCGGTTATCCCATTCATATATACATGCACCGCGCGTTGCTGAAAACATTAAAAGTAACGGTCAAAGCGGAAGGAATGTAATTTTAGCGTCACAAGACTGAATACTGGGGAGTTAATACACGGTCGCATGTTACTCATATTCTCAGTTACTCCAACTATCGGCAGTTCTACCTTTTTTTAAAAATATAAATCGATATAAGTCAATACAGATAAACCACTAGTTGAAAACCAGCGTAACAAACACGTACGCAAGAAACGGGGAGTACATATGAATTAGGCTCGTTTTGTGCTCGTCCAGCATTCGTCCGGTCTGCCACTTGGTATACATTCTGCTGGTTACCGTTTCAGATGTTTAATTTCAGCACACCCTACAAGCTCAGTAGATTATGTAGCGAGTGAATTAAGAAGAAAGTAAGAAAACAGCCTTGTCTCAAGAAAAAAAAAAAAGCCTTCTCCATTATGTGTGTCGCTGCGTGCATATTGCGCGCTTATGATATTCCGTTCACGCGTAGTCGCTTCGCTGGTATACTTCCGGAAGACGCTTAAGTTACCTCATGCCAGGCCCGTAGCCAGGAATCTTTTCCGGGGGGAGGAGGCCCACTTACTGAAAACCTTGACTATTTGAGAAAAACACCTATTTTTATTATTTATTTTTGGCAAAAGCACCTACTTCACCAAAATTTCGAGAGGGGGGAAGAGGCCCATTCCCCCCCCCCCCCTGGCTATGGGCCTGCCTCATACACTGTGAGTATATGGCTGATTCACTAGAAGGTTCAGCGTGCATGGGCATATTGCCAATCGCTATCAAAGGTACAAAGGTTACGGGCGCGCTCCTATCTTCAAAGGTTACATAATAATAAGACAACGACGTAAGCAGGCATTTATACTTGAAGATTTTGGTATATCTTCACACGCGAAGACGGATGCGTCAGCTGCACTACTGGAAAATGGGCGTTGGATATTTCTTATACAGCGCTGTGTCTGCAGTCTTTAGAATGTGCGGTTTTGTGCATCGCTTTCCTTGCACTAAGATGGTTATCCAAAGCAAGCACCTTGTTAGTGTTTCTGTGGCGAAGTCTCGCACTGTGTGTCTTCTGAAGCCTGGTACGCTTACAACTACTAAACCGATAGTAAGCCAGGAAGGAACGCACAAACGGCATCGCTATTTTCTCTTATACAGCTCGTATGCTCGAAGTCCGTCAGAGGACTGGCAAAAAAAAATAATAAATAACCGTGCTCGAAAACAGTTCGCACTCATGCGCTCGGAGGCCAAGTGCATCGGCCAGCACGCTCCCTCGCGAGCGCTGACTGCCACCGGCGCCGATCGTGCTCGCGATCATGTGGGAAGGTGCGGTTCATTCGGGGAAGCTTCAAGTGGCCCGATAAACTCCGGCGCCGCTGACTTGACTAGAATGGGGCGACAACAAAACGCCCCCTTCCGTATTCTTCGCTCGCCAAATATACCCTTTTCTTCCCCACGGGTCCCTCCCAGTCGAGAATGGGGAGGCGTCCCTCCCCCGGCTTCCTGTAGTTTTTACGGATGTTGTTTCTTTTCAATGGAGTCCGCGAGCGCGCGCCCCGACGCATTGTGCTCCAGGCCCAGAGCATAAACACGAACCCCGCTGAGCGGTGGAGACCTCAGTCTGGCCCTGTGTGTATTATACCGTCCACGCTCGTCGCGGTCGCTCCATTGTTGAACGGTGTTGACTCGCACGCGCTTGCTCTTTTTCCCGCTTCACCGTCGGCTTCCTCGCCTCCTCTTATCGCCTCGAGGCAGAGAAGTGCCTCCTCGCTCTACTCGGCAAAAGAAACACACAAACGCTTCCGAGTGCGCGCTCATAAAAGCTGACCGCTTCAAGAGGTGCTAGTGTGAGAATATGCTGGAAAATAGCACGAACAATGAGCGCTAATGAAACTTTTGTTTGGAGCGAACTCCACGTCGCGCTTAACGCCGCCGCGTGTGGCGTTCGCACGTTATTGTCCTAGACCGCAGCATGCGCCGCCATTTAGGTGCACTTAAGTAAAACGCCTGCCGGTTGCGCTGTCAGTTGTGTCACGCGTATCAGAGGACTCGCGTAATTAAACGCGGTAATCGTTGCGAGATATTGCTACAGCAGAGTTTTTTGATGTAACGTGAACAAGAAAGGGATTCGTTAAATAGTTTATAATGATAAATCAAGCTCTGCTCATTTGGGACACCCTATAGATGATGTATACAACCGCGAAACTTTCTGACGTTTTTTGCTACGAAGCCGAGACCAAAGACTTCACACCTTGGTTGTGACACAAACGCGCGCGCAGGCTATGTGGTCGCCGCGCTTACTCAATAATGCTCCACGGAAACTAACATGCTGACATTTGATAACTGACGTGTTAACGGTGCATACTTTGAGATTTTAAGCATTAGACCTGGAGGAAATAATAAATAGGAAATAAATAGGAGGGAATAAATTTACGAACATTTTCATTTGTAGGTTTTATTTGCCAATGACTTCCCTAATAATATATGCTACGCAATAGGACCGAATCACGGTGGACCGAATGAAATACTCTCTTAGGAACAAATCTAGGATAAGAGGTTTTTGTGAATAGCGGCCCAGGCCTAAAAATAACGGTCGCGCTTCGTCATGGCTTTGACTATAGTACATAATTTCTTGTCAGCACACAGGTGTAGTGCTTGTGAATTAGGAGTCATTGCCTGCGTTCGTATAAAGAGATGAGTGGTTTCAGCGCGATACAAACGAGGACAGAGGTAAAGAAGGGGCACGAACACAGCGTTGGCGTTCGTGTCCCTTCTTTACCTCTGTCCTCGTTTGCATCGCGCTGAAACCACTCATCATGTTTACTACATCCAACTCGCCCAAATATCAGTTCTTCGTATAAAGCTCTCACGCTGGTACTCATTAGTAAGAGCCAGTTCCAACCAACGGTGACATTGGCCACATAATTAGCGAAAGCGGTCGGCAACGGCAAACATCGCTTACAAACCAAAATCATTGTGGATTGTGTTCCAGACTCGCAGAACTTTGGGCGCCTATTCACAAAACATTCTGTATACGCTAGAACGGTCTGCAAACATTTACACTGGTCAGTCGCAGTTGCCGTCGTAACACTGCCGGATGCAACCCCTCACAAACAGTTCTTGCAAACCAAAATCTTCTCGAATCTGGCCGAATTCACAAAGTGTAGGTGCTTATTGTCATCGACCAGCCGGCTTCGATAATATGTCTATCATCGGGACTGGCTGAAGAATTCTCTTACGAACAATTCTAGCATAAGACGTTTCTGTAAATACAGACCATACAGGTCTGTCCAGATTCAAAAAAAGCATTAGTTGGCGAACGCGGTTTACAAGAGCGGGCGTCTCATGAAAACATCACCGTGACCAAAAGACTTACTGAATCTGACCCTCGTTGCGTAAACCGGTTCGTCCAATCTCATCAGCTAATTGACTTTCGTGATTGGTGACTGGCGCATGGCCCAAGGCGAGCCTTTTGCGTAAGCGGAGTTATCCGGGCCCTCGGCCTCTGGCTGGTGATCTTTCGATGTCGAGACAATATTCAGCGGCCTCCAGCAATGTTGTAAGCAAAGCGGCTCGTCGATCGCCGTCAGCGCGCGAGTTGTATCAACCTCCCGGCGAGGTCGCGTCACAAAGACGCACGCCACTATGCCAGGCGTTGTGCAAGGGCGGACATCTGGAGCCGGCGAATGGGCTCCAACAAAGGGGACCCCCGCCGATCGAGAGTAGACTCTGCAGCAAACGATGGCAATCGCTGCGTGTCGCGCGGTGAGTCCGGCCGCTGACTCTTGACACTTTTTAAACGGCGCGGAAGAGCAGATCAGGCTCCGATTTGTCACGGTAGGAGCCACTCCGGCCACCCCGAACAAAACGCCGGCGACTGCTTTTGTAGCGTCGGGCGTGCGCTGATCCAGGGTGCCGATAGCGAGTGGCACCGCGATCTTTATCGACTTCAAGCGCGGCGAATAATAATTGACAGCCGCGAATAGCGATTTCTAGCTGCCGAGAGATTGGCCACCGAGATTAGGTTTTATAGGGTTGGCCCCGCGCTTTCGCTGCTAGCGGCAGTTAAACGGTTTTTGACACTTTATTCGTGACCCTCTTTATCGGCTAGCAGCATCGGGAAAATTCACGCCGTGTCACTGGGATCCTTGTCGGGGCGGCCATTTTGGTAGCCCGGCGCTCCGCCGGATTTCCACGGTCGAAATAAAACGGGCATTATCCATCACCGGCGCGAGGATGCATGCCGCTGTCGTCTACGGGGACTCCTCAAGGATGGCGCGCTCTGGGTGTTCTGCGCGGCAACAAAAGGCCCCGGGCGCCAAAATATGCTGCACATAAATATTCGTGCCGCTTGAATCGAACCGTGTGTCGGGAACCCCGAGCCCTTTCCGAGAATGGCGCAACGAATCGGCCTGCTCTTGGCTGTCGCATTCCCCTGGCCGCATGTATACACGGCTGAGCCAAATTTATACTCCCCCTCTTACAAACCGCATTACGCCGTACTGTTCATCCTCCGGCATTCATCATGCGATTGCCGAAGGATATAGACTCGATTACCATTACACTGAAATTTGAAGCCGTCCCGGGCCTCGACATGTGTGGCGTTTCCTACATACATCTTGAACCTGACACTCAAGCAACAAACTATATATGACGGAAGCCAAACGCCCGTCCGCGGTTTCCGACACTGCCATCGAGCTCCGGGCCAAGAAAATCGCGGAAAGAAAAGAAAAGCGACACCACTCAGGCGCTTCTTTTTCCACACCACCTCGTGGACGGAGCGTATAGCCGCGCGCGGTCAGCGCTGGCTCCCCGGACTAACTTACATATATGGCTTGCGACAGGCACAGGGTGCTTGCTATCAGTTCCGCAACGCTTTTCGTTGCTGGTCTTGGTTTCGCCATTATTTTGCACTGCTGATTAGAAGATACGCTTTAGCGTTGTATACGGCTTGTGAACGCCACGTCTAGGTTCACGAACACATGTGAGTCAAAGCACATACTGTTTAGGAAACATGGCCAGCAGAAGTCTGATTCGGCAACGAAAAATTGTCTTAACTGCCTTCGGTGAAGCTTTCTCAATAGTTTATTCGCGCTCAGCTTGACTTCGCAGACGAAGTGTGGTGAAGATTAGCGGGCACCGCAGCTGTTGCCGACTGCAGTCACATGTCCCTAAATGCATGTGGCCGACGACAATTTCAGCCACCATATGCCCCACTACGGATAGGGACGTTTAATATTTGTGGCATCACTGAAAATGACAACATACTCGCGTTGCCAAGCTTGATAAGCTGTACTGTTAGCATTTCATACGCAAATGATCTTGTGAACTCATAACTACTTTATTTGCTGCTGTGGTATCTTAAAGGAGTAATAAAAAGACACAGTTTCGCCGCAACGGCGAAGCAATGAATGCGATAGCAATAAATTGGAATGTAACGCGAAGAACGGAAAGCAGCTCGAAATTGCCAGCGCGTCGCTCGAGCCCAAAGGACGCAAGAAAAGAACACACACAGGACGAGCGCGAACTATCATGCGTCACAACTCGACACTTGAAGCGCACTGCTCAAACATAAAGCAGGACGCACGAAACGAACGAACAGGTACACACAGGACGAGCGCGAACTGTCACAGTTGTTACTTATTAAATGCGAAGCATTTCTTAACGAACCTCTGGCACTTTGAGCGTTTCTATCTACGTATCTATCTATCTATCTATCTAGCCGCCTACGCATGGGTGCTCTCATGATCGCCTCCTTAACTTGGTGTTGACCAAAATCGGCATGGGAGGGTAAGATGACTTGACGAATATGACTGTGTGGTCATGACATGAATAACGTGAAAATCCTGTCGCGTACGTCGTCAAACCCTTTCCTCCACGCACGTGTGGCACATACCCGTTTACCACCGGCCGCGGAGTACGGGTATGCGCCACAGGTGATTGACAGTTTATATCTATACCAGGAACGGCGAGAACAGCCATTGGTAATTGAAATGCGAGAGCGTTAAGAAAAACCGACGGCGGCAGCGTTGACCCGACGAATGAAAAGAATAAAAATCAGGATTCCAGCAGGAATCGAACCCAAGCATATTGCGTGGCAATCAGGTATTCTACCACAAAGTCACGCCAGGTCTACAAACTGGCTTGGAAAAAACAGCCTATGCAGGCGTAATGGCGGTGCAATGTCAGTTGTGGTTGTGGTGCTGGGTATCTAATTTTACAAGAAAGCAATAAACACTACATATATAGTCCTACAATACTGGCGTCATATCAGATTAACGTCCGTGATTCCAGTGTTGGCTCCGCTTTTATAGCAGTCTAATAAACATTCCATTTGTATTCGTATGATTTAGCAAGCTATATTGAAGCATATTGCTCGACCCCGGGGGAATACATTAAGTTACGTATGATATTCAAATAATCGCAGCGTAATGTGCACTTAGTCCGTTAGAACGACGCAGTGTCCTCTTCATTTCTAAGGATGCTGGGTGATGGCCTCATGCTGACCGATGATGATGACATATTGATTGACAGCCGCTTTGTAGACTAGGCTACGTAGGTCACATACGCCCAGGTAGTCTACGAATACGACAAGCGCCATCCACTGATGTTGGTCTACGTAGCCCTATCCAGGCCTACCAGCCTCAATAGCCTAAACCTCTCCAACGCGATGGGTGACTTCAGATTCCGACATGTCGCCAGCTCTATAGACAGACAATTTGTCGACGAAATTACCGCGACATCCACGATTTCTAACAGCTGTACTATAACTCATTTTTCACTACATATGTACCCCTCGCCACCGCGATCGCGACCGGATACGATAACAAGTCATGACCAGCTGCTTGTGCTCTCTGATCACGGTGATGGTGACCTTGTTCAAGAATTGTTAGAAACCCCTTCCACACACGCACGCGGGTTCGTGAAATGTGCGCGCTTTCTCCACGATAACGGAGAAGTATAAACACTACATATCAGCTTACCGCTTCTGGTGTTGGTAATACACGTTGCTGTTGGCAGCGTTACCCAACTGTAAACAACTGGTTTACAACACATATGCGGCTCTTCAACATATATGTGTGCGTATAAAATTCATACAAATCTTTAGCGTCATTTTGTAAGGCTTCGCTCAGTAAAAAAAATTACGCCACAGTCACCTTCCCGCCGCATGCTTCGCATGACATCGACTCCCACGGTACGTGGGATCTGCCATTTTTTTTTGTGTCGCTGCTTAATGCTTTCCTTACTGTATTTTTTTCTGTTTGAACAGCGCGCTCCTTTCGCAAACGCGACCGCTGCAGCGAGCGAAGTGACCTTCGTACGCTCTGTGACTTCAGCGCGGACATCGCGGGGAAAGCACAAGACATACAACCCCCCGCTCCACCCCCCACCCTCCCGGCCGCCCGCTTCTTTCCTCGAGATAAGCGCACGAAGGCGACCACGCCCTGTAGTACCATCTTTCAGCCTCAGGGGCGGCGCCAGGATTTTTTTACTGGGGGGGGGGGCACCCACGACAAGTGGGTTCCTTCAGGGGGGGCAGAGAGGCTGGGAACATATGCATTGTATTTTGACTATGCTTGCTCTTGGGGGGGCAAAGGGGGGGGGCAGGCGGAAATTTTGGGGGGGCTGGAGCCCCCCCAAACCCCCCACTGGCGCCGCCCCTGTTCAGCCTGCTAACGGCGAGCTATTTATATACACCATTTACTTCAGCATGCTTTCTTAGTTACCACATAGATGACGCGACGTGTGCAGGTGGCGCGCTTTAAAGGTCGTCGCCCCGCTCTTGCATGCGAACGCCATTGCTCTTCACCCTACAGGGCGTGGTCGCCTTCGTGCGCTTATCTCGAGGATAGAAGCGGGCGGCCGGGGGGGGGGGGGGGGGGGGGGGAGCGGGGGGTTGTATGTCTCGTGCTTTCCCCGCGATGTACTGTTGGTGGCCTAACTGCTAACGGCGCGCGCTGCAAAGCGAGAGGTCGCCTGTTCGATTCCGCGCGTCGGAAAGTTTTTCTGAAATATTTTTATTTGTGGCTTTTATATATATATATATATATATATATATATATATATATATATATATATATATATATATATATATATATGTATATATATATATATATATACGGTGCATGACGGCGGTGACGGCGACGGCAAAAAACAGCCGAGACTGTCCATATAATTGCTATCGCAATAATAATTGCTCGGGTTTTACGTGCCGAGACCATGATATGATTATGAGGCACGCCGTAGTGGTGCACTCTGGATTATAACGTTGACTACCAGGAGTTTTGTAACGCGCACCTAAATCTAAGCAAAGGGTTTTTTTTTTTTTTTTTTTGCATTTCACCCCTTCAAAACGCAGCCCCCGTGCCCGCAAATCAAACCTGCGCCCTCGAGCTCGGTAAGACATATCTTAATGTAGCTGTTACAAGCTCTGCGCAATCGCGTACATGAGCCTTTTATGGTGCGTCAGGTATATATACTGTCGGCGTGAATCTTCGAAACGTTCTGCCGTAATTATTAAGAATTAGTTCAGTCAATAAAACTGTTCCTTCATACATCTCAACTCTGACAAGAAAAGGGGATGTCCCATGGTTGTAGTGCGAATTTAATTGTCCGTTTTATTTGTCCCAGTGTGTCCGAGTATATACAGACAAGCGTGTGTACAGGGATCTCTTATATAACTCACAAAAACGTACAGGCGACTCCAGACATGATCGCAACGACATTCATAAAAACTGGTTGGCACTGTTTCAGGAAGGCTTTGAGTGGACCAGTATATTGTCACGCAGCCGTGACGATGAAGGGACGTGAACGACAGGATGAGGAGCAAGCGCAACAAATCCATTATTTGACTGGGGCTGACCTGCGCCCGGAAAAAACAAGTGAACCACCGTGCGGTCTGCAAACTACCCGGTGCCTATACGGCGGCGCTCAATTTAAGGACGAGGGGCGTTTCCGATAAAACGCGGCACGAAGTTGACGCATCACGCGTTCATGATGGAGCGCAGACACGTCACAAGCAAAGTGATAAGGATGACAAGTGATCGCGGCAATATGGTTGCCGCGATCAAAAACGCGTGAAGTATTCACGCGTTTTTGCTAAAGTCACCCGGAATGGTGACCTTGCAATTGATGCAGTCACATGTGCTGTAGCCCCCAACGTTACTCTATAGTTTTCTCCGTGTGTATCTTCCTGCTTTGATGCACTTCCAGCGCTGAAGCAAAAAAGGAAGAAAAAAAAAAGTATGCAGACATGGAAAGAAACAGGGACAATGAGAACGCTGGTTCTCACTGTCTCTTTTTCTTTCCATGTCTGCATGTTTTTTTGTTTTTTTTTTCCTTTTTCGCTTAGGCGCTGGAAGTGAATCAAAGTTCAGTATTCCAACTATATAGCCAAGCAAACTGCTTCAAGTATCTCCCTGCTCAGTGTTTTACTAACGGCAGTTGTCTATATGTAAGCTAAAAAGCATATCGCATTTCGCTTATGCATAGACACAACTTTTTGGACTCAGCTGCTAACGCCGTAAGTGTAAATGAAAGCGCGTTATACGCATAACTTCTGTATACTGGAAGGGCGTGCCGTAGTCGTCTTTAAAGCTTTATTTAACTTACTGTAATGTGAACAACGTGACAAGTTCAGACTGCTAAAGGTATATATATATTCTGGAATAGGCTGCTACAATATCGCACTAAAGCAAGTCTATCATGGTTAGCAGTTGCTCCAGTGCCCGAGACACATAGCTGCTTAGCTGATATGAATTCTTTCCATATTTTTAAAGCACCGAGTCCAGAAGGTAAGTACTAAAGGCAGTACGTAGGCAGCGTAGTGCCTTCAGCTGCCATTATCATTGCTATTCATAGAGCTTCGATGTCAGTGCTCGTTGAACTACTCGCGCAGTTTTCTTATAAAATTTCTTTGATCCTCGTCTTATCAATATTTCTTATTTCCAAAATTGAACATCACTGTATATCCACGCTTATTTACGATGCAGCGGGCAGGAAGCCGCGACAGATCCCCTGCTTACGAAGCTACGCAGCGGGAGGAGGGAATGGGGCCGAGGGCAGCCCTGAATAGGAATATACATATATATGCAATAAATATCGCCTTTACGTCTTCATCCTCGTCGTTTCGTCGGTACACGGTGACCATGGAGGGAGGCCGGGAACAAGCTCCCCGTGTCGTAAACCGCCCGTCCGAATCCGATCGCACCTGGACGAAGAAGGCGCTCGATGACATTGGTACCGCGCAAGCGGAGCGCGTGCGAAACCGTTGGCGAGCCCAGCGTGCACCGGGCTCATTTCGGTGGCGCATAGTAATCGCCGCCGCACAGCCCCCCTCCTCCCCTCCTACAAGAAAGCGTGCCTCACGCTGCCCTCGTAATCGTTTCGCGACCTGGACGGCCTCGCAGCGACATCCGGCTAATGAGTGTTGCTCCAAATTCAATTACAAATTCCCGAGCAGTTTAAGCAGCACCTGCCGATTTGTCGACTCCGCCTTGGTCCTTCGCTCGTATAATGGCCGCAGCAGCGCAGGCGAGGCGCGCCGTCTGGCGTGCAGCACGCGGGTCCGCGCCGCCATTGTAATGCCCGGCCGCGGCAAGGTGTGGGGTCCTAATTGACGCCGTCTCATCCGCGCTCGTCCGTCTTGTGGCGGTAAGCGCCCGCAGACACGTTTCTGGCCCCAGCTGCGGTGTGATGCGCCAGGAGGTCGGACGGACGCGCGCCGCTTCTCTCGGGCCAGTCCCACGCGAAAAAACAAAACGCTTAATAGCGACGCGCTATTGATAACAGTCTTTCGGGGCAACGAGGCGTCGCATTCCGCCAAAATGCCGCCGCTTTTGCTGGGAATACTCCCCCCCTTTTTTTCCCTTAGCGCCCGTCGGATGAATGCTCCGAGCGCCTCTTGTTAGGGGCAGCGGCCGTCGCCTCGTACATCTCCCTGTCGTCACAGAAGCGTGTGTCGGCCAGTAGCCTCCGGGGGCCGCGCTCGATGCCAACCTGTCCGTTAGATTTCGCACCAATCCACGCTGTTTCGCAGGGTACGTGCGAAAAATGTCGGATCAATCATGCCTCGACGAAAATATGAGCGGCAACTTCGCCGGACGGCGGCATTTGTGCTCGCGGGACCATGAATATTTCAGCGCATGCGTGGATCTCCTGTGAGGCACCTCGGCCTCGATATGTGACCTCGTTATCATGGGGCTCGCTCTTACGCCGTTCTGTCCTTTATTATCTTATTCCGAGGGAAGAGGTAAATTAAGGAATACTGGCACCATTGATGTCGAAAATGAGCATCCATATCTTTAAGTGCCGTACTTCCGGCACTCCATCATTCTTCCCCCTCAGGAGGAATTTGCAACCCTATAATTTGTGCTTTCTTGTACGAGGCCGATACCCGCCCCCTATCCCTCCTCCCGGATTTTTTTTACTATCCATCATTCAGAGCATAAGCAGTACGTGGTTCTGCCTGATTTCACACATGGAAGACATAAAACAGGTCTAATTTTATTTTTAACAAAGCAAATTGTTAACGATGACTACATTGTTCCAATTCCGCAATTCTTTACGCAGGAGTATACGTATGAAATAATAAACGAGGATAATTCTTGATTCGTGTAACTTACTTTATCAACGTGACTCAATACATTTATTTTTTTTTTCTTGAAAAATAGCGTACGATGGGCTGAGTGCCTAGGTATTTAGGGTTAACAGCGCGAACGGCACACACTGAGAGAATCACGGACGCCGTGGGTCCGGATGATCTGGAGCAACAACGTACGTGATGAGGGCATGGTTAAGCGGAGCCTCCGGTAAACTGTACCCTCCCGTTGGAACTGCAGGATTGACTGCTAGCAGAGACAACCGGGGATGAACGTGTGACCTCACACACAAGACGGAACGTTCAACACAACTACAGGTTGCGCCAAACATTTCGACTGATCGGCTATTATAGTATAGTATAGCTATAATTCTTTTGTTGACGCTACATGGTTCACGTCGCGCAAACTATATTCTACACTTAATATTTCCATGGCACATCCTGTGGGTTTCGTTATTTCAGTTCTGACACATTTGGGGGAAGAATAAGACGACTGAATCACGCTAACTTGGTACAAAGGCTCGCGATGTAAAATTTCCACAGAATTTGTCCGTGTGTGAGCTTTGGTGCCGAAACAAACACGCACATACAGAAATAAACTCGGGAATAGGCAAGAAGGTCAGTCAGACGCAAGTCCAGTTTCCCACCTTACGCAGCGGAAAAATGTTTTAAGCGATCGGATAGATGAAAAATAAAGGAAGGAGAGAAAACATCCGGGGCTGTAGATCGGAGAGAAAGGGAACTATGGGAGGTAAGCTAGACTTAGTCTAGTCCATCGTTGTAGTTAGCATCATTACCAACTAGCCCGATCAAATTATCTGTGGTCAGGCCTGCCCCTCAACGCATGGGGAGGGGAATGCGCAATAAAAGAGAGAGAGAGAAAAGGCAAGTATTCAAATTAACATGCACATTGGACGAGACACGGCGTTTCTATGGTTTCTATTCAATCGCCCACTGAAGTCTGTTCACCTGAAGAAGCACCCGTGTGCATTTCTGTGATAATGAGCTGTGAAACAAGGCTTAGCTTAGCCTCGGTAAATCATCCAATCGACCAGTTTGCTCAATGCGCATTGGAGATGGTCTGCATTGTTCGTCGAAGCGAGGAACAGTAGCAGGCGCGGAGATTGATGGCCTCTTCACATTTGAACTAAGCGCGCGTCGGTGATTTATCCATTCCAACGCGATAGCCAGCCACTCTGACCCGCAGCCCATGGACACTGTTGCATCACGTCTTGCACGTCTTGGTAGCTGATATTGCAATTGGCGGTTGGTCATTGGGGTCAGCTGACCTCAAGAACTGGATCAACACATGCATCCCACTTGAGTTTGTGATGCATGTGGCCACAGTCCAGGTACCTGTATCTGTTGTGACTGATAATGTTCGGCAGTCCCGCTGCTCTGTTGTGGTCCGGAGTAGAAGGCGTGGATCGTCCTATCCGGAAAAGATGCACTCGAGATGTTCGACGGAGTTTTCATGGCTACACTTGTCGTACGACTGTCGCGACGTGCTTTAATTTACGTGTATCTTGCTGTAGATGAGACTGGTCACTACGGGAGCAATGCTGAATATTACTATAGTGCTATAATATTACCGAGGCTTGCGCGTGAACCCATGGAACTTCTAGCTCTACTGCACTGGGAGCAGCGCTGTGGTTTGTGCTTCTATTCTCTTCGTCCGCGTCGTCGTTGCGCTGTTTCAAAATGTTCAAGCACTGGGAGCAAACACGAACGCAATGCATACAAGCTGACTTCCTTCTTTCGCCATCTGTTTTCTCCTCCCCAAGCGTATAGTGTAGCCGCCCAGGCTTGACCTCGGTTAACCTTTCCCTCTCTCTCTGCAATGTACAATTTCACGTTGCATGCGCAAACTGAATTGTTTGTTTATTGAATTAACTAAAAAAAAACAGTGTTTCTCCGCCGCTGTCTGCAGACTTGCTACTGGCAACAGCGTCATAATCTTTTTTAGCGTTGTAGCTGCAGCCGCACAAGCAGAGGCGCTAAAGCCTGCTAGGTTATTATAATTTTTTTTTTTTTTGCTCTCCTTGCTATACGTCATACGTTGTCAGCGCCATCTGCTCAAGATGCGAGATACGACGTATAGCGCTGCGCGTGTGTATAACACCACATGAACTATACCTAGTTTAATAGCGGCCGTTAACGATACACGTTGCAGTGAAGCCCTTTACTGAACTGGGACCCAAGTATTTCGGAGCACTTGTTCGATCATATCTTCGAGCCATAGTCAAGCCCCCAACGAGTGCCGCCGCCACATTGCGCGCAGCAGCCGTGCCTGTTAGCCCAGCGGGAAGAGGCGGCAAGGAGTTCTTTCCGGGCGCATCGCCTGCGGGCCGGCGGCGGGCGGCGGCCGCGGTGTGGTTACATGCGGGCACGGCGGGCGCGTATTATACGACGCGTACGAAGCCGTCGCCTCGAGCGGCGGCATAAATTCCATTAGGCTTTGAAAGACGCGCCGGCGCGGGTTCCTGATCCGAACTCGCCCTGGGAGTGCGACGAGCGAGCGACTGTAAAACCGTGCGTGCCGCAACATCGGGTCGCTCTGTCTGGCTGGCTGCCGCGCACTTTAGCGCGCCCCGTGAGGCGGCCGATGATCGAAGATCCGCGACGCCCGTGCGCGCAAAGGGGCGAGGATGAACAAGGAGCCGCAGGCCCTGCCGGCAGGCATGGCCGCCATTTCCTTCTTTCTCGAGGTGCCCCCGCGATGTGACCCGCAGATAGACTTCACCACTGGCGTTTATTTATCGCCTCGTACGTTATGAAAGCTTCCTCTTAACACCTCCCTCTCGAGGAAGCCAGAGACAAGGCACACATTGTGTGACTAAGTGTTTTCGTCGTCGTCCGCAACGCCCCGCCCGGTTGGGCACCTCGTGCTGCTGGGTGGCACTGACTAACTTACGACCCGATAAACGTAAAATGCGGCCCGAGGAGAAACAATCTGAGCAACGAGGAGAGGCTCCGCGCGGACTTGACCTCTTCCTCGGTTTTGATTAATTCCGAGGCCGCGTTCGTTCCGTATAGTCTCGTGCACGCCGCCTGTACACGCTGAACTCTTTCGAAGAAAGAGACGCGCACCGAGTATATTCCATGTGCAAGCAAAAACTGGTTCTTCCAAAACCACATAGCGTACAGCACCTACCTTGAATTGGGATGCGAGATATCCGTCTCCTTTTATCGCTTAAACGAGAAGAACACACAACACCACATCCGGCGTTTCGAATCGTGTATTAGGACATGAGTTTTCAGAGATACCTGCTATAGATGAAGTCTTACTTCATTTTTTATGTTTACTTTTGTCTCTTTTTCTTTTTTTCTCTTTTTTACTTCTTATGTCTGAAATGCCAATGCTGTTGCGTTAAGCGGAGCTCTCAGTTGACACAACGTTGCTGATATCATCACATCGCTTTATATAGGCTGCATAATTCAGCTGCGTAACAGCAGAAATAATTTCTGCTGTTTGATAAGATATCATATAGTTATATTATTAACTTATATACGTATATACTTATCAGTGCTGCCTATTGGTACGCTGATGTGCTGTAGTGAAGCTCACCAAATGGCGGAAGGACCAATATCCAAAATTACTGGGCATGTTTACGATCAGAAGCGTCAGCTACAGGTGGGGTTGGGTGGGGAGGGGGCTCTCCCTACCGGATCCCATACCTTAGCAGCCCCAATTAGGGGCTGCATTTTGTATAACACATGCATGTATTATATTGCTGAAATGAACACAAACCAACTTCTGAATTTTGATCACAATGACATGTATTTAATTTGTGTACCTCAGTCTAAATGCACAGTGCTATCAATCCGGCTCTGTCACCACCGCCCCACCCCACCGCCCCTCTTCGGGCAAATGGAAAACCTACTTTTTCTGCTTACGATTGCAAACTCGTAAAGAAATCGCGAATGAGAGATGCAGTGCGAAGGTACCAGACTGGACGTGTTAGTTTTTACGTCCTGACATATAAATTCAATCCCTCTGTCTGTAATCTGTTCTAAGGCACTGAAGCGAACATCAGTGTGAGCGTTCGGAGACATTATTAATCGGAAAACTTTAATGGGAACCGCATTGACAGGTATTTAGCAAGTGTATATAGACTAGTTGCTCATTCGAACATTCGTGCATAGTGGCAGCGCGAGAAAATTAAACAAGAGACAAGCGCTTGTCTTGTGTGCATGTGTCCCTTCTTTAATCTTTCGCGCTGCCGTTACGCACGAATGTTTGGCTGGTATGTATGCTGCACGAGCCCTGCACAAAAAGTATAGAAATACAGCCGCTATAAGGCGCTTGGTAAGCGTGAAAACGCGCAAAAAAAAAGTGCCGGTGGCGACGCCACCTTGAAGCTCCCGCACCAATCGTCGTGACGTCATGGATTTTCATGGCGTCTGCTAGGGCATACGTAGTTCCTAATCGGTAAAAATGAAGTACGTTATTCTCCGAGTGGGCCAAAGACTTAACCTAGCAAATTTCAGTAAATTTCGTTAAAATGCGAAAAAAAAAAAAACAACTTGAAATCCGTTACGTCGCCTGCCAAGATCTCGGCGCTAAGTTTAAAAATGAAACCTCGGCCTTGATTTTCTCTTGTATAAGTAAGCCTATGGTGGTAAATTAACGGCAGCAGAGTTTTCAGAGAGTAATTTGCCAATCTAAAATGACTCGTTGTTTCACTTTAGTGTTCCTTTCAAGCAGAGACGCCAAAATTACTCCTAAAAAGAAATTAAACTATATTTTAAATACTTTTCCAGAATTTTGTAAAATGGAATTAAATTACAATAAAAGTTACAGCTGGCCGAAAGTAATCACAGTGCATTACTATTACTTTTGAGAAGTAACGAAATTACTTCGAAAACGAGCAAAAGTTATTCAAGCAACGTTATTCGAGGCTTCAAGATCGAATGCTAGCGACTTTTCTGTGGGCCTGCTTCGTTCCCACGCTTGAGGTTCGGCATTCAGATTAACTTGTTTATGCCATTTTCCTTTCCTTCTCTGGTCATTTTTTTATGCTGTAAGGGAAGCAGACAAGATATAATTTAGGCAAAAGTAGTTGGGAAAGTAAAGAGTAATTTTCTTGAATTTACTCACTCGAAGTAATTCATTACTAAATTATCAGTACACAAAAGTGATCCATTAAGTCGAATAACTAACTACTTCACCAGCAAAAGGCAGTTGTAGTGAGTGATTGACTTTCACTTGGCCTCTGCGACGCATGGATGTGGCGTAAGTCGAGAAGTGTCCTGGGCAGGCCCGTAGCCAGGATTTTTTTTTTTTTTTTTTTTTGGGGGGGGGGGGGGCACTTGCTGAAAACCTTGACTATTTGAGAAAAACACCTATATTCATTATTTATTTTTCGTAAAAAAACCTACTTCACCAAAATTACGGCGGGGGGGGGGGGGAGGGGAATTACCCCATTATGGCTTGCACAGGTACAGCCACGAGGGACCGTATAGTAAAGAGACGTTGTGGGCGCGAGCATACGGACGAAGTGTTGAGAGATGGCGCAGCGGGAAGCCACGTAGTCGACGAGCGGACGCATCTACAGGCGCCATATATGCAAGTTGTCTGTATACAGAGGAATATATTCCTCTTTTAAGAGCGTTAAAAGATACCGTCACCACTACATTGTTCTTACTGAAACTTTGTGGCAAGGTTGCGTGTTTTCTTCTTATTTAGAAACGCTGCATGCCCTGTTCGTCCGGATTTTCAGTGTGGAAGAGTCCGTGCCGTGACGTCATCCAGGCCTCCCGCCAGGCGGCGCCACCCCAACTTCTCGGGGCTGATAGGCAACGAAACACGACTACGTCACTGCTTCTTCCCTGATGGCTGCATAGGTGCCCATAGAACAGTGTTTATTGTTGTATTTTCCTGAACAACCAAGGCAAACTAAGAGGTCAAATACTTTAGTGAGAATTGCGGGTCAAAATATTCTTATTACGAGGTTTAAGAGAAAATAAGCAAGTGCTAAGCGCAGGAACGTTTTAAATTGCAATAAAAAAAAGAAGATAGCTACATCAAATACAGCGCGCGCGCCTTGAAGCCAGCTTACCGCATAAACACTCGCGCAATGTTCGGTAGATCACTGCAGCAGGCGCTGCGTGTACTAAGATTATCACGGTCCATCACATTGCAGCAAACTGTGCAAGCACTCTAGCTGTTGATGTAATGAGACCGTAAGTGATCGCAGAAAAACCGATACAGCGACTGGCGCATTTTTGAACTTCCCTTACATAAATGTTTGCCAATATATGGAAGATGAATTTGCAATTTCGCACTTCGGAGGAACTACCTCGACGAGCATATACTTCGCCTGCCAGGCAAATGGGAAGCTGCACAGAAGTGAGTAAGGCTCACTGAACGCTCTGAGGATTGTTTGAAATGTAGTCCACAAAAGCGTCACAGAAGTCAGACGCAGCCAGTGATCGCGTAATTCTGTGGTCACAGCGTTGAACTGATATTTTGCCTGTTTATAAAAAAAATATACAGGTGATTCTTTATGTTCTATGATATTTGACAATATTTTAAAAAAGTTGGGGGACGCTTAAGCTTCGCCTTTAAGAGTTGAACGCGGTATCGATATCCAGCCCCATCCTCATCGTGTTGTTTCGCTTGTCAACTCATTATGTTCAGTCGCCCGGTCTCTCTCTCTCTCTCGACATACCTATAGTAAATGTAAAGGTTTCCGCACTCTTCAACAGCACATTTATGACAACAGTGTACCCACTACGTGTGTGTAAGAGAATGCGCGCACTGTGTACGCCCTCTGTAATGGGTGGCATGCTTTAAACCAGCAGCTCGTTATGCAGTTCACATGGTGTGACGCCCGATGGCAATGTACGCTTGTACCCCGTTTGCTGCCATATTACATCTCGTACTGGGACACCTGTACACAAGACGCGTATGTTTGTGAATCACTAAAGCTAATTTCAGTGCAGTTCCAAGCAATGGGGTGGCTTTGTGGTAGAACACCTGCTTGCCACGCAGACTGCCTGGGTTCGATTCTCACTCGGACCTAAGATTTTTTATTTTTATTTTATATAAGATGATGATTTTTCGCTCACAACCAAAGACGCCGACGCCGACACCGGAATTTCTGCGGAACGAGCTATTTAACACTATCGCGTTAAAATGAAAAATTGCAGCCTAAAATGTGTACTGGTACTAACCTGGATAGGGAATGCACGGTACATTACAGAAATTTTACCCCGGTGAAAAAGCAGACGCAGCTTCAGGTTTTCCAAAAAAGTAGGCCGCGTACAGAATTTTTTCGTGGAATGCATCAACCATTGTGTCGCTGCGGTTTCTTTTGTTTTATTTAGGCATCAACTTGTGTAAGTAAACTTAACATATTTTTCCTCTTGCCCTTCTTATTATATATTAACTGCATGAATTGGAATATTCGTCGCCAGTATACGGCAACGACTTATCTCGTCTAATCTCAATAATAGAAAGTAGTTAGAGTAGCACGTGTTAGCGGCTGAAAAAAGTCGGGATGCGCGAGGTTAACCTGCCCAACTCTGGAAGGCAAAGAAATTTACCTGATTTGATACTGAAGTCTGGCGACGAAATTTGCCGGATATCAAAGCTGGTGACCGGGATCAACTCATCTTTGTAACGATAGCTGTTACGTATAGTCTCCCGCACTGTGAATCAGTTGTGCTCGGTGCGCAGGTGGTTTATTGCTAACACCATTTCTTTTCTTTCCTTTTTTTTTTTAGTATATGGAAGTCTAAGAAGTGTGTGTGCTGATTAAGGCTTTGCGTTCCCTTTGCTCTATTTTTCTCTTCTTCAAATATATTCCGATCTCAAGCACACTCCGTCCAAATTTCAACTACATTTCGCGTCCTAGAAACGTGCAGACGTCACGGGCACAGCCATTGATATGGTTGGACTCGGATTGCGCACCTGTTCTGGTATAGTTTACATCGCGCGTTAAAAACGTATACAGGATTTGTGTATGCGTGAGAAAGAGGAACAGGGGAGAGCAGAGAGGCAGTGAGCTTAGCTAGAAGAAAAAATCTGGTATATTACGGTGGGGCACAGGAGTGGGGCAGGTTTCAAGTTCAGAAAAAAAGATTGCCGTGGTTGAAGACGGTTAAACCAAGTTTGTAGGGCGATCGTTCGGTTTTGCTTGCTTTGGGTAAGGAAGAGACCATTGGTTTGCAGAGATGTAACTTTATTGCATGTCTTGGTTTAGACAAAGGGCGAAGAGAAGTCCACACACTTCGACTAAACACTGTGACAAGTGAGCCAAAGTGTTGCTCTACAAGACAGCACACAGGCGCTGCTCGGTGCCGTCGATGCTCTCGGCGCGAACGCGCAGTGCAACATGTATGCAGCCAGCGCCTGTGGCGGTGGCGGCACGAAAGACTCACCTTCAGCCACTGTTTGTTTTCGCGAGTGCGCCTCACAAGTGTTCGCTGAAGGTCTTTCGCCGGTGTCGACCTTGGCTGGGGTATAAGGTCAAACGCATGCACACAGCGTTTCCTGGGTTTGTACCGAGAGGAGTAGAGCTATCGCTCTAAAAATATAGTGTGCCAACCTGAAAGGTATGTGCGACTGTGTATGCGCCTCTCTTGTATGACAAAAAAACACGCAAAAAAAATGAAAATCTGTCCTGTACTTTGGCGGAATCGAAATCACGACATATACAAATAAATATTCAGGCATCTTTATCTGAATGTACACAAAAGCGCCACGTGAGGACTTCACGGCGGCACCGCTAGATGGCGCATTGTGTACAGAGGGAAGTGCGAAAGAGGTGCGCGGCTGCACACACGCTTCATACATGACGCACTTAAGCGGTGGTAATGTGGTGTGTCGATACATTGCTTCAATGCCAGTCTAATTATCGTCGACAGCCGTCGTAAGATTGTTTTAGCCGGAATTTTTAAAAGTTGTCCTAAATGAAAAGTGTATGTACTTACAACGTAATACATGCATACACTCCCACATATACATATATGCAGCAAATACAATGTAATACTACTAATACACTGCGCGTAAAATTACACGTATTTAGACAATACATAGGTTAAATAACATTATTTTTGCACTAGGTGACACTGACAATTATTAACTGAAAAATAATGCACGTTACATAGTTAAATAATAACGCAAGAACACTGAAAAAACGATCAATTTCAGCTTGAAGCGGACATCGACAAGAATGCGTAACTAAATACATCACTACAATTGCACCTTCATGTAACATGTTCATCATCTAAAAAAAAAAAGGTGGTTTCTCGGAGAGGTGGAACAACTCGATCAAGCTACCATTACGCAGCTCTTATTGAGCCGTTTCCGCCAGTACACTCATTTTGTAAACAAATTGCTTAAGTCATAAACATAACGTGCTTAAAAAGATACGTGCTACGTATTTAATTTAATTTAGCGTTTCTTTTTTTTTCTACTGAAAATTTACATTTACAGGCACCACTTGCACCGCTCGGACTAAGTCCACGGAATACGTCGATTATATAATAAACATCGGCTTGGAAATAGCACGGGGTCTCGGACGTCAAGACGTTTAAAGCGTTGGAACTGCGCTGGCCCGCACCACTCTGAGGCAGCCATACAACTCCTTCCTTGCCTTCCCACGTGCAAGGTGGCAGAACGGTATCAACCTCGTTAGCCTCCCTGGCTCCCCTTCACCTTTAAAGCCCCTCCTGCTACCGCTGCGCAGTGCACGCTGTTGTTTGTGTTCGTCTCTCTCTCCCAGATTCTGCCATCCTCCTCTTTCTTTCCCGCAACCCCGTGCAGGGTAGCCGTCCCAAATCATACCTCTGGTCAACATCCCTGCCTTTCTACGCCTTTTCTCTCTTATCTTTCTCTTAAGTTTACTACACTTGCCACGAAAAAAAAAAAAAGAGGATTACATTGACTGATAAGGAAAATAACATTTTCTAGTCTAATAATGAAAGGGAAGTTGAGTGTTTCGTGTAGCCAAGCAAGTGTTAAGCATTAAGCGTATCTGCTGTATACATGGGCCGCTCAAATCATCGCTCTTTGGCCTTGTATAGTTAGTTTTGGGATAGACCCGTCACGGTGGTGTAGTGGTTATGGTGCTCGACTGCTGACCCACCGGTCGCGGCTGTCGCGGCTGCCGCATTTTCGATGGAGGCGAAAATGCTTGACGCCCGTGTACTTACATTTAAGTGCACGTTAAAGAACACCAGATGGTGAAAATTTCCGAAGTCGTTCACTATGGCATCCTTCATAATCATAATCATTGGGACGTTAAACCCCAGCAGTTATTTAATTTTGCCATAGCTGCTATATGTCATCATAAAAGAAGGTAAGTCGTGCGAACAGGCATACAAGAGAACAGACAATGCACGACGTTTGTGTTAATTGTCCGTTCTCTTCTCTTGTGTCCGTGCCTTACCTCCTTTTATGATGAATCCCTTCCAACTTGCTCAACTTTCGGTCCTTCTATGCTATTTATCGTGCGTAGTGTTATAGACTCATGAAGACATAGAAGCGCGTTATTCGAGATGTTTAGGTTTTATGCATCGGAAGTTCACACTCAAGCGTCTTTGCGTTAAAGCACCGTGTCCTTGCCTGCGTTCTTTCGTTCTCCTTATGAATTATATTGTATACGCCCGGCGGTTCCTGTTGCCTAACTTCGGGCGGCGCAAGACACCAAACTGTCGGTTATACACTATGTGCCTTTCAGCTCTTACACTTATTTACAATAACCTTGTCACTTTTACAACTGGAGCTTTCGCCGACACTGTGTGCAAGCTGAATTGTCCTAAAGGTCATCGTCGGTCTCCCGTTTCCTATACTGCGTCTGACGAGAGCCAAATAAATGAGAGAACAAGCGCTCATCCGAGAACTGCAGACACTGCAGAGTGCCACTGTTCGGACGTTCCTGTTGCTTCAAACAGCGACAAAGCCGATTTGAACATTGCGTGCTGGCACTCAGCTGGCGCTGGACCGCCAAGCGACTGTCGCGCGGTGGCTGCGAGAGCGACTCTCGATCGCGGGGCAAAGTCCGCTGGTGCAACGGCGGCGCGCACAGCGGCGCAGGAGAGAGAACTGGTTCGGACGGAAATGCTTCTCGCTACATGGCGCGGCTTTTAGTGCGCACGAACAGCGTACAATAGAGCGCGCATTTAGCCTGGGCAAGTTCCACCTGTGCAGAGCTGCGGCGCGAAGTAGACATAAAGAAGGAGGTGGAGGGGATCCCTGGTTAGATTAATGCGCGTTTCAGGACACGTGCAGACATCCCCGGAATAGCCACAGCAGCCTCCACTTAGGCCGCTTTACCTCAAAGGAAGCCGCCGCGCGTCTTCCCTTTTCATTAGCACCAAAACACCGCGAATGGCCCGGGGCGTAAGTTCGCACTTGTTAAGTGTGATCCCGGCCTGCGCACGCCGCCGCCGGCCCGCCTAGCAAGCGGGCGGCCAAACAAAAAAACAAGAGCCGGGTAATGGGCGACGCCCCTTTTTTTCACCTCCGGCTGGAACACACACAGGCAAGGAGGCGCGCTGGCAGCGGCGGCGGCGGCGGCGCCGAATTCCAGCCCAAAGATGGCCGCTTCTAACCCGCCGCCGCCGCCGCCGCACGCAGCGCCGGGGGAGGCGCGCGCGCTTCGTCCAAATGGCTTAATTTGAGAGGCCCCCTCGATTCCAACAGTCCCGGAATTCGGCGCCGATAATTGCAGACCGAAGAAAGCGTCAATGGCGTGTCTTTCTCGGGGCGATGCTGCGCGCAGAGGCACTGACTCCGCGATGGCCGCCCTCTGCCGGCCCCGAATCGTCATTAACAAAGCTGCGCCTGCAGGAATGCCCCGGCTGCTGCAGGCCGCTGCGTCATTACGCCCGTTGTCCCAGAACGTTGGATCGCCAATCGGACGCAATTGACTCGACTATATACAGCGCATCCCTGCAGGACTCTCGGCTTGGTCGTCTTTTCTGCGCTGGCGTTTGCAAAGAGCGCCGCACCTTTCACCGCATTGCGGTGTTGAGTCGTTACAGGTGTGAACACGTAATGGGGGTATTAAATTTCAGCGAGGATGCCTGTTGCGAACAATCGCCCTTTTTGTGTGGCGGTACGTAACCTGGCAAGCTTGCCAGCATCCCTTCCCCTCTTCCACTTAACTGCGACAAGGGCAAAACATGCGTGTAAATTCCAGGTTGAACGCAATTCAGTAAATTGCAAGAGCTTAAGAAGGATAGATTTAGGAGGGGCCTCATTTTGCTGTCCATTTTACATTGCGGAGTGATAGCTGATAATTGTGACAAACATAACTCTTAAAGTATTAGGGAGATATCTAAAAAACAGTCTTTTGTAGTAGGCTTTAACATTCGATACGTCCTGCGTCTGAAGTATCGCGGAAAGGTTGGCATAACAATTGCAGAAAAGTGTCATATAATTTAGAAAAATACAGAAGAAGATGATGGCTGACCTCTGATCCTGACCTTTGATCGTGTAGTCATTCATACCGAAATTTTGCGAACACTAGCTACCGGGCATCGCTGAGATAGCCAACAGTTTTATTAAATATGTATTCCTGATTATGTCGCCAATTAACGAAATGAGAAGGCGTACTAAACATCAGACGAGTAAAACCCTTCTTAGAGGGCAAACTATTGAAGGATATGACGAAGGCTGCCGGGCAGAGGCCACAGAGCGCACTGTCCTGCTGCTGCCTTCTTCATTTCGTTCAACGTTTTCGCATTTGTCTCAAATAAATTTTTAGCCAACCAGGCTCAGGTAGGCGCCCTTTCACGAGACGTACAGGAAGTCCACTGCAGTACACCAGTCGAGCACCTGTCTTCAGAGAAGAAGGGCCCCTGGTCACGCTCGTCCCCAGCGCAGAAAGCTGCGAGAGTGCTGTTGTAACTCCCGAAGTATACACACCAGTCTCTCGGATCGTTAAGTGTGCCGCTCCACGTCTTTACGCAGCCAGTGCTGTTTCTCCTTTCTCAGTTTTCGCCCCTTTATCCCCGTCCCCCAGTGCAGCTTACCAGACCAAACGTGAGCTGGCGAACATTACCCTACTTTCTTTTTTCGTCTCTTATTTTGTCTTGATGCCAAATTAAGCGAGCGATTGAAAATTAAAAACTTCTTTCATCTCGATTGAGCCACAAGTCACGGGTTCCCTTTGGCTAACGCTAAGGATATCACAGGCGGAAAACTATGCACTGCAAGGCGCTTTTCATTCACTTCAATCGCTTTAATGTACGTTGATCGACTCTTGATTTACTTTAGTCCACGTTTATTCACTATTGATTCACACCAAAGTCACATCATTCGTTATTTATTCATACTTAATTCACTTGATTCACTGTGGATTCATTTTAATGTTGTGGGGTCTTAAAAGGCACCATGGAACAAATGGACGCGGTGTACACACCGTAATGTAACGAACACATGGAGATTTATTTGCAGCTTTTACAAAACGGCAAGCCCGCCAGCCGAATATTAAAAATAACTACAGTAACGTGACAAAACACTACAATGCAAACATAGCACACACAAACAACATAACACATGATACAAGGCAACATGAACGCGGCGTTGCCGAGGTTTGACTCACTACGGCAGTCCGCGGGAACGAGCCGCGGAACTGCCCCCACGGACCTCCCCTCGAGAGACGACCGTCGATGAGCAGTGCCATTAACAAAAGAGAGTGATTGCTGTTCCTCATGCGCCTACCTAACCTCGCCGCCAGGGCGGTGCCACAGCGCTATGCGGCGAGTACGATAACTACGACGACATAGACGCGTCCCGCAGGGAAGCCGGCCCGCCGGACGCGCATGTGCCATGAGGCGAAAACAACTTTACAGGAGGTGCGAAGGAGGAAGGAGAAGGAGAGAAAGGAAAGGCAGAGATGTTAGCATCTCCACAATGTACGGTGGCTCACTTTTAATTCACTATTAATTAAGTTCGATTTATCCTCATAATAATTTGGCATCATTATATCTGTATTTAAGGTCACAAGACCCTTCAGTAACATTCGTGTTCACGACGCCGCCGGTCGCCGGATTTCTCGACCGATGAGCCATATAAGGAAAAAGAGAGGGAGAACACATTCACGTTCTTCTTTTTTTTTAAATAGAACGATAGCTCTACACTTCCAGGTACAAACCGTGAAAACGCCTGGTTCCGTGAATTTGACCTTCAAGCTCAGCCAAGGTCAAGCCAGCATATCTGAGCTGCGTCAGCGCCGCAGAAAATACCTTACACATTGCATGCCAGCGAGTTGGCGCAAAGTTCTCGCCGATGAGTTCGCGGTACGTCTCTCCAGCGTATCAACGCCTTGATCCTGTGATCCGTTCCACGCGCATCGCATGTCGTGACAACGCCGGCTAAAGAGCTTCAGCTAAACGGTAGTGGCGCTGAAAAAAAAGCGAGCTCGCATGCGCGTCTGCAAGCAGGGACAACGTACAGCTGCGCGTGAGACATGCTGCAACGCAACGCCAGAGGCTTGTCGACAGGGTCCCGCAGTTCGGGAGCACAAAGTCTCGTCCATGCCTAAACCAAGCGACGCAATAAAATTAAATCTCTGCAAACCAATGGCCTCGTCCTTTCCCAAAGAAGCAAAACCGAGCCATCGCTCAGCAAACTTGGTTAAACCGCGTTCAACCACGGCAATATATATATTTTTTCGCTACGTCGGCTCTCTAAAGAAGGATGGCAACACAGCTGACGCCGTCGTGAGCAGATCGGGCAGGTGAGTCCACTTGGTCATTTCCATGGATGGCGCAATAGCAAATGCAACAAAGCAGCATTTTCTTTGAAAACTGCAGCTCAAAATCTGAGCTTCCAAGAACAATGATGTTAGTGCAGCGGCCTTTTGTAGCGTTTGTCGTATTGCTGTCATGTCACGACATACACGTGTCATCTACATTGATACCTGCACGGGCTGTCTTTGCAAACAACGGACAAGGCCATCGAGAGACAGGTTGAATAGTGTCGCTCTCAGCAGATTGCCTTGCGACACCCCACGGCATGCTTGGTGCTGAGTGATGGCGCCATCCTCGTCATGCCGAAGAAATGTTTGTCAGTCAAATAATTGCAAAGCCATTAAAAAGTATACGCACACCGATCCCAACATCAGTCAAAACGTCTATAACAGTATTGTGGAAGGTGGGCGTTTGCGTCATAGAAGAACGCCGCTGTGATGCATTTCAGATGTCGTTGATGCTCACCAAGTCTATGGTATTATATACGCACGAGCAGCCGCGGGGGAAGCCAGCCATATCAACTGGGTGCACATGATGAAGTTCGTGCAGCGCTCACGAGTAGGTTCTAAGACGCGAAGAACAAACGTCCTTAATCCGATAATAATTTTGGGGCTGAACGCTTGTGGATTGAGGAGTGCCAAGCTCGAACGTATACCTTGCGGAGATAGAGATATAGAGCCGAATAATTTTATGCAAGACGTGCCGGCTTGCAGGGCCCACTGGCACTATAAGTGACGCATGCATGGGGTGTACCCCATGCGTCACTCGTTTGTATCGAACTCCTTTTTGTATACGAACGCCATGTTTTTTGTGGAAGAGCCTGAAGCAGCGCGGGCGACTCGTAGGCGCTCTTCACCTCCTGACGTTGTTTTATGCGGCGCTGGACAATCTTGGGCTTAGTATATAAGTACAACGAGTCCTGTCGCAATGATTTAGTTTGTCGTGAATGGGAATGCAGCCGTTTAGTTTCACTTCTCAAACCTGGGACATTGCCACTTGACTTGTCACGGTACCGTGATATTGATCCGGCCAGGTATACATCGGAAAGGTGATGGGCAGGGTGCCGTTGACCACTTGGAGTGGGTACCTGAAACGTTAAAGCGTGCACCCAGTTGTATTGAGATGGTAAGCTGAGCCAGTTGATTGGTGTTCATGATGAAGTTCGTGCAGCGCTAGAGTAGGACCAAGGCTCAAAAAAACAAACATCCTTTGTCCTACTCGTGAGCGCTGCACGAACTTCATCATGAACACCAACCAACTATAGCATTTCGGGTGCGTTCCTTGGACGTATGTTTTTGTTAATCCCCGATCCCAGGTAACGGATTGTTTAAGGGCCACTACTGGTCGAAGCCTCCGAAGAGGGGCTTCCCGCGGCCGGTTAAGTTTATGGGGAAGGAAGCAAACAAACGGGGGAATTAAGGCGTCCAGGTTGTGTCGAACGCTTGATTGCGGTGGCTGGTGGAGTGTGCGGGGATCCGACGTAAGGGGTGTATTGGTCTGCCATGTCGTTGAAACGATTACGACCATGCTCCTGTGCACACACTGCACTGCAATGATTGCACGATGTTCTTTTAAAGGGGTACTGACACGAACATTTTCAGTTGTCGTTTTTTTGCGCCAAATGAAAGCCCAAGCACTCAAGAGCCTAGAAAAGGTAGTGCTAAGAGCGAGTGCACCCTGAAAAAGTAATTACAGTATGTTTTTAAAAGCTAGTTTCGGTTCCTACTGTACCCTGACGTCACAACACGGTATGAGCTTCTCGTCACGTGCTCGCACAATACATAGTGACGTTTCCACGGCCGCTCTGCACCGTGGCTCCGTTGGTGACGCACAAGCGGCCATCTTGGAAGTTTTTGGTACCTAACGTCATCACAACTAGCCAGACTGCTGCGTGAAGTCACCAGAATTAGTACTGTAGCCTGACGTCAAGCTAGCGTCGATGTCGGTAGGTGCGCCATGGAAAAATTGACTTTAATATCAAAATAGAATATTTTATCAGCATTTGCCGAGTTTCACACTTGCTCAGAGTCGTCTCTGCATACAGGAGATTTGTATGGCAGAGTAATCTTGCCTTCGAAAAAAGGTGTCAGTACCCCTTTAAGGATGGCGACAAGCTACCGGTATGACCTGGTCGTGAGTGCCGCAGCCAGAAACTTTTTTTTGGGATGAAGGAAGGCGAGGGGGGGGGGGGGCAAGTGCTCGATGTGCCACACCTTGGCTCCTCGCCTGTTGTTCATGCACACCGCGTTTTGCCCCCGTCCCGCCACTCTCCAACCCATTTTTATTCTTCTTCCGTAATCGTTTCTCATGTTTGGGATGAGGGATGCCCGGGAACTGGTCTAAAGTCCTAAAGGCTAACTCTAAGTCACGAATTCTCTTTCTCCTGCCAGGGCCATGATATTGAACACTACCTTTGTCTTCCACGTAATAATCTTCAACCTTTCTCTTAAATTTGGCGCCTAAGGTCATCACATTTGCTGCAAGTCTTCGCCTACGTTGCTCAACAGAACAAGATTTAGATGTTGCGCATCCTAAGTTAGGGGCGCAAGCCACCATCACAAAAAGACGCAGAGTTTAGAATGTAGTTTGGGTTCTTGCGTACGCAAAGCCGCTTGGATACGCTTCTGTAAAACTCCCTATTGTGCTGGTTAGTGGTGCGTGGTGCCGTCAAGTATAGGTGTAGGTTTCCTTAGCTCCATTGCATTTTAGTCGCGACTAAAACGCTCGTTCTCATTGATATCCATTTCTGAGAGTCTATAATGTGGTTGCTTCAATTTCTGTGGTTAATGAACGCTACTATTAAACTCTGATATTCTTGCTTCTAGCCAACATATACAAGCCCAAGACTGCTTCGTTGTACACGGCTTCCGGAAAGCCCTGAGAAACAAAGTCACTGGCACAAGGAAAAAAAAAATCCTGTGGTCTTGGGCCCTCAAGTGATCGCCTTTCGCGCCAGTGTGTTACGGCAGGCCATGAGCCAACTATAGCCCCAACAATAACAGGTGCTCAGAGGAAGTTTCGAAGCTCAGAACGAACAGTCGAAACGCCGCCCTACTCTGCCCCCTTCCAGAAATGTCGTGTTCGAATCTTTTTCCCGGCGCACTTCAGTGCCAATCCCATCGAAGTCGAGCGTTTAGCTGAGCGCGCGGCCGCCTTTGTCTGCTGAGCACGCAACGCCCTGGTATACATGACGCCATTTACGGAGACGTTAAAAGGCAGCCCGCCGCTCTCGCTCGGGCCGTGTACGCAGAAAAGCGAGCCGCGTATCCTGAAACTTCTTTTATGCGGCGGCCGCGTATTGACACGACGCGCAAAGCCCTGACCAAATCAATCATGGCGCCTCGCAACAGGGCCTGCGCGCGAGTCGCGGGCCACCGGCGCACGGGCGTCGGCAGCCGCAGAGCGGTAATGATCAATCATTAGCGCCCTCTCTTTTGTGGTGGTGGGGCATTTCGCTGCCCGCTCTGGGAAACCGCGCGCGACCAGCAGAAACCGCGGTCCGAAGCCAACACTTCCTGGATGCATCCTGGTTTCGCGGATGGGTCTCTGGGGCCGCGCTCAATTACTGCAGCGAACGCCATGTGAAGGATTCTCAGCTCCGCCGGCGGACAGAATGACCCCCTCCCCTGACAGCTGCTTTCCCACAATGGCGCCACGTGTGGGGTAGCTGGCTCCGGCACGCCACTTGTTTTGGCCGTCACGAGATTCAGAGCACTCGAAACGGCGCTCTCTTCTGCATGTGCGAGCGCTGCCGAGCTCTTTGTAATACCTGCCGTGCACGCCGAAAAGTACCGAGAAACGCTTTGTTAATGCGCGGCGGGAGAACGATTTCAGAGCAAACATCGGCCTCCTCAAAGCTTGACAGCTCACTCCTACGTGACCCCCTTCACTCTGCTATACTCTGCGCACGAAGGTGTACCCTTGCAATCGCCCTCAGGATTGACTATGTATAACAGCCGGATAAGATCATCGGTACGAAACAAGGACAACGCAGCTGGTTACTTCAAACGAAACATAGATGCATGCTGCGGTAAGCTTCACAACGTATGGGTTCGATCTAGTCGTATACTCCACAATGTACGAGCTTTAAGCGCGAAGAATTATGCTAGTTGGTACTCTAATAAGGCTAGTTGGTACACAGGTTATGATCAACCTGCGTTAAGCGCACTTAACGCTGGTGGATTATGGAGTACCAACTATGACGAATATATACGTTGTTCAGGTATATTTCTAGTTCAACGAGCCCGTTCTCCGTGCTAAACGCAGGTGGGTTATAAGGAGTGATAGCAGCTCTCCGTATCATGTATCGTCCTTCGTCGAAAATGCTTCGCGCTTAGCGCTCTTGGATCATGATAAGCTACGTTCTTATGACACAAAATTTAGTTTTATATGTCTGATCTTAAGTGTGAGAATTGACGAAAGAAGTGCAAAAAAGTTTCATTGGGAGGCGTCATCACAGATTTCTCTACACACCCACAATGGGGGTGTACACATCCCTTTGTACCTCTGAAGGCAACCCCTTAATTCGTAACCACTTTTTTTTTCTCGTGACGGGAAATTTTGTTTAATACAGCCGGAAGACGATGTGCACGGTACCTGTGTTCATACTTATTCGATTGAGTGTTGCGTGTAGCAGCCGTAACTTCGTTAAATTAAAACACATTGTCTGTAGTCTCATGTTCTTCAGTGTTGCAGTTTCATAAGTAAGACATTATTCCTCCCATAAAGTGATGTACTAATTCTGTGCAATCTTTTTCATGAGATTCGGAGTCGCAAACGGCGCTATCCCTACGCAACCACATCGACACCGCTTTTCATTAAAAAAACGCACAAACCATACAGCTTTTCCTACCACTTTGGGGGTTGGTTAAGCGCTGGAAATTAATCTGCCTCAAGCCAACGCGAGCGTCCGAGTGTCGTTTTTCTCGGCCGACATCCCATGTTGGTGTGCGAGTCGTTTTCAGCGAACTATACCAGCAATGTCACGTGCCGGCGCGCGACGGAGACACCGCTACAACGTACAGCGGCCATGACACAGCAATCCGCACACCATGGAAACATCTGCTTGAAGAAATCCTCAAAGATGCGAGGATTTCTTTTCTATTAGCATTCTATTTTAACTTTTTCTCATTGTGGCGTTCTGTCTTGGGTTAGCATGAAGATTACCGGCAAACTGGACAGCTTATGGCTCTCACGTAGTAGAGTACATTGATTGAGCCCCCCCCCCCCCCAAATATTTTTTTTTTCAATTTTGCATGTGCATATATACACACACATATCCAAACGCACGCACGAACATACATAACGTATGGTTGAACATCCCCCCCCCCCCCCTTCCCACCGCAAAAATTTTCTGGCTGCGTTATTGTTACGCACACAGACGCTCCTTTCCTTGCGGCATGGTTCAGGTGCCCACCAACGAGCGAAGGCAGGCTAGCGCTTGAGAACGCGATGCGATTGGGGCCCGTTTATGCTAGCGCGTTCTACCCTTGAAGGCGAAGCTCAAGAGTTCTCCAAGTATTTGTATTATAAAACTTCTAATGTCTATTTTCCCTGTCCTTGGGTTTCACCTGTGCCGCATGCCCGCATCCCAAGGGCCGTGGTATGCGGGTATGCTCCACACGCATAGGTCGGCAAACTCACTCATGAGTCGACTCAATCATACTCACTCATACTCAGATCGAGCCGTGAGTCTGAGTCTGAGTGAGTCAGGCTGAGTAATATTTTCGTGAGTCTGAGTCCGAGTGAGTCCGGTTGAGAAAGATTTCAGTGAGTCTTGAGTCCGAATGAGGAAAGCTTATGTGAGCCGGAGTCCGAGTGAGCCCTAAGGGCAAAATATATTTCATGAGTGAGTCTGAGTGAGCTCCACATTTTTTTGCCGACATATGGTCCTATCTACTCAACTTCAGCATAAATATCAGCCATATGATCACTCATGTTTATACTCACGTCTACTCACACATACTTCAAAGTGCTAGCGTTTATAGGCCATCTCAATAACTGTTGATCAGAGGCGTGAGTTTCAGAGGGGGCGAAGAGAGGAGGGTTCCGCCTCCCTCTGGCAAAATCTTTCGTTGGAAGTTCTTGATTAAATATCCCGTGTGAGTCATCTCTTTCGATAAAAATGTCCTTGCTGCATTGTAACCATTGATAACTCGTATTTGAAAGTATGAGATGAAAACGCGCCATGTAGAACAACAGTTATATGAGATATTGATGTTAAAGAGCGTTGACACTATGTTCGATAAAGTAAATTGTATGCTCATGGACTCATGAGTCGACTCACTCAGACTCACTCAGACTCAGATCGAGCCCTCAGTCTGAGTCAGAGTCAGTCTGAGCGAGCAATATTTTGGTGAGTTTGAGTCCGAGCGAGTCCGGTTGATAAAAATTTCAGTGAGTCTGAGTCCGAGTGAGTTCGGATGAGAAACATTTTGATGAGTCTGAATCCGAGCGAGTCCTAAAGGCAAAATACATTTCATGAGTGAGTCTGAGTAAGCTCCATATGTTTTGCCGACCTATGGCCACACGTGACATGGGGAAAGGGTTTCATGACGTATACGCGACAGACATTTAATGTTATTCATGTCATGACCTGTCAGTCATGTTCCTCATGTCCTCCTATGCCGATTTCGTATGCACCAAGTCAAGGAGTCGACCAGGAGAGCTCCCAGAGACGTAGGCGGATAGATAGATAGATAGATAGATAGATAGATAGATAGATAGATAGATAGATAGATAGATAGATAGATAGATAGATAGATAGATAGATAGATAGATAGATAGATAGATAGATAGATAGATAGATAGATAGATAGATAGATAGATAGATAGATAGATAGATAGAAACGGTCAGTGCCTCTGGTATGCTAAAGCATGCTTCGCAATTAAAGATTCTGCGAAGTATGGTCCCTGGTAGGGGTTGGTTACGGAAATCAAACAACGTGAGTCTTCGGCTCCTATAGGTGTTTGTTTCTATAGTGTTGCTTTGACTGCTACGTCGTAAGGTCATTTTATGCGCATTCATTGCAAACAACTTGTTTTTCTATATGGCAAGCGATGCATGCATGCTTGCAAATATCGCAGGGAGTTCATACCTGCATTTTTATAATTTTATACACTACGCATTAATCCCGCCATGTTACAACCTTCGGGTCAACATTATCTATGACATCAAAACAAACACCTCGTGATTATAGGAGAAGCAGCATCCGGAGCTGTATTTGCGTAAATACCCTTTTCCATAATTTCAATAAAATCTATACAAAATATGAGCGTAAACGGTATCGCTGCTGCCTCATCTCTCTGTTGAAACAAAGTTTGGTGTTGGTCCTTTCTTCGACCCAGCACCTACTTCACGCCAGGCGAGAGCTAAATGCACGTGTGCCCACTTTTTCACGGAGCGTCACAGCAGCTAACCCCGATGCGGCGACGCCCAAGAGACACCGCGGCTCATTTCAGACGCGGCCGTCCCATACGGGCACCGAAATAGCTGCCTCTCTCTCCAGGTGCGCGAAGAGCGCTACGGCGGCAAACTCGCACGCAGTGGCGCGTTCGTTTGCCAGGACGAATCCTCCGCGCTCGGATGCGCGCCCCGACGTACTTCGCCGTTCTTTCCCGGGAGCCCAGAACATGTAAAGATGTCCGGTCGACTGTTTGCGGGACGGCGTTACCGGTCGCGCCGCTGGCGACCACGCGAACAGAAAGGAGACTGTAGTGCTTTTGAAGTGCCCGAATATGACGATGCCGCTAACAGAGACACTCGCAGGGCGCATTAACGGGGGGCACGATATTTGCGTTACGGGGCGGCGTGCGACAGCGTCGCAGACGGGAGTAAAACGCACGAGCTCTCGCGAGGCCGAGAAAAAGGAAAAGCTGCTGACTGGCGCAGCTCTGCCAAAAGAAAACACGCAGTCTGCGGCGATCGCGCGTCGCAGACGGCGGCACTTGCAAAAGTCCGCTTTCCGACTAGATTTAGCGCCTTTCGCACTTTGCAAAGCATGTGTGGGAGGTGTTTGCTGATCGCAGGAAGAGAACAGAGGTGGTTTGCCGCGAGCCACAGGGGCCACTGATTTACGAAAGGGTCTTTCGCCGACCTCCTGTGTTACAAGAACGAGGAAAGAAAAGTAGGAACAGAGGCGTGAGCAGTCGAACCGCCTTGCGCGCTGTGGATGACGAAGTATACGGCATGCGAGACGTTAGGGCATGTTTGACTCCGGCCGCTCGATGTGTTTTTATCGAGCGGCTGTGGTTCGACGAAGGAAGCGGCAAGAGTGAAAGAGTATTCGGCTGTATACGTTTATACGTTGCATATGCATCAGAGAAGAAACAAGGCATTGCACTATCTAGGGGCGTCACGCCTCGAATGTTTAGTCATTGATTAAACCAAATGTGTTGACAATAAACACGAGTATTTTTGCCGATTATTTGACATTGTAGGGTTTGCAAAGGCCATTCCTAGTTAACGCAACAAAGGTGTGAGGACCTGAGCCGGGGAGGTCTAATGGTATAGGTTCTAAACTAATGATCGAAGTAAAATCATCGACAAGTATGGTAAGGATCATGACGCCTGTAAAAGATAACGCTGGGCTGGACTGCCGGCCTTATGAGAGGCACTTCATCAACATCTGTGAAAAGTATGCAGCCTCTGAACTTCTTGAAAGGAGGCGACAAAAACTAAGCTTATCGGCCTAAGAGGCCAGCCCGAAGCGGCCTATGCTGTAACCTGTACACCTTAACGAATACTAAGAAATAACTCCAACCTTGGTCGGAGTTGTTAAATTATTTCTCAGTTTACGTTCCCAACCATATTCAGTCTTCTGTCCAACCATACAAAACTTTACCATATTAAAGCGCCTGTAAACCACATCCGATATATTTTTTAACATTTCAAGTAAACGCGCGCATCGAGTTCAGAATGCCGTCACGAAGAGCAAGGCCAAACGCGGCAACCCTACGAGCCACGGGCGCGCCACAAATTCCAAGAAACAATCGCTTCTCCTCTCCAGGCACTTCGCTAATCCTCAGCGTTGGCCGTGACGTCAACATTCGCGTCTGGCGACGTCACCGACAAAAAGAACCTGTTTACGCACTCGCCGCTCTTACTGGCCTCGCCTGTTTACGTACGCGCACTCGCCGCTCTTCCTCCTCGCACGGCGAGGAGGAGCACTCAGCCAGGAGGAGAGATGAGCCGATGAGCGGAACTTAGCGAACGAAAGAGCGAAGCGAGCGGGGGGCGCTTTTGGATAATAAAACGCGTGTAACTCCGCTATTAGGGCACCGTTTTGAAAAATTCTCGCGGTTGCGTGTTTGTTGAAGACTCGTGCACAACTGCAGCACCACAACTAAGTTTGGACCTTTGGGTGGTTTAGGGGCCCTTTAACACAAAGAAAGTAAACTTTGTAGTTTATGGATCAACTGCCAATGCATTATATTAGATGCGAAGTATCTTAAGGTCGAGCTCAATCCGGCGGTGGTGGTGGTGTGCGGCGTGACCACCCTCACTGCGCATGCGCATACCCTCTCCACTCCCCCTCACCATTCCCCTTCCCCTCTCCCCTTTCTCCTCTCCACTCACTCTCTCCCCTTCCCCTCTCCACTTTCCCTCTCCCCTCTCCCTCTCCACTTCCCCTCTCCCGTCCCCCTTTCCACTCTTCCTCTGAAACGCGGGCTAGACATGCCGAAATTCTCTCCTGCACAACGCCACGAGGAGCTCGAGCGCATGCGCGTCCCCTCCCCTTCTCTGTCCTCTCCTACGCTGCCCCCCTCTCGCCCGCCTGTCGACGCCGTTCCCCGCTCGCCCTGTGAAAATTAACTGCCAGGCTAGATGGAAGACGCGACGCGCATAGCGTCCCTCTTCGCGTTCCACGACACGAGGTCGGTAGCATGCCCAACGAACGCCAACGGAACGCGATCGTGAAAGTGCTCCGGCTTCGCATCGCCTCATGGTCCCCTTTAGCGGGAGATGGCATAATTTTTTTGGAGAAACAGAGCATGCAATAAGTAGATCAGATGAGCAGTGGTCTAGCAAAGCTATGGAATACATGAAAGGACATGTAAATTGCAAACAGTGATTAGATTAGCAATCGGTACAGATTCGTTGGTTGACACGTGACGCGGGAGTTTGAGGTCGTTAGTACTGCAATCGCCTTCATGATTTATCGTGATCACAATGTCATGGCATCAGACTGGCGGTATGTAAATGTTATGCGGCCATCGGCTTCGCCTGCAGTCCCAATAATGCTGTTTTATGAATGTTCTTGCTGGTACTAAATAACGGGACACTCACCCACCTCGACCACACACACACTCACATACGCGGCCTCATCTGCATATTACGTTTAGCAACATATCTCAATGGCTGCAAGTGACCGTTTCCCGCAGTTTCCTTCTCTCACTCGACCGCGACGCTCAAATAGCTCGTGAGTTGCGTTTTAAGCTTTCCTTGTACGGCAGACTTCAGCGGCGACATAAGTGCCCCCGCGCCAGATTCGAGCAGGTCCGCGAACAGGCTGTTCTTCCGTTTTGCCTAACACGTCCGCGCTGTGGGCGCCTACATCCGGCGCTGATGGCGGGGGCGGAGCACCGGTGCGACGGCGCGTGCAGAGGTGCCGGCGTCGCCGCCGGGGCAGCAGCAGCGAGCGAGCGGAAGGCGCAAAACAATTACCGCCCGTTCCCGCGGGGTTGCCCCCCCCCCATGCCAGTCAAAAGCCGGCGACTACGGCCGCGGATGAGCCTTATTACATAAGCTGTCTCTAGAAAGTGCTAAAATAATGGATCGTCGAAGTCGGGGCGAAGAGAAAGACAGAGGAGATGTTTTTAGCTGTCATTTAATTACTTTATCCGTCCAGGTTGCGGGAGGCCCGCGCGACGCCCTTGGGGGCGCGAGAAGAGTCGCCGCGCGTTAAGACGTCGCGGAGCATTAAACGCGCGCGAGAAGGCTGCCGAAACCAGTCCCTCCTGTTAATCTGCAGCGGTGGTCCGCAGAGGGCGTTGCCTCGCCCGTGGCGCCCCCTATAATACCCTCCTTATGTCGTCACCGCGGCGGCACATCAAAGGGAGCCGCTGCCGACTAACAGCCCCCCAATCGCCATTAAAGAAAAACGCCCGATTGAAAAGAAAGAACAAGAAGGAACGGCGAGGAAGCCCTCCTCTCCTCCAAGCGGTGCCGGGCGGCACGCAGCGCTCCCGGTGCACGCGGGTCGGCTATGGAACCCGGTCACCATGGCCTCGCCAAGGCCCTGCCGCGGCAATTGAATTAAAGCGCCGGCCGAGCACCGGAATAAGCCCGTCGCTGCGACTAGCCGGCGCGACATCACGCCGCATGCTTAATGCCCTCCCTCCCATCCTTTCTTTCTGATGCAGGCAAATTCTTTACGGGAAGCCCACCCAGCGCTGCAGGCCGCGCGAATTCTGGGGAACGTGGCGAGAAAAAGCTCGCCATCGCCTCTCGCAAACCGGGACGCGTGCCGGCTTTGCAGTTCGCTACATGACTCGCCAGCAGAACGGGCCAAAGGGCGCGGGAGGTATTGTATAACTGAGCCGGGACGTCAGCGTCTACATGCACAACGTCGGACTCGAATCCGCTCCTCGGTAGGCGATGGTCACTTCAACAAAGGCCTCGCTGGGGAGGAAGCTACACGACCAGTTGACCTCAAGCTCTAAAGGTGTGAGCTATTGAAGGTCTTGGGCGTTAGCCTTGTTCGCTCGGTTTCGCTCTAATGCGCACTGTTGCTGCGTACTTCAATAGCAAATAGTGCTGTGTTCTTGTTATACTACATTACATATATCCCTTATACATCACATGGGTTCATTTCTTTTGTGCTGCTGTAACTTTACCTACAGCCTCATGAATCATCGTTGTTAATAATACATATGGCCTTTTTTTTTGGCAGGTTTTACTGGAGGGATTTCAAGGTGGCAACCACTTTCGCATGATTTCAGGGAGAAGTCAAAATATGAGATCTTTGTGGCGTTTCCAGGGCAAGTTATTTTTCGGCAACGGTGGCAGGTGACAAACACGCGATCAATTCAGGCCATTTCCTCGGCAGAGCCTATGAGCATTCTCACTGAGAGAACATTTGCACCGAAGATGTAATTCATTGTCATAATTCAGATGTATTCGCCCGATTGATGTAATTCGATGTAGTTTATAGTTATCGCGCTTGTTTCTGCAAGGCCGTATGCCTTGACAACGGAAGGGTAAGAAATAATGCATGACTCCTCTCTGTTCGCAGCCGTAGGAGTTATCGAAATCGACTACTTGCGCCGTATCTGTCATAATAGTTTACGGATACAACGAAAACATATTGCCGTAAAGCAGGGTGCAATATATTTTTTTTTCGTAAATTATATTTCGCGTACCAACTCTGCGAATATGACCACCCTCCATGAAACGGCTGGTAAGCCTTCGTCTAGCATGTTCGAATGGACGCGCGAACGCGTATAAATTTAACCAGGAGTCGGTGTTCGTGCTGGTCCTCTTGTGCGATTCCGGGAACTCCCGAGTCAGACGCTACTTAAAGCATTGGCTACACCTGCCGACACGAGACAACAACGCGCTGATCTCAGCCTCCATCGATTGCAAGCAGGAATTGGGCTGGGCGTGGTTTAGTCCAATGGCTTATATAGATGTGTCCAAGGGATAATAGGATGTGCTACGCATGCATATCCTATTATTCCATGTAATGAAACTACCGCACCTCCTCTCATCATATACGACATTAGCCGCATCAGATAAATGGCATGAATGTCAGGCCATTCTTGTCAGGACACGTCATTCATCTTTGTCAGACATGCGTGTCATATTCGAAGCAGATTCTGATCAATAACGGTAAACAATGCAGCGAAAGTGTCATTGGCTTTCCAATAAATTCTTCTAGTTCAGGATTAATGAAATAGTCATACGTTTAAGACTTCTCTGTAACAGGACAGATTGCCGACACTAGAAAAAAGCAGAGTTTTTAGAAAATGTGTCAACCTGCAGCGATAGGGGCTTACATCTTTGAGAAGGGCTGCTGATCGGGCGTCTGTGTCGTGTTCCTTTCTTTTATGTACCGCGCTAATACACGCTATACGTTTAATCTTTGAGCATTTCCTCAAATAAAGTTTTGATGGTGTGCCGGTCACTGTGGGACGGCCGGCTAGCAGTGGCCCCGTCATTCGCCGGCACGTGACCTTGCTGACGATTCCCTGAAACCGAATCGCACATTATCGGGGGGCTGTTGCTTGAGAAATACATGAGTTGGAAGCTCACTTTGATTACCTCGCGATTTTGTTCTCAATGCTGCCTGCGAGAAGGACATTGGTTGTATGCTCGCTTTGTTTAACTCGTGATTAAATGCCAGTTGTGAAGCCGCGGACCACAATAAAGAAAATAAGAAAAACGCGATGCGTTTTAGATATAGTGTGAAGCATTGAAGGCTTACATTGCAGCCAGCATTCAGGAGGCAGGTATTTCTAGCTTTGATGTAGTTTGCACCTTACAAATAAATAAATAAACAATTAATAATTAAATAGGGCACGATGTTTTGCTAATTGGATGTACTCTTAGAGTACAATTGATGCAAACCAATGATTCTCCTAGGAGTCCCCTGAAGTAACTAAATTTATGACAAAAAAAAAAACATAACCACATTTAAACCGACCTCTCGCCTCTATGACGTCACAACACCTGTGATAAAAACGCAATAAGGTCGGCTGCGCTTCTCTACAAAGGGGCGGAATTTCGGATTTCGTAACTTGTTGCATATCGTATATTTAGCTGTATTACTTATTATATTTTCTACTACACTGAGCGTATCTATCTATCTATCTATCTATCTATCTATCTATCTATCTATCTATCTATCTATCTATCTATCTATCTATCTATCTATCTATCTATCTATCTATCTATCTATCTATCTATCTATCTATCTATCTATCTATCTATCTATCTATCTATCTATCTATCTATCTATCTATCTATCTATCTATCTATCTATCTATCTATCTATCTATCTATCTATCTATCTATCTATCTATCTATCTATCTATCTATCTATCTATCTATCTATCTATCTATCTATCTATCTATCTATCCTTTTTTATACAAAATCAAGCGGAACAATCAGCTACATTTTAACACAGAACATGAAGTGAATAGAAACGCAAGATAATCAATACCAGGTGTTCTTTCTTTCTCTTTGAGGTACAATACTACCTAATTTTGGTAATACAAAATGCTGTGACAGACAGGACAATTGTAGTCCTTCAGCTTGATTAATCGAAGCGGCGGACATAACTTGCTCGAGAACTCGAAAAGCGGCGAAGTAAAAATAATTTACAACATTTATAATTACTTAATTAATTACTTAATAAGTAATTAATAAGTAATAAGTAATTAATAAATAATGAATTCGCAAGACATATCAACTTAGAACGAATTTCGGATATTCATTCCCAAAGTGCGTGACGAAATGTAGAGACGTTCCAGTAATTATTTTTGTGCTTTGATGAACAAGCAAAGGTTTGTTTTAAAAATTGTAACTGCAACAACAGTGCATTTTCACCGAGGACTTGATGGCGTATATATGTTTCCAAATCCGCACCACCACCACATTTCATCCCGAGTGGACATGCCTTAAAAACTAATCGGCTAACGTACGTCACTTGCAATATCTATCGTAAAGCAATTTACTAAAAACTTCAATAGCGAATTTTATACTTGGACAGTCGATTATGTATTTCGATTTTTTTGATCAATTCATATCTGCCGGTTTGAGTAATCGAGCTCAAAGACTGCAATAATGCTAACTGTTAGAGCCATGGCGGAAAGAAAACAAAAATCAAGACAGCTTCCCACTAGTGGTGCCGAGCCTGAAGGAAGTGCGGAGCTGGGCAGCCTTCTTTGTTTCTCTTTATTTCTCTCTTTCTTTGTTTGTCATCCTCACTCTCTCTCTATCTTTCTTGCTCTTTTTTACCTTTCTTTCTCTTTCTTCCTTTTCTTTCTCTCTCTCGCTTGCTTCCTCTTTATTTATATCCTTTCCTCTCTATTTCTTTTTGTCTCCTTCTTTGGTTCTTTCTCGTTCTTTCTTTCCTCCTTTTTCTTTCCCTCTATTTCTCATTCTTTCTATGCTATGCTTTACTCTCTTCCTCCTTTCCCTCCTCTTCACCCTCACACTTCTTCTCCTCACCCTCATTTCTCTTCTCACCCCTTTGCTATGCTATACTACACGAGGCTATGCTATGCTCTGTTAGCGTGCCTGGATAGCCGAATGGTTTGGACGCTCGCCTTCGGATCGTGGGAACGCGGGTTCGAATCCCGCCTCGCCAAGAAATATTTTCCTCCCAAGAGTCCTTCTGTTTCTTTCTCTCTCTTCTCTCTCTCTTTGTACTCGTTCTCTCGCCCATCAGGTTAATGTAACCCGCGCCGGACAAATCGCCGCACGTGTACTGGGAGCAAAGCAGAAGATGAAGAATACGACAGCGATGAAGAAGAGGACGAAGAGAGCGCGAGCCGGTTCATGATGGTGACCGTTTCTGTTTCTATACTGACAAATTACGGCGAGCTTCAACAGCTCCGCTGTTAAATACGAAACGAATAATAAAGGAAAACGCGAAACAACAGACGGAGGCTGTACGCACATATGCAAGCCCCTGACACTTCGAACACATTGCCGTGTCGATAAACAAGTACTATTTATACTTTTCTTGCGGTAACAAGTCGTGAGCAAAGTGTACTTTTCCAAGCGCAGTGAGTGATTGCTAAGCGCCGCCTGTTTCTACTTCATAGCTAAGATCATTTGCTGCAGCTCTGCTGCGCATAAGGCCAGCAGACGTTCAAACATGCAAGATAAAAACGCGCACATCTAACGCGATGTTGGAATACGACTGCAGCTATAGGGTGCAGAGCGCATCGACATGTAGTTGTTAGGCGCGCTCAACAGAACGACGAAGACAGCGCAGAGAGAAAAGCTTCACCATCCCCTGGCTTCTCACCGGGGACGGGAAGAGGTTTATTCTAGAGCGCAGCATGCGCGTCGTCTTTGGGCTCTCCTGCAAGACGGTCACCGCTGCAGTCTACCTCGCGCACGACTTCTTGATCTGCGCCGAACATTCCAGGTGATCCGGAGGCTTGGAACTTCGGCATGGGGCGCCCTTCCTCGGGTGCACAGGCTCCTGCACTGTAAGTGAAGGATCCGGTAGCTCGTTCGAGACGCCGGGAAGGTCCCTCTCCAACAGTGACCGCTACCGGTCGTAATCCTCCTGCCTTTTGCTTAGCCTTGGTAAGCTCTGCAGCGTGCGCGGGTCGTTGCGCTGGTCTCCTTTTTTCCCCGCAGAGACATTGAACACGCCGGAGCTGAAGCATCGCAGCTCTGGCCTCCCCAACTCCTGGGTGTTTTCCAGGGAGTCGGGCGACTCGACGTTGAAGCAGATGAGGACGATGTCGGTAGTCCGACCGCAACCGCTCATTGCCCTCCCTCTTCCGCTTGGTCTTCGTCGGTTTCGTAGAAAGCACGTCTGCTTGCGCAGATCTTACTTGTTCACTGCAAAGATTTCGGCTGCGCCGGAGAGCAAGTGGAGCAGTTATGGCCTCTCCCACACCAGCTTGTTCTTGTAGGAGTCGGGGGAGTCGATGTTGAAGCAGGTGACGACGTCTTTGGTGCATCGGCCGCAACCGGTCATAGTCCACCTGCCTCTTCCGCTTCTGCCACATCCGTTCTGTAGCGTGCGCGTGTCGTTGCGCAGGTCCTTCTTGTTCCCCGCGACGTTGGAACCGATGGTGCAGAAGTATCGCCGCATTGGTCCCCCCAACTCCGGGTCGTTCTCCGAGAATCTGGTGAGGCGATGCTGAGGCAAACGAAGACGGCATCGATGACCGGCTTCGAAGACGCGCCGCCACCGGTCGTGGTCTGACTGTCCCGCTGTCTCACAGTGCCAACTCCACTTGTTTTCCCGTCTACCTCCGTGTCGGCGACGTCGTTCACGGAGGCAGCAGGTAGACGGGTCTCTGGAAACGTGAGCTTGGCGGAGACGATCAGGAGACACGTCTTCCGCGGGCGCTGTTCTTCTTCTTCTACTTCTTCTTCACGCACCATCTTACAACCTTGTTTCAGAAGCAATATGCACGCGTAGCATATATTGTTCTCACTGAACAGAAGATGTCACGTCTCAAGGCAACTCCTTGCATAATAAACCGCGCAGTGAGAGCTACACATTATCCTTCTTTAACTGATATTATTTAACATGACAGCAAGATGGCAGAGTTCGAGTGGATAATTCAAAGCTGCAACACGAGAACGAAGAAGTTCTCGAGTGAGAGCAAAGGCGCCGTTTTCGAAACTGATATTTTTCTTTACTCACGGCACCGCGTACTTTATCAAGTATGTGACCTCGTTCGCACGCGCATCGGTGTTCTACAAGTTTGCCAAATATGGACACTTGTCGGCACGCAGTTCATCGCGGACGCCGCCCGACAACCACGTTATGCTCATGTTCGAGGCAACAATTAGTTGATGAAACTGACGCGCTCCTAGACACCCTAAAAATATTTACTGATTAAATATGCCCTCAGTACTTTCAATGGGAAATTATGCAAGTTCACGCCTTGTGGGAATGCTTTATCATTACTTTAGAGGAGTGGTATATAGTGATAATCGCTTTGTGGTCGCTGTGGTAGACCGTGGTTGGTTCCGCGACCATTTTCAGCAAGACGAATGTGTTCCTTTCGTCGAGCATTGTATTCACGCTGCTCTTCTGGTGTCTTTAATTTCCGTGGTCTACCCATGGCAGTCTTAGAATGAACTGAATGAGTTGCTAGACGGGTCTTCTTTTTATATATGAAAGCCGGAAACACACGCGCGGAGAAGGAAGGACCGTTTGACGTCATTCGAAGCCCGCGTGTGAAATGCAAAGCATCTGCAACCTAATCTTTACCGGGAAAGCGTGGGAGGGTGTTCCCATTGTTCGCAGGCGCCATCCATCAGGCGGCTTTGATGTTTGTTTCGTGGTTTTCTTTATTGAAACGAATATTGAGCTCTATGCTGTATGCCTGATTGAAAAGAAAGATATGCCTTTGCCTTCAATTGTTAAAGGGCCCCTAAACCACCCAGAGGTCGAAATTTAGTTGTGGGGTTGCAGTTGTGCACGAGTCTACAGCGAGCGCTAGCGGAGTACACGCGTTTGTTCGTTTCGCTCTTTCCTTCGCTACGCTGCGTTCGTCGGCTCGTCTGTCCACCTCTCCGAATGCCCATATCTTCAGCGTGCGAGGTGAAAACGTGAGGAGCGCGAGCGTCTGTGATGGGTAGTGGGATTTGCCCAATTTCTGTGACACTGGCCGCGAGATCGAACTGAGTCGGCAGCTAGCGGCGGACGGACGAAGCTCCGAAGTGGAGATGCCGATGGCCTGTCGCCGCTCCAGCAGCAGTGTGTGTTGTGTTTGTTGTTCCAGAATTCACGATGGGAGTGACGGGGACGACTTGGTCGACGTTGAGTAAACTTATTCTTTCCTTTTTTGTAATGGAAGTGCGTCAAGTCAGTCGCTTTTTTTTTAATAGAGATGCGAAAAGCATTTGTTTAATGCGACCGCACCACGTACACTTGTCGCTTTTGAACGTGTTATGAGACGAACATTTGGAAATCTGTGTCGCAGACTCTTGCCTCTGAGCACAATTCTGAGTTATGTTGGGGACTGCGTCACGTTTATCGTCGATAGCGACGAAGTTGTTGCGGCGGGCCACATCGCTGAATTCAGTATCGTCTCTTCACGTGCTGCTCTGATGTTGCCGTGTAACGTTATCGCATTCGTGTTCCAGTCTTCCTGACTTAGCAAGGACCCCCCAAAAAAAGTCTACGTCAAATTGACTGACGAGAAAACAATAGCAAAATTAAACTGTTCATGCCCTGCAGGTGTTACGGGGAGAATATATTTACAATATATATACAGGGAATAAACTCAGCGGCTGGCAAGATGGCGCCCAGCTTGCAGGGTCTGTCAACGTCGTCGTCTTTCTTGTCTTCTTCGTTGTCCTTTTTAGCCCGTTACATTATTTCCCGGCGGCTGAAGCACCGACCCGGTGCTCATCAGGAGGCAGTCGAGTGGTAGGGCTTGAGCCGCGTAACATGAACTACGTCAGTGCGAGGGTGAACGACGGTGGGGTCACTAGGGGCGATTTCGTAGGTGACGTCGGTCACCTGGCGTAAGATGCGGTAAGGGCCTGAATAGCGTGGGAGTAACTTCTCGGAAAGTCCCAGGCGGCGCGTGGGGGACCAAAGCAGAACCAGATTGGCGGGCGCGTAGTGGACGTCACGATGGTGGGCGTCATATACACGCCTCTGGTTTTCCTGCGAGTCCGCTAGTCGGCGTCGAGCAACTTCGCGCGCCTCTTGGGCCTTCGTTATTGCCTCCCGAGCGTACTCCGACGTATAACTCAGTTTGGACGGCAGGAGTGTGTCGAAAGGTAGCGTAGGGTCGCGGCCGAACAAAAGGAAAAATGGAGAGAACCCAGCGGTATCGTGTCGAGAAGAATTATAGGCAAAGGTGACAAACGGTAACGTAGTGTCCCAGTCGCGATGATCAGCGGAGACATACATGGATAGCATGTCAGTAAGAGTTCGATTGAGGCGCTCGGTTAGGCCGTTGGTTTGCGGATGATAAGCAGTTGAAAGGTTGTGTTTGGTGGCGCATGAGCGTAGGAGGTCATCAACCACTTTCGAAAGGAAGTAGCTGCCTCGGTCGGTGAGGAGCTGCCGAGGGGCGCCGTGGTGTAGGATGACGTCCTCGAGGAGAAAGTCGGCAACGTCAGTTGCACAGCTAGTTGGAAGAGCCCGTGTGATCGCGTATCGGGTTGCATAATCAGTTGCTACTGCAATCCACCTATTGCCCGCAGTGGACGTAGGAAAAGGGCCAAGGAGATCAACACCCACACGGTAGAATGGCTCTGATGGTATGTCGAGCGGCTGAAGGCGTCCGGCAGGATGGGTAGTAGGTGTTTTCCGTCTTTGACAAAGATCACAGGCAGCAATATAACGGGAGACGTCGCGGTACAGCCCAGGCCAGAAGAAGCGCCGGCGAACTCTGTCATAGGTCCGTGAAACGCCGAGGTGACCGGCTGTCGGCATATCGTGAAGCTGGGCGAGAACAGTCTGACGCAGGTGAGGAGGAACGACGAGTAGTCTGTCGGGGCCGTCAGGACGCATGTTGCAACGGTACAATACACCATCATGAAGCTCAAACATTCTAAGGGAAGGGTCGGGCGTCGCGGATGTTAGCCTTTGGATGATATCGTGCAAGAAGGTGTCCCGCCGTTGCTCGATTCCAATGTCGTGAAAAGCGGACAGAGAGAAAACGTTGGTAGAAAGGTTGGCCGTAGAACTGTCTGGGGGGTCAACAGGATATCGGGACAAACAGTCGGCATCTTGGTGCAAGCGGCCGGTTTTGTAGACAACTGAGTAGTCGAATTCTTGGAGGCGCAGAGCCCAACGACCAAGGCGGCCTGAAGGGTCTTTCAGGGACGAAAGCCAACACAAGGCATGGTGATCAGTGATGACTGTGAATGGCCGGCCGTACAAATAGGGGCGAAATTTTCCGACTGCCCAAACGAGCGCCAGACATTCGCGTTCAGTAATGGAGTACTTGCGCTCAGCAGCAGAAAGAAGGCGGCTGGCATAGGCAACAACGCGTTCCCGACCTTGTTGTGTCTGGGCCAGGACTGCATCGATGCCATGACCACTTGCATCGGTACGGACTTCTGTTGGAGCTGATACGTCAAAGTGGGCGAGAATAGGTGGAGAGGTAAGCAGTTGTACCAGATTGGAGAACGCATCCGCTTGCTCAGGACCCCAGACGAAGGCAGCGTCTTTCTTGAGGAGCTGAGTGAAAGGGCGCGCGACGTCGGCAAAGTTTTTGACAAAACGACGGAAGTAAGAACAGAGGCCGAAGAAACTGCGAACGTCTTTGGAACAAGTTGGCACAGGAAAATCTTTCACAGCCCGTATTTTATCTTGATCAGGGCGAACACCGAAGGAATCAACGAGATGCCCGAGCACAGAAATTTCACGACGGCCGAAGTGGCACTTGGCCGAATTTAGCTGCAGGCCCGCCTTACGGAAGACAGATAAGATCTTCGATAGCCTTTCAAGGTGCGTCACAAAGGATGGAGAAAAAACGATTACGTCATCCAGGTAGCAGAGGCAGATGGACCACTTGAAGCCATGCAACAGGGCATCCATCATACGTTCAAACGTGGCGGGCGCATTGCACAAATCGAACGGCATCACTGTAAACTGGTAAAGGCCGTCGGGAGTGATAAAGGCCGTCTTCTCACGGTCCATCTCGTCAACGGCAATTTGCCAGTACCCGGAGCGAAGGTCGATTGAAGAAAAATATTGTGCACCGTGAAGGCAATCCAGGGCGTCGTCAATGCGTGGCAGAGGATAGACGTCCTTCTTTGTGATCTTGTTCAAATGCCGATAATCAACGCAAAATCGCCAACTGTTGTCCTTCTTCTTAACAAGTACAACAGGGGACGCCCATGGACTGCTGGAAGGCTCGATGATATTCCGAGAAAGCATTTTGTCGACTTCTTTTTGGATGATTTGTCGCTCAGTATGGGAGACGCGGTAGGGTCGCCGGTGAATTGGTCTCGCATCGCCTGTGTCAATCCGATGTTTAACAACTGACGTTTGTCCGAGAGGGCGGTCGCCATGGTCGAAGATGTCCCAAAAGGACGCAAGGAGAGCGCGCAGTTCATCAGCATGTTGGGTAGGTAAATCGGGTGCAATCATCTGAGTTAAGGCACCTTGGTCTGATGGAGTAGTAGGGGAAGGTTTCTCTGTACACGAATCTCTGTCGTAACTTAGAGTTGAAATGTGGCAGTCGGCCGCCGGCATGATTTCCGCAAGTGAAATGCCACGAGGGAGAACTTGTGGACATAGGCCAAAATTCACGAGCGGTAGACAGGAGGCGTTGTCCGTTATAGTAACGAGAGTGTGCGGAAACGCAACGTTTTGCGAAAGCAGGACTTCAAGATTTGGAGACACTATATAGTCACCGTCGGGTACAGGTGGTACAGGTGAGACGCCGACGTAAGTAACTGTCCGTGGAAGAAGGCGAAGGTGGTCTGCGGAACAGAGCCGGCTTGGAGGGCAACCGGGAGGGTCAACAGCAGTAGGTAGAGCGAGTTGCACAACGCCGGCAGAACAGTCTATCAAGGCCGAGTGTTCCGACAAGAAATCAAGTCCCAAAATTAGGTCGTGAGGCCAATGTTCTAGGACGTAAAACATAACCGATGTGTGGTGTCCGGCGACGGTCACACGAGCTGAACACACGCCAATCACGGCAGCTGTTCCACCATCGGCAGTTCGGACCGCAGGGCTTGGGGCAGGAGTAACGACTTTTTTTAGGCGTGTTCTGAGGTCAGCGTTCATAACAGACACGTGCGCGCCAGTGTCAATAAGGGCCGTAACTGGTACACCGTCCACGTCTACACTGATAAGGTTCCGATGTGCGGGCAGGGTCAGTAGAGGATTTTGGCATCGGGTCGTGATTGCAGCATCACCTCTAGGAGCTGCTCCCGTCAGTTTTCCGGAGGTGAGCGCCGGAAGGAGCTTGGGGACGGCGATCGACGAGATGGGGGCGAGCGGGAAAAACGGCGTTGCGGCGAAGGTGAGCGGCTGAGTCGAGTGGGCAAAGAAGTGTCAGGCATGAGCGGCTGTGTTTGCGGCGATGAGCGTGGATTACCGGGAGGGAGGCGATGGGACGGAAAGTAAGGCCATGGTGTCGAGTTAGACCATGAACGGCAGTGACGAGAAATATGGCCTACACGACCGCAGTAGAAACATATTGGCCGGTCGTCTGGTGTGCGCCATTCCGCCGGGTTACGATAACGTGGGGGAGCGGAAAAACGTCGGTTCGGTGTAACAGCAACAGGTGGAGTTGGTGGAGCATATTCAGGTCGATGAATTGAGCAGATGTTGTTCAGGCCGACGTTGGCCAGTTCCTGACGCACGACGGACTGGATGAGGGAGACGGTGGCGTGATGGTTGTCGGAGTTGAGGGTTGGTGACGTGAGCGGAGCAGCGGCTTCGATTTCTCGGCGGACAATACGGACAACATCACTGGAACTTTCCGTAGAAGGCAGGCGGGGGTCTTCACAGGTGGATGTAGCAGCCGTGTTAGGTAGGCGTGTAAACTGGTGGAGAACACGGCGGCTCTTAGCTTCCTCAAAGCGCCGGCATTCGGAAATGATGTCTTGTACGGTAGACGAGTTCTTGAATACAAGCAGGTGAAAGGCATCATCTGCTATACCCTTGATGACATGGGCAACCTTATCGGCTTCCGACATCTGCGAATCCACCCTGCGGCACAAAGCAAGCACGTCCTGAATGTACGTAAGGTAGGATTCGGTGCATGTCTGAACGCGAGACGCGAGCTCTTTTTGGGCGGAGCGCTGACGTCCCAGAGGTCTGCCAAATAGCTCCCGAAGCTTTTGCTTGCATAACTCCCAGCTGGTCAGCTCTTCCTCGTGCGTTTCATACCAGACCTTCGCGGTGTCGGTTAGGTAAAAGATCACATTGGCCAGCATGAGCGTTGGGTCCCATCGCATACGTACGCCCACACGCTCGTATGTCTTTAGCCAGTCTTCTACGTCAACGCTATCGGTGCCCGAAAAGGTACCTGGGTCTCTCGGGGGCTCCAAGATGAGGGTTGACGGCCCGGTTGGAGAACGCACAGTAGCCGCTGAAGGGTCGGCATTGTTGACTTCCGTCGCCATTGAAGAGGCAACTAGGCGCCCTCTGCGAAGCTTCGTCTTGCGTGAAGTTAATACCCCGCACCTTCCACCAAAGATGTTACGGGGAGAATATATTTACAACATATATACAGGGAATAAACTCAGCGGCTGGCAAGATGGCGCCCAGCTTGCAGGGTCTGTCAACGTCGTCGTCTTTCTTGTCTTCTTCGTTGTCCTTTTTAGCCCGTTACACAGGATGCTCATAAAACCTCAAGTTGTTCGGATATGGTAACTGGTCGCGGCGCCTATAGCACTTCGTTGTATCGCACCTTGTGAGGTAGCTTCTGCTAATCAAATATACGCGGTAACTTCAACTCAGCCCTCAAAAATTTCTGGGAGATTGATTTGAAATTCAGAGAACAAATATATCAGCATGACAGTGGCGATACACTCGCTCGCGCATGTTCATTCATCGCTTACATGGTCCGTCCGTTTCTGACTCGCAAAACGACATTTTTACTCTGTATGAGATAATGCACAAACTGGATGAGTTTCGGCGCTGATATTTATACTTCGGAACACTGAGAGCGCTTCTCGTATTTGAGTAAGCGCGACGGAAAACGCGCAAACTGGCTCGGTGACGCTCGCTTAAAAGGACAGCGCGAACAAACCTTGCATTCACTGCGAAGGTGGCACACGCAGGATATGGAACGAATTGCACACTTGGAGACTCGGTTCATTTACATGCGGAAGTACGCGAAAGCGTAAGCAAATTATGACTGGCAGAGCCAAGCCGCCACGATCATTCGCGGACTGCAACGGTCTTCGCGCACGTAGCGCGCAGAAACTACGCATGCAACAAGCATGAATGCACAGATTTCAGAGTAAGAGTGAGAAACGTGTTAGCGTATTTGACTGAGCATCGGCACTTTTCATCAGCGAAAGCTTAACACTTTCGTGACCGCGGAAAAATCGGTTGTTTTTGGCTAGTCCAGGAAATATTTTTTTCCTGCCACAGAATATTATTGATGCTAACGTGTAGGGTATCAAATGATAGAGGAAGGATTGGTCTTTCCAACAGTATTAATTCCAAACACCGGATTTATTTCGAATTTAATAAAAAAAATTATCAAACAAAGAAAAATGCATCAAAATGAAAGAAGGATTCATAAAAACATCAATGCTACTCTGCAATGGTTAAACATTTAAAAAAATCAAAATATACGTTTTGAACGCAAAGCCCTCGTAGAATAATAGTGGAAATATAAGCTCTGTAAGTGCACAGAATATTTACATAAATACAAGAATATAGGCACTAGTGCCCATCATGCCACCGCGCGATGCAGGTTTTCGACGCGGTGAAACAAAGGGTGGCTGCGCATGTTTCGGGAAAAAAAAAATATTTCTGTTCAACTTTCCTAGCATAGTTTGCAGTTCTGGTATTTTTCAATTTTCCTGTGTATTTGTTGAAATGAACAGTGTAGCCTGTTCCAAATCTGCAAAAATCCATAATTGTACCCTCATTTGACCTCTTTCTCGCTCATATACTGCCGAATACCATACCGACCTTCACATTTCACCATTTTCTCATCCACCGAAAGGTTCTGACGGGGTTAAAAGATAGCGTAGAAAAATCGTTCATGTGTTGCAATAGAGAAGACATGGGGTGAAGATTCTCGTGGGATGCAACGGTCGTCTTCAGATCAGAGACACTGAAGAAGCCTTGAACCTTTTCCGTGGCATCACTGACGGTGGACGAAGGCCTGGAAATATGTGTCGTCGACACCAACACCAATGCAAGCGCGGGACTTCAACGATTACCATGTACACATGGAGTGAGACGAACTTGCTCATCTTCTCTTCAGTAACCTCCCTCCATAGATCCGTCCCTCTCACTGTATGCTGGCTTTTCGAAAGTATGCATCCACGCATACTTATCTGTGTGGTTGCATATCTCTCTGACGACTTCTGCGGTAAAAAACAACACGAAGACGCCGCCGCGCAGCACACCGGAGCGTTGGGTCAAAGTGTGCTCCGCGCCGTCTTCGCGAAGAGAACTGCGCTCTTTCTGCAGCCGGCGCCAAATGCTCCCGCCCGAACGAAGTTAACACCTTGCAGATAATAGCTGTTATTTTTAGAACCCACCGGATACGTTTACATCGACACGCGGCAGCGATAAAACGACCCGAGGAGAAGACGAAACTTACGGCGGATAGCTGCTGATGTTGCGGGGAGGTTTGACGCACTTTCGCCGTCCGTACTGAAGCCTGGCGAATCGAAGTCGTCTTCTGTGTCTGTGGTGCTATCATCATCCAGAGATTACCGCTCATATTAATCGGAATCCGTCGAAATTCGCCGTTTCTGTGGAGCACCCGCGAGCGGCGTCGACGCAAAGTTTGAAACAACGAGCGCTCACCTACCCGACTGCGAACGAGCTTTAAAAATCTCCCCGCGGTGGAAAAAACAAACTCTCAAACAAAAGTGATAAAAAGCATGTTATTTCATGCTTTGTATTGCGTTAGCTGTCCAGAACCACTCAGAGAGTGGCAAAACTTGATCTTGAAGTCATCGATAACATACTATCGATGGGAATAGGCGCGGTCACGAAAGTGTTAAACCCACCGTGATCGAAGTGCTTGCTACGCACCACCGGAAAGCGCCTTGCCGTTCCGACATTTGACAAGCCAGTCTCGGCAACGTTGCGCGTCGCCGGGATAGAAATGAAAGCTTATATCTGGCTCTCTGGAATATGTGCGACATTGCGGAACCAAACAATACCTCCCCTTGGAAATTTAAACGTTTTCTACAGCTACTGAGTACAGAATGACGATATAGAAACAGCAGCCCCGTACACTTCCACACACCGCACGGGCGACGTATCCACACTAACGCCGCGACTGCGCTGCCACCTATAGGTCGATCTCGCGGCCAATAGGAGCTTCGTGCTGACGCCACGAAATTTTCAGACCAACGAGAGACATCCAGCTTCGCTGTAAAGGCCCGGGGCAAAAACGATGTTATCATGTAAGAATGTGAGAAAGAGTAAGCCTGCAAAGAGTGGGAGAGCGAGAAAGTAAAAGTCACAGTTTCGCCGCAAAGGCGAAGCAATGAATGCGATAGCAAGAAATGGGAATGTTATACGAAGACTAGCAGCTAACTCTTTTAGCATCCAACCAGGCGTAACTCAACAAAACGCCGACGTAAGTAAGCGCGGCCGCTGCAGCGAGCGAAGCGATATTCGTGTTGTTTATCACTTCATCGCAAACCGAGCGGTGAGAACAGCACGCAGAAAGGTTTGAACCGTCTGCTGATCCCTGTCAAAATATAGCGAACGCGACCGACCGCACCCGGCCGAGCAAAGCAAGATACGAGGGAAGAAGGCTGTCGAGTAGGCAGTAAACTGGAAAATGTTCTCGACCTTCATTTTATTTCATCTGAAGAGTAATGCAGTGGTTGTCTATAGGCCTTACGAAAGTACGGCGGAATCACGACATGGTTTCTTGCCCCATGTTGTGCAACGTGAGTATGCACCTAATGCCTCTTCTTACTCTTCGTCATGTCGACCGGTTCGCGGCAGGGAGAGGCATAGAATTTCCGTGGTTTCCTATCGCCCCGCAAACAAACGATACCCACTATAATTAGCTGGTTCATGTGAAAAAGGGAGGTCTGCGGAGGATGTCTTGGCCTGCAGTGGTGGCTTCGGCATAATAACGTCCTCACTATGGACCTCACATGTTCGCCTTGACATCAGTACACCCACTCATCTTTCTCAAATGTCCATCAAGGACTACATGTTGAATGCAGGGGTGTAGCCAGAAATTTTTTTCGGGGTGGATTCAACCACCCTCTTTGTGTCTTTGCCCGTGTATGTATATATATATATATATATATATATATATATATATAATGCCACGTCCACTTATTCTTTTATTTAGATGTATTCGGGTTTGACCAGCAAGGACGGTTACCAACGCTCGACGCTGTCCGCGAAGCAGTGTTCGAAACTTCGCGATTGTAGCAGATCGTTTTGTTAAGATTGCGCGCCGCACGCGAATGTTCCACTTTGTCGAGAGATAACGCCGCTACCAGCGATATTGCTGGAAAGTTCGATAGCGCCTGTATAAAAGCCGACGCGCTTGACCGCTTGTGACTTGATCGACGGTCGACGCTCTGTTCGCCGCTATCAGTGTATTGCTGTAGCTTTCAGTTTCTTGGCCACAAGTTCGGCCTAATAAAGAGTTTCATCTCGACGTGCTGACTGCTGCCTTCGTCGACGTCACGACCGAGTGACAATATAATGCAGAAGTTAGAAATTTCAGGGGAGTGGGAACCCCCCGCCCCTGCCTACGCCAGTGGCACACGGCAGTTTTCCTCGCATGTCCTATGGTGTCGCTGCCTTTGTCGCACATTGTCATCTCTCGACAGTTCGTTCGCTCCCTATCGTTGTCTAAACGCGTATTCCTCCCTCTGCATAAGTTGATCCTCAAAACTGTTGCATTATCTCATCCTAGGGTGTCATAGCTGTATTATGAGGTGGCTCTCTAGGGGTACCAGCCTATTAACAGAAAAATGGAATGTTTAGTGCCCGATTAGACATGCGCTGCACGGTGTTGATTGCTGTACCACGTAATATAGACATCAGAAATTTCTTGGGGAGACAATTCATATCTGTTGGGAACTACGGGTTGGCATGCTGCCTGCAAGCAGTCTCTACCTGAAACAAAGGAATGGCAAAAGGAAGGGACCGTAATAAAAAGAATGCACAAAGCCCATAAAAATACACTAATTGGTTGTAACTGTTATACGACCGCAATATATATTCGTTATTGAAATCCGTTAAATCAAATACACATTCGGGTTAGCAATAACTGCGATTCATCTTTTTTTCTGAGATTAAGATGTCGAAGATTGCAATAATCTTCGCTCACAAATGCAGCGTATACGAAAAGGTTGCTAACATAAAGAAGTCACAGCATTAATTAAAAATATCGCAACGCCACAACGTCTCGCTCTGGTTGCCGATAGTGCTCCTGCCTGTGCAGAAAATAACACATGCGTACATGCGAACTACACAGGCAAGAAATAAACCGTCCTGTGCGTTTTGCCCGATTCGCAATAAATGAGTACTTGAACTGAACTGACCGAGAAAAAGAAAACATAATTCTGGCAATGGGAGAACTTTTGCCAACCATTTCTGCGAGGTCAACGACCACGGTTTGACAAGCGTACCGGTGTTAAAAAGGACCCGAAGTGCGCGCATTCCAAAACGCGAGGCTCCTGCCCCCTGCCGCAGGAGCGGGCGCCGCCGTGGCCCGTGTGTCGTGAGAAGCTTCATAACAAGTTGTCTTGTTCAAGGTGTTGGCAGCATAAAGTGGCTTTTTTGTTGTCGTTTCCACATTCCGGGGCACAATTCTCTTCAAGGGTGGCTCGGCCGCTCAACAGGAACCCGATAGGCTGGACGCACGCACAAGAAAAACATCCGGATTTGGCCGAGGTCTCCGACGGCCAGCATGCCGAATGAAGGATGGATGACCAGTCTCGTGCACATCCGCAATATTTGGGCCGCTAAAGAGACATCTAGTCAAATGGAAGGAGCGACTGTTATGCTTGTGCGGCTCTCGGCGGAGGCCATCCATCTTTCTTGGGGCCCGAATAACGTCGTCATGTCAAAAGCGAATGGAGCGCTTGCCAAGTGCGCGCAGCTCTCGCCGGGTCCGGCCGTCACGCGTGATCTTCCTCTGGCGGCCCTCTGCGCGGGCCCTCGTCACGAAAGGAATGACAACACGGCACGTCATAATAACGGCTGCGTCGTGCGCAATTTTCCCCTTGTGCGATCATGATGGAGCCGGGCTTTTCAGCGATGATAGCCTAATTTGTATTACCTTTGACGCCTTCGCTCCTGGCGTTCGCAGAAGCGAGAGAGTCTGTCTGGGCGCGTCTCCTGCAGAGTGCCTTGCGCGGATCCACTCTCTTTCGCAGGCGCATGTCTTAGCGGTGGTCTTCGGCGGCGACGATCGGCACCTCGTCGGTGCCGCCCATTTCTCACCATGAGCGGGCCGGACCTCTTGCTTCCAAGTTCCGGCGTGCGTGAACCGAGACGCCGTTGTCGGCACAGGCTCGATGGTATTTTGGCGCCATGCGATGCTTCACGCATTTCACGAGGAATGCAGACACTTCAAGCGGTTGTGTATATTTTCGCTGTATAGCACTAAGAATAGAGAGGACCTGCACAGCACCACCAGCCTATTTTTGTTCAGTGCTGTTATTTCGATAATGCTGCTATGTTACTCCACGAAAAAAATTTCGAATTACTCAGAGGGAATAAGGAGAGACAAGAAGCCAGTGCTCGGCGTCTCTTTAGTCGTGAGAAGTGCATGTCGTCGTCAACCAGCCAATTAAAATAGACACTGGTTCCTCCGCTGAGCGCAGCGGCATACGTCGCAGGAAGAAAATTTCTGTTGTAGTGAACTGATTCGCTTTCCGTAGCGTTGCTCTTAGATAACTCGTGAGCGCAATGTCACCAGCTCATTCTTGCCCATTTAGAAAATCAGAAAGCCATCAAGCGCGAACTCTGTTATCTATACGTTCATAAATTATTAACTAATGCAGCAATTGAAGCAAATGAAATCAAATTCGTGTCAATTTTTTTTTCACGGGAGGTAACAGGAAGAATAAGTGGCTTACAACTATACCGGTACTGACTCCCTTTTACACAGCGATTTCACGGATCATTGACGAGGATGGAAAACTGCCGCTTCAGGTAGAAAATAACGCAGCAAATGATTGAAATATATGTACGAGAGGGTTTGTTAAAATTATGTTCTTGAGCTTTAGTTGTTAATACCAGGATATATGATTGTGAGGCACACATAATGAGTCGGAATTATTTTGGACAGCCGGGGTTCTTGGATGTGCGCCTAAGGCTAATCATACATGTGCACGAGCGTTCTTGCATTTCACACTCGGTCGAAGTGCTCCCGTAATGACCGAGAATCGAACCCGCACCCACATACTATATAGGCAACGTAGTCGACATAGCCGCTAAGCCACCACGGCAGCCAGGTCTAGCACCTTGTAGTAGCATTGTGCGTCTTAAGTTTCGCACGGCCTAACTCTTGCCTATAGATGTGTCTATAGGACACACACTTGCACCCAACTAAAGACGACTCTTAAACATCCTTAGAAAGTGTGGATGGTGTATTGTGGCCGGGATGATAATGGAAAATGCACAGACGCTTCAACTTGGGGGTCGTTGCAGAATTTGCCCTACTCGAATGACACTGTAACATGCAGCAGTCATTTACGCTACCACTGACTGAAAAGGCCAGCTTCACCCAGGTTGAGGTTGAATAAAATTGCAGCCTTACGAAGTTTACTGCATGGAACTGCAGGTGGCTCTGCAGGGGCCTCTGCATGTGTCATATAGGCAGGAAAATGACCTTTTCTCAATTTCTTGTGTGTGAAGCTAGTAATTATACTAATTAAAGTGATGAAAGCAAGCTGTGTTTAAGAAACAATCTAAAACTTCTTAACGACAACATATTCAAGTGAGATTCTAGATTCTTACAAACGGAAGTGGTACTCAATCAGCCAATTCGTTTCACGTCTTTCGCATGCAGTTAGTTTTGGCAAAAAAAAAAGTTATAGAAAAAGCTCAAACCTTCTTATATTTTTTACTAGTGAGTCGATGAATTGGAAAACCGATTTCGAGAGTTGGGCCAGTTGGTACATGACTGAAAATGAAAAACCAGCTATAACTAGCCATACACTCTAAATGTGGTAACCGATGAATGTGATTTTGTGCACCGATAGTACGGGCTATCAAGTTTAGAATTTATGCACTCAAAGCTAATGTAACCCTTACTTTATAGGAGCACAAAATCACATTTATCGATTACCACGTTTAGAGTGTACACATGCTGTACAGGGTGTTTTACTTTTGGACAATACAGAATTTTTTATAAAAACGCTGCGATAGTGAGGCCTCTATCGGGTTCGAAACGAACTCTACGCCGAGGCGGAAAAACTTTGCCGCACCTAAAGTTGCATTCAAGGGAGTAGTTAACAAAAATTCGTTAATTAAGTTTATAATTATTAACTTTAGGGCTATTGCCTGTAGGGCGTGACAGTTTATGACATGCCCATTTTTTTTTAAATCGCAAAACGCGCGTAATTTCAGGTAATAATCACCGAAATTCAAGACCTCGATCGAGCGAAACCGAAACTGAGCGCACAGGGCGCGTAGGAATTCCGTCAGCCCGGTTACGTCAGACCGGAAGCCCACGTGACAATTATTGAAAAAAGGCGCGTCGCAACAGAATAGAGCCTGCAAAAATGACAAGTCGTCCCAAACACCCACATGGACCGCTTATTCTTTGCGTTTGGTGTGTAGTGCTCTAGGTATCACTGCTGTGAGTTAATTCGATCTCATTTCTCTTTGGTCGTTTGCCGGAAACGCATGTTATTTCCCCGGTCATACTGCTGGAAGAGAAACCCTCAGTAAATTAGTGAGAACACGTTTGAGTCAATCGCCAACTCATGAGTCATGACAATGACAATGAGTCAACTGCCGACGACATGCACCGGACATGGTGCCTTTTGATTGTGCTCAAGGGGAAGAAAATTTTGAGGTTTCATTGTGATCGACAACGAAGAGAAATGCAGCCAGGTAAATAACTATGGTCATAGGTTCGTCCACTCCTAATACATATGAATACGGCTGACCATGAGATAAAGAACAGAAGCGCTAGTGTCTAATTCGCCATGTTCATCGAAGAACACAGCTGGCCGCGTTTCATTTTGGGCTTACTGAACATGTAAGGTCACATGAATCACTGCGCAATCGTTGGTAGAAGATGCAAGCTAACTGAATTTGCCACACAGTCCTTTCTCTACATCATCGGCTATGCGACAGTGATGATCCCTCAGCACTCGACAGGTCGATGAAAGTGCAGACACGCAGGCAGCAATATGTTCAACGCAGCTATGACTGCGCAGGTCAATCGGAGCCGGGCTGAAGAGTTGGCACGTCGGTTAATGGCCCAATGTGCCGAAAGAGGGTGCACAACAGGGAGCATCGGTGCCAGATCCGCCGCGGTGCATCTTAGAGGATGGCGTTGCAGGCGGGAGCCCGAGGCCCGCAGTGGCAGCAAGAGGTGATTGGGGGTGTGAAAATGGGGGGGAACGTGAAGCCAAGTGCGGCTGCCCAAGAATGCGGCCCGGCCGGACGACGAGCGAGACGAAACGATGGCCCCAGTGCATTACAGCGGCGGCGATGAATGCGCCGCTTGATACTGCCGGGGATAAAAGGGCGTTCTCGACAGCGGGGAAAGAAGATGTTGACGTCCCTAAATCATCGATTTGGCGCGCTTTTAAACTGAAGCTCTCGTTTTCGACGGTATACGGCGGCGAGTCTTTGAGAAGACCAGCGCGTCGGAGGTCAGCAGAGCGGCGAGATCGGCTGTCTTTGTGAAGCGCGCGCGCAGCTGGAGTTCCCTGACCACCGACAGGGTTCCGCCGGGAGCTGACGCGCGAAGCGGCGTTACTCCGAGGCCCGTCCCACACTTCACGTCTCCTCCCGAGAAGCTGAGAGGCACGCTTCGGTCTTTCTTTCTTTCTTTCTTTCTTTCTTTCTTTCTTTCTTTCTTTCTTTCTTTCTTTCTTTCTTTCTTGACGTGGTCGCGATTCGATGCACCCAAGGTGTCCAGCTTCTCAGGATTAGTACCCTCCGAGGGCCGGAAGACGTAACTCCATTTCCGTTTTGCTTGTGCCACAAATGTGACTAATAATCTTGTTCGCACGACTCATGATGCACTGTGACTTTTACTCTCCTTCACAAGCTGGTGTGTGTAAAACAGCCTTGCTTTTATGGCCAGAGGCCTGGACTGAACAAGGACAGAAATAAACTTTGCTAAAACTGCTGCTTGGGCTACTTGGTTCATGATTAAGATAGATTTACCAGCGAAAAAAAAACATGGCTGATCCCTCCGTCATAGGAATCGGTATAACACGAAAGTGAAACGTGTCTTCACAGAAGTAGTGCTTATTGTGTAACGATATATCAGAGCTTCTACAACGTCTATTCGTGTTTGGCAGCTATAGCACCGTTTGACATGGATACACCCATGTTGACAGCATCTCTCTATCGCGACGACTAACGCCCATGATCATGATTAAACTGTTGTTGTAGCTGACGGTGTGAACATATATTTGGACACAGCGAATCGTGAATCCCGCGTAAGGATGATATCAACAAGCTCATAATCAACACTGGTACCCGGTATGCACTTCTTCAAAGCGTCGTCAATTAAGGAGAGAAACGGCACAGTGTGCGCTTTCTAGTAATGGGTAGCCGACGCCTGTGCTCATGCATACATAACACGCACTGCGCTTCAGCAACACGGGAGGTAGTGGTTCGTAGCCTGAGCCGCAAACGCGTGCGTCCCGCTGGCCTCTGTCTCGCAGGCGCTGCTTTCGCTCCACCAAGGCACGACATTCGCCCGTCGAAATCGCGTCCTTGCCGCAGTTTTGTTAGTCGGTGCTCTCGCAATTGAAGCAGTCGGCCGCGGAGAAATCCCGTTGGTGCACGTGAAAGATGCACTTATAGTGTACTAGTACACTATAGATGCCCTACTCCAATGAGCCGACGCACGCTAACACGAAGCCAAAGGCAAAGAACGTAACCACGTAACTGCGTCAAGGGTGCCTCGGCGACGCCAGCGCGGCCACTCTACCTCTCTGGTATCGAGACGCTTTAACCATGACCTCAGATATCGCGTGCAATCTCGGAGTAAGCGCTAGTAAGTGTCGATCGTGAAGTATCACTTCGTTTCACCTCTCACAGACGGCGGCACCGCCCCGCTCCGCCCGCCGCGAAAGAGAATGTGTGCAAGATATAAGGCGCGTTCGCGCCGTGCCTAGCATCTCTCAAGATGGCTTAGTGGGTAGCGCGTCGGGCGCGTGCCGTCGCGGCCGCAACGTCGTGGGTTCGATTCCCAGCGGGGTATCTTTTTCTTGGTTTTTTCTTTATCACCCGTTGGTGTCCATTTTATCAACGTCATATCCGTGACGGATGTACTTGGTGGACCCCGGCATAAAACACTTTCGTGTTAAAAAAAAGACGGAACACTTAGGAAGGACACACACACAACGCTGACACACACACATCAGCGCTGTTTTTGTGTGTCCTTCCTAAGTGTTCCGTCTTTTTTTGCGCTGGTAAATCTGTCTTAAGGACAGAAAGCAGTACTACCTCAGCTACACGAGGCGACCTGCGCCTCCCATGTCGCCTCGTGAAGCATGCAAGTCCGAAGTTGTCCCTGACAAACGACAGGAACCAGTTCTTCTTGCCGAGTTTCGCAACGTCAGCATTAATGCCGCTGACTATAACCACTGGTGTTCTTATATATATAGACCAGTTCTTTTACATATGAAAGGCTAGTGACGTCACTACCCACATGAGAAGCTGCCGTGCGAACGATGACCCACGTCGAAAGCGCTACGTCCTTATCACGCCTCATCATCAATAATGTTTGGATTCTTGTTTTGTGCTTGTTCTTTATAGGGAACACAAGCTCAAGTTTGGAAGCGACGCTTATGTGGCCGAGCTATGCGTTACTAGGGATGGACGCTGCCGGCGAAGGCGGTTTGTCGCCGGATTTGGCAGCGGCAGCGGCAAGGACAGGGGCGCGCAGCGCTCCTCATTCGACCCGGAGCACTGATAGTCAGCAATAGTTACGTTGTGACGCACCACATGCAGATGCAATCCGAGAGCTCTGCGCGTGCGCGGAAGTGGGGGCGGCAGTGTTGTGACGAAAGGAGACGCTCCGTGGATATTCCCAGTTACGATAAGAGCAGTGGCGCCGCCCAACGTTGTTTTGTAACCCTATTGGAATCACTGCTGTGCTGTATGATGCATGTGTGATACCAGTGAACGCATGCCCTTTTCACTTCAATAGGTGATGCTCTCTCTCTCTCTCTTTTTTTTTACCAACTAGAGGCTGAAAAAATCCACTCCTATCCACGATGATGATGATGATGATGAGTGGGCGAAGCTCTGGGGATCGTTCGGTCACTGTGAATCTCCCGTTTGTCGTTTTTGCCGTTTTGCCGCCGCTTCCCGCGCCCTCGCCTCCGGAGTAGTAGCTTGTCGTCGGCGTTCCCGTTGAGCCGCCGCATGCCGCGCCTTACGTTCGTTTTCATGCATGGCAGAAAGAGAATGTGTGGTCTGCAACGCGCTTACATTCGCATTTGCACCGCAGCGTCCTCTCGTGTATTTAAGGTGACATAAAGAGTCGATGACAAAGCTCGGTCCTAAGGTCCATAATGTGTACGTTGAAGTCGCCGACTAGTATAAAGGGTTTGCGCTTGTAGGTGTTTTATATTGTTTTGCCAAAATTACGATTGTTGTTCGTCTACTGTAAACCTTTTTTTCATTCACATACACACATATGTTTCGACTATAGCAACAGTTTTCTAACCACCATGACAGCGGACAGTGAGCGCTGACGACAAAGCTAGGTCCTAAGTTCTATAATTTCTACGCTGAAACCGCCGACTAGTATAAAGGGTTTGTGCTTCTAGGTGTTTTATAACGTTCTGTCCCAATTATGACACGCCCTTGTGCACCGCAGCGTCCCTAGCGGACTCCATGCAAAACAGAGACAAGCCGCCGCCTCGCCGGACACGGGACATGCCTCGAAAGCTGCTTCGCCCCTGCAATTCTAACCAACTAGAGCAGGGGTCTGAAACTCACCTGAACTAGTGGGCCGCAGTCACGAAATTTAGTCTCCTGATGGGTCAATATGGTGCAGGTTAGAATAAAGGGTGGGGTGGGGGGGGGTGAACAAAATGTCAGCTAACGTTGCCATTTTACAGGTTTTTCCCATATCTTATATATGGGTTATTTCAGAAATTCATTTCTTTTTATGGATCATTCATTTTTATGTAGGTTTGACGTCAGGTTTCGAGAAAAATATCGCCACTGCTCTCGTTAATGACTGAAATCTGGAAATCTGGACGCCGATTCTGAGATGTAGAATTTTTATTCCACGGTTATGTCTTAACACATGGGAATTGAATGGGGTGCCTCACGAAAAAAAATGCTTGAGTCGAATCACGCTTGTGTAGGTCATGAACATACTCAGTACGAAAAAAAAAAATGGGACAAAGGCAGTCATGTGCGGGCCGCGGGCCGCTGACGAAAGGTACGGGGGCCGCGTGTTTGAGACTCCTGAACTAGGGGCTAAAAGCTCCGCTGCAAAGCTTAGTTCCTTTCAAAGTAGTCTCCAAGGGAGTGAATAGACTTGTGCGCCCTTTTCTGCCAGTATTCGAAGCAGCCCTGTAACTCTTCATGCTGACCCTCCGTAAAGTTGTCTTCACCTTGTTCACAGAAGTAAATCTCCTTTCTGTACTTAATATTCTGAATTTAAAGTGAAGAAAGAATAACAGACAGCTCGGTCCGATCAGTAGGACGTGTGGGGAGCGCCGACCCGTTCCTCAGAGGCTATATATCCCGCCATAGTGTCAGCTACGTCAGCTGCGTCACTGTCGTGATTCGAGAAGCCGAACCATCTGCATTCCACGATTTGCACGTTCTCCCCGGACTTTATTTCACAGCCGCCTCAATTCTTTCCTGCAGAACTACTTATTAAAGTGTATCCAAGAGAAACGAATTCCGACAGCGCAAGTCGACAAACGCCGAAGACAAAATGAGAAATGAAGAAGAAATCGTTCGCACGAACACGCTTTTTTTTTTGTTCTTGGTGAAAGAGAGTTCTTCAACTGGCTTGAAAGTAGCTTACTTTCAGGGTCATGCTAGTAGTACCAGATCTCGACGCCTGAGATTACCTTTAAAACAACGTCTACGTAACTTCCGCTGTGATTTTTTTTAATTCTGGCTTAAAATCTAAGCAGTCCCTTTTTTTTTTTCTTGTCCTCTGCGAGCAGGTGGCGAACTAACCTCACGGCAACTCGTCGCCTACTCTATCCCACCGTCAAAATTCACTCGCTGCTGGCACGAGCTACAACTGGTGCCAGCAGCTTCAGAAGTCTGGTCACTTTGGTTTTTTGCCGAACATTTTCAGCAGTTCAGTAGGTACGTCTGGTTGAATACTGGTCTACTGAGGATAGCTAATGAGGATAGTATACTGAGGATAGCATTTAACAGTTCCTCTTTTTTTTTTTTCTATCGCCCAAAACACTCAGAAACTCGTGTGTAGCTGAGAGCCTCCTCATTTAACGTCGTTTAAAGCATTGCGCTACCCTGGCACCCTCGTACTGTGCATTAGAGCACTGCACGGGCCCGGGCCGACCCGAAAGCCCGGGGCGTCCGAAGCGTTTCCCGGCGGGCCCGGGCTTGAGGCTGCGGGCCGGGCCGGACTCGGGCCTGCTCATTAAAAGGCCTAAGTCGGGCCTTCGAGCACATGCGAACGTTATGCATTGCATGGTCTGAGGCATTCTGTGCCAAGCTGAAGTGACCGTGCAAAGAGCTGGCTCTTAGTAAAGCTTAGCAAAGAAAATAGAAAAACAGTTGAAGTTCTATTTTTTTTCTCACCAGTGTATATGTATATATATATATATATATATATATATATATATATATATATATATATATATATATATATATATATATATATATATATATATATGTATATATATATATATATATATATATATATATATATATATATATATATATATATATATATATATATATATATGTATATATATATATATATATTTGCATGCTAGATGACCTGATGGGACAAAATCGTACGATAAAAGTAGATGCATAAGCACCAGCGTAAAAATAACAGCACTAACAATGGGCCAGATCACGGTCGTTCCCATGGGAGGAATAAAGATTTCGGTCTTTTATTTGACGTTGACACATACGGTACATTTCATTTATATTCCTTGGTATTACGTGCCAAAACCACGATATGATTACGAGGCACGCTGTAGTGAGGACCGGATTAATTTCGACCACCTCGAGTCCTTTAACGGGCACCTAAAGATAATTACACGGGTGTTCTTGCTTTTCGCCCCCATCAAAACACGGCCGCCGTGGCCGCGGGGAATCGCACCCGCGTCCTAGGACATAACAGCGAAACTGCTTAACCGCAGAGCTACCACTGCGGGCAAAGCAACATTTTCATGCATGTACACACCGGATTTTCTGTCCGATCGCCCGACAAAGCGCAAGGCATCATTAATAACCATCATCAACTTTCTAATATCCTCTAGAGGGCTCGGACCGGGCCTGGTCATGAACACGCGCGCCCTGGATAAGTTTAATAATGAACGCCCGGGCCCGGGCTGGGCTTGGGCTTCTTAAAGCGGGCCTGGGCCGGGCGCGGGACGAAAAAACAGGCACGTGCAGTGTTCTACTGTGCATCTCCCGCTTCCGAATTTTCTTAATGGCACACCAGGACCACTGCTTCGAAAATAAGAAAACCTCAGACGCACCACACGGGCACCGATATCACTGGGTGCACAGAGGAATTTCAAACGAATATATATATATATATATGTATATATATATATATATATATATATATATATATATATATATATATACACTTCGACACCAGCGGTTTCCTGACACTTCACATGTGTGCCTTATGAGTCACTGGCGCTATGGGGGTAGATACCGACCCCGCTGTCTAACTGGTTGATTCGTTCTGTCAACAACCCAGATACGCATCGGGTCTACTCTGACGTAGCAACAAGTAAGTAGTGTTCCTCGCTGCAATTTCCCACGAACCTGCGGCCACTTCGGCGAAAGAGCCACGTCTCAAACAAATCGTCCGGCGTTAAACGCTTGACTGATTGGGCGCCCTGTTCGGTTTTTCGCTGGCTACGCTGGTCGCAACCTGTGCTGAGCGTCGCCCAGAGCCACATCACACTATATTTCACGCGGAGAGGGAGAAGCGCGAGGGGGGGTTCCGCATTCCTGCTGTCGACAGCGCCAGTGGAGCTCCTGCTGCGTAGAGACTGCGTGTCCGACCTTCGCCGCGCGACGGGTATTTTCCGAGGAAAGGTCACTCCAAACATTGACACCTAGCGCAAAGATAAAGTTTACCACGTATCAGAGAGCGCCCCTGCTAGACGCCCTGGTCCCACCACGCAGTCGCGCGGACGGGCTACGGTTGCACCATATCGTCGCCTCCCTCCCTCTCTTCAGGGCAGTCCGCTGATAGTTGGCCTCGTCCTTAACTACAGCACCCGCTCAGCGCTGCTGGTTTTACTCGTCCCTGCCTTCGTTTACGATGCACCCCCTGTTCGCACCACATGACAGGACGCTAAGTTTTCGATAGCTATATGGCCCCGCCGGAATCTGGGTGCAAGACAAAATCTCTCCGCGGCGTGTAGAGCGCCTATAACGAAAAACGCGACAGGAAGTTTTCGCTACTATAGTCCACTGAAGTCCTCAGGCAAACCTGTTCGAGAGAGCACTTCTGCATTTGGCTCCCTGATCCCCCACCTGATCCCATACCACTCCATTTAATAGTATTGGTATAACGACGCGCCGGTGATGCTATGCATATTCTGGCAAGGCAGCATTTGAATTATACCGAGTACAAGCAAATAACAAGAGGCACGCATCCTTCATCAACCAGTCTGACTAAGGCCTGTTTGCCACATCACTCGACTCTTGGAACGGTGGTGGTGGTGGTGGTGATGTTGCAGCAGGCGGGGTTAGCCTGGCCTGCATGGCCGGCAATTGTTCCGCCTGAGCATCTCCTGAACGCTCCGAAGCGACCAATGGTATGTTCATTAAGCATATCGCTAGCTATTAAATCAACCTGGAAACACGCACTTCCCGTTACATTAGTTTTTCTTGGTATCAGTCTTTCGCCTTTGCGTCGCTAGCATACTGGAAACTTTTGTATGTGAGTGTGTTTTAAATGCGAAGCATTTCTTAACCATGGGCACTTTGACCGTTTCTATCTATCTATCTATCTATCTATCTATCTATCTATCTATCTATCTATCTATCTATCTATCTATCTATCTATCTATCTATCTATCTATCTATCTATCTATCTATCTATCTATCTATCTATCTATCTATCTATCTATCTATCTATCTATCTATCTATCTATCTATCTATCTATCTATCTATCTATCTATCTATCTATCTATCTATCTATCTGCCTGCCTGCCTGCCTACCAGAGCCGCTGCCTACTACGTCTTGGCGCTCTCGTGGTCGTCTCCTTAACTTAGTACAACTACATACCAAAACCACGATATGATTATGAGAGACGCCGTAGTCGAGGGCTCCGGGAATTTCGACCACCTGAGGTTCTTTAACGTGCACCTAAATCTGAGCACATAGCATTTTCGCCTCCATCGAAAATGCGCGGACGCTGCGGCCGGGAGACGTGAGTGTACGGCGAACACGATTCGCAGGTCACAACATGAATAACGTGACTTCCCTGTCGCGTACTTCATGAAATCGTTTCCACCAGTCACGTGCCGCACATAGCCACACAACGCGGCCCGTATCATGTGAGTATACGCCACAGGTGACTCACAGTCTGTATCAACGCAGACATTGGAGATCTTAACGCGACAGCGTGAAAGACCACGTGTGACAGAAAATGCGGTACCGGCGTCGGCGGCGTTGTCGCTGGGTGAAATATCACGATCGAAGGATATATTAAAAATCACAGCTCGAGCCGGAATCGAACGCAGGCATTTGCATGGCAGTCAAGTTTCCACGCCAGTGCTTCGAACTGCTCCGGAAAAAGACCCTATACAAGCGTCATGTGAGGACAACGCCAATTGTGGTGGCAGCGTCGGCTATCCGCTTTTATATCGGTGTAACAAACATTACATTCACGAGAGCTATAAGGTGGGCTAGTTGCTGTTGATTCATCTTCAAAAGTGCGCTTAGTCAACACAGACACAGGACAAAAAAAAAATACAGGACATATTCAGTCCCGCTCGTTGTTGCCTTATGTCCCGTATTTTTTCTTCATGTGTCTATGTTGACTAAGCGCACTTTTGAAGATGAAAAAAAAAAACATTACATTTTTATGACTCCTCAAACTGTAGTCAAGCGTCGCGCGAGTACGCACGCCTACGACCGCTACTTATGATATGCACATCATCACACCGTAGTGCATTTCGTGGCGATAAAACTGATGTCTGTGCTCTAACGAGAGTGCTGACGTCACGTGGGACCATGATGTACTCTTTACACGCCAGTGTACTCGGCATGCTTGGTAAGTGCACGATATGCGTACTACTCAATTTACGCGCAGACGTCGATCCATCCTTAACGCTTAGCTCTGAGCGAAAATTCCGGCATAGGCTGCCACTCGCTGACTACTTCGCATGAAATTGATTCCCGCAATGCGTGGGATCCAGAAGCGTAGCCAGAAATTTTTTTCGGGGGGTGGGGGGGTTCAACCATTCTTTTAGGGGCGAAGCTCCTTAAGGCGGCACCCGTTCGTCCCTCGTAGTCGTAGTCGTAGTGCGTAACCAGTCTTACGCTTCGACCTCCAAGGTGGTGCCGGTGGGAGATTTTTCCTGTGCGTTGTTGAACAATAAAAAATTCGCAGCGTGCGCGTTAACTAAAAGCCGAATTCTTCTTTCTCTCATTCCCCATTAGCAACCATTGGCATGTTCCAGTACGAAACGTTAGCAGAAGTAGAAGTGTAAGTGTTAGCTAAAAGCCGACTTCTTCTGGCTCTCATTCCCATTAGCAGCCACTGTTTACCTCCAAGGTAGTGCCTGGTGAGATTTCTCCTGTGCGTGATTAAACAATAAAAATTTTGTTCAAAACGCCGTTGATTGATGAAATAAACCAACGAAAGACGCCAGATGTTTTGTAAAAGCAAAACGAAAGAACGCCAGATGTTTCTAAAGCAAAACGAAAAGACGCCAGCTGCTTAACGAAAGACGCCAGATGTTTTCTAAAGCAGTGGTTTTCTAAACAATGAAAATTCACAGCGTACATGTAAAATTAAAGTGAGCTGCAAGTCGTCATAGCTCATCGAACCTTTAGTATAAACGCGCCCGATCTCACGTCGGTGATGATGTACTGGGCAGAATTCACGGAAGATTCACGGTTTACCGATGAACCTCCGCAGCTTCGCCCACTCATCATCATTCACTCCGTGGATATGCTGTGATTTTTTTCTATCTTCGTGCACGCGTTTGTATGTGTGCGTGTATATATGCGCATGCAACCCCCGCCCCTCCTCCTCCCCCCCCCCCCCCCCCCCACGCCTGGCTACGACCCTGATGGGATCTGCCGGATTTCTTTCGGTGTGTTTAGAACAATAGGAGATTTAGGGTATCATGTACTCTACGATAGAAGAGCTGTATGCACCTGCACCTGTGGAAGGCGATTTAGAGTACTATGTACTTTACTGCGGCAGAGCAGTAAGCTGTTCGTTAACTACTTTTTGGTTATTTGTTAATGTACTCTACACTTGCAATAATGTTGTACGTCTGGCACGAGGAGTGGTAATGAATCAATCGCAAGGCAACGCGAGCTTCCAAGTCATGTTTTTCTCACTCAACATCCCTGATGGTGTGCGAGTCGTTTTCAGTGAACCGCAAGAAAGGTCACGTGCCGGCGCGTGAAGGGGGACACCGCTCTAACTTAACCGTGGTGGCACTGGACACCATCGAAAGATGTGCTTGAAGATCTTCAAATACGAGAGCCAGCCATACGGATACGAGTCACGCATAGTAGCATACTCTGTACCCTAAATTGTCTCTACTTTTGCTAAACATATGCCTTCTCTTAGGCTGTCTGCCTGTTTGGAAAAAAGTACGAAATAAAATGATTTTTAAAATTCGAAACATTTCTTATCGAACCATTTCTATCTATCTATCTATCTATCTATCTATCTATCTATCTATCTATCTATCTATCTATCTATCTATCTATCTATCTATCTATCTATCTATCTATCTATCTATCTATCTATCTATCTATCTATCTATCTATCTATCTATCTATCTATCTATCTATCTATCTATCTATCTATCTATCTATCTATCTATCTGCCTGCCTACTACGTCTTGGCGCTCTCGTGGTCGTCTCCTTAACTTAGTACAACTACATACCAAAACCACGATATGATTATGAGAGACGCCGTAGTCGAGGGCTCCGGGAATTTCGACCACCTGGGGTTCTTTAACGTGCACCTAAATCTGAGCACACGGGCCTCTAGCATTTTCGCCTCCATCGAAAATGCGCGGACGCTGCAGCCGGGAGACGTGAGTGTACGGCGAACACGATTCGCAGGTCACAACATGAATAACGTGACTTCCCTGTCGCGTACTTCATGAAATCCTTTCCACCAGTCACGTGCCGCACATAGCCGCACAACGCGGCCCGTATCATGTGAGTATACGCCACAGGTGACTCACAGTCTGTATCAACGCAGACATTGGAGATCTTAACGCGACGGCGTGAAAGACCACGTGTCACAGAAAATGCGGTGCCGGCGTCGGCGGCGTTGTCGCTGGGTGAAATATCACGATCGAAGGATATATTAAAAATCACAGCTCGAGCCGGAATCGAACCCAGGCATTTGCATGGCAGTCAAGTTTCCACGCCAGTGCTTGGAACTGCTCCGGAAAAAGACCCTATACAAGCGTCATGTGAGGACAACGCCAATTGTGGTGGCAGCGTCGGCTATCCGCTTTTATATCGGTGTAACAAACATTAAAGGCGGAAAGTTTTGCTAGTTGGTAACGTGAATAATAGGACATGTTTTCTAGCGAAAAAGACGAGGACGAGAAGAAGGAATACAGGACAACGCTAGACTTCAACTAAACTTTATTACACATAACATTCATAACATTGTTGATTATTTTTTCGGTATTAACAGGACCTTTGCGCGCATGCGCTCGCCAAGTTGTCTATATATACCTGAATGTTATGTGTAATAAAGTTTAGTTGAAGTTTAGCGTTGTCCTGTATTCCTTCTTCTCGTCCTCGTCTTTTTCGCTATAGTAAACATGTCCTATTATTAACAAACATTACATTCACGAGAGCTATAAGGTGGGCTAGTTGGTGTTGATTCATCTTCAAAAGTGCGCTTAGTCAACAAAGACACAGGACAAAAAAAAAATACAGGACCTATTCAGTCCCGCTCGTTGTTGCCTTACGTCCTGTATTTTTTCTTCATGTGTCTGTGTTGACTAAGCGCACTTTTGAAGATGAAAAAAAAAAAACATTACATTTTTATGACTCCTCAAACTGTTGTCAAGCCTTGCTCGAGTACGCACGCCTACGACCGCTACTTATGATATGCACATCATCGCACCGTAGTGCATTTCGTGGCGATAAAACTGATGTCTGTGTTCTAACGAGAGTGCTGACGTCACGTCGGACCATGATGTACTCTTTACACGCAAGTGTACTCGGCATGCTTGGTAAGTGCACGATATGCGTACTACTCAATTTACGCGCAGATGTCGATCCACCCCTTAACGCTTAGCTCTGAGCGAAAATTACGGCATAGGCTGCCACTCGCTGACTACTTCGCATGAAATTGATTCCCGCAATGCGTGGGATCCAGAAGCGTAGCCAGAAATTTTTTTTCGGGGGGTGGGGGGTTTCAACCATTCTTTTTCTATCTTCGTGCGCGCGTTTGTATGTGTGCGTGTATATATGCGCATGCAACCCCCCTCCTCCCCCCCCCCCCCCGCCCCCGCCTGGCTACGACCCTGATGGGATCTGCCGGATTTCTTTCGGTGTGTTTAGAACAATAGGAGATTTAGGGTATCATGTACTCTACGATAGAAGAGCTGTATTTACCTGCACCTGTGGAAGGCGATTTAGAGTACTATGTACTTTACTGCGGCAGAACAGTAAGCTGTTCGTTAACTACTTTTTGGTTATTTGTTAATGTACTCTACACTTGCAATAATGTTGTACGTCTGGCACGAGGAGTGGTAATGAATCAATCGCAAGGCAACGCGAGCTTCCAAGTCATGTTTTTCTCAGTCAACATCCCTGATGGTGTGCGAGTCGTTTTCAGTGAACCGCAAGCAAGGTCACGTGCCGGCGCGTGAAGGGGGGCACCGCTCTAACGTTAACCATGGTGGCACTGCACACCATCGAAAGATGTGCTTGAAGATCCTCAAATACGAGAGGCAGCCATACGTATACGAGTCACGCATAGTAGCATACACTGTACCCTAAATTGTCTCTACTTTTGCTAAACATAGGCCTTCTCTTAGGCTGTCTGCCTGGTTGGAAAAAAGTACGAAATAAAATTATTTTTAAAATTCGAAACATTTCTTATCTATCTATCTATCTATCTATCTATCTATCTATCTATCTATCTATCTATCTATCTATCTATCTATCTATCTATCTATCTATCTATCTATCTATCTATCTATCTATCTATCTATCTATCTATCTATCTGTCTGCCTGCCTGCGTACTACGTCTTGGCGCTCTCGTGGTCGTCTCCTTAACTTAGTACAACTACATACCAAAACCACGATATGATTATGAGAGACGCCGTAGTCGAGGGCTCCGGGAAATTCGATCACCTGGGGTTCTTTAACGTGCACCTAAATCTGAGCACACGGGCCTCTAGCATTTTCGCCTCCATCGAAAATGCGCGGACGCTGCGGCCGGGAGACGTGAGTGTACGGCGAACACGATTCGCAGGTCACAACATGAATAACGTGACTTCCCTGTCGCGCACTTCATGAAATCCTTTCCACCAGTCACGTGCCGCACATAGCCGCACAACGCGGCCCGTATCATCTGAGTATACGCCACAGGTGACTCACAGTCTGTATCAACGCAGACATTGGAGATCTTAATGCGACAGCGTGAAAGACCACGTGTCACAGAAAATGCGGCGCCGGCGTCGGCGGCGTTGTCGCTGGGCGAAATATCACGATCGAAGGATATGTTAAAAATCACCGCTCGAGCCGGAATCGAACCCAGGCATTTGCACGGCAGTCAAGTTTCCACGCCAGTGCTTCGAACTGCTCCGGAAAATGACCCTATACAAGCGTCATGTGAGGACAACGCCAATTGTGGTGGCAGCGTCGGCTATCCGCTTTTATATCGGTGTAACAAACATTACATTCATGAGAGCTATAAGGTGGGCTAGTTTGTGTTGATTCATCTTCAAAAGTGCGCGTAGTCAACACAGACACAGGACAAAAAAAAAAATACAGGACATAGTCAGTCCCGCTCGTTGTTGCCTTACGTCCCGTATTTTTTCTTCATGTGTCTATGTTGACTAAGCGCACTTTTGAAGATGAAAAAAAAACATTACATTTTTATGACTCCTCAAACTGTAGTCAAGCGTCGCGCGAGTACGCACGCCTACGACCGCTACTTATGATATGCACATCATCACACCGTAGTGCATTTCGTGGCGATAAAAGTGATGTCTGTGCTCTAACGAGAGTGCTGACGTCACGTCGGACCATGATGTACTCTTTACACGCCAGTGTACTCGGCATGCTTGGTAAGTGCACGATATGCGTACTACTCAATTTACGCGCAGACGTCGATCCACCCCTTAACGCTTAGCTCTGAGCGAAAATTCTGGCATAGGCTGCCACTCGCTGACTACTTCGCATGAAATTGATTCCCGCAATGCGTGGGATCCAGAAGCGTAGCCAGAAATTTTTTTCGGGGGGTGCGTGGGGGGTGGGGGGGTTCAACCATTCTTTGTCTATTTTCGTGCGCGCGTTTGTATGTGTGCGTGTATATATGCGCATGCAACCACCGCCCCTCCTCCGCCCCCCCCCCCCCCCCCCCGCCTGCTACGACCCTGATGGGATCTGCCGGATTTCTTTCGGTGTGTTTAGAACAATAGGAGATTTAGGGTATCATGTACTCTACGATAGAAGAGCTGTATGCACCTGCACCTGTGGAAGGCGATTTAGAGTACTATGTACTTTACTGCGGCAGAGCAGTAAGCTGTTCGTTAACTACTTTTTGGTTATTTGTTAATGTACTCTACACTAGAGCACTGCACGGGCCGTGATTTTCGGCCCGGGCCCGGCCCGGGCCCGGAACTCGTTCAAGTTTACCCGCCCGAGCCCGGCCCGGGGATTCAATACGCGACCCGGGCCCGGCCCGAACCCGACAAAAAGTTTCTCCTACCCGGCCCGGCCCGGCCCGACGGCAGATCAGGCCCGACAGAGGCCCGAGCCAATAATATAGGTCCAGAACACAGAATCTACAGCAAACTGTTTTAAGTAGCAAATATATACGCTTTGTTGGCGAATATTTCGCTAATAATTCTACTTTAACCTACGGTAATTTCGTGTAAAGAGGGGTTCACGGTGGAAACAGTTGAGTGGACATACTGGTTACAGTGAACGTTTGGTCGGCAATGGTATATTATAACTTTTTTTTTCTAATGCAATGGGGATCATCAAGAGCGTTTTGTAGCAGATATTGCAACAAGGAAAGTGATTTGCAGCATGGGTTCACTTCCGATAGGAAGTACAATAAAAACAGAGGAGACAGAGAACGAAACGTTCTCTTCAATTTGTTTTTATTGCGCTCTTTACTGAAACTTAGAACATGCTCTAACGACAAAGCCAATCGACCACCCTTTCCGATATGTAACACCTGTCTTCAGCATGGCAGCACCTTGCCACAGCAAGATGGAGGAAGAAAGCCAAGTTTATTATCTTGCTGTAAATACACTATCCTAGATAAAAATTATAACGAACCGTGCGCACCACGTGTACTTTTAGAAATACGTATAGGCAGCCGAAAGGACGAAAAAAGTATTTGTTGCAGCATTCTTTTCAATTATCTAGAGATTCCGGCTTTAAGCACGCCATCCACCGTTGCATCACATATCCTGCCACGCTAAAGTTTCTCGCACTGCATGCGCTAGCCGCAGGGGTGCACATCTGTCTTGCGAAATGTGAAGGCGTCGGCAGTCGTTGTTCTTAACTTCCACCACTGGAGCAAATTTAGGATGTCTTTGTGGACCTCTGCAGAATGAACGTAGCTGTGCAGCTTATCCCTTCATTTCTATTGTTCCCGAACGTCGTGACACTATTTCAGTATCACCTATAAAACTCCTCTTTGAGGGCTTCTGCTTGCAGTTTTCAGCAGTGTATGTTATGCACGGCTTGCACCACGCTCTTTTTGTTTTTCGTATTATAATGCTCTGTGCCTTCCTAACGATGTTGTACTGGTAGAAGGTGACCACTGCACTACGCGGGTAGGACTGGCAGGAGGTGGATGAAGCGATTTCGACCTATTTTTGGTGTTCGCTACAGTTTGGTAATAAAGGCGCGAATAAGCTTCCCGACGCTTACTCATTGGATGCCTATGGTTCGAGTTAAAGGGACATCACCCGGCACGGAATTCGTAATTGCCTTTTTTCAAGCCTAATATTTCGTCAAGCGAATATATTTTGCCTCACGCCTTATGCTGTTTGAACCTATGCTATTTCTGCACATTCCAACGGTGTTGCGGCAGTGTCATGTAGCTCTCACACTATTCCTGTATAGCGCAGGGGACCCAAACGCGCGGCCTGTACGCCTCTCTCTAAAGGCCCGCGGCCCGCACAGGACTGTCTTCGTCCCATTTTTTTTTTTCATTTTCTTTATAACTATGTTCTTAAGCTACACAGGCATGACAGGTCTAAAGCTTTTTTGTCGTGAGGCATCCCCTGCGGCCACCATGTGTTGATAGCTAACCGTGAAACAAAACTCTATATTTCAAAATCGGCGTCCAGATATCAGTCATGTTGAAGATAGGTATCGATATGTTGTTGGAATCCTGCCGCCAAATACCCTTCAGAAACAGCACACATGTGACATATGGGAAAGCTGTTCTTTTAAATGGCAACGTTAGCTGACATTTGGTATGAACCCCCCTCCCTCCTACGCGCCCTTTTAGCTGCGTTACTGTCTTGGCCCTTGCGGGAGTAAATTTTTGTGAATGCAGCCCGCTAGTGGAGGTGGGTTTAGACCCCTGATATAACGGAAAAAGGCGAAAGTTAAAATGTTAAAAAATTGGGCACACCAAGCTGGCTGCGCGCGTCCATCTCGCGCCACATGACCACTGGGGGCCGTGACGAAGCCACGGAAAAAGAATGTGTCTGTATAGGAATTTTATGTAACGAGACTCCGTGCACTCCTTTCGTTTTAGTGGAAGGCTGGAAACTTCAAAAAACGCTTCCCCGCTTTGGAGCTCTGTGATCGCTCTTGCGATAAGTTACAGGTATATATTTTTTATATTGCATTTATTACTGCCATTACAGCATAACATTTGGGATATAAGATGGTAATGAATGTAAATAAAGCACTGAATAACGACATGTTAACTATATAAGCGTCTGGTATATCTACCTTTAGTTCGGCCATTTCAGATAAATCAAGTAGCCCCATATGCAAGGAGCGAAAGAAGTTCAGTACTTGTCTCTAAACAGGGGCGCAGCCAGAAGATGGGGGGAGGATGGGGGGGTTCAAACGCCCCCCGAGATTTTTCAATTTTGCATGTGTATAATACACGCACACATACAAACGCACACACGAACGTACATAAAGTATGGTCGAACCACGCCCCCCCCCCCCCCCCCGAAAAAAATTTCTGGCTACGCCCCTGACTAATAATATTTCTCCATAAAGCTTGCCCCACATAAAAAAAACGTTTTTTTTTTTCGGGAGAAAATGTGAAACATATGTATGTATGCGCAACGTATGTGGAACAAACTTGACGAGACACTAGAAAGAAAAACAATTTCTCTGCTGTCAGTAAATTACTCTTTTGCGATTCCTAAAACACCACGCTCGCCGGGGCAAGACTCTTGGTACGTGAGAAAACGTGCAAAAATGTAAAAGCGGGTGGCGACGGTTCCTTGAAATTCGCGCAGCATACACCGTGACACCTTAGATTCTGACGGCGTCTAATGGGGCCTACGTAGTTCCTAATCACAGAAATGAAGTACACTGACCTTTGAGGGGGCCATAGACTTACCATACCAAGTTTAAGGAAATTTTATTCAGCCAATGTCCCCAAATACGACAAATACAGTTTGAAATCCGTGACGTCAGGCTCGGAGATTTCGACGCGAAATTTTAAAAATGGAATTTTGACCTTGATTTTCTCGTCTGATAATAAACTTATGATGGTGAAATGAATGACATTCGAGTTCTTAGAGTTCACTTTATCAGTCTAAACCGATTCAGTACTTCACTATAGCGTCCATTTATGAACCCAGGAAAGTCCAAGCCCGGCCCGACACGAGCCCGCCACCTCAAACCCGGGCCCGGCCCTAAGCCCGGAGCTTCAGGCCCGAGCCCGGCCCGGGCCCGCCGTGAGAACTACTTTACCCGGCCCGGCCCGGCCCACGGGCCGGGCCGGGCTCGGGTTTTCGGGTAGGCCCGAGCCCGTGCAGTGCTCTACTCTACACTTGCAATAATGCTGTACGTCTGGCACGAGGAGTGGTAATGAATCAATCGCAAGGCAATGCGAGCTTCCAAGTCATGTTTTTCTCACTCAACATTTCTGATGGTGTGCGAGTCGTTTTCAGTGAACCGCAAGCAAGGTCACGTGCCGGCGCGTGAAGGGGGGCACCGCTCTCACGTTAACCGTGGTGGCACTGCACACCATCGAAAGATGTGCTTGAAGATCCTCAAATACGAGAGCCAGCCATACGTATACGAGTCACGCATAGTAGCATACACTGTACCCTAAATTGTCGCTACTTTTGCTAAACATAGGCCTTCTCTTAGGCTGTCTGCCTGTTTGGAAAAAAGTACGAAATAAAATGATTTTTAAAATTCGAAACATTTCTTATCGAACCATTTCTATCTATCTATCTATCTATCTATCTATCTATCTATCTATCTATCTATCTATCTATCTATCTATCTATCTATCTATCTATCTATCTATCTATCTATCTATCTATCTATCTATCTATCTATCTATCTATCTATCTATCTATCTGCCTGCCTACTACGTCTTGGCGCTCTCGTGGTCGTCTCCTTAACTTAGTACAACTACATACCAAAACCACGATATGATTATGAGAGACGCCGAAGTCGAGGGCTTCGGGAATTTCGACCATCTGGGGTTCTTTAACGTGCACCTAAATCTGAGCACACGGGCCTCTAGCATTTTCGCCTCCATCGAAAATGCGCGGACGCTGCAGCCGGGAGACGTGAGTGTACGGCGAACACGATTCGCAGGTCACAACATGAATAACGTGACTTCCCTGTCGCGTACTTCATGAAATCCTTTCCACCAGTCACGTGCCGCACATAGCCGCACAACGCGGCCCGTATCATGTGAGTATACGCCACAGGTGACTCACAGTCTGTATCAACGCAGACATTGGAGATCTTAACGCGACAGCGTGAAAGACCACGTGTCACAGAAAATGCGGTGCCGGCGTCGGCGGCGTTGTCGCTGGGTAAAATATCACGATCGATGGATATATTAGAAATCACAGCTCGAGCCGGAATCGAACCCAGGCATTTGCATGGCAGTCAAGTTTCCACGCCAGTGCTTGGAACTGCTCCGGAAAAAGACCCTATACAAGCGTCATGTGAGGACAACGCCAATTGTGGTGGCAGCGTCGGCTATCCGCTTTTATATCGGTGTAACAAACATTAAAGGCGGAAAGTTTTGCTAGTTGGTAACGTGAATAATAGGACATGTTTTCTAGCGAAAAAGACGAGGACGAGAAGAAGGAATACAGGACAACGCTAGACTTCAACTAAACTTTATTACACATAACATTCATAACATTGTTGATTATTTTTTCGGTATTAACAGGACCTTTGCGCGCATGCGCTCGCCAAGTTGTCTATATATACCTGAATGTTATGTGTAATAAAGTTTAGTTGAAGTCTAGCGTTGTCCTGTATTCCTTCTTCTCGTCCTCGTCTTTTTCGCTAGTAAACATGTCCTATTATTAACAAACATTACATTCACGAGAGCTATAAGGTGGGCTAGTTGGTGTTGATTCATCTTCAAAAGTGCGCTTAGTCAACACAGACACAGGACAAAAAAAAAAAAAAAACAGGACATATTCAGTCCCGCTCGTTGTTGCCTTATGTCCTGTATTTTTTTCTTCATGTGTCTGTGTTGACTAAGCGCTCTTTTGAAGATGAAAAAAAAACATTACATTTTTATGACTCCTCAAACTGTAGTCAAGCGTTGCGCGAGTACGCACGCCTACGACCTCTAGTTATGATATGCACATCATCACACCGTAGTGCATTTCGTGGCGATAAAAGTGATGTCTGTGCTCTAACGAGAGTGCTGACGTCACGTCGGACCATGATGTACTCTTTACACGCCAGTGTACTCGGCATCCTTGGTAAGTGCACGATATGCGTACTACTTAGTTTACGCGAAGACGTCGATCCACCCCTTAACGCTTAGCTCTGAGCGAAAATTCTGGCATAGGCTGCCACTCGCTGACTACTTCGCATGAAATTGATTCCCGCAATGCGTGGGATCCAGAAGCGTAGCCAGAAATTTTTTTCGGGGGGTGCGTGGGGGGGTGGGGGGGTTCAACCATTCTTTTTCTATTTTCGTGCGCGCGTTTGTATGTGTGCGTGTATATATGCGCATGCAACCACCGCCCTTCCTCCGCCCTTCCCCCCCCCCCCCCCCCCCCCCCGCCTGGCTACGACCCTGATGGGATCTGCCGGATTTCTTTCGGTGTGTTTAGAACAATAGGAGATTTAGGGTATCATGTACTCTACGATAGAAGAGCTGTATGCACCTGCACCTGTGGAAGGCGATTTAGAGTACTATGTACTTTACTGCGGCAGAGCAGTAAGCTGTTCGTTAACTACTTTTTGGTTATTTGTTAATGTACTCTACACTTGCAATAATGCTGTACGTCTGGCACGAGGAGTGGTAATGAATCAATCGCAAGGCAACGCGAGCTTCCAAGTCATGTTTTTCTCACTCAACATTTCTGATGGTGTGCGAGTCGTTTTCAGTGAACCGCAAGCAAGGTCACGTGCCGGCGCGTGAAGGGGGCACCGCTCTAACGTTAACCGTGGTGGCACTGCACACCATCGAAAGATGTGCTTGAAGATCCTCAAATACGAGAGCCAGCCATACGTATACGAGTCACGCATAGTAGCATACACTGTACCCTAAATTGTCTCTATTTTTGATGAACATATGCCTTCTCTTAGACTGTCTGCCTGGTTGGAAAAAAGTACGAAATAAAATGATTTTTAAAATTCGAAACATTTCTTATCGAACCTATTCTATCTATCTATCTATCTATCTATCTATCTATCTATCTATCTATCTATCTATCTATCTATCTATCTATCTATCTATCTATCTATCTATCTATCTATCTATCTATCTATCTATCTATCTGCCTGCCTACTACGTCTTGGCGCTCTCGTGGTCGTCTCCTTAAGTTAGTACAACTACATACCAAAACCACGATATGATTATGAGAGACGCCGTAGTCGAGAGCTCCGGGAATTTCGACCACCTGGGGTTCTTTAACGTGCACCTAAATCTGAGCACACGGGCCTCTAGCATTTTCGCCTCCATCGAAAATGCGCGGACGCTGCGGCCGGGAGACGTGAGTGTACGGCGAACACGATTCACAGGTCACAACATGAATAACGTGACTTCCCTGTCGCGTACTTCATGAAAAACTTTCCACCAGTCACGTGCCGCACATAGCCGCACAACGCGGCCCGTATCATGTGAGTATACGCCACAGGTGACTCACAGTCCATATCAACGCAGACATTGGAGATCTTAACGCGACAGCGTGAAAGACCACGTGTCACAGAAAATGCGGTGCCGGCGTCGGCGGCGTTGTCGCTGGGTGAAATATCACGATCGAGGGATATATTAAAAATCAGAGCTCGAGCCGGAATCCAACCCAGGCATTTGCATGGCAGTCAAGTTTCCAAGCCAGTGCTTGGAACTGCTCCGGAAAAAGACCCTATACAAGCGTCATGTGAGGACAACGCCAATTGTGGTGGCAGCGTCGGCTATCCGCTTTTATATCGGTGTAACGAACATTACATTCACGAGAGCTATAAGGTGGGCTAGTTTGTGTTGATTCATCTTCAAAAGTGCGCTTAGTCAACACAGACACAGGACAAAAAAAAAAAAAAAAAAAAAACAGGACATATTCAGTCCCGCTCGTTGTTGCCTTATGTCCTGTATTTTTTTCTTCATGTGTCTGTGTTGACTAAGCGCACTTTTGTAGATGAAAAAAAACATTACATTTTTATGACTCCTCAAACTGTAGTCAAGCGTTGCGCGAGTACGCACGCCTCCGACCTCTAGTTATGATATGCACATCATCACACCATAGTGCATTTCGTGGCGATAAAAGTGATGTCTGTGCTCTAACGAGAGTGCTGACGTCACGTCGGACCATGACGTACTCTTTACACGCCAGTGTACTCGGCATCCTTGGTAAGTGCACGATATGCGTACTACTCAATTTACGCGAAGACGTCGATCCACCCCTTAACGCTTAGCTCTGAGCGAAAATTCTTGCATAGGCTGCCACTCGCTGACTACTTCGCATGAAATTGATTCCCGCAATGCGTGGGATCCAGAAGCGTAGCCAGAAATTTTTTTCGGGGGGTGCGTGGGGGGTGGGGGGGGGGTTCAACCATTCTTTTTCTATTTTCGTGCGCGCGTTTGTATGTGTGCGTGTATATATGCGCATGCAACCACCGCCCTTCCTCCGCCCCCCCCCCCGCCTGGCTACGACCCTGATGGGATCTGCCGGATTTCTTTCGGTGTGTTTAGAACAATAGGAGATTTAGGGTATCATGTACTCTACGATAGAAGAGCTGTATGCACCTGCACCTGTGGAAGGCGATTTAGAGTACTATGTACTTTACTGCGGCAGAGCAGTAAGCTGTTCGTTAACTACTTTTTGGTTATTTGTTAATGTACTCTACACTTGCAATAATGCTGTACGTCTGGCACGAGGAGTGGTAATGAATCAATCGCAAGGCAACGCGAGCTTCCAAGTCATGTTTTTCTCACTCAACATTTCTGATGGTGTGCGAGTCGTTTTCAGTGAACCGCAAGCAAGGTCACGTGCCGGCGCGTGAAGGGGGCACCGCTCTAACGTTAACCGTGGTGGCACTGCACACCATCGAAAGATGTGCTTGAAGATCCTCAAATACGAGAGCCAGCCATACGTATACGAGTCACGCATAGTAGCATACACTGTACCCTAAATTGTCTCTATTTTTGCTGAACATATGCCTTCTCTTAGACTGTCTGCCTGGTTGGAAAAAAGTACGAAATAAAATGATTTTTAAAATTCGATACATTTCTTATCGAACCTATCTATCTATCTATCTATCTATCTATCTATCTATCTATCTATCTATCTATCTATCTATCTATCTATCTATCTATCTATCTATCTGCCTGCCTACTACGTCTTGGCGCTCTCGTGGTCGTCTCCTTAAGTTAGTACAACTACATACCAAAACCACGATATGATTATGAGAGACGCCGTAGTCGAGAGCTCCGGGAATTTCGACCACCTGGGGTTCTTTAACGTGCACCTAAATCTGAGCACACGGGCCTCTAGCATTTTCGCCTCCATCGAAAATGCGCGGACGCTGTGGCAGGGAGACGTGAGTGTTGTTGGGAAACGGGTGTCTCAGCTTGCGACTACTTCTGCGCAGAGCTGATAGACGGAGCGATCAAGGCGACGGTGAGTTAAGGCAAATTTATATACATATATACAGAGGCTTTACATATTCGGCGCTGGGGCCGACAGCTTATCGGGCTCGCACAGCGGTGCGACGACGACCCGGGATTTCTTCGTTCGCTGTCTCGCTGTCTCTCTCTCTGCGCAGCTTGGTTCTTTTATAGCCCTGGGCGATCGCTTGCATCAGCCAGTAGTGCGAAGCCTCCAATCAGGAACCGCCGTTGGTCGCTGGCTCGAACCGGATCCGCGGGGAGGAGGGCTTGCCGCACGTTGCGGGAGAGATTTCCGTCGGTTGCGTCAGGCGCAGCGCCGGAGTTGCCGGGGATTGCGTAAGGCTCCCGCCTCGTTGCATCAGCTGGTGTTGACGCTGGTTGAGTCAGCCTCATCGCCGGAGTTGCCGGGGATTGCGTAAGACTCTCGCTTCGTTGCATCAGCGGGTGTCGACGCTGGTTGCGTCAGACGTTTTACCAGCTTGAATTCCTTGTCGAAGCAAGGAAGTTTGGGTTGGGAGCCCTGGCATAACAGCACCCCCGCCGCCAGACAATGCGCCGGAAAGACGAGCTGCTTCCACGTGGCTCGGATGCCGGGCGCGCTCGTTCGCCAGGTCCATCCAGGTTCACCTCCAGGGCCATGGGGACATTTGGCTCCACGCTTCGTTCCGTGAACAGATCCCAGTCGCCAGGCCGGATCCCGGCTCCGGTGGCTTGTCGCCAAGATGTGTCGACTTGCTTTGCTCGTCTCTTCTGACGATCTTTCGTATCAGCACTTGTTGATCGTTCTGCAACTTGTCAAGAACGGTCCGACAACAGACAACACACGACACAAGCAAGTGCCCTCGGTCACCCCACAGAACACCAGACCTAAATAGAATAATATATTCCTAGCTACCTTTATGTCGAAATTTTGTTCCTTCTATATCAAGAGGCACATGTGGGACACCACAACTCTTAAAACAGAACTCAAAATATTACACGTGTAACAAACGCAATGAAACAGAATTCAAAATAATCTTCGCCCCTTGAGATCACTTAGGACGGAAGCGCTCAGCTGAGGCCGCAATGAGGACAAAATTTTGCCCCAATTTGCCAGCGAAAAATCGAAAGGATAGCCGAAGACGGCACTGATTAGAACGCGCGACTCAGTGCGTCTGCGTTCGCGTTTAGCTTTCCTTTCTTGTAACGAACGTTCAAGTTGTGCTGTTGGAGTATCATGCTCCACCTTAATAACCGGCCGCTTTTGGACGACATGTTATTCAACCAGGTTAGAGGACAGTCGTCCGTTTCGACCACAAACTTGGAACCGGAGACGTAACAGGCCAGCTTTTGAACGGCCCACACGAGGCAGGCACATTCCTTTTCAGAGGTACTATATGCCTCTTCCCTGCAGCTCAGTTTTCGGCTTAAATACAAAACTGGTCTTTCGTGACCAGTGTCATCTTCCTGGCACAATATAGCTCCCATTCCGCGATCACTCGCGTCGCACTGAATGATAAAGCCCTTGGAAAAGTCAGGCGCCATGAGAACGGGTTTTTCGCTTAAGGCTTGTTTAAGCTTGCAAAACGCATTCTCTTTCTCCGAGTCCCATGTCACTTTAACTGGCTCCGACTTTCGAAGTGCGTCAGTTAGAGGGCTGGCAATGGTAGAGTAGTTTTGCACATAATGCTGATAGTATCCCGCTAGTCCTAAGAAAGCCCTTATCTCAGACTTGGTGGTTGGTCGTGGATAGTTCACGACGGCGGCTACCTTGATCTCTGAAGGTCGACGCCGGCCACGCCCCACAATGTTTCCCAGGTAAGACACCTCGCCGCATCCTAGGTGACATTTAGCAGGTTTCGCTGTAAGACCCGCTTCTTTCAACTTGTTCAGCACGACTCGTAAATGTTCGACGTGTTCTTCCCAGGTGTTCGAGAAGATGGCGACATCGTCGAGATACGGCAGTGCGAACTCGGACAGGCCATTAAGAACGCGGTCCATTAGACCCGAAAAGCAATAAGGCGCATTTTTCAGTCCAAAACTCAGCATAAGGGGACGATACGTTCCGAATGGAGAAACGAACGCGGCGTAGCGGCTAGCACGCTCGGTAAGAGGGACCTGCCAATAACCTCGCACGAGATCTAGCGTGGAAATGTAGTTTGACTTTGACACTGTTTCCACCCTTTCCTCTAGATTTGGTATCGGATAGGTCTGGTCTCGAGTTATGGCGTTAAGGCGCCGATAATCGATGCATGGCCTAGGATCCTTTCCCGGCACTTGAACCAATATTAGAGGAGATGTATAGTCACTCTCACCCGGTACTATGACTCCCAACTCAAGCATTCTATCGATTTCCTCCTTCATGATCTGCTTCTGCACAGGGGAACATCGATATGGCTTACTACGGATTGGTTCCTCACATGTCAGCTCGATGTCGTGCTTAATAACCGTCGTTTTTCCGGGAAGGCTGGAAAACACGTCTTTAAACTCAGAAACAATCCTCCTCAAGTCCTCCTTCTGGACTTGACTTAACCTTGGCTCCAGGTTCAACTGTTCCAACATCACCTCTGAACCCCTTTCGCTTACATCGCTAGAAGTCAGAATTTCTGCTCCTTCCTCCTCTGAAGCATTCAAAAGCAGGTTTACGACCGCCTGACGTTGAACGTACGGTTTCATCAAGTTGCTGTGATAAATTTTGTTAGACCGCTTTCCTAATTTCACTTCGTAGTTGGTATCGGAAAGCTTCGATATTACCTTAGCGGGCCCCTCCCAATGAACCTCCAGCTTGTTCTTCTTGGAAGGCCGCAGCAACATTACCTGACTTCCCACTTCGAAGGTACGTTTTTTTGCTGATTTGTCGTAGTATTCTTTCGACAATACTTGCGCTGCCTTCATGTGGCTCTCCACAAGATCTTTTGTTTTTCCGAGCCTCTGAAGGAGGTCGAGAACATAAGCAACTACATTCGGGTCCTCATCATATCCCTCCCAGGATTCGCGTAGCATTCGCAAAGGTGTTCTTAAGCTCCGGCCATATACAAGCTCTGCGGGACTAAAGCCAGTGCTCTCATGAGGAGCAGACCTCAAAGCAAACATAGCGGGAGGAATACATGCTTCCCAGTCGCATTTGTGCTCATAACAAAGAGCTCTCAGTATACGTTTCAGAACTGAATGCATACGCTCTACCGGATTAGATTGTGGGTGATGGATTGAACTGTGCACCACCTTGATTCCACATTTATCCAAAAAGGTAGAGGTAAGGCAACTGGTGAAGACGCTGCCATTGTCGCATTGAATTTCAGAAGGAAATCCGACACGCGCGAATATCGAGAGCAGAGCATCCACGACGTGAGGAGAATTTAGCTCCCTAAGAGGTACCGCTTCTGGAAATTTCGTTGCCACACAGAGGGCAGTCAGGATGTATCGACAACCTTGCCTTGACTGCGGCAATGGCCCAACAATGTCGATAACTAGGCGCCGAAAAGGTTCTGTTATAACTGGCACAAGCTTCATGGGCGCCTTCCACTTGTCCGTGGATTTCCCCACCCTCTGACAAGTGTCGCAAGAGCGCACAAAGTCTTCGGTATCTTTCCAGCATTTCGGCCAGTAAAACTCAGGGGAAATCCTAGCCTTGGTCTTCTTCAAGCCGAGATGCCCTGCCCACGCGTTTTCGTGCGCAAGTTCCAATAGCTGGCGACGATACTTTTGCGGTATCAAGAGTTGCTCATACCTGCGACCTTGTACATCTGTGTAGCTACGATACAATAGCCCAGATTTCTCATAAAAAGAAACATTCTTTTTCTTTACTCCCAATTTTACGCTTTCCATTAGCGCTTTTATCGAGATGTCTTCACGCTGCTCTCGAATGAGCGTCGCTCGATCAACCCTCGACAGCTCACACCGACTTTCAGCTACAGGCTTGAGCGTATTGCCCGCCTCGCCCAACGGCACCACTTCGGTTTCTCCGCCGACGGAGACGACGCTACCCGCTTCAGCTGCAGGCGGCTCGAGTAACCCATCCCGAGAGTTTTCTGTCCGAGGCTCGCTCGACTCGCTGCCAAGGTCACGCAGCTCGGCCACTTTTGCCGGTGGTGGCGTACTACATGGAACGAGATCAAGTTCCTGTGAAAGCTTCCGCGCTTGCGATCGCGTGAGGGCCATGTACGCAACGCTGGGAAAGAACGATTTACCCTGCTCTTTGAGAAGCTGCTCCGAGTTGTTCGAAAAAAGATAAGGAAAACAATCTGGGAGAGCAGCAGACACAGCCGCTTCGGTGTGAAGCTTACCGAAAGAGCCTTCAATGATCACCGTAGCGATCGGTAAGCAAGTGCTCTGCTCCTCGGCGACCTGCCTGATCCATGCGCATTCTCCTGTCAAGTCGTTCGGAGACACTAATGAAGGATGGACAACGTCCATAGTTGCCGCTGAGTCTCGAAGTGCTCGACACGTTTTCCCATTGACGCTAATCTCCTGAATATACGGTTCTAACAACCGCATGTTCTTTTCTGATTCACGGATCGTTGCGAAAGCAACCTTTTGTTTACAATTGACCGCGATGTGCCCTTCTTTTTTGCAATTGTAGCAGATTAGCGGCTTCCGTGACTCAAACGCCCGTGTAGTATCAGTGCGCTCTTTGGGAAGCTCACTCGACTTCTGCGCTTCCGTTTGCCCTTCCCTCACAGTCTCCTTCGTAAAAGACGGGTCTTTTCTGAAATTACGGTGCGGAGCAGGTTTTCGGTCATCAGGTTTTTTTGAAAAGCCCTCTTTTCTCTCAGCTTTTTCAACACGCACGGCCCTACTGTGCAAGTTTCTACGAGTGTAGTACTCTTCAGCTAACTCTGCTGCCTTGTTTAGCTGTACTTCTCCAAGCTTATCCTGCAGCCAAAGCTTGACATCATCTTCGATACAGCGGTAGAATTGCTCCAATGCTATGCACTCTACCACTTTATCGCGATCGTCATAGACATCTTCGCCCTTGAGCCATTCAATTAAATCGGCTTTAAGACGAAACGCGAAGTCAACGTGTGACTCATTCCCCCTTTTTGCATACCGGAACCTTTGCCGGAAAGCCTCGGGTGACAATTTATACCTTCTCAACAGGGCCTCCTTAACCTCGTCATAGCTCTCAAACGCCTCCCTCGACAAACACGTTATCACGTCGGATACTTCTCCGGGAAGCAGAGCTAACAGGTTCTGTGCCCAAAGAGACCGCTCGATGCCATTTCTATCGCAGACATGTTCGAACTTTACGAGATACTTCGCCATGTCCTCGCCCACTACGAACGGTGGCAGTTGGTCCCGAATTCTATGTCCACTAGCCTGAACCGTCGTAGAAGCTATGTTAGGCACTTGCGAACACTGACGGAGTGCCAATTCCATTCTTTTCATCTCGAGGCGCTCTTCGCGTTCCTCACGCTCGCGGCGTTCTTGTCTTTCGGCTTCCTCGCGCTCACGGCGTTCTCGCCTTTCCGCCTCTTCACGCTCACGAAGTTCTCGTTCTCGTCTTTCGGCCTCCTCGCGGCGTTCTTTGATATCCGCCCAGGCCTCATCGACTTCCTCAGCCGTTACTCCCTCCTTCTGCATGATCTCAAGGATCGCTTGCTTTCGCTTCGCACGGCCCAGAGTAAGGCCGAGTTCTTCACAAATTTCGATGAGTTCCTTCACTTTAAGGTTCTCCATCGTTCACACTAGCCTCTTGCTATTTGCCCTCGTTAGAATCTACTTGCCGTATCCCCTATAAGTCTACTAGAAAGACACGCAAGCAATTCTCAACCTGCCGTGTTTACGCCCTCCGCATTAACTTTGGTTTCAAAGCGCTCCGACTTGGCTCGAAACAATCAAAGCTCATTCCAATGCTTCACACAACCTTCTCTAAACTACGATAACCTGTGCTAGAGAAGTCTGGTGAACTGAAGGGAAAACATCAGGCACTCACCGCATCGAGGTAGCTGACGCCGGCCGATCCCGCAGCTGCCATCCACTGTTGGGAAACGGGTGTCTCAGCTTGCGACTACTTCTGCGCAGAGCTGATAGACGGAGCGATCAAGGCGACGGTGGGTTAAGGCAAATTTATATACATATATACAGAGGCTTTACATATTCGGCGCTGGGGCCGACAGCTTATCGGGCTCGCACAGCGGTGCGACGACGCCCCGGGATTTCTTCGTTCGCTGTCTGGCTGTCTCTCTCTCCGCGCAGCTTGGTTCTTTTATAGCCCTGGGCGATCGCTTGCATCAGCCTGTAGTGCGAAGCCTCCAATCAGGAACCGCCGTTGGTCGCTGGCTCGAACCGGATCCGCGGATGAGAGGGCTTGCCGCACGTTGCGGGAGAGATTTCCTTCGGTTGCGTCAGACGCAGCGCCGGAGTTGCCGGGGATTGCGTAAGGCTCCCGCCTTGTTGCATCAGCTGGTGTTGACGCTGGTTGAGTCAGCCTCATCGCCGGAGTTGCCGGGGATTGCGTAAGACTCCCGCTTCGTTGCATCAGCGGGTGTCGACGCTGGTTGCGTCAGACGTTTTACCAGCTTGAATTCCTTGTCGAAGCAAGGAAGTTTGGGTTGGGAGCCCTGGCATAACAGTGTACGGCGAACACGATTCGCAGGTCACAACATGAATAACCTGACTTCCCTGTCGCGTACTTCATGAAATCCTTTCCACCAGTCACGTGCCGCACATAGCCGCACAACGCGGCCCGTATCATGTGAGTATACGCCACAGGTGACTCACAGTCTGTATCAACGCAAACATTGGAGATCTTAACGCGACAGCGTGAAAGACCACGTGTCACAGAAAATGTGGTGCCGGCGTCGGCGGCGTTGTCGCTGGGTGAAATATCACGATCGAAGGATATATTTAAAATCACAGACAGAGCCGGATTCGAACCCAGGCATTTGCATGGCAGTCAAGTTTCCACGCCAGTGCTTGGAACTGCTCCGGAAAAAGACCCTATACAAGCGTCATGTGAGGACAACGCCAATTGTGGTGGCAGCGTCGGCTATCCGCTTTTATATCGGTGTAACAAACATTACATTCACGAGAGCTATAAGGTGGGCTAGTTTGTGTTGATTCATCTTCAAAAGTGCGCTTAGTCAACACAGACACAGGACAAAAAAAAAAAATACAGGACATATTCAGTCCCGCTCGTTGTTGCCTTATGTCCTGTATTTTTTTCTTCATGTGTCTGTGTTGACTAAGCGCAATTTTGAAGATGAAAAAAAAAAACATTACATTTTTATGACTCCTCAAACTGTAGTCAAGCGTTGCGCGAGTACGCACGCCTACGACCTCTACTTATGATATGCACATCATCACACCGTAGTGCATTTCGTGGCGATAAAAGTGATGTCTGTGCTCTAACGAGAGTGCTGACGTCACGTCGGACCATGATGTACTCTTTACACGCCACTGTACTCGGCATCCTTGGTAAGTGCACGATATGCGTGCTACTCAATTTACGCGCAGACGTCGATCCACCACTTAACGCTTAGCTCTGAGCGAAAATTCTGGCATAGGCTGCCACTCGCTGACTACTTCGCATGAAATTGATTCCCGCAATGCCTGGGATCCAGAAGCGTAGCCAGAAATTTTTTTCGGGGGGTGCGTAGGGGGTGGGGGGGTTCAACCATTCTTTTTCTATTTTCGTGCGCGCGTTTGTATGTGTGCGTGTATATATGCGCATGCAACCACCGACCCTCCTCCCCCCCCCCCCCCCCCCCCCGCCTGGCTACGACCCTGATGGGATCTGCCGGATTTCTTTCGGTGTGTTTAGAACAATAGGAGATTTAGGGTATCATGTACTCTACGGTAGAAGAGCTGTATGCACCTGCACCTGTGGAAGGCGATTTAGAGTACTATGTACTTTACTGCGGCAGAGCAGTAAGCTGTTCGTTAACTACTTTTTGGTTATTTGTTAATGTACTCTACACTTGCAATAATGTTGTACGTCTGGCACGAGGAGTGGTAATGAATCAATCGCAAGGCAACGCGAGCTTCCAAGTCATGTTTTTCTCACTCAACATTTCTGATGGTGTGCGAGTCGTTTTCAGTGAACCGCAAGCAAGGTCACGTGCCGGCGCGTGAAGGGGGGCACCGCTCTAACGTTAACCGTGGTGGCACTGCACACCATCGAAAGATGTGCTTGAAGATCCTCAAATACGAGAGCCAGCCATACGTATACGAGTCACGCATAGTAGCATACACTGTACCCTAAATTGTCTCTACTTTTGCTTAACATATGCCTTCTCTTAGGCTGTCTGCCTGGTTGGAAAAAAGTACGAAATAAAATGATTTTTAAAAATCGAAACATTTCTTATCGAACCTATTCTATCTATCTATCTATCTATCTATCTATCTATCTATCTATCTATCTATCTATCTATCTATCTATCTATCTATCTATCTATCTATCTATCTATCTATCTATCTATCTATCTATCTATCTATCTATCTATCTATCTATCTATCTATCTATCTATCTATCTATCTATCTATCTATCTATCTATCTGCCTGCCTACTACGTCTTGGCGCTCTCGTGGTCGTCTCCTTAACTTAGTACAACTACATACCAAAACCACGATATGATTATGAGAGACGCCGTAGTCGAGGGCTCCGGGAATTTCGACCACCTGGGGTTCTTTAACGTGCACCTAAATCTGAGCACACGGGCCTCTAGTATTTTCGCCTCCATCGAAAATGCGCGGACGCTGCGGCCGGGAGACGTGAGTGTACGGCGAACACGATTCGTAGGTCACAACATGAAAAACGTGACTTCCCTGTCGCGTACTTTATGAAATCCTTTCCACCAGTCACGTGCCGCACATAGCCGCACAACGCGGCCCGTATCATGTGAGTATACGCCACAGGTGACTCACAGTCTGTATCAACGCAGACATCGGAGATCTTAACGCGACAGCGTGAAAGACCACGTGTCACAGAAAATGCGGTGCCGGCGTCGGCGGCGTTGTCGCTGGGTGAAATATCACGATCGAAGGATATATTAAAAATCACAGCTCGAGCCGGAATCGAACCCAGGCATTTGCATGGCAGTCAAGTTTCCACGCCAGTGCTTCGAACTGCTCCGGAAAATGACCCTATACAAGCGTCATATGAGGACAACGCCAACTGTGGTGGCAGCGTCGGCTATCCGCTTTTATATCGGTGTAACGAACATTACATTCACGAGAGCTATAAGGTGGGCTAGTTTGTGTTGATTCATCTTCAAAAGTGCGCCTAGTCAACAGAGACACAGGACAAAAAAGAAATACAGGATATATTCAGTTCCGCTCGTTGTTGCCTTTTGTCCTGTATTTTTTTCTTCATGTGTCTGTGTTGACTAAGCGCACTTTTGAAGATGAAAAAAAAAACATTACATTTTTATGACTCCTCAAACTGTAGTCAAGCGTCGCGCGAGTACGCACGCCTACGACCGCTACTTATGATATGCACATCATCACACCGTAGTGCATTTCGTGGCGATAAAACTGATGTCTGTGCTCTAACGAGAGTGCTGACGTCACATCCGACCATGATGTACTCTTTACACGCCAGTGTACTCGGCATGCTTGGTAAGTGCACGATATGCGTACTACGCAATTTACGCGCAGACGTCGATCCACCCCTTAACGCTTAGCTCTGAGCGATAATTCCGGCATAGGCTGCCACTCGCTGACTACTTCGCATGAAATTGATTCCCGCAATGCGTGGGATCCAGAAGCGTAGCCAGAAATTTTTTTCGGGGGGTGGGTGGGGGGTGGGTGGGTTCAACCATTCTTTTTCTATCTTCGTGCGCGCGTTTGTATGTGTGCGTGTATATATGCGCATGCAACCCCCCCCCCCCCCCCCCCCCCCCCCCCCCCCCCCGCCTGGCTACGACCCTGATGGGATCTGCCGGATTTCTTTCGGTGTGTTTAGAACAATAGGAGATTTAGGGTATCATGTACTCTACGATAGAAGAGCTGTATGCACCTGCACCTGTGGAAGGCGATTTAGAGTACTATGTACTTTACTGCGGCAGAGCAGTAAGCTGTTCGTTAACTACTTTTTGGTTATTTGTTAATGTACTCTACACTTGCAATAATGTTGTACGTCTGGCACGAGGAGTGGTAATGAATCAATCGCAAGGGAACGCGAGCTTCCAAGTCATGTTTTTCTCAATCAACATCCCTGATGGTATCGGAGTCGTTTTCAGTGAACCGCAAGCAAGGTCACGTGCCGGCGCGTGAAGGGTGACACCGCTCTAACGTTAACCGTGGTGGCACTGCACACCATCGAAAGATGTGCTTGAAGATCCTCAAATACGAGAGCCAGCCATACGTATACGAGTCACGCATAGTAGCATACACTGTACCCTAAATTGTCTCTACTTTTGCTAAACATATGCCTTCTCTTAGGCTGTCTGCCTGGTTGGAAAAAAGTACGAAATAAAATGATTTTTAAAATTCGAAACATTTCTTATCGAACCAATTCTATCTATCTATCTATCTATCTATCTATCTATCTATCTATCTATCTATCTATCTATCTATCTATCTATCTATCTATCTATCTATCTATCTATCTATCTATCTATCTATCTATCTATCTATCTATCTATCTATCATCTCACAGCGGCGGCGGCGCCCTGCCGTAACTAAATGGGAAACAGGCGGAAGAAAAGGATCGTATATACGACGAAATAGGCTAGTTATCAATATCGGCTCGCAGTTCTATAGTGAATAGACCCAGTGGAAAATTCTGGTAAAATTCCAATTGTATGGCAAAGAGTACGTAGCACCCCCATAATATTTAATATTTTACAATTTTGCCAGAACGTTCAAGCGGGTTTCTGCTGTATAGAACCGGGAGTAGATTTTGATAAGCAGTTTTGTTCATCAGATATGATTTTTTCCGCCTATTTTCCATTCAGTTTCGGCAGGGTGACGTTGCCACAGTCGAGAGGTGGCGCCACATCCAGATGTCCCCGAACCCTGGGGATGTTGTGCGTGGCGTAGGATGCAGGTTTTCGGAGGTAGAACCCCAAGAATTATTATATTATAGGTTATTAGCCGTGTACTTGAGGTAGGCGCCGATTACAACTGTTAGCCCTGTCAGCTCGAACATAATAGTGGATTAATTAACAGAGTAATCAGATTTATGGACTTACGTACGTGAGCTGAGGCAGAAATAACAATTTCTGCGCATCGACGTCGCAGGAAAGGCAAACGGTGTTATAGGAATCAGCGGTTTCCTTTAGTCTCGAGATCCGGGAAGCCACGGACGTGCTTAACCGTGATCACTACAAATAGCGCCCGAGCACGTCGTTGTCGCTACATTCAACGCCGATGCAACAGCATGTACAGCTATATACTCAAAATGCAGTGCTAGGCCCTCTTCGGCCACAACTGGCTCTTGCGTCATAAAGCACAATAAATCATCGAGGTGCATTGAGCTTAACCATTTAGACGAGGTACTTTATTTTTTTTTTCTTCGTGTTCAAAGCGGTGGCATTTGGTGCCTTATCATTTTTTTTTACTGATTCATATTGAATGGGCCTTTGACTTATGTAACCAATATTCGCACCAAAGTGCTATGGAAATTTACCTGCTTCGAGTGGCTCGTGTCAACCAATAGATTACTCCGCAAGCATAAACTCTCACGGCTACTGCCCAGGCTTTGTATTCGAGGCTTCTGCTAACGACTTGGTTTACACAAGATTGTAGACACAACAATTTGTCAATAAATGACGAACAAATATGCAAATATTGAAAGTTATTCACTGCGCCGTTCGCGCATGTGAATACATGGCTTCTGTTATTTAGTACAATAAACATAATACTCTAATTAGAAGCCAGACTTTAATATGACGGTTGTATGACGGAGACCACTTTATTCAAGAGCGGCGGGGCATCGTGCAGAAGAAAAGTCCAGTGAATTTAGTTTCGCGAGCTTTCGTTGGCCCCCACCAGAACCTCGTGAATTGACCATGCAGACCATTGTTGCAGTCGTGGAAGACGTTAAATCGCGTAATGTTGTTTTATTTCGCTCTCTTCAACGAAAATCCCCGCACACATTATTTCGGCGACCATAGCAACGGCAACAAAGAATCGTCGAAATGTGTACGGTTCGTCTGTGCAGGCTATAATATTCGTGGGGCTTTCGGCAGGATCCGTGTTTTGCTTGCTACCCGTCGTTCGTGTCGCAGACAAAGGGAGGCCGTGATGAGAGAAAGGCGTTGACGTAAGTGCCGCACAAAGCCCGCCATACACGGGGCTTGCCTATTTGTTCGCAAGGGCGTCTACGGAGAAATAACAGGGAGGACGGGAAAGAAAAAAAAAAACAGAAGAAGAGGCGCGGTCGACGTCGGTCTCGAGTATCAACCCGAACGATGACATCTCGGCCCGAACGGATGCGACGCGGGTCCGCGTGCATGCACGCGCAGGGAGAGATGCTCGACCAGGCAGAAAACAGTCGGTTCCCTTTGTGGTGGCTGCTTTATTGCGTGCCTAGCACTGTCATCCCCTGTGTTGATCCTGGAATGTGGCATTTGTGGAAGCCAGACTGAGGCTCGCTATTGCGTGGAGCACTGATTCATCAGCGCCGCGATCGACCGAAGAGCCGCGACGGCACGAACAAGAAAAATAATTCCGCCTCGAGGGCAAAAGAAAGATAGAAGGTGTCTCTTGTCAGCGCTGAGCTGGGATTCGCGCTCTCGTATAGGACGAGCTGGCTGCCAGTCTCCGTCGCGGCGCCCTCTTTGTTTTTCTGCTTGCGGCATCGCGAAGCAAACGACTCGCCGACTATCATCCTTCGCCATATTGCAAAGGCGGCGAGGGAGTTTTTTTGTACATTCGGTCTGACGTGTGGATTACGTGCTCTCAGAGGTCGGCGACGCGATGAACTTCTCGAGATATTTCTGCTACTGTTCGTTGCGCCCTTCGATGGTCGTGCGTCCGTTAATGTATACCGCGAAACGCTTGCCTAAAATAATTAAGTGCTAATTGTTAGACGGGGGCGTCAGAACGCGTGCCGTGACTTTTTTCGAGACGTTAGCAGGAATCGCAAACTCAAAGATACAGGTTAATATAACTGTTCTCCGCTGGCTATGTGAAAGTCATCATTAGGACTTGTTTGCCGTCCTGTTGTGCGTTATAGTATTAGTGAGACAAATCGTGGGCTTGAATTTATGCATACTTATGCAGACAGTACCGACTATCAAAAAATGATGCCGTAACGTTTCTTCTTTAGAATATTCCTGCTGATAATGGAGGCGGTGCATATCATTAAAACTTTAAATACTTCTTAATGAAATGTTATGAAAGAGTAAGAAGGTGTATTTTTGACTTCTGCTGACGACTTCAATTTCTCACACACTATGTTTATTCTTTGTTACATGTGGCAGATTCTCTGTGTTCGCACTAAAGATATGGACTCTTAAGACCTATTTTGGACGATTTTCTCGGCAACTACCAATCACCGTAACAACTTGAGCGCATTGCCACGGGTTTGATACCCCAATGAAGAGCCGTTCGCTCATTTGTTTGTTTGCTTAAACAACACTGCCTTTTTTTTATATAACGTTGATATGAAACAAGCCCGCTAGGCACGTGATAAATTTTGCTAAATGTTATGTACAAGTAATTACCAACAACCTCGGTAGCAATGCTGTTAAGTTGAGTGCACTATCGCGGTGCCACACAAGATTTATGAATAAAATAATGACCTGGATATCGACAACACGTGCATCTTATGCTATCACTTTACATTAGGGCAAAACTTACCTCAACATACAAATAGGTTGGCTATTATGGTTCTTGAACTTTCATAGTTCAAGGAAAGCATCATTCTTGCGTACGCCGTAATTTAATTATAGATGCTTCATTGATATTAGCGCAAAATTAGTCCTTGGGTGTTTCTTTCTTTCTCGTTAAAAGGACATTAAACTGATACGCTAAATCCGTTTTATAATAAAGCATTCCTTTAAAACTCAATTTTCAATTGTGTATTTCATTCTGATAAACTCGATTGTTAACGAGAGAATGACGGTTAAGCAGGATTTTGATCTAAGCATAATTAACCCCAGCTATGAGAGTCGAAATTCTCTTTTTTTTTTTCTTTTTTTAATTTCGAGCCGAAGCCTCAACACCTGTTCGACAGTGTGACCTCACGGAATCTAAAGTTTCCCTGTTCCCCAATTTGGCTCAGCAATACTTCTCGACACTTGATAACTACAGTCCTTTGGAGACCACAGTGTAGAATTCCCTATAGTTGATTTTCACCAACAACAAAAATTAATTAGACGTCATTGCTTGGGCTTGTCGAATAGTTAAGGAGTCGTTCGATCTACCGATATAGAAGAGCGCTTACCTTTTCGTGCTAATCCGTCACACTTAGTTTTTGCACGCAATACAGTGTTTCACTGTTCGTATAACTTCTGCAAGGACAACACTTCACTTTTTTTTTTTTTTGGGGGGGGGGGGGGGGGGGGGGGGGTACCAGAGTATTGAATGATAACAAAAATTACATGAAAGAGCAAAAAACAATATTTGAAACTACAAGCACATTGGCAGTGATGTATGTACGAGTATTTTCAATGTCGTGCGTCAGGTGCATTTTTATCGCTTTTAAGTAACGGTATCCCCACGCACTTAGATCGGAAGATAGGGCTCCTGAGATTATTATTGCTGGGACGTTTTTTTTTTCGGACTTACAAACTCATGCACCGAGGTATCACCACCACTGATCGCGAGCATTTGTTATAGCACCGTGATCCACTCAAGCATTCAAATGCTAACATATTTTTCGGATCAGTTTTTTTTTTAGCCGTATCTTTAAGATAGACTTAGTGTTCAGTTTCAAAAAGGTGTCACGCCGGCCGATAGAACGACACCACTCCGACAATAAATCGTGGATCCTTAATTCCAAGGTACTCTTAGTAGCACCGATTAAATGCAATGCCTATCTGCTTCCGCAGCGCCGGCGCGAGGAACATAAAATACCAACACGAAGCTACCGCGCGCCACACAACTATACAAGCAGTCACAGGCGCGATTAGAGACTTCTCAAATTTTATTCAAAGCTGCAAGAACAGCGGCGACGTTTCTTCGATAATTCATATGTGTCAAAGTGCGGCTATACGGTCCGAAAAGATGTCGAATGACTTGAATCGGTAAATAAAAACTATGCTCTTAAAAAAAAAAAAACGAAAAGCGAGAGAAACGTCTTGCGGCTTTAGGCCGAAAAGAGGCGGGCATCTGCGAAAGCCCTGCGACCGGCGACACGCGGGTATACGACGGGCATTAAGGAACAATTTGTAGACAGCTTAGAAAGCTTCCGCGCAACGCTTCCTTCTTTGATCTCAGGCAGGAAAAAAAAAAAAAAAACTGGGATAAGGCGCCGGCGTAACGATCAATCAACGTCCAACTCAGAATGAATTATCCGCCGGCAGCCTTTGACCCTTCCGAAGCGAGAGAGTCGCGCGATTACGAAGAGCATCGAGAGTTGCGCATCTTCGCCCGTGACCATATAACGCTTGCGGGCGGAAACGAGTTTTTTTTTCTCTCGCGGCACCCATGTCGACCGCTGAGCGCTGCTGTCGTCTGTGCGCGTTGCTGTCGCGCGATGCGAGTATGCATACGAATTATTTGCGTTATAGTTCGGCAGATCGGTGGGGTGCATGCGTTTGCTCGCAGCCCCGCTTATCGACAGCCCCGGGACGTTTTTTTTTTTTTTTTTCGCCCGCCCGACAAACCGTAACACGAGGAACTCCTATCCGATGCGTACATTTTTCAAAAAATGATTTCAGGGCGCGACCCCTCAGGTCGTCCGCACGGATCGCATGCATAAAATAACACAGAAAAGAGGCTGAATCATTATGATGATGATTGTGACGTCGATGATTAGTTGTTTATTATAAGTATTAGCAAATTAAAAGGATGGAAGGAAGTTACTCTCGATCGTACTGTCACTGTTTGTACACATAATCGAGGGTTCGACGACATATAGTCTGGCAAGAAGCGAGCAAGAAAAACCGAAAACTCGCCAAATGCGGACAAAAGGAATTTAAAGTGGAAAAAAACTTTTCTGCAATATAACTGCCTATAGCCTTGAATGCTGGCACTAGAACGTTGGTCAAGAGCGGTGGAATGAGAGCGAGGGATTAAAAAAGACAAGGATAGAGGATAACTGAGAGGAGAGCGAAGAAGGCAACTATTTACATAAAAAAGAAACGGGTCGAATCGGCTAATCTGGTTGACGTCACTGATGCAAACGCTATAGGGTAGTCGAGCAGAAAGAGTCGGGCTTCGATCGTGCGCTTGTACATAAGGGCTACTCAAGTCGCTTCCGGTCAACGATTCGCATCGAGAGAATAGGAATCGGAAGCTGTGTCCGTGGCTATCTGCCTATAGCTTTGGGGCCGACCCCCGCTGAAGTCCCAGTCCTCCCTTTAGCAAGCTACACTTAAAGTACACGCTATCGAATCGGATCGTATACGCCCGGCTCGGCCTGCTCTCTCATGCAGCAGCAGTTACAGAAATCAAAGAAACCGCACTACGCCAGGGTGACACGTTTACCACACGTATACACCTGACTAGACGGGTCAATTTGACCGACGTTAATTCTCCCGTGGTATAATATCATATTTTAAGGTGACACTAAAAGCTCGTTCACACCGAAGGCGGAGCGGCCAAAGCGGGCGAGCGGGTAAGCGGAAAGCGGAGAAATCCTCCACGCCAGGCGGCTGAAGCGGGCGGAAAACGAGGCGGCGAGCCGGATCGCTCGGGGGCCGATTTTTTCCGCCCGCCGAAGGTCTCCGCTTTGCCGCAGCCAATCAGAACGCCATGCGGCGATAACGCTGGTGTAAACATCCGGTTAATGCGGAAATGGCGCGAGATCTGCGCAGGCGGCTTGGGTGGCTCGGGTGGGCAAGCAGTGCCACGTGATGGCGACACGCTCGCAAAAAACGAGAGATGCCCCACTTCCACGGCCGCGCGGGCAGGCAGGCGAGCCGTGCGGTCTGAACAGGTACGAGCACTCGCCGCCTGGCCGCGTTGACAATCCGCTTCGCCGCTTTGGCCGCTCCGCCTCTGGTATGAACAAGCCTTAACGGGATCTCTAACCCCATGTTGTGCTGTTGATGTTTCGTGGGGATCTTCGTAACCTTAAAAAGGTTGCAGCTGGGGTCATATGGCCATCCTCAAGTAAGTTGGTCATACTTGAGGATGGGCATAGCCCTAGAACTGGAACAAAGGGCGAGTAACGACGATGCTGCAAAGCCACTGTTAGCGCGGCAGAGTCAGTGGCACGTTAAATGTGTGCTAAACAGCGAAGAAAAGGCGTACAATGTATTTGGCTTAACATGACGCAAAGTTGAAACCCTACTTGTCACATTATTATTATAAACACAATGAGCACCATTATCAACACGTTCGAGGACTGTTTCTGTGCGCGGCAGACCTTGATTGGTATGCTGAACAGCCCTTTTGGGCTGTTCACGACAATCTCCGACTGCCCTGTGTAAGCTGGCTCATCACACCGCAGTAATCTCTGTCGTCGACCTCCACTGCGTTTTCTTTTCTAATAAACAAGAGCTTACCGTTTCAAAGCGTTCGCTTTTCATGGCTCGTTACTCAGTTTCGCGCCGTTCGCGGCGACCTCAACGCAGGCCTTGGCACTGCGCCAGGCAGAAATTTTTTCGGGGGAGGGGGGGGGGGGGGTCAACCACCCTTTATGTATGAGCGTGCGTGCGTTTGTACGTGTGTGTGTATATATATACAAAAGCAAAATTGAAAATTTTCGCTTTTGGCATTAACAGCACCATTACCTGCAATTGTTTAGTGACTTGTAGTACGATTCCATGATGCAGTCGATCTGCTATACGGTTTAATAGAATACGTTGCTGGGCTAGTTGGTTCATAATCTTCAAAACTGCTATATGGTGTAAGCTACTTGTATCCCGTATACGTAAGCAGCATTTGTTTTGCAAAAGCCGATGTTCTTGACGAAAAACATCCAGGTCTGATGCTTGGAATACGTTTAGAATTGCCAATAGTATGAACCTCAAACAGATGATCGCATAAGGCGTCAATTGGGTAGTGTGAAATGGTTTATATGTTTTGTTATCCGTACATGGGGCCCAAGAGCGATGTTGTATAGAGCTTTAGCTACTGTATATGGCGTATTTGTATATACAGTTGAATACCATTTCGGTAAGCAGTGTAAACAAATTGTTGTTTTGCTCTTATTACCGACCGTGCCGATATTTCTGCGGCATTGGCCGGCGAAGGATTACTCGCAATGCGCATATACGACAAGATATCTGAACGGAGGCAAGCGCGATGATGCGTTTTCGTCAAACTTGAATCTCTTCAATTCCTCCAAATGCGTAGCGACATCTACAGTGGAGGCACGCCGCCAAACCTGTGCAAAGCTCGCGCGCCATTAGGAAGCTTTGCCGCATCACACGGGGAGGAATGGCGACAACCGTGACGTATAGCAGCAGCGCGTCTTCCCGGTCATCCCCCTTATACTCCTTTAACTCTGCGTTCGGAACGTCGTATAGGCTTCGCAAGTGCGAAGTCTTCAAAACATGGCTGACAGTGAGCACTAAGGAGGCACTGCCTGCAGCGACCGCTGTCTTTATCATAAGCTCGTCGCGGGGTGTAGTGTACACGCGAGGCGTAACGACTCTTCGCGCGATATTATTCAAGGCTGTTTTCATGTTTCCAGAGAGTTGGCAGGAAAACGAGGGCAAGAAGAAGAAGAAGAAAAAAATAAAAGAAGTCATCAGCGGAGACTGGAAGCGACATCACTAAAGGAAAACGAAACGAGCGAAAAACGCCTTCGAAATCGTGCAAGATCGGCTATCTTCTCTCGTCGCCTTCTACTGCGATCACGCATTGGCCGCCAGATTAGAGGTAAAAAAATGGGAGAACTAAATGGGCGCCGCTGATAGGATCTTCTAATCCGACTTCCATCTTCTTCTTTTTTCTCTCTCCCTATTTTTTTTTTTTTCGCCGAATCCAAGCAGCCATACGGTGCCGTTTCGGATTTGCTCTTTCCAATACATCTACTGGTGCCGCATTTCTTGGAAACTCCTCGCGGATCAGGCCGGAGCAAAGGGGCAGGAGAAGAGCAGGTTATTCCGGCGGCGCTATGCCGGCAGCAGCAGCCGCCGCGGATTCACGGATCAAAGACCACTGCGGCTGGTGCGTCGCGGAGGAAAAAGCACGCTCGGGGCAGGGCCGGCAGACGAATTTAGCGGCTATTTCCATCCGTCATTACCCCGTTCCTAATGACTTGAGTAAACACCGCGACTACTCGCGGGCCCGCTGCGCGAAAAACAAAGGCGCGCACTTGTGCGCATTGGGCACAGAAATAAACCGCGGCGCCCGAGACAATGGATGGGCCCGCAATGCTCGATGACTTTCGGCGGATCGCGAGGCATGCCCGAGCGGCGGCGCGCCCTGAATGCCAGAGATCACTGTCGGAGCCAAGCGAGCATCCAATGCTAATTTGGCGGCCCAGCCGAAAGTTTTTCACGGTCGGCTTCCGTCGTGTGTTACAGGCAGCCCCCGTTCTGCTCACTTACAATAGTTAGACGAGGAAGCGCGCAGTATTTAGATATGTTTGGTAGACCCACGACACTGACTCCCAGCTTGAACGAAAGAAGGGAATTCTTGAAGCGCTCGTTTCTTTGTTGATATAACCTCAATGAAAACCAATAGATAACGGAGCCAAGGGACGTCAATTGTACTGTTTTGACTGTATTGTAATAATTACGATATAAATGTGAAGAAAGTAAAGTGGACGAAAGGACAACTTTCCGCCGGCAGGGACCGAACCTGCAACCTTCGGATAACGTGCCCCATGCTTTACCAATTGAGCTACGGTGGCGGTCGTCCTTTCGTCCAAGTTTTCGGGTATGCATGCAAACCTGGAGCTTTAGCGCCGCTCGTAGCCATGGCGACTTGTGGCACAGAAATTATCTTGAATTTTCTTCTTACCTAGGTCTCCTTTTCACCCAAGAGGAAACGAAGCGCATTAAGGCCCAGGACGAGACCTCTCAAATCCTGGCCGTCCAGAGGGCCCGCGAGAGGGCCGTCAGGCTTGAACTGATGGTCCCCGAGTGGACCTAGCCCGGTGACGCCGAGTTTACTCGCGTCTATTGTGGACCGAATGAAGTTGTTTCACTCGCTCACTTACTCACCTGGAGTCGGAACATGGAATAAACAAAGTTTTTGTGGCGAACTCATATGTATATTACGGTGTAAGCACGAATGCTGTGCAAACATGCTACGCAAGACAGTACAGCGTTGGAGCGACTGCTGATTTCTGCTCACGTGCTCGCCCACCTCCGGCACGAATATCTGAGCCAAGCGTTCATTATTATTATTTTTCGAGAAAAGTATGGCTTCTGGTACACAAAGAATAGGCTACTGAATACGGCAAACTATAGCAGCAATCTTAGGGCTGTCTTGTAGGCCGTTCTTATGATTTGGTTTGCTTTTTCTTTCTCTTCCCTGTTCATATTATGATACGGAAGTGAGTATGCAATACGACTGATGACGAGACTTTTGACCAGTCGGAGGGTATCTTGTTCTTTCATGCCCGTACGGTTGTATGTTATGCGCGAGATCATGCGTGAGATCTGCTGTACGGCTGTTTTGAGTTTATTTAGTCTGTGCAGACATCTCTGGTTCGCTTGCAGCCACATACCTATTATTCTGATGGTATCTTTCTCCGGAATGATATTTCCTACTAGCCTGACTTCCAGCTTTAGACTCGGGACCATCCTTTGTGCTTTTCTCTTTGTGAAGCGAATAAGTTCAGACTTTTCCGCTGAGCACTGAAGTCCCCGTATCCTTGTGTACTCTTCTATGGTTCTAGCTGCCTGTTGTAATCTATCTTCTTTCTCCGCTAGGCTGCCTGTAGTTGTCCATACTGTGGTATCGTCTGCATATATCGCATGCTGTAGGCCGGCAATGTCTTTGAGTTTTCTTGCAAGGCCTATCATGACAACGTTGAAAAGTGTGGGTGAGAGGACCGCCCCTTGCGGTGTTCCTTTGTTTGGAGGTCGAATGGTGTCGGATTCGCAATCCCCTAGTTTGATTATTGCAGTCCTGTGAACAAGGAAACTTTTGACGTATTGGAATATTCGCTCTCCACAGTTAGCTTCCTCCAGACCTTGAAGTATTGCTTCGTGGCTGATGTTATCGAAGGCACCCTTTATGTCAACGGCCATAACGATGTTTTCCCCAACCTTAGAGATGTCCATTAGTACTTGTTCTTTTAAGAGTAGTAGGATATCTTGCGTTGAAAGGTGTGGACGAAAGCCAAACATGGTGTTGGGCATTAGTTGGTTGTTCTCAAGATGACTTAGGAGCCTGGTGTTGACCAGTTTTTCAAAGATTTTTCCTAAGCAGGACGTGAGCGAGATTGGTCTCATGTTCTCGATGCCTAGTTTTTTTATGGTTTGGGCACCATGACCACAATCGCATGTTTCCATTGTCGTGGAACAGCGCCTGCAAGCCAATGTTTGTTTATGTATTTTGTGAGAGCTTCAATGGCTTCGTCATTTAGGTTCCTGATCATACCATGGGTGATTTTGTCTGCACCCGCCGCCGTGTTCTTTTTTGTACGAAATATGGCTGCTCTGATTTCTGCGTCCGTAAAAGGCTTGTCTAGATCTGGTTGCGGTGATCCTCTATATCTTCTTTGGTATGAAGGTGTCGTTCCGTTTCCCCCAAAGTATTTTTCACGCATGGCTTGAATGAGATCCTCTTTTGTACCAGGGTATGAGTGTATTAATCTGTCGATGGCTTCACTGTTTTCACTTTTCGTCTTCGTTGGGTCAATCATGGCTTTAAGTAGGTTCCATGTTTTGGCCGTACTCAGTGTTCCGTTGAGTGAATCGCAGAAATTGGCCCAATTGGTTGCAGCTAGTTGATTGGCGTATTCCTCTGCACGCTGGGTGATATCTCTGATTTTCGCCTTTAATTTAGTGCTATGTTTCTGTCTTCTCCACCTTTTTGTAAGGCTTCTCCTTGCTTCCCAGAGATGTAGTAGGTGCGAGTCGACCTCAGGGGCGTTGCTTGTTCGTGTTATTTCCTTGGTGTACCTTTCTTTTTGACGTTTTATTTCGTCGCACCATTCACTTAAGTTTGCTATGTCTGAGGCGGTTAACCTTTCTTGCAGTGATTTTCTGAACGCATGCCAATCCGTTATTTTGGCTGCGCCAATCTTTTTACGTATCTGGTTCGTGTGTATGGTGGTGCATATTATATAATGGTCACTGCCTAGATTTTCTAGAGCGTTGTGCCATTCCACACCTTGACAGTTTTTGCACATCGTTAGATCCGGACTCGTATCTCTGGATTTAATGTTTCCTAGTCTTGTTGGTATTGCTGGATCCGTTAGGAGTGTCATGCCTGTAGTTTCTATTTGATTGGCTATGTTCTTTCCTACAAGGGCCTACAAGGGCCTACAGGGGCCTACAATCTTAGGGCCTACAAGACAGCCCTAAGATTACCGCGGAATACTTCAAACGACAAGCTATTGGCGCTTGGTCTTCACAACACAATTGACGAATTAATTGAGGCACAGCTACAAGCACAAGAAAACCGCCTTCTCCAAACTCCAACTGGCAGAGCAGCCCTAACAAAACTAGGGCGCGATGCATTAATACAAAAGCATCAAGAAACTAAAGAGGTAGCAAACGAACTTAGAGAATGGTACACGGTATCGCCAATACCAAAGAACATGGATCCTACTCTGCATGCTGGAAGAAGAAAGGCCAGGGCGAACAACATTGACAAAATGACAAAGTATATGAACACAGCGAGATTCACTGACGCTGCGCCTTATCAGACCGATGCAAGGAAGGCTGTGTCTGTAGTCACCGACCGTAGAGGGAAAATTACAGTCTGTGCTTCAATAGATCGAGCCACGACAACAGAAGCGGAAGAGGTCGCCATAGCCCTGGCAATAAAAGAGGGATGGACGCGAAACGCCCCATTAACCATCATTACTGACTCACAAAAGGCCTGCAGAAACTATCTAAAGGGCAAAATTGGAGCACAGGCGCTCCGAATATTGGTTGGGACTGGATGGGACCCCAATGTAAAATACGTCCAGACTGTGACCTGGGCACCGGGGCACGAAGGCGTGACTGGGAACCTGCATGCTGATGAGGCGGCTCGAGGCTTTACACATCACCAAGCCGCCCCATACTCTGCAACAGAGGACCCTACCCCCCTAGACCCTTGCTACGCAACGATTCTTAGGTACTATAGAGAAAATAGACAAATCTATCCACCTCCACATGGCAACCTCGGCGCTGCGGAGGCGACCGTGCTACGAAGATTACAGACGAACACTTACACAAATCTGCACACTCTCCACCTGATCTACCCCACAGCGTATAGGGACATATGTCCGTGGTGTGGAGCAACACCAACACTTTTTCACATCACGTGGGAGTGTGCGGAGCATGGAGAAGAACACGACACCAGTGGTACATGGGAGGAATGGGAGGCGCTGCTGTCTAGCCCGGCCCTGAAAGATCAGCTACGACTGATCCAAAGAGCTGAACGGATGGCTCGTGCCAGTGGGGCCTTGGAATAGGGGCACCACCCTGCCGTACAGGCTACGCTTTTCACCCCCATATTCCCTGCGGGGCACCGGGGTTCTAGCCTGTCTGGTTTCTGTACACAATAAAGTTTTATACTGCTACTACTACTATAGCAGCAAGAACGATCTTCTAGACTAATGCTGTATTAATATATACCTCTCAACACTGAAGACCTCTTTCGAGATGGGAAACGGCGAAAGGCACTTGATAGAAGGCTTAAAGTCGGCACACGTCTATTTATGTTTTCTACGTCTGTAGTCAGTGAAACATATTTAGCTTAGTCCAACTGAGTATACGAAACTGTTAGTATACGAGTATGGCGCGTATTGATTCCTCCGCGCGAACCCTGCTTTACAGAAGGGTTCGATAGCAATGAAACTGTCGATACCCTTGTGTAGAATGCATGCAGGCGGGATCGGTGTTCGCACCAGATCTTTGCAACGTTCTAAGCATCTAAAACAAACACAGAGTGACATGGTTAGTGAATATATGTCTTTTCGGACCAAGAAACAAGCGGCTTTCAAAAGGGTCTTCTGCAACTACGCGACACCAACTTTTCGTTTTCTTTAAAAAAAAATAGAAAATGAAACTCTGTGCACCATACTACAGAAAAAACACCGCAACATATACAATAAGAACTCGCGTAAATACGCACATGCAGCCAACAAGTGCATTTATCTCTGGTGGAACCTCGTGCACATGTATACAGCATTCACAATGTCTACATAAGCTGCAGCTGTACTTGCGGAAAAGAAAACCTCATACGCTTGCTTTCTCAGTTCGTAGAATGGTTCTGACGGCTCACACTGACGATAGCCTCTGAAAATATGAAATTTCCTTCTTTTTGCGGAGGAATAAAATTTTAAACGACCAACACTCTTCCTCCTTGTCGTCCCTCCAATCCTGTGAAAAAAGAAAAACAGAAGAAAAAAAAAGAAAAGAATACAGGAAAAAAGTCTTTAACCTTACAATGCTCTCTACACTATGCCTTTAACGGGTCGCAATAAAGGTAGCGCAAAATATTACTTTCATTCTACACTTATCTGTGTTGTACTTCAACATAACCATGGGCAGATGTTAAACAATGGACGGTGAGCCTCGTCGTATTTTCCCATCCAGAAATCCTCTGCCAGGTGACCACTAGGTGTAGGCGTGCGTGGGGTTCCCCATCAGGGAGGCGGGGGGGGGGGGGGGGGGGCAAAAGTTGATCGCAGCGCCCCCACCCTCTTAGGTGACTAAAGGAGGGGGGGCGGTTGCCCTCCTTCCCCCCTCCCCCCCTACCCCGTGCGCACGCCTATGCCACCAGGTATGCAAGACAGACCGAACATGACATTTGATTCTTCTCAAAATTGCTAGATGGATTTACCATCATGAGTTATCTCCAAGTTTACCTCTAAGTTGACATACAAATGATCTCAGACGTCATATTTTTTAGCGCAAACAGGAAGAAAAAGAACGAGCGATATGTATAATATAATCATTTAGGGACGCGATAAGCTCCAAAAGGTACGCACTTTTCTCAGTGTCCGGTGATAAAGTGCTGTGGTGCTCATTATATATTAGTATAAGCACAAATTGCCATCACAAAATCTCGCACGTGCCAAGTTCGATCGAGCTTTTTCGATCCGGTGTACTTTGCAGACATTCACGCTTCGCGCTTTCTTCGGCAACAGGTATCGTCGTCATCATCATCATCATCATCATCATCATCATCATTATTATTATTATTATTATTATTATTATTATTATTATTATTATTATTATTATTATTATTATTATTATTATTATTATTCAACATAACTGATAACATTCAGGGACCTTTTTCCGAGTAAGAATTAAAAAAAATTGGATCTTTGACTTAGGTGAGCGGCACTCGGCCCTCGGCGTTCATGTTCTCTTGTGTTTAACTTCGTGTTTCGTCGCACTGCCAAAGCGGATCGCAGAGGCCACGCAGAAAGAAGCGCGTGGTTGAGACCTGCTCCGCCAGGTGCCGCAAAGATCCCCAGCTGCTCACGAAAAAAAAAAAAATGCTCCTTCTATAACTCCTCAGGATCAAATAATGTTCGTTGTCTGTTTGTCTGTCTGTCTGTCTGCTCTTTCAATGAACTCATTCAATTAATTTTTATTAATTATCCTGACAGTTAATTGACTCTTCTCTTAAGTAAACGTATGCTCCGATACCATATGTACCTAATATAACTCTTAACTTGAACCAGAATCATCGATTACGTACCAGTTTTTTTTTTTTTTTAACGCGTTTTCTGAATGTTCGGAAAACCGGAACTCAGTGCTCGACCGGAAGTGCTTGGAAGAGAAACAAGAACGTGACTCGTTGCTCATGCCACTAAAACAACCATTCGTTTTGTCGTCGTACTCGGCAATCACACCGACAACGAGTGACACGCACCAGTGCATGTGTGCGTCTGTGTGCGCGCATGTCAGAGTGAGTGAGTGAGTGAGTGAGTGAGTGAGTGAGTGAGTGAGTGAGTGAGTGAGTGAGTGAGTGAGTGAGTGAGTGAGTGAGTGAGTGAGTGAGTGAGTGAGCACTTTATTCTAACTCCGTTTACTAGCTCCGGAGAGACAAGAGGCCGGAGATGGACGGCACTGCGCGCTCCTCTCCAAGGAGTCATTTTGCGTGCCCCCACGGGCGCGTTCGTGTGAACGCGGGGCCAGTGTCTCCGACGTCGGCGGTGCTTTCTTTCCTGCCGCATGCAACCGCGGCAGCATTCCGTGCGGCTGAAAGAAGAGCAGCGGTGCGGCCGACGCAACAAAAGGCGGCAGCGACGAAGCAAACAGGTAGCGCGTCAGCAACGAAATGCGAAAGGACGCGTCAGCGCTGTCAACTGGCATGGAATGTGCAGGTGTCTCCGCGGCGGGGGATCCGCCGCGCGGTCGGCTGCGATGCCGGGGCCCAAATCTGCCATTTTCTTCTTTTTGTTCTGGCCGCGTGCGTTGTTGCACCGCGCGCTGCATGCAGGGAAGGCTCCGTCTCGCCATCGGCCCGGGTGCCAATATTTCACCGGGCACGTTAGCGGATAAAATCAAGCATGCATTCCTGCACATACATACCGGCGTTCGAGCACCCGACAACAGATCCCCGATCGGGTGTCGTCGAAGCGCTTACGTGCTGCGCCTGGCGCGCTGCGTCTTATATGCAAACCGACAGCCTCGTGTGAAATACTCCAGCGCTGACGCACAAACAGCACACTTTGGCGGTTTTTTGTTGCTTCCTTTATTTCTTCAGCTGGGCAGAAATCGACCTCCCTTAACGAAGTCACCCTTTTTCCTGTCACCTGGGTCCTATTTCTGACTGGCAAAACGAGAAACACACACACACACACACACACACACACACACACACACACACACACACACACACACACACACACACACACACACACACACACACACACACACACACACACACACACACACACACACACACACACACACACACACACACACACACACACACACACACACACACACACACACACACACACACACACACACAAAAGAACGCATTTGCTACGCTCCCCCAACAAGGCAGTGCGACTTCATTCATGCAGTGCATTATAACTTTGAAACTCTCGTGAAAAGCAACTTAGGTTCTCGCAATGTAAAAATGTCACTGCTAACAGTGAATACTTTCCTTCATCGGCCTTTAGAGAACATTCTCAAAGAAGGCTAAAGTCACAAAGCACGCGTCGAAATTCCAACGTGTTGATAAAGATAGCGAGAGAGCGATAGGTAAAGGCATAAAGTTCATCAGGGCGGGTCAGTGCGTGATTAACGTCTCCCAATGGTGTTTTCGTCGGACGTGACAGTTATGCCTTTGATGAGAACATTATTTCCCTAGTATGTGTTGGTATATTGTAAATCTGGAAACAGGTACGTATTCAGATGTCGCTGCGGCTTTTTCTAGCTTCTTACAAGGTCGACCGACGTTAGCTGCTCGTGTGAACTTACAGCGCAAACAGACGACCACGGGAAAGGCACCACACACACAAACACGTGGTCGTGTGTTTGCACTTTAACTTCACAATTAACAGTGTGCCAACTATAGCCCGGAAAAGATCATTGTTAGCTGCTAGAGCTACGACAGAATGTGACGCCATTACGAGCAGCAGGCAACATGTGCCCGTGCCATGCATGGGCGTAGCCAATAATTTTTTTCGGGGGGGGGGGGGGGGTTCAGTCATACTTTATGTATGTTCGTGCGTGCGTTTGTATGTGTGCGTGTATATATACGCAAGCAAAACTGAAAAATTTCGGGGGGTTTTGAACCCCCCCCCCCCCCCCCGGCTACGCCCCTGGTGTCATGGTTTGCTTGAGCCTTACGAGCGAGATTGGTTGTAACGGCTTGCACAGTTTTATTTATACGTATACGGAGTGCTTCTTTTTTTAAATCTTTAACGAAATATTCAGATATCACGCACTGCCTGTAGCACAATTATACTTAAGCTTGATTGACCCTAGAGGCGGACACTGTTTTCGCGGCATATCATATGACAGGTTTCAAAGGGGATCTTTTTTTTAGTTAACAAAGTGTCTCTACTTGAGTTTAGTGCATTTACTTCGTGGCAATATTGCAATTTACGAGTTGTTAAACCAATGACATTAGAAGTTATATTCACTTGCGAACCCACGATATGCACACAACTGCTGAAATAACCCTAAGACGTCAATTCACCTCGTGACGCTTGACCCAAAGCGAAAGATCATCATAGGCTGCTACTTGCCAACTGCTTTGCATGAAATCGATACTCACAATGCGTGGAATCTGTCCGAATTTTTTTAGCTTCATTTCAAACAAAGAAAGAGCAGCTTGCCAAACAAGTAAGAGGAAAAATAATGCATTCTTATCGCAAGCTTGACAGCCGCCTATCTCAAAGCTGGTGCGATAGTTCCAAAATTTGTTCCAAGTGGATGTGACTTGTGAAATCCCACTCTTGAATTCCTACATTGCAATATAAGTTCTGAGTAATCGGACTAAAAGTTGATTAGTGAAATTATTTTTCTAAAATATGCATCTTGATTGCTAGTTTCCGCCACTAATATCCCCTCTTTATTCAGCTCGATGGGTAGATTCGCGCTACATGCCCGTAATGATTCTTAAAAACTATGTCAACTAGATGCCTGTGCCTCAAGAAGGTGGCCTTTCTGAAAGAAGTTGCAAGATGGTGAGAACGAGCTCTGGCAAAATGTCTAATGTGCACTCTCAACACTTTCACTGCAATTTGTGTGTATGAAACGATCTCTAATTATTACGCTATAGTCTTCCATCAGGCTTCAAGCCCGTGTTATGACGGACAGTGGCGACGCATTGTCTCTGAGAGAGGACTGGCGATGCGTTCCCACAAACAACTCGTGACACCTTGACCCTTCCCAGAAACGGGCTCTCCGTGGGGGGAAGCGCCCCACAAAAGGAAGAGAATCGTGCGAGCTCCGATGCACAGCGGAGCGACGTCTAAGCTGGCGACGCCTTTACAATGGGTCGTTGTGGCTCCTTTGGGATGCTGCGGTGCCGACCTCCTGTACAAAAATATATGAAGACAATCTATAGACTGTCTAAAATGGGCTTAGACAGCCTATAGATTGTCTAAACATACTTTTGTAAGGGCTGTCTCGTATGTTTTGACAAGAGCAATTCTAAGTCGCCGTAAACCCTTTCCTGCCCTTCTGGCGAGAGGCGGAGCAACTCGCCCGACATCCTCTTCTCCCGGCTGACCCCACGTGAGTGTCATTGACCACCGGAACGGGGTTATAACGACGGTGCTGAGTGAGACAAGACACTCTGTGCTCTAGGTTAACGGCTCATCCAGTTCGCTCGTCGCTGAACTCTTACCTTTTTACTGTGTAAATTGTACAAAAGTGCCAGTAAATTTGTTTGTATTCGTTTTCCCAACTTTTGAGCATCACTTCCTCAACCCGGAGACTCAGTCACGCTACCAAATGGAGTCCGGATACGACGCCACTTTAACGTCGCAACCAGGCCCGTAGCCAGGAATTTTTTTCGGGGAGGGCCCACTTCCTGAAAGCCTTGACAATGAGAAAAACGCCTATTTCCATTACATAATTGCGATAAAATACCATGTGTCAACAACATTTGGGGGGGGGGGGGGGGAGGGGTGCTGGTTACGGGCCTTGTCGCAACACCCGAAACTAAGCCATTGACTCCTCCTTGGTGCTTTATTCGACCCGCAGTGCACACCAGCGTATTAGAAATGAGAAAAAAAAATATCTGAGCTATCATCTCCCATTCTTAAACAATTGTCTCTGCCCCTTTCTCACGAGAGTCACGTGGACCATGTACGTATTTGTCTTTAATGGCTCAGCATCTACCAAGCGTTTGTCCAGAGCAGTGGTTGTCCCAGCGAGAACTAGTACCGTCAGTTTCAAGACATGCCGCACAATGACGTCGGCGGTTGCGGAGCTTGTCCCTCTTCGCACTGCCCTTTGTACTGTCACGGAAGAACAACCTCGGCAATAGTCGATATTCAGCAACTTGAAGGCGACGCTACAATCTTCGCTATCAGCCCTGCGGCGCGGTACATACGAACAGTCGGTATACGACACTGCAGACCTGATCTATACTTTGGCCAAAAAAGGACACTACGTTTCAGTGGCTTCCAAGTCAATGTGGTGTAATTGGTAACGAGCACGCCTGTAATATAACGCAGCTCGGCCAGCTCTTCAAGGCGACAAAGAGTTGTCGATACCACTGGCAAGGTTAGATGCTGCTAGAAAACTTCGAGGGGCCGTACGGAGTATTACGTTCTCCGTTTGTAATGCCCCAAGAAGATAGAAGAAATAATAGAGAAGAAAAGGCAGGGAGGTTAACCAGTATATGACAACCGGTTTGCTACCCTAAACATGGGGACAGGGTGGGGGAGATTTAAAGATGGAGAGGAAAGAGAGAGAGAAAGACCCAAAGTATCAAAAACAATAAGATATATGGGCAGTACGATATATACGGTCTACGATTTATGGGCAAAATACAGTCTCAAATATCACTGTAGACTCTTTTTCAGCGTGGTACTGGGGCACAATGAAGTGATCTTGCATGTGTAAACAGGTCTGACGCGAAATCGGCATCGAGACCTACGCTGCTGCTACTTAGGCAAATAGTTTGTAGACCATCGGAAATTAGGCAAGAGTCACCGGCACACAGGCCTGTACCATTTCTATAGGGAGCAACGTGACAAAAAATAGGGATGACGGGATAGATGCCATTGGGTGCTCTTTTCCGTGTACGCAATCTAATAGAAGGTGTTTCTTTTATTACAGTAATGGTGGAAAGGAGAAAGTGAATGAAAGATTCCTGCTGACTGCACACTGACTACCGACCATCAGGGATGAAACCTGAATGGCGGCTAGCAGCGTGAGGTCAAAGAATAGGAGTAAGGGACGAGGAGTGCGCATAGTTTCGGTTTCAACCGGCCTACGAAACGAAACGAAACGATTTGTTCGCCCAGATCCCGCAAGAATTCATTCGTTCAAAATGTAATAAGTTGACAAGGCAATGTCGAGGACAGACTGCCAAGTGCTGGAATGCATACTAACAAAGGTCAATCAAAAACAAGTTAGTTAGGGCAACCATAATAGTGACGCTTACAGAGGTATAAATTGCAGTTTGTTTAAAGGCCATCGACCGCATCACCCGTTTGGTAATCATAGGGTCCGCGTCATTAAGACTTAATTATATCTAGTTGCAGCTTTCTCATACATTGACCTAATACACAGGTATATCGGAAAGTGGCGCCACCCTTTCCGTCAAAGAGTGGTACGTAAGGTGAATTAGGTCACCACAATGTGCACGAATTTTCACTGCCAAGGTTTAGCCGCATGGATAGCCGGAGAAAATGTTTTCGCGCTAAGATGCAGGAAAGCTGTCATTTACATGATTTTTTTCTTGCACTAGAAGCTTCTCAGGAGTGTCCTGACGACGAACCGAAAATTGCGTGCGAATTATTACACAGGCCGAAATAAAAAAAAAAGCCAGGTTACTTCATCTCTGCTGTTTCCCAAGCCATGATGGCATACCAAGCAAAAAGGAGGCCGATAGTTGTGTCACAGCACTGCAGCAATCCACTTACGAAACAAAAATTCGTTTATACTTAGCAGGAGATCAGCTCGCAATAACGTACAAATAGCAAATTGGGTTTCAGCAGTAAACAACCGACCTCCCTTCAGCAAATTATTAGCAGAATGGAAGTCATGCAGATAAAAGGAGCGCCTCATCAATGTTCTCTCCTGCCGGCAAAGACTTGAAACAAACTGTATTTAAGAGGGAAAAGGTTTCTATGTCTCACAGAACAATTTTTAAGTTTTTAGAAAAGTGTAAGTGAAAAGTGTAAAAGTGTATATCATATTATCTTCGTCAGATTTATTTCACTGTCGTCAATTAACGTTGCGCCTAGCGTATCGTAAACTCGGTTACCTTTAGCAGAGTGTGACGTTGGGCGAGTTGGTGCATAGCTTAACAAAATATTTGCGGCGCAACTGAGGCAAGCAAGGAGAAAAAGAGAAGTCTTCTCTTTTTTTTTTTCCTTGCTTGTCTCAGTTGCGCCACAAATATTTTATTCGGTTACCTTTGCCCGATTAAAACAATAATTAAAACCGTACCAGGTCGATTCCTAACCGCAGCGATGGCATTTCTGCCGCACAGGAATGTTAAATCGACCGTGAAGCGATTAGACTCACGTTAATGCGAAATCCGACCGATTGGACGTTTCCCATTGGCCCATTCTGACGTTTTAGCAGCGCCGTCAATAAGTCATTCTCGACGTCTTTTTAAAATGCTGTTATGGTTGCGGAAAGTGGAGTTGAGAGTCACTGACGCGTCTGCTCTTTGTAGTATCTACGAGGTGAAGTTATGTGCGGCTTGGTCAAGCGCGGGGGCCGCCCCGACTCACCAGTAACAGAGGGGGCGTCGACAGGACGACACCGTGGTCCGTCGCGATTAGAACTTTTCTTCGGAAAGGAGGAGGAAGACAAAACAAAAACAAAGAAGGCGACGAGCACAAAGGAAGAGAGCAGAAGACAGGGCTCGGGACGCGGCGCCGGCTCCTTCATGCGTGAAAGTTATTTTTCAGCGCCGTCGCACTTAGGCGACGGCGCGCCGCCGGCAGGACCCTGAGTGCGCTCTGGTTGCGCGACGTCAATGTCGGTCTCGGGGTAAGATACGCTGTGGTCGCTCAAGAACACGGGTCGTCTGTCAGCAGATCTTCAAGCGACAGCCGTAAAAGCCTACGTCTGGCAAGCTATTAGCGTCGCCCTCAGTTCTTATCGGGCCGGGGAGCGGGCTCCCCTAAGTGGCACTCGGCGCGTCGGTTCCGCAGGTCAGCGCTGCGGTCTGCCGCCAGCCCTGGGGCTGCCCGTGACACGCGAGCCGACAAGCCCTTCGGGCTGCGCATGCGCGCGAGTCCCAGGTGAAGATGCCCCCGCTCAGGATGACATGATTGCGTGAGGTGTCCGTTATAGGCGCCACCTGCAGCCCTCAGTGGGAGCGTCCATGGCTTGCCCACGCCAGTTCTGTAAGTATCGTATGCGTATCTTCATTGCGATGGTGTCGCGGAACTCCGTATCTGCAACCTTGTGGAGATGCTGATTTTTATTATGTTCTGTTTAAATTTTATTTTCCGTAAACATATTACTTACTTCATGTAGATCATTTTACTATCGATAGACAAGAGTGAGGGAGAAATATTGTTGTAGGTTCACCTGCATGAATCAGTTGACATGGTTCATTGTCGGTCAGTCACTTTACAATAGATATATATTGCGATACAGGTGCAAAAGTAGGCGAGAAGGACGCAGTGTTATAATGACTTCATAAAAAGTGTCTTCGTTCCCTTGGCAGGCGCCAGGCGAGGGGAAGAAGACCCGGACACGGATATCGTCCACCGATCTCTGCCGCATGTTTGGCCAAGAGCGCGGCCTCGATAACAGGAGCTAGAGGTGCTCCCGAAGTGAGCCGACAGCGCGTTCCAGGGCGGCTGAAGCGCTGTAGCCCGCGCCGCGCGCCGGGCTCGAATTTCAATGCAGGCGCGCCGCGCGTATCATCCGCAGAGTGCGCCGCCAGCTGTAAAGCGCATCGGCTACGCTGCCCCTGGCGACCTTATAAGACGTCCGCATCGTCACGCGCACCCACGTAACCGGGGCTCGCGGGATAAAGGCGGGCACCTCAAAGGATCCTGGCGGAGGGCTTCGATAGGCGGCCCATAAGCTGCGCAGCGCCATAAACGCGCCCAGGGGCTCGCTGGCTGCCTCGCACCACCAGCGCCTGGGGGACCACCCGGACGGCGTCGAAGATGCGAAAACGGTGTTTGCGCTACATGCGATAAAAAAAGCGGCGGAGAGGCGGCCCACCGACGGCCGGCCGTGGCGGCGGCGCCAGCGTGGCTCCCTCGGTTTAGCACCCGGTCGCCTGGAGCCCAGGCGCCCTGCTAATCGGCGCCGCCGGCCGGCGACGCGACTCCGGCCGAGATACCGCGCCGGCAGTCGCCACCTGCCCGCCGCCCGACGGCCGCACATTGGCGGTCGGACCCGGCCACGCGCGCCCACCGCGGCCCAGATTGTGTATGTTTGTTTGACCGTTCCCGGGGCTCCCGTGCAAAGATACAACTGGGTGGCAGGGACTGGCAGGGGCAACCGTTGGGCAACGCGGAATTCACAGCTGGAAAACTCGCAGGCGAAAACAAGTCGAGATCTTTTTCGAGCGGGAGGCAGGGTACTCGGTGAGAACCTTCATCCACACCCGTTAAAGGGTTTGTACTTCAAAAAACAACGAGTGTTAGAGTTGCGAGACATTCTGTGTGTATACTCATCAGTGCTGAAATTCCGGAAGCTGGCTTATACTATATGGAGATAGGCAAACAATGCCACTTGGTACGTGAGCAAGAAAATGGACGAAAAAATGTGACAGCTTCAGGTGCAACGCGACGAGAAGAGACTTCAGCCATGGGTATTGATTTGGCCAGCGTATACTGATATCTAGGCACTCACATTCAAGCGGACATATATACTGTAGCCACATGTGTGGTCTTTCGAGGTCCGGGTACGACCATGGTCTAACATTAAAGATGTACCGAGCTCACTTTAGAGCTCTCTGCGTGAAGCTTCCTCCCCTACGTCCGTTCCCCTTACCACCTTTTCTACGCAATAGAGAGCATGATCGGACCCCATCGGGTCAGGAAGGAACATTATGAAAGATGAATACAAACTGCTGACCAGAAGAGGTTTAGAGAGGTTTAGTAAGGCGAACATTTCGATTAATGAACGAGATGCACACTTTCGGAGGCTCCAGATGTCGCAGTTTCCTTGGAAACAGGAGACAAAGTATGCGGAGAGAGTTGAGAGCAGATAAACTGGGAGACGCTCTTCGCCTCCGAAGCATCTGGAGAACAGGTCTGTCCTGAAATGATTCCACACTCAGCCCTGAACTTTGTAACGGTCGCTATTAAACAATGAAGGAAAATAAGACCACATTTTCTTCCTTTTTTTCTATTTCTGCAGCTGAAAACTCAGCTGGCCATTCCGCAAAATGGTATTAGGACGTTCCTAATTAATGTCATTACAATATAGTAAGGGCCAACCAATGCCAGGCAATTTTACTTAGTTAATGTATAGAGGTGTACAGGTATTCAAAATTTTCCGACGTAAAGTCCTGTTAAATTATGTTTTTGAACAGGAAGGTCGCTATAGACAAATTCAAGAATTAGAACGATATACTTTCTGGATATTGCAGCATAAAAGTGAAACTGACAAAAATGCTGCAAAATGTTTGTTTTTTATCGAGCATTCAGAATGGATATAAAACACGAAGCGTCACGCGGGCGAGATGGCCTGTGTGATCGATTCCCGTGAACATGCGTATACCATCTGCAAAATATCAACAGCAAATACTGGCTTGGAAGGCATTTTATATGAATGCTGAAGTTCGCGTGCGCGATCCAGCGCTATACGCCGCACCTCGCGGCATTGACGCCCTTGAAAGTGACTCGACGGTGACTCCCCTAATTCCCCGACGTCACCACGCTGCGGCCTGTATGCAACAAGTTATGATGACGTCATAGTCACCATTTTTCTTTTGCCGCGCTTGCGCCAGCAGACTACTTTTCGGCGGCTGCTCGCAGATGCCGGCTGCACCAATGAGTTTCTATTAAACTTCCTCTAGACAAAACGTATGGCCACATAAACACCGATGAGTCCTTCGTAATTGAACAACCTGTTATGTAGGCTGCTAATATTGTCTTTGTTCTTTGAATCGTATGTTCGATGTAATGTAAAAAAAGAAAGAAAAAGAAAAAAAAATACTTGCTGGCGTTTTCAATTCTTCGCTATCATTTCTTTCTTAATACTGATTATTTGAAAGCACGTTCATCATTTCAAACCTTTTCAATAAGTATTCGATTTGGACTATACGATTTGCGTGCGGCTATATAGATTACCTAGTAATATTGCCTATGCCTAGTAATATTTTGTGTAGCAGCATACCTGGCATCTTCAGGAACAGAATGGAGTTAATATAACGCACTAGTAAGGGTTTAACTTTAGCGTGATGTGAGAACACGCGTAAATATTGCACTGGGGAGTTCTTTAAGCGTCAATGGGCAAGAAGTGCGCCTTCCTGCTTTAAACGCGTTTGCTGTTGTTTTTATGAAAAGAGGGCATAAAGAAGGTAAAAAATTCTCTCGTTGAACGTTGCCCTTTTGTGACCATGCACCTTAACACTTTTGACACAACACGATACCCTGTACTACATCCTACAGCACTGGACAATTCGCATCTGTACGAGCTAGAAATCAAACTTTAGAACTAGTCGTTGAAAGTTCATTTACATGAAATGCCGGGAGAAAGTGGTCTATGCGATAAGTGGACTTGCACATACCGAAGGACGTAGTTTTCCGATCCATTCACAGGTGATGTGCGCGGGTTCGTTCAGCATGCCATGCAATGAAGCACTGACCTTTTACAGCCACCCTTACGCACAACATATCCAGAGACACCATGATCGAGAAGGGTACGACATGTATCGGCGCGAAACCCAAATGGAAGTTGAATTCCACTGTGTCGAAATAAATATAACTGCGGAACAGATTGGCTACGCTAGAGCATTCTTGAAGTTTGATATCTATAGACAGGGGCGTAGCCAGAAATTTTTTTCGGGGGGTGGGGGGGGGGGGGGTTCAACCATACTTTATGTATGTTCGTGCGTGAGTTTGTATGTGTGCGTGTATATATACGCAAGCAAAACTGAAAAATTTCGGGGAGGGAGGGTTTGAACCCCCCCCCCCCCCCCCCTTGGCTACGCCCCTGTCTATAGATGCTACCAAGCAACACACATGACAAGCGAATGGGCGCTATTGCAAAGTGGAACGTTATTAAGCAGAGCGCAGTGCAGCATACGTCCATTGTTCGTAAGCTCGCACGAGCACGAACATAAATGCGCATGCGCCCGTCTTATTTATAACTATTTTTAATGTTTATTGCTTTATGTACGAAGCTGAGATTTTGCTTGTCAGAAACATCAGTATTCTTTAATTTTGCATCAATGTTAACACCGTAAAATTTGTTCTCACTATATTTCCTGTTTCAGAATGAATCTGCGAATTTCTTTTGCTGTTCTATTTTTCCTTGAAGGCTCGACTTGTGGATTCAACTTGAGTCGGAGACATTCGGTTCCGATCCGCTGCTTTCGCAGGGGCCGCAAATGTGGCGGGCGCAGCGATGACTCCATTCTCCGAGACGCTGCTGCCGCTGCCAGCGCAGAATGGCCGCGGGCAATAGCGAAGCCTTTAATTGGTACCGGTGCTCTTAGGCCGAAGTGTCGCCGCTGCACCTTGCTGTTATCGTCGCCGGACGCCATTAGTTCCACCGGCGAGGCCCGCCCGCGGCGCCCGATCAGGGAGGAGAGTCGGTGACAGCGTCCACCAACTCGTGCTGCGGCTGCGCGAGAGGAGGGCCACCGGCGCCTATCTGCTGATGTCGCAATTGGCGCCTTGGCGTTCTTCCCGCGGCGCGTTCGAGCGAGGGCGCCCTGTTCTCTTTCACGGCGGCTGGCGGCCGAGCGCTGGGCGCGGCGACCACTTGGGTTTTCCGCTTTTGAGCTTCAAAGTGCATCCTGCCATTGAGATAACGCCGCGCGAGCAGTGGCAGATGGTTACGGACGCCATAACACCATGGGAAGTGTTTTGCCGCCGCCTTGTCCCGCGCTCTTTTGGCGGCGCCCGCCGGGACAGTGGGAGGCGCCGACGCACGAGGAGTCGTCCCGATTTAGGGACGCGCCTGGCGGCTAAGCGCGCGCATAAAATGCCGAGAGGCGCCAAGGCTTGGCGGCCTTTGAAGCAGCCGTTCTTCCTATCGGAGCGGGGCGAACGTCAATGCCCCGCCGACTTAGGACACTAAACAGGGCTGCGCCGAGCCACCAGAATTACACGCGGAACCTGCGTCTATAGTACACCGCGGCACGCGCTTCCGCGAGGAAATGAGCTGAGGCCAGGTTGTGCGCCAGTGTACATTCCACGAGCAGACGGGCTTTTTCTTTCAACTGCCGACGAATTTCGATAGCCATCGAGGGCGCACATACAGGATCGTGGATTTCTCACGGTGAGCAAAAATTGCCCGCGCGTACGAACACAGAACGGTATATCAGTGATAGACATGTCAACTAGTAGCACGAGCTGGTTATTGTATTTACCAAACACTCAGAAAAAAAGAAGACAGTACATGAACTCGTCCTTCTTACATTATATTATGACATTATACGCATGACCCAAAGCACAACCTTATTTAACACAGAATCTTAGCAGCCCACCCCCTTTTTTATAACCACGTTCTCAGTGACCGAGGCATGGTAGGGTGCCGATATTATAGGCATTTACAACGGTAATAATCTTTTTCGGACAGTGCGTCCTGATGACGGGGCACACAGGGAAGGTCCGCGATCCAAGAAAGCACGATAATTTATAAATTGGTGACTGATGGTGTTCAACATTCTGAAGTGACATAGGAGTCTGAACAGACGCCGCAGTGGAGGGCTTCATGTTATTTTTTTAGCTATCTGCAGTCCATGCAAAGCACCCAAAGCACCACAGCAAAACGAGCGTTTTGCGCGCAGCGCCCATGGAATGCGGCCACAGGGGCCGGCATTCGAATCCGAGATTTCTCAGTATAGCACAGCACATTATCAAGGTATCGTGGTGGATGGTAACTTAAATTCCCATTTCAGTTTAGCGTACTAAAACAGGGAATCAGCAATACAGAGCAAGGTATACCATCAGAAACACGCAGCCTCGGCAAATAATTAGCTACACTGCGTGGTTCAGAGGCAGTCCCTGGCGTCCATTCTAGCGCACGTTGACAATAGACCGATGTCTGTTGAAGCCGTTCTCACATGTTGTCGACAGAAGACATCGCAGCTGAAGGCGACGAAGGCGCTACTGCGGTTTTTAAAGGAAACGGACTTGGACAAGCGGCTGTGACAGTGATGTCGCGTACCACGCAATAGTGGCGTACTGTGACTGTGTGTGCTGTGTTATGTGCTGCCGTTCTCTCTCTTTCCTCCCCATCTTCAATCTACCTCATCCTGCTCCCAGGGTAGCAAACTGGTTGTCCTAAACTGGTTAACCTTCCTGCCTTTCCTCCTCTCTTGCGTGGTATTCTATTTCACGTTAGTTGCGCCATGGGTATACGTCCGATTATCGCGTTTTAATCGCTCAGCAATTGCTAAGTGCTGCAGCGTTCTGGCTGAAAGTTCACAAGTACACATTGTGGGGCGAGCTTCTGTCATAAGGCAAGAATTGCGCCCTATAAAGACGTTAATACGGCGCCCGCATATTGACAAATAAGGTATTGATGTTAGTGACAATCTACAGTGTCGCTCAAATTAAGCTGCAACGTGATGCCTGTGGTCGACGTGGTTTCGAGCCCGAGCACCGACATACCAAAAATTAGAGTATCAAACACAGTTCAAAATGCTGGTATTTCTTCTTCTTCTTCTTCTCCTTCTTCTTCTTTTTATTTTATCGGCATCGCAGGTCTGAAGCCCCATAGGCCATGGGCACTGCTACAGCCCATACTGAACGCGACTGGATTAGGAAACCTTCAATTATTTCTGTTGTTGGTGATAAGCGTGCCTGTAGACAACCGAGACCTTCTGAAAAAGTTGGTTCACAGACGAACTTACATCAGTGTAAGGGAAGGTGAGAACAGCCGGTCGCCTTGAGCGAGCTGTGGTTGTTGTCTGAAACGAAATGCGGCGGCCCGTTTGGCCTATATGATGCTTTCCGCGGACGACAGGGCTTTTTTTTTTTTTTTTCGCTATGTGCAGCTATTTCACGAAGTTGCAAAAATGCGCCCGAGCTTTCACACTCCCCATTCATTCGTTCGCGAGTTCGCGAGTCGATACACCCTGCTGATACCGTAGCACGGAGGCAGACTCTCCCTCGCGGGACAGCTCGAGGCAGAACAACGCACGCGGGAGATAAGGAACCCTTTCTGGGCTGCGATCGCGATGGCGCATCTCGAACGGCACAGTATCATCTCGGAATCTGAAGGTGGCGGGTGAAGAGCGACGGCGTCAGACTCCCGCTGTTACGGGTCACGAGAGAGCGAGAGGCGCCAAACGCCTCCTCGAGCAAAGGGTCCGACGAGACCATTGTGCCCAGTGGCCGAGTTGGCGGCGGTGCACCGCAGAACGGACCCGCGAGTGCTGCCCGAGGCCACCCAGGAGGGCCCGGGTTCTCTCCTGCGCACAGCGGGTGTCCGTCGTCAGGTCGTCAGCAGAAAACGAGACTGCTCTGACCTCTCAACAATGCCAGCCTCTGGCCTCAATGCCAGCCTCTGGCTTCTTTCAGAGACTCAAAGTATACATACATAGTCTCTGTATCTCTCCTACACATGCACTACCCCTTGCTTTCTTCTTAGTGTATTTGTTGTCTGTGTGCGCCCGTTTCTTTACGTGAAAGATGGTAGGTATAAGCTCGTCACTGAAATTGACTTCCCCGTGCCGCTTGGACGGGCGCTGTACTTTTTTTTTTTCGCTTTGACTGGCGAATAAAAGACTAAAGTGCTTTAACACCTGAACGTTTCTGGTAAACACCGGGTGTGTTGTGATTTCATTCCATCGACATCGTATGTCTCAAGCCGAAGGTGGCTGTGCAGTGGCAGAGGACGCATTCACTCGAGGTCATATACATTATATGTCAAGTGTCAAAGCTATAGGGGCTACGCTTTGGCTAAATGAAGCAAAGTTCGGTTAACCAAAGAAGCGTACCAACAAGACAGCAACTAGCAAACTGTCTACAGGTCTCCTTAACTTTAACTGTTTAAGAATGCATTGGCCGGCAGTAAGCGCCAGCGAACTATTTATGGTAACCAAACTGAGAGTCACACAAGCGAAGAAATGTATTAAAAAGAATATTTAAGTTTGATGTGTCAGTCAAAGAAGAGGCCTTGAAAATTTGTTCATATGAAAAAAAAAAAGCGCATTCTATGGAAGCATGCAGTTCCTTCTAAAAAGAGACAGGGCGTGCAAACACGGACAAAAGAAAGAGGTCCAGCTACGTACGAATACGAATACGAACTACGAATACGTACCAACTAGCTCAGCTCTCTGTTATTCCATGCAGTTCCTGCCGTTGAAAATTTCTGAGAGCAAGGCCTGTGATTTGAGATCCCTTATTCTATGAGTTCGTTTATTGCGGCCTGTATTTCGTGCTACACAAAAAAAGATTCCAATTGTCCATGTGTGGGGCTGAAGCAAAGAGGAAGTAAGCATTCTTTGCCGCCGTAATCAGTACGTGTCCGTCATTGTAAACGGCATAGTTGATTGCTACAGACATACATCGTATGAACAGACTGGAAACAAAGTGAAGTCTCCTTGCGCTGTTGTTTGTCGTCGATCAATGATGCAAGGTACGTTTAAAGTACTTCGGAAAGATGACATTTCAAGTTGCTAAAAACACAACGGAGCGAAAAGTCACCCTTCCCCAAGGTGCATAGGCGTGCGCAGAGCGGAGGCAGGGGGGCGGCCGCCCCCCTAGTCAGCTAAGAAGAGGGGGGCGCAAAGTCTGCCCTATATATTGACTTAATAGGGAGAGGGGGCGCCGTGATGAACCTTCGCCCCCCCCCCCTGAAGGGGAACCCTGCGCACGCCTATGCCAAGGTGGAAAAATAGGAAAAATAAAACAAGGACAATGACAGGCCATGACACTAGGGCAGTCCACTAAGCAAGGCGATTACATAAAAAAACGAAAGAGAAAGAAGGGCTGCCATAAACAAGGCGCACAAATTACACATAGCATACAAATCGTCGAGCTTCTAATGCCCTCCGCAACAACCGCTTTGTTTACATATAGATGGCATCTGAGTGCACGCTGTAGAACTGACAAACGGATAGGCAACCTAGTTACCGGAAGAAGCGGGTAGTGCAGCCACGTGTAGCGTTGTAAGCAGAACAGGAGACTGGCAGCTTTTGCTCATGGACGGAAGGACAGGTTGTATAGCCCATTAAATATCAGACTGGACTTAGTGTCGAAGCTTGGGCGTGTTGGTGAAACATGGGAGGGACCACAGCGCAAAAGAAGACGGGTAAGAGGAAGGCGACGCACACATAGCACTGCGTGCGCGTCGCCTTCCTTGTACCCGCGTTCTTTTGCGCTGTGTTCCCTCCAATTAGACCGGACGGGGCAAAACGAGGAACCCATAATAAAAAGCGACATCTTATGGAGTACAAATGACGAAATATAATGGGTGAACTGAACAGGGGATATTCACGAAATCTAAATTCAGTGGTGCTTCAGAGTGTCAAACCAAAGCTTATTTGGCTCCAATTTAACTGCCGAGCGAAAGACAAAAAACGCGCTCATATACCTTGTGCAAGTGGATGATGTCCACTTGATCACATGATAGCCGCATGCGAGCATTCGAAGAAAGCAAAACACAGTCTAGCTACAATAATTTTGCTGCAATATTTACACTACCCTACAAAGCACACGCAACAACAAAGCAATCACACGTGAGCGCCGTGAGCTCAGAGAGTGGCGGACTGGCAAGTGCCTGCTTTGTAGCATTCGCCAAAAGAACATAATATTCCGACCTTCAGAACGGTGACCCATCTGAAATTCAGGCAAACAGCGAGGCAACAACTTCACAGATTTTTACCCCGAACAAATCAGAGATAAAGTCACTACCGCTATTGATATTATTAAGCACTATTGCATAAATAAATCAGGCTCGTCGTCGTTCTCCGCGATATATCCTCAAGATGAACTATTATCGATACGGACAAAGTAATAAGTCGTGGCAAATGGGGCGATTGCTTGCGCTACTCGGTGCGGCATAAAGGTATACAGATACCATGGATGTCATGCCATACATAATGTACAAACCTGAAAGTGTAGTTAAGGATGACGTCGAAACATATAACAGCACTTTTATACGCACATTTACGAGGCCAACAAAGAGGCGAAGCGGGAGCGCGCCATCAGCTTCGCATGTTTCGTCTTTCGCGCCACAGCTTTGAGAAGAAGAAAAAGTTATAAGAAATGATGTACTGAGGCAAAACTTTCTCAGCTTGATGTTTTTGAACGCTGTGCATAATTAGATGCCCGAATTACTACAATTACGGAATAATTAATGATTTAGGCGATTTATGTTCACTAATTAACTAAGCTGTGACAAAAAAAAAAGAGTATGCGCGAGGCGACCACTATAATAAAATGCGGTTGGTCTCATCTTCGTGTCTCGTTGCGCTTTTTTTTTTTTTTTCAAGGCGAAAACCTTAGATGTCTCATCAAATGCGAAAACTGACCGGCGGCGTCGAGGACAGCACAAGTGATGCAAAAGATCTTCGTTACGTGATGATGTCATCACGACATGACTGATCGCCAAAATTCTTGACGTTGACGTCGTTATGACGTCATCATGATGTCGCTATGGCGTGACGTCACATGATGACTTCATCACAAGGCATCGTAGCTTGTCGAAAGGTGCTGATCGCGGAGGCAGTGCAAAACCACGTTAAGTGAACAAAGCTTTCGGAGGGTGGCGGGGCGGGATCATTACATCGACTGAAACGAAAGAGAAAATGGCTTTCGCCAACGAGTCGCCTTAGGTGAATGCAAGGGCCCCTGTGAGTTTTTAGCGTCGCTCGAGTTATCTGGGAAACTTTAGATTACCTCTGATACTTGCTTTAGGTAAACAGAAGATATCAAGGGTTCTAGGCTAGAGGAATTACGGCGATGGCGCGGCCATTTATTTCTGATGTTTTGGATAAGATTCCAATAAGGTCCAACCATTTCTACCAATTATATAATGATTTACCTTTTGTCTCGTCGCGATTATTCACATCACGTGCTTTTAAAATCTCAGCATAAATAGCGATCATAAGTCGTCTTTAACTATATCAAGTATGAGCTCCTTTTGCTGTTTGTCGACCTTCTCACGTCCAAATGAAATATAATGACGTGACGTGTCCATCTAAATACTTGCTGATTCTGGTTGATTGGTGACTCAAAGCGTTGCCTCTAAAAGTCTGTCTGTCAGGGCAGCACGTGGCAGGCCCGCACGTCTCTGTTTCATATACTAGCTGTCGGCGTCACTGTGGCGAGCGACAGACGCTATACAGTTAGGGTCCTTTGAAGGAAAAGTTTGAAAAATGAGGGCAGCTGTTTCTTTTTTCTCTTTTTCCTGCCCCAGTGGCTCTTAGAGCTGGCTTCACTTGTCGTGAGTGGCTCACCGGAGAATGTTTCCGCCCTAACATACGGCTGGCGGCCGCGCACGGCGTGAAACACATATCCGCGCTTCTTTGAGCGTCTTACAGCTTTCCGCCGCGCTTCTCTGCAGGCACGCAACTGCAAGGCGGAGGTCGGCGCAGCGGCAAAGATGTACAGTAGCGCCTGCAGTGCTCTCAGCGTGCCTGAAATGCCGCGTTTTTATTCCCATGCCGCGAAGCGGCTCTTCAGACGGAGGAACGCCTGTCAGCTAAGTCGTTCGAGGCGGTCTGAGCGGCGAAAACTCTGGGAATGTCGGGAATCTGAAGCGGCCCGTCTCGAAATAACTCGAACGCGGAGGGCTCCGCGCACGAGGACTCTCCTGTGGCGCAGTAGCCGACATTTCGCTCTCCTAAATGCGCGCCTATCAAGACTCTCGGGCCGCGGAGGAAGCCAGGGGACGCCTTCAAAGTCGAGATAAGCGCTTCGTGGAGGTCTTCGCCGCACGGTGTACGCAGGCACCTCCGACGCTTCCTTTCGTTAATGTAAAGGTGTCGGCAAAGGCGAGCCAGTTTCGCATGCTATCTACGCCCAACCGAATGCCGTACAGATTATACCTCTTGCGTCATATTCGTCCTCCTTGGACAATTTACGTCCAGTTTTCTCTTTCTTCTACCCCATCTCCTCAAGGTAGCTGCCGACCCACGCTCCACTGTAATCCCTGCTATGAGACCTGCTTCGGCTGTCCAACATTATTTCCCTGAGTGGTAGCTACATGAAACCGAATTCTGGCTTTATCGCAGAACGCCTATAAGATGGGCATACTTAGTTCTGCACGCCGTCTTTTTCTCCACCGTTACTCTTTAACATAGTGCATGTACAGATGATTAAAGCAAATATAACATGACGTAACAAGCACCAGTCGTTTTCATCTAAATGCGTCAATTATAAGTTATTCTGCGCCTACGAACGCCACAGCGCCATTGATGGCGAAATCTCGAGTAGCTCCCCAAGGAGCATATAATTGGACTAATCGGAATGCACTTCACGAAAAGTCACTGCTATGTCTTGCGTTAATCACGCGTATTAAAGTGATTGTGGAAAATCGGGGCTCTTATCATTTGCAAAGCGCACGAATCCCGTGCACTCTCTTACGAGACATAACGGTGTTCGCATGATGCTCTATTGAAATCCTGTCTCGTAAACGCTTACAGATACAGGCTGCAACTCTTCTGGACGGTTCCAAACGTACTCGGCAGCGCAATACGCAGCCAGCTAGGAATACACGCAACGCTTGTTTCGCAGAGTAAAGCAGGAAATCGTACAAAGAGAGGTTGAGTACGACCAACGTGTAACGACCCGAACAGCTTCGCATAAATGTCATGCATACACTCTAAGAAGGAAAATAGTATGTGTGACTCCTTTCGGGGACTCTTGACTTGCCACGTATATGATTCCCTTTAAAGAGGCACGTTAACTCTCTTGTGGGTCATACGACTCTCCAAAAAAGTTCCAACATGATGTCCAAAGAGATAATAATAATAACTGTTGGGGTTTAACGTCCCAAAACAACAATATGATTATGAGAGACGCTAGTGGAGGACTCCGGAAATTTTGACCGCCTGAGGTTCCTTAACGCGCGCCTAAATCTAAGTACACGGGCCTTAAACATTTTCGCCGCCATCGAAAATGCAGCCGCCGCGGCCGGGATTCGATCCCGCGACCTTCGGGTCAACAGTCGAGAGCCATAACCACTAGACCACCGTGGCTGGGCGATCTCCAAAGAGAGTTAACGTGCCTCTTTAAAGAGAGTCATATACGTGGCAAGTCAAGATTCCCCGAAAGGAGTCACACATACTCTTTTTTTTTTCTTAGAGTGTACTCTACTTCGTCCAAGAGAAGCTGCTTTTCAAAAAGCACCATCCTGACTCATCGCATTAGAGCAAACAGTGGTTTTTGTAGGCGTACACATAACACTCCCGTCTTCAGCATCTCGACCAGTGTTGAAACCCTTACGGAACTTTTTCTTTTTATGAAGCCGCCGAAATAGCCCAACACTTATCTGCATGCTCTCAGGTTCAACTCAACAGCGCACATGACGGCCGGGGCAGGAATCAGCGAGTGTACACTGAAAAGCTTACAAATCTTCGACTTTGCCTGAGCCTCACATCTGCTACTGGATTTATGCGCTCGTACTTTACTGTTGGTCATGTGTGCTCCAGGTCTGGTCTGGTCACGTGGTATGGCGATAAGGTTACGGCGGGCAACACGCCGCCGCATCCAAAAAGAAGGCACTACACTTCTTTGCCCCCCCCCCCCCTCTTTCTCTCTCTCTTTCTCCCTCCCTCGACATATAATCACTTCAGCACTGACAATACTGGGCGTGCAGTTAGCAGTACTCCTTTTTTCCAGCCTCCTTCTTTGAGGAAGCCCTTTATCCGCCCCTTATGCAACCACGCATACGGGAAGGCACGAGCGAGTTCACGGTGATTCACTCTCATTAAAGTAAAGAGCACTGCAGGCAGTCACCCTCCTGTACGAAGTTTGAACTGCAGGTGTTATACCTAGAACTCTAAATTGGAGGGTGTCAAAATTTCGACATGGGCCGTCCCTCCTCTTCTTCCCACATATGGGCCCAAATTGCAGCGCCCTCAGACCGGCTGCATGCATGCCAAGGTGGGGGATTCCGGCGGCCATGCAGCGGCCTGCCCTGTTTCACTTTCGCCCACTTTGATGTCCGCGCCTTTTCTCAATCGCTGTACCACCATCATGTTAGTGCTCTGGCTGAAAAGCTGCGGTGGGCGCTGTAGTACAAAAGCGAGGCCGTGGTATTATAGAGAGGATGTTACACGTAGTGAACGGTGCTACTGCCCACATTCTTTGCGTGGCTGCAAACCTGCTTCATTTTTTTTTTTTTTTCGCCTCGTAAGATGTCATGAGCTCACAACAGCAGCCAAGTTTGGTGGCGATGTCGTCTGCCGCCGCCGCCGGTGTCCGTCGCAGCTATCGCACACAATGAAAAAAAAAAAAGAAAATACGGCCCGAGTCGGAATAGAACCTAGTCATGCGTGGCATTCAAGTATTCTATACCACAGAGCCACGCCAGTGCTTGAAATTTTTTTCGGAAAAAGACACTATACAGCCATCATGTATGGCGAGAAGTCACGTTAAGACATGCATCACTGCGTGGCAGAAGCGTACAATCGTGCCAGGCGTCTCACCATGTGAATTGCGTAACGAGTGGGTGGTTTAAAGCAGCCAGCCCATTACAAAGGGCTCAGTCATAATTCATCATCATCAGCCACAGCAGCCACAGAATCAACCATGTGTGCGGTTACGTATAGGTGCACACATCGCCTTACAGACGCGTAGTGGGTAATTCGCTGCATCGCAATATGATGACGAATAATGGCGTAGTAGGTGCTTCGCAACTGTGCCTTCACTAGGCCCCCTATAAGAGTTTACAAAGGGCACCAAGGCCGCTCCTAAAACTTACGTTATGACTCTTCTTCGTATTCCGCGCAGGCCTGGCGCTTTTTGTGCGACGACACCTTGAAGCCCTGAAGACACCTCGATTTCAAGATCTTTGAGCGATAAAAAATCACCGCTCAACTACTCGGTACCAGGGGCGTAGCCAAGGGGGGGGTTGGGGGGGTTCAAACCCCCCCCCCCGAAATTTTTCGGTTTTGCTTGCGTATATAGGCACGCACGCATACAAACACACGCACGAACATACATAAAGTATGGTTGAACCCCCCCCCCCCCCCGAAAAAAATTTCTGGCTACGCCCCTGCTCGGTACAGATGATAACCAGCACAGCTGAACAGTGCAGCCCCGGTGTTTATCACTGGGTTAATCCCGACGGTTCATTAAAGTCTGTCTCAATTATTGGTTACGTATGTCCAGAAATCTTAATTGGTGTTTGCCGCCCGTGCCGCCCTTCTTCATGCTTAGCGGAGCAGTAGTGAATTGCGGGATTTGCACAATTTGTGTGGCACATACGGTGTTGTCCGCGGACGACTTCTTCATTTTTAGTGGACCAGTGGTGAGTATTGGCGCTTGCCCTATTTCTGTGACGCATAGCCGTTCACGATGATGATAGTTTTTTGCGCACATAGCACCGCCTGATTTTCACTTCGGCCAGCTGTTTAAAGCTTCCGTTGAAAACATGTGCACTAAACGCGGGAAAAGTTGTGCGTGATTCCAGAAGCACGCCACACTGACCATACTTGAAGTATGCAGGTGCCGATGGCGATTGAGCGGAAAAGAAAATTTCGCTCTAATAAGGATACAAATAAAAACAAAAGTCAAACTGCATGTACTAAATATTAATCAATAATAGAGCGCTAGAAAGCAAGATCCGCACCGTTGGAGTGAAACGCCGAACTTATAGTTTCCTCACCTATTCATTTCAGCGATATGATCTACCATCTGAAGGGTCTATATAACCAAACTGAAGTACGTTCAAACTGTTATTCTATATTGATAAGCTACCTATGCTTTCTACAGTGATTCCTGTATAAAGCGTGGCTGTGACAGTAATATGTCTCAAGGGCAAATAGAACTGATGATGATGATGATGATGTATGGTGTTTAATGGCGCAAGGGCCATTTTATGGCCAAAGAGCGCCAGGCAATGTGACAAGAGATGTGGAGAGCGAATAGAACTCTTTAATTTGTCTCATATTTATGGAACTCCTTGCGCGAGTGTGCGCCTTCGCTCCAATGAAAGAAACTGACTTCTATCACTGTTTCCCGCAACGGTCATTTGTCCGCTGAAAAGTAAAGAACCGAAAGCATTGTAGCCTAATGGATAGACCACCGGGCTGTTGTTCTGAGGGAGCGAGATTTGGTCCCACCATCTGACCCGCAATCATTTTTAAGGCGAAAGCCTTAGATGCCTCATCAAACGCGAAAATTGACCGTCCGCATCGGCGGCGTCAACACGAGTGATGCAAAAACTAATCACGTGATGACGTCACCATATGACGTCATCATGACGTAACAGATCTCCGAAATTTGTGACATCATCATGACGTCACATGATGACGTCCTCACATGACATCGTCGCTTGGTGAAAGGTGGGCCGATCACGGAGGCAGGGCAAAACCAGGTGAGATGCAGAAAGCCTGCAATGTCACCGATCCTGGAGGCAGTGCAAAACCACGTTAAGTGCACAAAGCTTTCGGAGGGCGGCGGGGCAGGATCAATACATCGACTGATAAGAAAAAGAAAATGGCTTTCGACTTCGAGTCGTCTTAGGTGAATGCATAAGGGACCCTGTGAGTTTTTTTTTTTATTTTCTCTGTATAAACTATTCCGCCAGACTACAGCAGCCACACGCAGTTAGCAATATACGGGATGGTTCACAAAGAAAGCCTCGCTTTACAAAGCTGCTGCTAGCGTGAGAATGAGATTGATCTACCGGAGAAGATGCACCGGAGATTGCCTGGATCGTGGCCTTGAATTTCGGTGGTTAATATCTCAAATTACGGGGTTTTTTGGGATTTATAAAGCAAGGGTATGCCATAAATTGTGACGTCCTACAACTTTTACATATGAGCAACTGCCCTGAAGTTAATAATTAAAAAGTTTGTGAACGCGTTTTCGTTAATTAATCATTCTAATACAACTTTAGGTGCTGCAAAGTGTTTCCGCCTTGACGTAGACTCCATTGCGATGTCGACAGGTGCCTGACGGTCCTAGCATTTTTCTTAAAAATGTAGTCTAAAAGAAAAAAACCTGTATATCGTGGTTTTGACGTGTCATTCGCTCCGGGCTCCCACCCTTATGATTATTTTTTTTATACACCATCTCTGCGATCAGTCCTCCTTACCCGGAGAAACTAAGGACATCTATAACCCCTGCAGGCCGGCAGAAGAGCCGCCCCGCCTTTAAAGCACAAAGGCGAGGCGGTCAACCTGTCGGTTTGCTACCCTTAACTGCGGGAAGACGAAGCGGAATGGAAAGGGAAACGAGATGGAGCGATTCGCGTGCACTTGCAAGAGCGTTCACCGTACTTTCAATGGCGGTCAAAATTCAGCAGGGGCTCTTGCTGCTTTCTCTGTATATGACGGCGGACTTCGTGGTCCCGCTATCTTTTTTTGCCCGCGAACGTTCTACAGCTATTTATATATGACAAAACCCATGTGGTTCAACCTAAAGCGGACGCCTCGAGGGAACCAAATGCGTTTGTTCGTTTGGTTTGGTTGTTTGTTCGTTTGCTTGTTTGTTTGTTTGTTTGTTTGTTGTTTGTTTGTTTGTTTGTTTGTTTGTTTGTTTGTTTGTTTGTTTGTTTGTTTGTTTAAAAATTGATGGCGGCGTTAAGAGCATAGTCGAATCTCCATTCTACGACAAACGACAAACAGGCGAGGCTCGAGGTATATTTCACCTCACAAGGAAGAACCCTTCTGCGTGGTAGCCAAGCATTTTAACTCCGCTCTCACTTCTCAATTTCCAGAGTATGTGGGTTTATTTGTGCCATAAGGACCAGGGGCGTAGCCAAGAGGGGGGGGAGGGGGTTGGGGGGTTCAACCCCCCCCCCCGAAATTTTTCAATTTTGCTTGCGTATATATATACACACACATACAAACGCACGCACGAACATACATAAAGTATGGTTGAACCCCCCCCCCCCGAAAAAAATTTCTGGCTACGCCCCTGATAAGGACACAAACACTGCTAAAAGACTGCTATCTGCAATAAACAACATCCTTACTTCACACTGCACAACTGACAGTACAGGGGAATCATACAGCTGCGTAGTTTCAGTCAGCGAATGAAGGTGTAGGTGTTTTGACTATTCAGCTTTCTTCTTTTTTTTTACTTTAATAAAATCCTCTTCAGAAACCTTCACACGCATCAGCGTCGCATGGAGCGACGTCTTTATAACGGTTGAAACCAAGATTTTTTTTAGAGCACTTATTTATTAAATAATTCATGAAGCTCGCAAAAGCAAAGGCGCAATTTGCGGCTCTGCTGAAGCGAAAGTATGTACTATACCCTACTATTATCCTACATTATTTTGCGAGTGAAACGCCGTATACGACGAGAAAGTTGACGAAGCGTAGTGTTCGGAGGGCAACTCCAATTTCACGCACCCCTTTCTCCTCCGTTCTCTCTTTGTAACGTACGAGCGAACAGTACGACGCCGTGAGTGAACGCTGACGACGCTGTCATGACGCGGATGTGGAGGTCGCCGCCTGCTGTCCCCGTGGAGAGGGACAGCACATAAGCTTGCTCCAGATCGCTGTATACAACGTCGCTGTCGCTCAGGGCCACAAACGCTCGTAAGAGAAAACGTGCCCTGCTTAGGCAATGTGTTTGCTCAAAGGAAACCCGCTATGTTCGCACCTGTTTCGCCCTTGCGTGTTCGGCCTTGGACAAACATCGCGCCTCCAAAGCAGCGCCTACGCAGGCGCGGTCCTCTCTCGACATCCAGGCCCACAGAGTTCCGCCGAAAATCGCCCCGAGGCGGCGCCAGCAGTCCCGCGCAGCCGACGCAGCGTGCGACGCCAGCCGTCGTTCGGCGCTGCGGAAGCACCCGTGACCACCCCGCGCGGCTCAACAACCAGCAGCTCACGGCGGAGCTACGAACACATGTCAAGTCAATCGTTTTAGTGGGAGGAATATAGTAATTGCAAGCGTTAACATAACTGTCGATGAACCGAACTTCCTGCTTTATACCAAGTAGTATCCTGTTATCCGTGTTTCTCCAGTCAAGCAAAAAAACTTAGCATGGGGTTATTGTATGAGGAACACGGAATATCACTGAATTATTTTCCCTTCCATTGCTAGTTTAAGGTTTTCCTGTTAAACAACTTTTTCCTCTCCTTTATATTCCGCGGTTTAGTTCTGTGCCGATGTTGCCGATGAAACCGTAGACAGTGTAAATTTGATGAAGTGACCATGGTAGTAGGAGCTATAGTGAAATAACTTATCTCAACGAATTGATTGGGTTGCATGCATTTTTGTTGAATGTATTCCGTATTCGCCAATTATGTCGCAATCATATTTTACTCGGAAATGTTTAATCATTGATGGTTTGTTATCTTGCTGGCGCTGCAGTTGACACGGTTACGTTAACCAGGAAACTGCTATAAAATTGCGACTTCGTATCAGTTGAACTCAGAAGTCAAAGAAGCCTGCAGTTACGTTAATAATATTCGAGCATTCTTGTTTGAACATGTATGCAGCGCGAAAATGTGTAATGCCTGCGAGCGTTTTCTTTTTCTTTTTCATAAGTATTTTCTGTCTTTCCCAAGGCGGTGCTGCAACTCAACTACGAAATGCTGCGACGCGCCTTTTCTGTTATCTACTATTTCTGCTTTTCGTTTCGCTTAGTGACAGTTCACGATTCCACGTGAGAATTCACTACGCTGGTGGTCCATTACGCGAAACCTCCGAGGGAGAAAAACAGGCAAGCAAGCAACCTGCTTGGTATTAGTTGTCAGGTTGTTATTATCACAGGCGTGCACTCCACGCAACGGGTAAACGGGTCGTAACATAAACGCTACCTACCGCCTCGCCATTATATCAGTGATTCGTGTTACAACAATGAAATATAAAAAAAAAAGAACCCTGTAATGAACCTAGTGACCGTCGATGATTGGAGGCAACCGCCAAAAGAGTGAAGTTCAGCACAAGGACCACACCGCGACTGTATGCGTGAATATTCATTCGACGATATTTATTCATTTAGCTCGGCAGCCATTCTCGTCGCCACAGCGTCAATCACAGTGGCTACATACAATGCCGCGGCCGCTGATGTAATAGTCTAGCTTATAAAATGTAACAGCATGCCCCAAAGCCCATGGTATACATCGGACAGTTCGCAGAAGCTCAGAGATTGCATCGACGTCCATAATAACGATGGTGTTTGCATGAAAAACAAAAATCGTTTTTCATTACATCCCTTCGCATGCAATCGTCATTCAGGGATCGTCAATTTTCTTTCTGTTATTATTACTATTAGTAGCAGTAATAGCAGCCGTGGTAGTGGTGTCGTGGTCATCATTATTAAGGGGAACACGAACGAAGCAACACCATCGTCGCAGGTTTCGATCCTTCCCGTCCGATGCGGTCAGCTCCCTCCCGTTCCTTTGAAATTCTTGGAAGACTGCCACGATGCCGCGCAGTCATCGCACATTCGCACCGCGAGTTTGGCAACTGAATGACGACAAGTCAACGCACTGGCCGCCATTGTTCTCGCCGTCCCCACACGTCCTTGCGACACGGCTGCTGACGTTACCAGTTAGCGCTATTGCGCAGGCATACAACTAATATACACGCGTCGCGCACTCTAAGAAAAAAAAAGGAGTCCTTTGACTCCTTTCAGAGAGTCCTGACTTGCCACGTATATGACTCTCTTCAAAGAGGCACGTTAACTCTCTTGTGGGTCACACGACTCTCCGAAGAGAGTACAATGATCTCCAAAGAGAGTTGACGTGTCTCTTTAAAGAGAGTCATATACGTGGCTAGCCAGAACTCTCCAAAAAGTGTCAAAGGACTTTTTCTTTTCTTAGAGTGTGGGTGTGTCGCTCTGTGTGATAATTCAACTTCTTATTTAAACTGATTTTTGCACCGTTTTATAGTATGGGCAAGAAGCCCCTACGGAGTTCCTTAAGCCCCCAAGTGTGATACTTCGGCAACGAATATACTAAGCTTGCACAGTTCTCCAAATTTATTGAAGTGTGACGTTGCTTAGTGCGACAAAACTCTAATCAGCTCCTGGCCTTGAACTGAGAACTGCGGAAATGTTGGCTTTCGCAATCGTGCGAACGAAAAACAACAACAAAAGAAAAATTTTAGTTGTTATACGTGTGTAAGAAAAATTACAGTCACGACACGGTAGCGGAAATGCAGATTAGAAGTCAGTCCATGAAAGGTACCGCGAAAGCAGACGGTTGGTTTTGACTGTCGCATGTATGTATATTTGTTGTAAAGGCTTCGTGATCTCGCTGCTGGTTCTATTCCGTCATCGACCTCGTAATTTGCGGCCACCTACGCTGGTAACAGGGCGTTGGGGCACTGTGATCCACGTCACTTTATGCGTAGTTTAGGCGCGCAAGTTAAAATTTTCCTTTATTTGCAACTAAGTTCGCGGCGGGACGCGGGTGAACGATACATAATATTCTGAACTCCGGCCCAATACAGTTCTAGTGCATATACATTCCACGATTCTGAGTCTCATATGCTTCGTGTGCGCTGCTTTTAATGCAGGTTTTTATCTTTTTCTACGCAGCCGTAAATAACTGACTCTTTTTATTTGTGTTTACCTCAGGAGTCCCATTGGAGCATTACATGAGAAATGGGCATGCAAGCGGCCTGATGACGGCGTTGGAAAGACCAATCAGACTATTCAATAGTAAACCAAAAACGTGCAGTGTCGCTGTGTCTTGGTAGGCCTTTCCAGTCTCCGGCAGTTCGGACACAATATGACTGCATGAACGTAGTGGTACGGGCCTGTGGTGGTATAATATAATAAATGTTGGGGTTTAACGTCCCAAAACCACGATATGATGAGACGCCGTAGTGGAGGGCTCCGGTAATTTTGACCTCCTGGGATTCTTTAACGTGCACCTAAATCTAAGTACATGGGCCTCTAGCATTTTCGCCTCCGTCGAAAATGCGGCCGCCGCGGCGGGGATTCGATCCCGCGACCTGCGGGTCAGCTGTCGAGCCACTACACCACTGTGGCGGGCTGTGGTGGTATAGGATGACAGTGTTTGGATGGCTCTTCGATGGATAAAATGTTCTGTAGTTGTATCAGCTGGCTGTCATGTGACATAGGACGAAAAAAAAAAAATCTTGCGATAGAGGCAGATATATCGGCAGCACTTCACCAATGATGAGTTATCGGATATATTCTAGTGAAGGTCGCTGAACCACCCCGAAAATTTTGAATTTTGCATCTGTATATCTACACGCACACATACAAACGCACGCAAGAACATACCTAAAGTATGACTGAACCCTCCCCCCCCCGCCCCCTTGAAAAAAAATTTCTGTATACGCTACTGCTAGCTGCCTTCGGTACTTCTATAGCGCACTTGCTCTGAATAATGACTGGCGCACCTGTTATATATGACGAACTCAACTACGTAGGCATCGCCTTCTGTACAGTGGTTCAGGAAATCTATAGATAGCGATATTATCAACAGTGAAGGCGGCCGGCAAAGCCTTCGGGTTAGAAAACCGTGTATATTCGTAATGCATGCTATTCACTGTAATGCTTAACACTGTTGGTGTTTTCTTTCTTGTTGTTTAACAGCAGCGCTGTTATGGTCGAGGTCTGCCGTGTGTCTTAGATAGAAAATTATCATCATCATGAAGCGGAATGCGCTCTCTTCGTCCTCTTCTTCATCGTCGTCCTCTTCTTTCTCTTCTGCTTCGCTCCCAGAACACGTGCGCCGATGTGATGGGCGACAGAACAAGAGGGAGAAAAGGAGAGATACAGAGAGAAATAAAGAAAGTGAAAGAAAGACAGAAAAAGAGAGAAAGTCTTGGCGAAAAAGATTTCTTGGCGAGGCGGGACTGGAACCCGCGTCCCCACGGTCAGAACGCGAGCGTCGTAACCACTCCAGGCACACTAGCCGAGCATATCATGTATCCTTGTATAACATAATATAACAAGGAGGAGGAAACGGGAAGTGAGGGTGAGGAGGAGGGAAAGGAGGAAGGGAGACGAGTACAGAGAAAGAGAGAAAGAAAGAGACACAGAGAGAAAGAGACAGAAAGACACAGACTACAAAAACATTTAGAAAAAAAGAGAGCAAGTCACATACAGCAAGGGGTAGAAAAGAGACAGGTGAGAGGGTAGAAGCCTATCGTTAAGCAAAGACCAGCTAGGTGCCCACCAGCTCTGCGGTGACCCAGCCGTGCGCGACTTAGTACAAGGTGCGCTATTTTTTTTTCTCCCTTCGCCAAGGATCCTCACACATTTAGAATGCTTGAGCGGCCCAAGATATCCATTGCTGCATAGAGGAAACGGAACAGTAGCGTTCCTAAGTGATACGTCTCGATATATGGTGATCAAGACCGACGGGTGAACATCGGGGGTGCAAGCAGGTTACGGTATACATGCATGTCTTTGTGGCCTCTATAAGGTGTTCCTGTGTCTAACTGACTGTTGTGTGATGCGGGAAGAAATAAGTCGTAACTGCATCTCATTAGGAGTCCCCTCAACAGTTCACCACGGGGAATGATTAAGGAAATAAAAGAGGAGAAACAATGGGAGAGAGCCCAATTGAAAGTTCAGCAGGGACAGGAACAAGAGAAGGAAGGAGTGGCTGCGTTCTCTAGCTCTTGTTTGAAAGCCGCGTTAAAAAAGCGCAGCTCGCAAATCATCTGACATATGCTGCGTGTAAACTCAATGTCATGCGTCGTGGGATGTCTGGGATTCAGCTGCAATAGAGTTTTTCCAAAACTGACGCATACGGCTTGCATCCACTTTATAGAAAGGTTTTGCGTACTCCAAAATGTATCTGCGAGCGGAAATACATAATACGGACAATTCAAACTATGACTGCACGCAGGGACGGCGCAGGCATGGGCCGACTTATGCCCGTTATTTCTAAAGCTTCCTTACATTTGCACGTCAGCTTTGGAAACGCTGAAGCACAGCCTATTGCTATCATATTATCGTTCATGATCCCGCTTATGCCAGATCAATTGACCCGGCCCTTATTTAAAGGGCACTGTGTCAGTTAGCAACTCTTTGGGAGGTGGCAGTGAGCAGCGTACCCTCCTTGCCAAGGCTTGTGGCTTTCCAAGGCTTGTGTATTTTGCGGCTGTGACTGGCCTGTTTGTCCTGGCAGCAGCGAATAACCTTAAGGTCCCTCTCAGTGCAAACATTCCCTCCTGGTTGTAGGCGGGAAGAAGCCCTTATCGTTCAAATATGTATCATCATTTTGTCATTTCTGCGCTGTTCGTATATAACACAAAAAATCCAAACAATAAGGTCTTATAGAAAAAACTGCCGTAACAGCACTGCTACTTTGTCCAGTTGGTTTAAATGGATAATTGAACGGCAACGCAAGCTTTATATACACACAAGATCGCAGATAAAAAACGGTGTTGTAGTAGGCTATACGTAGCGCTAACACAACTTCTGTCTACGTATACATAACATCAAATAGAAGATGAGTATCTTTTTCTTTTTCTTTCCAATTTTCGCTGATCCACTATCATTGCATCTACGGAAACAACGAAGGTTAAAATATTTAAGCACAGCACACTGACCCGTCTGCCGTTCATATTCGGTTAAAATGAGAATGACACCAGAACGTATTTATAATGTTTCTAACATGCGCGGGCCAAGAACTCAAAGTGCAGCCTCGATTACGTGAATGCCACGGTGACAGTCAATGAATGAATAAAAAAAAAAAAGAGGGAGAAAAAAAAAAACGCTGATATGGTGAAGGGCGGGGTCGCTGCGTATCTCGTTCGCGGCGAGCAAACGTGGCTTGCCTGCATAATACTATCCGCCTCCATCATCGCACCAGCCGGCACTGCAAGTTTCCCAAATGTCGTCGTAACATTGTAGCAGTCACTCCACTTCGGGTTAGCCCGGCAGCATTGGAACGAGCACGTGGCTCCACTGCGGGATTTTATTGTCTGCCGCCAAACGATGTCCGTTCTGGTCGACGACTTCGTGGCAGGGTTATCGCGGCCTTTTACGCTGTAAATGGGCAACAGGATGCACATAGAAAACAGAAGAAGAAAGCGGAGCAGGTTAGATGGATTGCTTAAAGCTGCGCAGTGAACTGTGAATTACGCTGTAGCGGAGAGATTCGGAAATGTTTTGACCACTATAGGAGCTCTCTAATGTCTATCCAAAACTAAGTGGACGAGCTATTTCTGTACTCTCAAACCATCTTATAATATGGCCACAGTAGCAGGTGAAACCGTTAAGTTCCGCGAGGACTTTTATTTCAATAGCAATTATATGGATACTCTAGACACATTTTTACCGTCGCCGTCATGCTCCGTATAAAGTATAAATCGATAACATCGCCGCGCGCGTCCTATGTTCTGTGGGCAAGTTATGGCGCGCGAGCGCTGCATGCTAAGAACGCAGAGATGAAGCGAGCCGGCCGTCTTCGAAAGGAGCGGTGCCGGAGTACGGGGGGTGGGGGTGGGGGGAAGGGCTGCGTAGCCCCGGCAGGAAATGCGTGCTTTGACCAGCTGGGCGCGGACGCCCGCGTTCGCGCGCGCTGTATCTTTACAGGGGATCAGCCGACGGCTCATACCTTTCCACATGTTGTATTGTCATCGCAAAGACTGCGCTTCCTGCAACAGCCGCGTTTCCTTACGCCAACGTTTTGTTCGAGATGCGTCCGCCACTGTGGATCAGTGGATACGGTGCTCGGCTGCTGACCCGAAGGTCGCGCCTTTGATTCCGGCCGCGGCGGTCGCATTTCGGTGGAGGCGAAAATGTTTGAGGCCCGTGTACTTAGATTTAGGTGCACGTTAACGAACTCCGGATGGTCGAAATTTCCGGAGCCCTCCACTACGGCGACCCTCATAATCATGTCGTGGTTTTGGGACGTAAAACCTCAGATATTATTATTATTGTTCGAGTGGCGCCAGGTGTCATGCTAAAGCAGGGGGCTGCTAGTTTTCATTCGTATAACATTCCAATTTGTTTCTATCACATTCATTGCTTCACCCTTGCTGCGAAGCTGCGCCTTTTTTTTTACTTCAAGCATAGGTCGGCAAAAATATTGGAACTCACTCAGACTCACTCAAGAACTGTACTTTGCTCTGAGAGCTCACTCGGACTCAGACTCACTAAACATTTCTCAACCAGACTCACTCGGACTCAAACTCACCAACATATTACTCAGCCGGACTCACTCAGACTCAGACTCACTGCTCGATCTGAGTCTGAGTGAGTCTGAGTGAGTCGACTCATGAGTGAGCTTGCCGACCTATGCATGCGGCGCATACCTGCTAACCAGGGGCCGTGGCATTCGGGTATGTGCCAGACGTTACCGGCGGAAAGGGTTTCACGACGTACGCGGCAAGCAATTCACGTTATTCATGCCGTGACACGTGAATGGTGTTCGTCATGTACTTGTGTCCACCTATGCCAATTAAGGTATATGCCAATCTAAGGAGACGACCACGGCACAATTTAATCGTAGCACCCCTCTCCCATTTGATCGAGTCCAAAAGACAGTGTATGAAAAAAAAAATGAAAATGAAGCGATGACGTGCGTCTCACCATGACCTGCCTTTGGTCCCTGGCTGTCCGGGAGTGAAGATGGGAAGTAAGCACTTCTTGGAATGCAACATCAGGGGTCTTCGGCCGTCATTATCGTCAGGAACCTGTGTGGCCATAACACTGTTCTTCAAACAATGACGGGACAGGTCCGACTAAGAAAACGTATGGGGCAGACTTGCGCCCCCTTGGGTAATTAGGGGGCGTGGGGTAGCCCCCTCTGTCCCTCCCCTCCCCCGTGCGCACGACTGTGCGTGTGAGCGCAACTATTTAAGGCAGACAGCCAATGATACATGTTTAGAACAAAAGGTGAACGATTTTAGCGCTCTATACATTGTGCTATGTGAGAGTTGAATGCAGCTATCCCTGAAGAACGGATGCGAAATTACGGAACTGTTGAAACAGGAGGACATAGTGCTCATAGAAATGTTTTCTGCCTCTGCGGCTGGTTCGCACATTTGGGGATTTCTTCAAGCACATATTTCGATGGTGTGCAGTGCCACCACGGTTAACGTTAGAGCGGTGTCTCCCTTCACGCGCCGGCACGTGACTTTGCTTGCGCTTCACTGAAAACGACTCGCACACCATCAGGGATGTTGATTGAGAAAAACATGACTTGGAAGCTGGCGTTGCCTTGCGATTGATTCGTTACCACTCCTCGTGCCAGACGTATAGCATTATTGCAAGTGTAGAGTACATTGGCGAATCACCGAAAAGGACTACAGGGACAGCTTACTGCTCGCCCATAGTAAAGCATACAATGCTCAAAATCGTCTTCCACAGGGACAGCTGGCTACAGCTTTCCCATTGTGGAGCGCGTGATTACTCTAAACTATTCACCTTTTACTCCAACAACACAGAAATAAAATAAACAAAAGAAAATGTGTTCTGTCAAACGCCGACATTCTGCGTTTTAAAGCATACTTTCATGAATGTGAGAAGAAAAGCCACAGTGATCTGCTAATTCAATGAAGTACAGTTAAAGACAAATTAAAGAGAAAGAGCAACTGCGAAAAAAAAAACTGAGAGAACGAGGAGCATAGAGAGAAACCAATTGCCCGTGTGTCGCGGTCCCAATTAAAGCCGCTGTGGCCACACAGGAAGTCAGGGATCGAAAACGAGAATGGAGCTAGGGCAGGTATAGGAAGCGAATTGGAAGGGACGTAAGGATTGGAGAGAAACGAGTAAGGCGTGGGGGAGAGCGCGGTGGACGCACGTGTGGCAACAGCAGCAACATCGTGTAGCTGGCGCCTCGCTCGCAGAGGTGTCCTAATAGATGTCCCCCGCACAACCGATGGCTTTGAACGCTCCGCTTGAGTGGCGGAGGAGGAGTGTACCTTAATTAAAACGCTCCCTTTAAGTTTCGTTTCCTCCTCGCCAAATCGACACCGACCACAGCCGAGTGTCGGCGTCATTTAAAACGAGCCTAAATAGAGAAACGTAAAAAACAAAAACAAAGTGAAGCAGGGAGGGAGAGAGTCGTCCGGTGTATATACGTACCCTGCATGGCTGCCTCGCTTGTTTCCTCGCGGGCCTTGCGTGCCTGGGCATTTTTTTACGACTTCACTCCGATAACGCGCGGGCCGAAGGGACTTGTTTTCGCACAGCACAAGAAAGATTGGGACACGCATCTGCGGCGGACAGCGTGCACGATATGTGGGAAATTGGTCGGAGGGGGTGGGGGGACCCCGCTGCTCTTCGCCGTGCCGTCCGTCGGCGAAGCGCGCAGATAGGCAGGCGGGCCGCGGCGCTTGCTTTATGCCTATCAATGCGCTGCGCCGGCCTTGTCAACAAACAAAGAGCAGACGCTGCAGCGACCGTCGCAAGTGGCAGGACCCGCGCCGCAGCTTGCATCCAAACCGCGCCATTATACGCGCGCGGCCACCTCGCGCGATAACCGCGCGACCAACGCTTTTGCCGCTCCCTCGGCTTCGACGTGTGCGCGAGGATGTAACCTCCCCCCCTGCCCCTCTTGAAAGCTGCATGCCCTTTTCTTTTACCTTTAATGGCAGTGCGCCTAGGCCGCTGAATAATCCGTCAGAAGAACACGCTGCAGACAAAATGCGGGAAGCGAGGGACGCACGTGCGCATGCTGCTGCTCCCTCGCGAATGGCCTTTTAGCCCTCCGTGCCGCCGCGTTTGAGGCGCTAGGAAGAGCCCCAGTACACACTCTCCGGAGAACGTGCGCGATCGGAGGAGTCGCATCGCAACACCGGACGAGCGAACGGATCGTGTTATTGACGCGTCAGAGCAGGTTCTGGCTTGTCGCGCCGAACCTGTGTGACTCTTCCCAGGATCGCGGAGGCATAGGTCCCCTTAAAGTCATATAGCGCGGCCTCCTTGCACCAGCGGTCAATCGACGTATGCGTAGCTATTGCATTAGAGGACGTGCTGCGGAGCGTCAATGATGTGGACTCATATTCGAGGCACATAGGCGGGCGTAAGATATGATACCTTCGTATATGGCAACTTGCTGATCGACGCGGACGTACAGACACGCAAGCACGCACGCTGAGAGAATAGGATGTGTGTATAGAAGACGCTGACACTACAATAAGTGATCGTCTTCCGCACTATCAGAGAATTATGGAATCTCACAGACTTGCCGAAGCTTTAGTTTTCGTGAGGACGTTCTGAAGAGCCCCCACAGAAAAATAATTCATCGCTGCGTGAATACGGGCTCAGGGCTCGTATTCTGTAATTCTTACAGTGAAAAGCGTCTCATGCTATGAAAATAAAAAGGACATACCAAATTGTGTTTGTTCTGCCAGCAATTCTGTAATATTATCCATAAGAAACGCAAGTAAAAATTTTTGCGCAATTGTGAGTTCTCCAATTTCTCAATGTTTGACTCGCATGTGATCTTAAAAGTATACGAGCCAACTGCGCTTAACTTCGGGTCCTGGCGTGCACCGTGAATATCATCCCTCCCCATCTACAATACCATCAAAACCTTCCTTTAACGTGGCTTCTAGTTTTTTTCTCTTCTAATGTACTAATCAATGGCCTAATCCACCGTGCCTAATCCATTTCTTATTTACTGCGCATCATTCTGCTTAGCCCCGAAATTCTCATAACGGACACATTCAGCTGATTTCATGGCTGATGCGGGCTGGTCGCAGTAGCGTAATCGTAACGCAGTCTTCAGAGTTTTCGGCTTGAATCCGTGTAACCGTTATTAGCTCACACTACTGTATGCGCTGTCCTGCAGCGCTTGTTAGACCCCTAAGCATTCGTGTATACTTACTTTCATTGAATGAAGACGAAAGCCATGCACTGCAGTGACTGTTACTTTCGCTGCTCCTCTACTCTATTACGAACTTGTTTAGCGCCGAAATTGCAACAAGGACACAGATACACAAGATACACAGGCGCTCGCATGTTGTGTATCTGTGTCCTTGTTGCAATTTCTGCGCTAAAAAAAAAAAAAAGAACGTTCGTAGCATCAAATATTAACCAGCCCCAACAAACGCCCTCTGTATTCATTCAAGGGTCAGCTTCTCGTGAGACAGAAAAAAAAAAAAACATATTCTTGTTCTAACGCCTTTGAACAATTATTTTGTTTCATATTCGCTGTCTAGCCATATAGCTAAGTCATCTTATCTGGCATATAGTTGAACTAAAATACTTAGGTAGACACCCCGCTCCATGTACTTTATGGCCAGTTTGAATATCTTAGACTCTAAATTTCGCCATAAAATGCAACGGCGTCCAGCTTCACATTTTCCGGCAAATAAGGCTATTGTGCAGATGACCTAGTACTGAAGCACACGTGGCCATGAGGACTGCAGTTTATGTTCGGCGGATCGAAAAGCAGCCAATGTACGCGACCGCCGTGCCACTGCGTCTGGATACGCTTTTCCAAGTTGCTTCTGCTCTCGCAGTTGATTATATCTGCCCGTTTTTAGCCGCATTAAAAAAAAATTTACCGACGATTACGAACGATACTGCCTAATGCGAATTCTGAGCGCAGCTTCGTGTCCGGGCAACGTCAACTGTGTTTGAAGTTCTGGCTATCCGCAGTTGTAGCAATGTGACATTCGTTACATATTGCCACAGAAACTGCCAGCGCTCGAGTACTACGCACGTCACTCTGTGCATTGCAGGTGTCGCGAACCAAGCGAAACGCCGACAGCCCCGTTACGACAAGCGAAGCCAGCCGCAGTGCACGTGCCGGCCCTGCAAGAGCACGAGCTCCGACCGAGGGGCCAGCGCGCGTGACTGAGGAAAAAAGCGAGGTTAGAGGCCTGTGGCTCGTGATGTCGACAGACTCCGCGTTCGCTCCCTTTCGTCCTCGTTCGCTCTATCGCTTACGCCCCCGCCACTAGCGCCAATGGCGACGCCGCTCAACGCAGGAACGGGCGCCTAGGAGCTGCGCTTTAAAACCAAATTTCTCGCATCTTGACATACGCCTGGTCGCTTTGATGGATACACAGACGCATCAATTGAGCATATATCATAACGAGCGTTATGCCACAGAGGCTTTCGAGCCCTGCAGGCATGATTCCTGACACTTATTTCATTTCTGTGTCGTTTAAGGTGATATGAGATGAATATTAGAATGCTCACGATACGATGAAGAAAGACCGCACTTATTACACGATTTGATGGCACTGGATCGCAGGCCCTTCAGTCTCAGGAAGATCATATCGAACACATGCATTCACATGCATGAGGTCGTGTGCATTAAAGCGTCGACAGGATGGAAAGTTGAAAGCTAAAGATACGTCTCTGCCTTCAAAGAACAATATTCTTGCTTCAAACACACTTAAAATAAAAGACAAAAGAAAGAAATTTAAAAAGTTGCTGAGGATCCCTAAACATATTCTTCTGAGATCAGAACACGAAATAGTATCTCTTGGCGTTGCAAAATCACTTATAACACGGGACACGGGCTGTGGCGGGAGCCAACGTTTCGAGAAGCGGACTTGTCTTCTTCAAGGCTGCAACTGCTGCGACACTGTCTCCACAGTAGTTGAAGGAAGGAAGGAACACAAAAAGGGAGAAGGCAGGGAGGTTAACCAGACAGCAGTCCGGTTGGCTACCCTACGCCGGGGGAAAGGGAAGGGGAGTGGAAAGATGGGAGAGACAAAGAGAAGGCACTGTTAAAGGGAGCGCGTCGGTGGCCACGTGTCGCAGGCGTCGGCGCGCTTACGCAGTGCGCGGACTAGGCCTATGCGCTCTCCTTCTCCCCTTCGAGTCGGGGCTTCCCCTTCTGCTGCGATTCAGAGCCTGAATATCCAACGAGACGGAATGTCGAATGGGTCACGTGACCGGCGAGACTGAATGTCCAACGAGACGGAATGTCCAACGAGACGGATTGTCCAACCGAGACGGAATGTCCAACGAGACGGAATGTCCAATTTATAAAAGATAAACGCGCCCTAGTTTGAAATTTCTCAGACAACTGATTCATTGGGTTAAGATAGCCTAACGCAAGATCGCATTTTTTTAGTGTGTTTTGCAAATATGCACGTCTGGCGTCGTATATACGTCTGGCGTATATACGACGTATATATATACGTCTGGTGCAAATACGTCTGGCGTCGTATTTTTGTTTCCGTATTCGCGTTACTGCATTTATCATAATTTCTTTCCATTTTCTATTTTTAGTTTTCGTATGTATGTTGAATATGTTACATTATAGCTTTATTTTGTTTGTTTGCATACTTTGCTGTTCCTGTTTATCTCTGTCATAAATCGGACATCACAACCCCTTAAAGTATTACGAGAGAGGGCGCTCCCTCGTCCACTTCGTGCGGTATCTATCTGCGTTTAGACCCTGAGAGTGTTACCAGCGCCACTCGTAGCTAAGGCGGAGAGTGTGAAACTCTTTTTGCCAGAAAGCGTCACGAGGCCGGACGAAGCCCTTGCTATGAAAGTGCGAAAGAAGAATTGTTCGAGGAGCTCGCTTACTTGCTAGAAAACCAACAGCCAATTAAGCCAAATAAAACATTGGGGACATTATTTGATGCTTTTTTTTTAACTGCGATGTAATAATTATAACCCATATTGAAAGGAATTTAAGCGGACGAAAAAGCACCCTTTCCATCGGTGGGATCCGAACCTGCAACCTTATAATTACGGCGACGATTTGCGCTGGCTAACACTCCCAGGGATCAAGCTCACGTAAATACCCAACAGAGAGGACGAGGGAGCGCCCTCCGTCGTAGCTTAATTGTTAGAGCATCAGACGCGTAATGCGAAAGTTGTGGATTCGAATCCCACCGAAAGATAGTGTGCTTTTTCGTGCCTTTTTTCTGTTTAGGACATATTCATTACACTACAGTTAAAAACAACAACAAATAACGTACCTATTTTCCGTGGCTTGATTGTTGGCTTTCGATGAGTCCCTCGAACAATTATTCTTTCTTCTTAAAGAATGTGGATCGAAGAAGCTAGGGAGGAAATTTTCTTTTAAAATTAAATTCTTGGGTTTTACGCGACTGAGCCACGAAATGATTAGGAAATATGCTGCAGTGTGGGATATCAGTTTTAGTTTTGACTACCTTGATGAAGACATGTCATGGCATTTGGGCTACAAAAGAACCGCAGGCCGGTCTAGGAAGACCACGCCGTTAAAGAGGTGGTGTCACCAAATTTTTAGGCTATGAAAAGCCTGCTGTAGGCTTCGTCTCTATAAGCAAGGACGCTCAGCACGAAGTGTTGCACGCAGGAAACGTTTAGAATATATTTTAATTCACTTTCAAAGTCTGTATAAATGCTCATTCTCGCGATCGAGACACATCGCTAGCGCGACTGACACCAACGTCACTGTGTAGGAAGCGTAACGAAAGTTTTAGTGACGTCACATCACATTAGAGTGGCGTGCAAGGAGCGGTGACCTACAGCTCCGCTGCACCGGGCCAGTCAAGAGAGCATCAGACCATCGGCTGCGAACTGCTAATTTTTTCTGAGCTTATCGCCGAAGTAGCCAAGTGCTTCGCGTGAATAATTTTTCATTACAACACATAGCATACAGGTAATCGTTGGTGACAATAAAACCGTTTTTATGATGCTTAAAATCACTTGAGGACTTTTCAAAACCAGCCTGAATACGAACTCTTCCAATGACGTCGATATAAGTGCTGTGAAACTCAAGCGAAAAAAAAAAAAAATGGGTTGGGAACAGGCTTGTACGCATTACAGTGAAAGAACGTCAGCGAATACAATTACTTAAAAAAAATTGTACGGATTACGGCGAAAAAACTGAAAGCCAATCGATTACTCAACAAGGTGAGGTACCGGGGTATAGTTGGTTTTGCATAATTGTTAAACTGTGCTTAAGTTCCAGGTACATATTTTTAGGGAGGACACATAACAAAGGCACGAAAAGCGCGAGCTATCAACTCGAATTGTTCAAAAGGCACCAAGTTATAAGATTAAGAGAAAAAGGGTGCAAAGGGGACTTTTTATAATATCTTTTCTTATTTTTAAATACTATTTTCTGCGTCTAATTCCTTGTGTCCGTATTTTATTCTCTCATGTATTTTTACTATATATATATATATATATATATATATATATATATATATATATATATATATATATATATATATATCCCAGCTGTTTGTACAAGACTAGGTCTCGAGCAGTATTACGCGTCGCGCGTAATACGCAGTCTCAGAGCACCACGTCCTATCACGACGAAACGAACTTTCACGCACGTCGCAAATGTAAGGACACATGGGGAAAATTTTCACAGCAAATATTGGGATGTGTGGAACGAAAACGGAAAAACGAAATTTGCGACCGGGGCGGAATGTCCAACGAGACTCAATGTCCAACCGAGACGGAATGTCCAACGAGACTGAATGTCCAATCGAGACAGAATGTCCAATCGAGACAGAATGTCCAATGAGATTGAATGTCCAACGAGACTGAATGTCCACTATTGGACATTCCGTCTGGTTGGACATTCAGGCGGCAAGCGTTCTGCTGCGGGGGTGTTACTCTCTACTACGCCGTGGCTGCTGCAGCAACTGTTGGCGCCGGCGTCAGTTGAGGTGAGAGAGGTCACGTGCTTTCCCTAGACGGCTTTTGCTGACGCCTTTTGGGTACGCGCATTCGCCACCTAGCCAAGAAACGCCTTCCCACTAAAAGAAAGAAGCAAACAAGGACAAAGTAAACCCTATCGAAGTCAGCGTGTTTTCCTTATCACTCTTTTTTCTTTAAAAGAGGACGTGACGTTTCGTGTTCATTTACAATGCAATGCAACTATCATTAGCAGGCGAATAATTAAGTAAATCATGCTGAGTATAGACACTGTCATATAATCCACGCTCCGGCGCCATAGAGAACTGGCGCGAAAGCATGCATGGAGGCGTCGTCGTGTGCATTTGCGTCTATTCTGCGAACTCTTCTCTCCGAGCAAGAGCGGCCGGCCTCTTTTTATTGTAGAAACGTAATTCGTTAGTAAGTCTTAATGTAATATTGCTTTCTGGGTCTGCCTTTAATACTTATATTTTTTCGCACAGACGTCCTTTCATCCCCTCGTGAATAAGAATAGGCTGCGTATAGACCAGAGGTCTGATTGAACTTAAGAACCAGCAGCAGACGCTCAAACCGCACGATGAACATTTAAAATCGTGATGCTTTATGATAGTGGCATTACAGAAGACTGAGGAAGGTTGTAATATTGTAACAGCCCCGAGCATTACATAAATATAGAGCATGAGAGAGCATAATCCTAAGAGAAGGCTGGAAACGATCTCTCACCGTTTCTGGCACCGAAACATAAGTCAGCGCTTCATGCCCATGAGGAGCTCAATTCAGAGAGCTCTTACAACTGTTGCGGCACTTTGTCAGTGCGTATTCATCCAGACTAATTCCATAACCCTTTCCCCTTTTTTTTCTACCCTTTCCCCTTACAGTGGAGTAAACCGGACTTTTTTTCTGCCCAATCTGCATCTTTGCTCGGTCTTGTTTTTTAAAGTCTTTCAAAGAAAAGGGCTGCGCAATTAATTTACCTTTAGCAATTTCCAGGAACTTAACACGGTTTTTAACAAAATCAGTTTTATGTTTTCCACCAGTATCCGCAAAAAATCACGCTCCATCAATTCTCACGCTCCATCAGTTTTAACGCCGGAAATTTGTATGGGTCTCCCCTTAAAGCATCCAGTATCTCGACGCGGGAGCACCTCGCCAGTCAACCAGACAGAATATACAGGTGCAGTATATCTCGTCAATGTCGACGCTATAAAACGCATGGAATACGACAAGACCGTCGACGAATCATGCAATTCAGTGCGATTCCTGAGAAGACTAAGCACAGCCTGGTTACAAAATGTGAACCATTCAGAGTATCATGGAACCTAGAATGGGAGAGCCGCCCTCGCTGGATTACAAGTTCAATGTAACAAAATGTCTGGTTCCAAAGGACCAATTTTTTTTTTAGAGTGTTTGTGTGAGATAGTCATGCGAACCGATGGCTCAAAGTGCGGCCTCTGACGAGGAAATGGAAAGGTTGGGGGTTGGGTGCACCGCCAGGCGCTCGGCCGGTGGTATAATGTGGATTATGGAGAGAAGGGTGAAATAGATCTGTGAATTAGGGCCTGCATCAGGCGCCGGGCCAACCACTGTTAGTTAAGCGCTGGTAATTAATCCGTCTCAAGCCAACGCGAGCTTCGGAGTGTCGTTTTTTCTCAGTCAACATCCCCGATAGTGTGCGAGTCGTTCTCAGCGAACCACCAGCAAGAGCACGTGCTGGCGCGTGACGATGACGAAGACACCGCTACAACATATAGCGGCCACGGTACAGCGACCTGCACACCATCAAAACATTTGCTTGAAGAAATGCACAAAAAGGCGAGCCCGCCGCTGATGTGGGCAACTTTTCTAATCGTATCCTTCGTTCTTGGGTTTACATACGTACTAAGAAGAAAAAAATTTTTTCTAAACACATACGTACTAAGAAGAAAAATCAAACTAAAATCAAAATAAATCTTCCGATGAATGGAAAAATTTAGAACATGGCGTAAGAGGATACTTGCACGCGCGAGGTTTAAAAAATCACACACACACACACACACACACACACACACACACACACCACACACACACACACACACACACACACACACACACATATATATATATATATATATATATATATATATCCCCGTTACGTCGAATTGTCTAATTGGCTTAATGGCGAGTTTAACGTGTCCGTGAACAAACCTATAATACAAGTGATTGCTGTATACCTGCAGTGGAGGGCTCCGGAGAATAAATATTGGCCACTTGGAGTTCAGTAACATGGCACCCATCGCGTGGTGCACAAGAGTTACTGCATTTCTCCCCCGTCGGAATGTGGGCTCCGCAATGCCACTGCGCGATAAGAGAGCAAGTTAAATGATTTAGTGTGTCACCATCAGCGCGAAGCTGCATGCTGCGTGTTTCGGGGGCTTTAAGCCGCGGTGATAACGAGCAGCCGGTTTTGCACAACCTGTGAACGATTCTTCTCATTATTGTAACTTTCTTTTTCTGCTTAATCGTATGAATACAGGTGAAGCACTCCAGCGTGTTTACACGTTTCCAGAATGCGTGTGTGTGGGTGCAACGCGAGCGTTCGCGAGTGCAACTTTGTTCGATGAATGCCACGAAAAAGCTGACTCAGAGAAGGCCTTTGTGGATTAAGGTGGTGTATTTATAGGCTTGCAGGCGTGGGTTTAGCTTGGTGATCCAGGCCGGAAATCGCTCTTCCTGTGTGCCTCTCGCATTGTCATTGTTTTAAATGATTTTTTTACGAAAGTTAATTAAGGTAGTCGCATGTTATGGAATAGCTTCAGGAAACGGTCACGCGTTGATTGTAAGACACGAACATAACCACAGGAATTGGCATGTAACCCACTGTGAGCTTAGCTGACAACGTGTTGCACTGCAATAAGCTCGAGGACGCGGGATCGATTCTCGCGGCCACGGCGGCCGCGGTTCGATGAGGGCGGAATGCAAGAACATCCGTGTGCTCACATATAGGCGTGCGTACACTGTAAAAAATATTTTGTGAAAAAAGCAGAAATTCTCTGGCAGCTCTCTTGCCACAAAATTTCTGTAAAGCAATGTTTTCTATTTTGAGGTTTTCTGTGTTTTAACAGATTTTTTCCGTTTTAATTTACAGAAGTTTTCTGCATAAACACAATTTTCAGTTTTGTGTTACAGAAAAAACTTGGTTTTCTGTTTGTCTTCTTTCTGTTATATCACTGTTATTTTCTCTTTTACAGTACAGAAATCTTATGTTTAAAAACACGTTTCAGTTTTCAGACACTGAAAAAACTGTTTTCTGTTCTCATTTATCTGTTATTTCGCTAATAGTGTCTGTTATCGTTTACAGAAACGTTATCTATAAGTACAAGTTCGGATATCGAGTCACAAAGGTTGTGTTTTCTGTTACTGCCCTCCTGCTATTTCATTACTGCATTTTAATTCTGGAACATATTTTTTATGCATAAAGATGAACTTATATATATTTTCTTAGAAAAGCATTCCTCAGTACTAAAAAGTAGTTATGTCACTTGTACAAGCGATACGCAAAAATATTTTGTTTAGCCAAATGCAAGGGCAAAAATACCAATTTATTGCGTTTGCATGATCCAAATATATTCCAATTTTTTAAAATAATACCTGGGGTTTTACAAGCCAAAACCACGACATGATTATGAGGCGCATTGTAGTGGAGAGCTTCCGAAATTTCGACAATCTGGTGTTTCTAACGTGCTCTGACATCGCACAGTACATGAGCCTCTACCATTTCGCCTCCGTCGAAATGCGACCGCCGCGGCCGGGGTCGCACCCGCGACTTTCGGGTAAGCAGCCGAGCACCGGAACCACTGTACTACCGCAGCGGACATTGTGAACTTCTTGGAGCTACACCCGCGAGGTGTTGCTTCCAGCACTCTAGTAAATAACGCAATAAAAACAGGCACGTTTCAGTAGATTCTCCTTTCATGATAAAAGAAACGAATCTTTATTTAAGCACAGGAAATGCTGCATGTAAACAGCTTCAAAATAATGAAAACTGCGTACATGTTGTCACCGTAGATTCAAATTGGTTTGGATATTGTGTAGATATACCGTATTTACTCGAATCTAGGCCGTACCTGATTATAAGCCGACCCGTGAAATTGGCAAGGCCAGAAAACAAAAAACTTAATTGTACTCGAATCTAAACGACCCCCCCCCCCCCCCTCCACTTTCGCACATCGTTTTTACGAAAAAAAAAACATCGGCTTAGATTCGAGTAACTACGGTATATTCATAATGACACTGCAAATGTTTTGTTGTAACACTTAGCATTCATAGTCTCGCAGAGCTTTGATTAAGTTGGTCATTTGTGGTGTGAGGCGGCGCTGCTTCCTTGACTTCTCGACCTTGCTCCCTCTGTCAGGGTTGACTGCTGCGGCTGCCCTAAAAACGAATAATGATATTTTTAGGTGCACCAGGCTGTTGCATGACTATGCTGGACATAATGGACCACACTGAGAACAACATTGATTATGTTGGTAGAGCGCTCAAGAAACCCTCGCATTGCCTCTTTAAGGTGTGCGTGGAATCAGTTAAAAAAATAACCTCATGCTCCAGATGGAGATTCATTTCTATAAAATTGCATTATGGTTCATACAATGTCATTTATTGCAGTGTAAGAACTTTAAAGGAAATAATGGTCCTCACAGAGCAAGGTTCACGTGCTTTTAAACACTCACCCCAATACAATAAAAGCTCATTGATTCGCATTTCACGGGTCCGGAAAAAACGTCTGAATTAACCGAATGCCCAATTATCGAGAGTGTCAAGAAAAAAATAAACAAATGACTATTATAACAATGCATTTTCTTTTTCTTGATGAATACGGAAATCCAGTACCTATTTTGCATAGGAGTAAAAGTCACAATTCCTGTCATTAGGTTCATCGTTCACAATGAGACCGCGGCCCAAGACCCCGTGTATTAAGCCGAAACGTTTTCTCAACTCATCCCTTATTACGTACCTCCGCGAGCAACACCACCACGCCCACGTGATGATCATTTTGTCGCCGTAAAATTGGTCGGCAACTGATCGTTTGTCCGTCGGAACGTAACAAGCGAGTTTTATGTGAACTTGCACGGTGCCGCTGAAGGTCCTCACCTTCAACAGCTTCCACCATGTATGAGCTTTGCGACATTGTGCGCGCATAGCCCAAAGTCAAAACAAAGCTACCATGCTATTAAACAAAATAAAGGTGTTATTAAACAATGCATGTGCTTGCTGGGACAAGAGAACACCGCCGAACTATCCGATTTTTTAAGCGCACACGCATGATTGCATGGTAGGCACTATGGGTTTCATAATTTAGACCTGCTAGAAATTACACTGAAACCATTGTAGCGCGATAGACCCGCACAAAGTGGATGATGGGACACCACGGGCACAATTTTCACCACGGATCTTATGGCACTGCCCCAGACGATCAGGAAAACAACATACTCATCCTAAAGCGCATGCGTGCACATGTTCTCCATTGCAAACAATAAGAGATATGAAAAAGTCGTGTGTAGCTATAGATGCCAAATAAACTTATAGACGTGTTGCTGATGCAATCTGTGCCCATTTTGCTTACAGGGAATTCTCGCTTGACTGCACCAATCCCCGTCGGTCCTTTGTTCATTGAGTCTCTCTTTCTGCGTTGTGTTCAAAATTATGGTATACCAACTAGCCCGGACACACACCTTGCTCCGGCCGCAGAACTGCATTAAAAAGTGCTAGCTCTTATTTAATATAATGAAAATTGTCGTGTTACTTGGTGCCCCTTCGAAATCCTCATTAAACAGTGATTAAAAATACTTCACACGTCAACCGTTCCATATACCAACGTTATTACTTAAAATCTTTCATGACTGTTCAGGATTCCAGTAGACAGTTTTACACTTTAGCTGAACATTTCCATTTAGTCATACGCTCCATCAGAACCCTCATTGACTTAGCCAAATGGGAGTGTAGTATCAGATATTGGAAATTCCCCAGTACTTGTCTACTTTTGTACTATCTAATGTGGCTTTATCTAAGTTACATGAATCTTGTTGAAAAAGTCAGAAAAATCATATTAAGTTTTACCTTTGCGTGAACACCAGGATTAGGCGGACCTCCTTGCGGTATTCAATAGTAAAGGCGAAGTGTGTAAAGAGCATCAACTTGAATGCCTGGAACCATGTGGTGGATTCGATCACAGCATGGGTATCAATACAGATGGTAAATACCCCGGCAGTCAGAACGTTCTCTCCTGGAACAAATTATTTCCTGTTTAGAAATATTCAGCAATATATTGCAAATATCCGTAACAATACCTTTGGCAATGATGAAAGGGGAGCACGGCACGTCTCCGACGTTATCTTCACTTGTACTTGCCTGCAATAATAAAAGTTATGAAGTTAATTATGCAATAAGTAGCCATTGAAACTCCTGTACCCTGGAGTTCAAGCAAGCATACGAAAACAATTAAAAAGTTAGACAATATTTTTTATTGAAAATAAAAATAAATAAATTCTCTCAATAATAGAAGGTAAATTAAAGCAGCGAACAATTTTAGGAGCAGGCCACTGTCAAATAATTCTCTTACCTTCTGGTAGCTCGAGATGCAGCACCACCTTAGGGCACTATGACACCTTAGGGCTTCCATGACACAAAACCATATAAATACTTTTGGACTCTTCGTTTTCCCTACAGTCCTATTTTTGTGTCTCATAGCACTAGCTCAGAGAAGGAACTCTCGGAACACTTTTCTGTGCTGTTCCAATGGGCACTTCATGCAGAATGCATTCATGTTTTTGTGCAGTGCGGCATACTTCATGAAACGTGGCACAGTCGTCTTGATGGTACCAGAGAGACTGCAGACATACATCGCTGAAATAAATAAAAAAAATGCAATTACCGAAAGAAATAGAAAAGTTTCTTATAACGTTAAGCACTTCTGTAAAGCTCTAAGGAGAAAGGAAAGGAGGCTAATGCCTGATTGTAACAAACATTTTTACCAATTCAGAGAGAATGAATCTTTAACATTAAATGCTATACCTAAGTGAAACATATTCCCAATGCTTTCAAAAAGCCTTTAAAGACATGCGCATTTGCACGGACGTGAGGCTAAGATAACACCAGAGCACGTGGGCGCGCTCTGTGAACCTCCATTGCAGGAAGTGTTTACGCAAGGAATCAACAATGCATGCGCAATGACGTTCGCAATGACGGTTGCTTCGCGTCGACTATTTCATTATTTGGGCTAGCGAGCCACCAAGTTGCGATTTCTGTCACACTTTTTTCATTACCAGGAATTCATTTATAAAGGGCACGTGGTGGGGAAATTTGTCCAATGATCTGTATCAATCTGGGAAAACTTGCTACCTGTGATGGAGCAAACTGTCCTTCGTTTTATGAAAAGCAGAGGGTCAGTTGGTTTATATTTTTACTGAAAAACTCCTTCGAGTTGGGCTAAGCCATTGGGCCAGAATACGAGTTGCACTGCCTGCAGGGCCGTAGCCAGAAATTCTTTTCGGGGGAGGGGTTCAACCGCTCTTTATGCATGTTCGTGCGTGCATATTTAGACATGCAAAATCTAACAATTAATTGGGGGAGGTGGGTTGAACCCCCACCCTGGTACGCCAATTCCTGCCTATTACGTGCTGTAAACTATACATAGCATGAAATTTGCTTCTCCGCAAAAGAGTAACACAATATATATGTTCAAAATCTATAGAATATTGTGAATGTTTACAAATCGCAGAACATTTCTAATGAGCAATTCGCTTCATTCAAGGAGTGATGCGCTTAAAGAAGTAGATGTTATTTTTTCCGTGGTAATATTAGCGTAATTACAATTTGTTTCGCATGGCGTCATTTGGCAGGAAACAACACCATCAAATAAACCAAGCCCATCTGTCGCGGTAGCATGGCTCGCAAAACACACGGACCATTCCATCATAAGCCAGTCGTCTGAGCAGTTCGGGAGCCGCTGTTATCTGCCAAGCTGCTCGTTTTGTGGCCTACAGGTCGACAGGGTGGAGGTATAGGACGGATGTCCTTTTAAAGCTGTCGACCAAAACGTGCGCATGTATTTTTTTTTTTCAGACGCCCTAAACCTCACGTGCGACAGAATGTGCGCCTCAAAGAGCTAAAAAATTTTGCGTTCAGCGGCGAACACATCTCGTACACACATCTCGAACACACTTGGTTGCGTCATTCAAAATTTGTGTCGGTACTTTTGTTTGACGATGGAAGTCTAATAACTACTGCCGCCAAGTACTGGTGAACAAAACGGGCGAGAGCCAACGAAAGATTCATTCGCCCTTCAATACGCCACTAAAAACAAAGTCCGCCTCTCCGAAAACCGGTCACGATTGATGTCCACAATAAGCCTTCACGCACGGCTAGAACAGCGGCGTCGGCGTTGGTGCTCACTGAGAGGTCACATGAGACATGTGCCACGATTCACCGCCTGTACTACGAGCGCACTTGAGCTCACTTTTCAGAGGTATTCACGGCTTCACGCCGTTGTGTGTAAACCACAGATAACAACCGCGTATCTAACATGAGCTTCAGCAGGGAACACGCCAATCCGAAACGCGCCGAGTTTCTCCTACCGAGGAGAAGACGTGCTCCACCGCAACGCAGGCGGAATGCGATGACGCAAGGTAGCGCGTATACACGTCAAGCCCGTGCCCCATTGGCTAGTCAATCGAGGTATCAGTTTACCGAGTGGATGTGCCCCACACGTCCATTCGGTAAACTAGGTTTACCTAGGTTATCTATCTTCCGCCAAGAACTTAAAGCTTCGTAAGGAAGGTCATCCAATGATACTACGCCAAGAAGCTATGCGTTCGCACATTCCCGCCAGCAATGTTCAAGATACACAGCATTATACAACCAAGCAGAACTTATCATGCAATGACCACTACAAAACACTAAACGCCGTACACCAAGCCACAACATCATTGCTCAGGACCATGTTCACTATATGCAGGAGGAAGCTACCTATTACACGTAGATAAACACACACAAGGAAAGAAACATTTGCACTTTCATTAAAAGAAGAAAGTACTATATGCTCTGTAACGTCGCTCGGTTACTGAGCTGAGTTATACGCACTTCATTAGTTTTTAGAGAAAGTCGGTCCAAGCATCAAGAAAAAAATAGGCGCAGAAACACATAATACACAGGTTTGATGTAATAAAGAAACAAGGCGGGTAAGGTGAACAAATACCTCTCATTATTCTGTACAGCGAAACCTCGTTAATGGCTGCCCGCAAAGAACGCACATGAAGTGCGCTGCGAACGCTATAGTATGCGCTCTGCAACCGTCCAAGTACAAATTCGCATACCTTGACGTACGCTGCCGCTACCAGCAAAGAAATAAATGTGGTACAACAGCAGGCGTTCCCTCAAGCACCCACTTACAAGGCCTCTTCAGTATTTCTACCTAAGCATGGAAGGAATTGCGGCACTCGCACAACGTTGTGGTCGCGCGCGCTGCTGACGCAAAGCAGAATTAGAAACTACGCGAGAGCGAATTTCGAAAGCGGGCAGGCATATCAACGAGTTCTTGTTGTAAGGAAGTCTAGTGAGACGCAAACTACTCACCTTTCAATGACAGACGCACAAAAAGCAGGAGCAGGACGGTGTCGTAGCCGCGCTTTACACTGCAGCCATGCGTAGCCGCGCTTCGACGTGAGCGGTAGCCATCTTGTAAATGTAGGGGCCCGCGAGGCATGAACGTAGAACCGCAGAAAAGACTCTGAATATTAATAAATCAAAATTGCATTGTGGGAATCACCAGAAAAACATGAAATGTTATTTCATGGACATTTGTAATCTTTGAAGTATTTAAAACTGTGGAGGTTCAATTTTGAGCCGTTTGTTTTGCTGAAGGTCACGAATAACAGGAAATTTCGGTTTCTCTTTTTAACAGATTTCCTTCATGGCGCATTCACAGAAAGTTTCTTTCGCGGTACAGAAATTTCATGTATTTTATCTGTAAATTTACAACTATTTTTTACAGTGTAGGGTTCTCCATTAGGGGGACCCAAGTATCACCGCAGTTCCCCGGATGAACATATTTATGCCTTGAGTGGTCTATTCGCGCAGCGGGCGTGAATGTCATATTGATTTATATGAAATAGGTTCGCAAGAGTATCGATGAACACTCGCAACATATCGCAACAGAAAAAAAATATCGTTCAACATAAAGACCCTACGCGACAAACAAATTCATCAACTAAAGTCCACATCTCGAATTGGTCACCGATAAGGTTGGTTTTGAATCACCTTGCACAGCATTTTTTTTTTCTCATTGCGTTCCGCATCGCTTATCAACTGACTGGAACCATGTTCCTAAAGAAATCGCATCTATAAACGATAGCCAATGATTCGGACAGCTTTATTTTATAACCATACATATTTCTCCTTTATATTAATTTATATTGAAAAACAGCCTACAAGTCCGAAAGGCATAGAGTAAGGAGAGTTAGCTATTGCAATAAAAGCACAAACAAAGAAGGAACAGGGTTGCAATGCAAATGAACAAGAATACACAATGCAACAAAATGAGTCGGGGTAAAAAACACGGAAGAAAGTTGTAATGTAAGTAAAGAAAAATAAGCGCCAAAAACCACAGCTTACCGCGAAATGAACAAATCAATATTTAGATGACAAAACTATTGGTTAGAGGGCTACGTCACAAGAAATGTAGTAACTCAAGCTTGTGGCGAAACATATTCAAGCTATATTATCAGAGGCAATGTGATCCGGAAGATCATTCTGCATGTGGATGGCTTGTGGAAGTATTTGCAGCATGGTCAGAAAACGCTGCCGATCGGTAGTCGAGGCTCCTGAAAACATGTGAGTGACACATTACAGCGGAGCACATGGCCTGGGACTTACAATTAATTCTCAAATCAGCTAGAAGTCGCTCCCTCTTCTCTCGACAAATGAAACCCAAATAACTGCGCCATAAACCGAAAGTCCACGGCCATTGGCTGATTTGAGCATCGGGAGCCATGTTCACAATCCTTGTGAACATGACTCCCATGGGGAAGCCGAAACGTTAATACATTTGTTTTGTTTTTTTAAATCATTTTGGTCTGTGTCCGGATCCATTTTAAATGCGAAGCATTTATTAGCGAACCTTTGGCACTATGGATATGAGCGTTTCTATCTATCTATCTATCTATCTATCTATCTATCTATCTATCTATCTATCTATCTATCTATCTATCTATCTATCTATCTATCTATCTATCTATCTATCTATCTATCTATCTATCTATCTATCTATCTATCTATCTATCTATCTATCTATCTATCTATCTAGCCGCCTACGTCTGGGTGCTCTCATGGTCGCCTCCTTAACTTGGTGTAGACCGAAATTGGCATGGGAGGGTAAGAGGATTTGACGAATATTATTGTCGGGTCAAGGCATGAACAACGTGAAAATGCTGTCGCGTATGTCGTCAAACCCATTCCTCTAGGCACGTGTGGCACATACCCGTTTACCACGGGCCGCGGTGTACGGGTATGCGCCACAGGTGACTGACAGTTTATATCTACCCAAGAACGGCGAGAACAGACATTGCTCATTTAAACGCGAGAGCGTTAAGAAAAACCGACATCGGCAGCGTTGACCCGACGAATGGAAAGAATAAAAATTAGGATCCCAGCAGGAATCGAACCCAAGCATTCTGCGTGGCAATCAGGTATTCTACCACAGAGCCGCGCCAGGTCTGTAAACCAGGGGCGTAGCCAAGGGGGGGGGGGTTCATCCCCTCCCCCCAAAAAAGATTTTCAGTTTTGCTTGCGCATAATATACACGCACACATAAAAATGCCCGCACGAACATACGTAAAGTATGGTTGAACCCCCCCCCCCCCCCCGAAAAAAATTTCTGGCTACGCCCCTGCTATAAACTGGTATGGAAAAACAGCATATGCAGGCGTAATGTCGGTGCAACGTCAATTGTGGTTGTGGTGCTGGCTATCTAATTTTACATGAAAGCAATAAACATTACATATGTACACCTATACGACACGGGCGTCATATCAGATTAACGTCTGTGGTTCCAGTGTTGGCTCCGCTTTTATAGCAGTCTAATAAACATTACATATGTATCCATATGATTCAGCAAGCTATATTGAAGCATTGCTCGACCCCGGAGAAATACATTAACAAAAGTTACGTATGATATTCACATGATTTCGCTCTAACGTGAGGGCTGACGTTACGTCGCACCATATATAGGTTACCCTTTAAACGCCAGTGTTGTCGACTTGCCTGGTAAGCCCAGGATGTGCACACAGCTACTACACTTCCAAAACACGTCGATCCACCTCATAACGCTTGGATCAATGCCATAAAATGCAGCATAGAAGTACTCGCTGACTGCTTCGCATGAAACTGATTCCCACAACGCGTGGGATCTGCCGAATTTTTTAATTAGATTTCTTCAGGTTCAGCGCATACTTTTTTCTATTTTTTTTATGTGAACTTTAGTGTTGTTATGTTACTGGACTGTATTTCGTGTCATCTATACCGTCGCTATCTCGTACTTTTTAATGACTTGACAGCATACGAGCTGACTTTAGGTGCGATCATATGTAGTTTTTTTTTCTTTTTTCATGTCTGTAATTTTCACTACTCATGCTTTCTGTGAAAAGGAATAGCCGGCGCTATATCGAGGCGCCAACATCTTCTAAACAATAAAAAAAAATTTGCGAAGCTTGCACGAAGTCGTGCAAGGCTTGAAACAGTGAAACTGAACGATTCTGAAGTCTAATCTGGTTGCTTCTAGGTTGTTGCTAGGCATTAGCTAGGTTAGTCATGACACGGATGTCCAAACGCCAGAACCGAGCGTTCGCACCTCTCGTAATCTACGGGAACGTCGTCGTTGGCATAAAACTTCCATTCTCTTTCCCTTTCTTCCCATTTTTTGTCTCTGCTTTTTTGTCTCTCTTTCTTTCTCTTTATCTCTCTCTTCGCCGTTCGGTTCTTTTCTATCTCTTTCTCACTCTGCTTTTCTCTCTCTCTTTCTGTGTTTCTCTTTCTTTCTCTGTCTCTCTCTTTCTATATCTTTCTCTGTCTTTCTATCTTGTTATGTCTTTGTTCCCATTATTTGTCTATTTTTCTCTCCCTCTCTCTATCTTTCTACAGCTGTCTCTCTATCTCTCTCCCTCTTAGTGAACCAGTGGTAAGTAGTGGGATCTGCCCAATTTCTGTGGCACATACCCGTGAATCATTGATAGTCGTTTCTTGGATTAATTGTCGCCTTCTTCATTTTTAGTGGACCAGTGGGATTTGCCCAATTTCTGTGGCACATACCTGTTCATGATGATGATAGTTTTCTGGCAGGCCGCAAAAATTATGGCTAGCTTAAACAGCTTCGCTGTTTAAAAAAAACATGATTGATTACTCCGTCATAGGAATCGGTATAACATGAAATTGAACCGCGTCTTCACAGGAGTATAGTTGATTGATTATTGTAGATTGGCGTATGAGAGCTTCCACAATGTCTATTGGGGTTTGGCAGTTTAGCATCATTTGACGTGGATGCACCCACGTTGAGTGGTACATCACCCTCTCGACGACTAACGCCAAAGATCACGATTTAACCCTTGGGGTAGCTGAAGTATAGTAACATACACCTGGACACAGCGTATGCGGAATCCCGTGCAAAGATGGCATCAACAAGCACATAACACTAGTATTCTTTATGCACTCAATCAAAGCGCCGTCCCTTGAGGAGATAAACGCCAAGGTGTGCGCTCCCCAGTAATAGGGTAACCTACGCCTATGGTCATGCATATACCACACAGCGCTTCAGGAACGCGAGGGAAAGAGTTCGTAGCTTGAGCCGCGAACGCGGGAAGGCGTTCAGTTTCACGCTGCACCGAAAGTTGAAACTACCGAAGCGCTCCCTGTCGGCGCTCGTTACTGTGATGATGCAGTACTTCACTTCACCGATCCCTGAAGGCGACACTCTCACTCCGCCAAGCAAGGTCACTGTGAAAGGGAGGTGCCAAAGATTAAGGCACACTTCTGAACACGTGTGCATGAGCGTCGGTAGCTCAGTGAGTAGGGCGCCCGGCTCCTATCTTCGCGGACCAAGAGGTCGTCGGCTCGAATCCCAAGTAATCCAAATCAACAAAACATTTTCTTCTGGTTTTTCTTTGTCATCTATTCGTGTGCACTTTATCGACGTCACATCCGTGACGGAAACGATGTCAATAAAGTCCTGGTGGACCCCGTCATAAAACACTTTCGCGTTAAAAGTGAAACTGAAATCAACACAAACATTCCAAAAGATGAATGGAAAATATTATCGCAGTTTGCACTAAGTCGCGCAAGGCTGGGTCACAGCAGAGCTGGTGGGCATGTTTCAGCTTCTTTTGTTAACCATCTGTACAGAGTGCTTGGGCGGTCATTAAGCGCGCGTCGGTTCCTGATGATGATGATAATTTCCTATCTACGACACGTGGCAAACCTCGACCATAACAGTTCTGCTGTAAAAATTGAGTAGAAACATGGCGTAAGAGTACACTACGCCTGCACGCCCAAGGTTCAAAAAAGCAAAGTAGCAAAGTTTAAATGGGCATATCATGTGCGACCTCCCACGAGGAAAGGAAAAGGTTGGGAACAAGGTCTACCGTCGGGCAGGGTTGCTAGGTTGAAAAGACAAAAAAAAAAAATAGCCGAGAAGTTTGTAAAACTAGCCAAAGCGTAGCCAACTTGAGCCAAGGGCAGTAAATGTAGCCAAAAGTAGCCACGCTTTTATTAAAACAATGGCGACATTTTTATTTATATCACTCATTGCAAAGCATCCTGGCGAAAATCTCAATAAGTAGTGCCTGAATCCCCCAAAGCCAGAGTGCTGAGATTCAAGCATAAATTGCTGACTTTAGCAGTGATTTGGCGCAGGATAACGAAGTTTCTTGCGCTGTTGCAAAAACAATCACTTCTTGCGTGATGACTCAGTCTGAACAGTTAACGCTCCTGCATGGTCGCAATTAGTACCAAAGCCTATAAGACAAGACTCAAATAGTTCGCCGGATATTCGATTTCTAATGTCATTGTCTGCAGAGCGCCCAGGATGCGGAGCACTTTCGATTGTCCTCTTCACTCCTGATTGCGATTCAAAGTCACGTTCAGCTATAGGTGGTCTTAATTTGGTTAAATCGAAAGAACAAGAAAGTAGCCAGGAAGTGGCGAAGACGTCTTAAGTGCCGAGCACTTTAGGGGCCCGGTATTTCGTATGCTGTCATCGATTCGCGTAACGCAGGCAAAACCACGTATGACATAACACGTATAACATAGCCATCTGTAGAATATTGAGCGCGCGCTCGCGCCAAGAAGTCTTCATCCTCTTGTTTTTTGAACGCCTTGATGAGGATACTAAGTGCGGAGCACTTTAGGGGCCCGGGTTGTCGTATGCTGTCGTCGCTTGGCGTACCGCGCAGGCAAAGCCACGTATAAAAATACATGTATAAAAAAAAACAGGAAGCAAGCAAGAAATAGAAACAGAGAGAAAGAAAGGGGAAAATAGGAAGAAAATATAAATAAATGGAGTGAAAGAGAGAAAAAAAAGACAGAAAGAACTGGAAAAGATAAAAAGAAAGAAATAGAGGATGAGACGAAGGGAAAACCGAAGAGAAACAAAGAAGGCTGCCCAGCTCCGCATCCTCCTTCAGGCTTGGCGCCACTAATGCGACGCTGCCTTAATTTTTCCTGCCGCCACCGGCCTAAAAAAGTTACCAAATTGGCGCAAAGTAGCCAAACCTGGCAACCCTGCCGCCAGGAGCTTGGAGTAGACATGCAGCCGAAAATATCTGCCCGGTGCGATCGGCAATTGGCGCAATGTGGATAATGCACAGTGTGTAAAACAGGGTCTGCATCAGGCGCCGGGCCAAGCACTTTGAAAGTTTGGGAAGCGTTGGTAACTAGTCAGACTCAAGCCGACGCGAGCTTACGAGTGACGTTTTTAACGGCAAAGCTGTTTGAGGCAGACGTAATTTGGGCGGCCTATCCTGTGTCACCTGCCCTGTGCGGCCTGTGCCACATAAATTGGGTAAATCCCACAACTCACCACTGGTCAGCTAAGAACGAAGAAGACCAACACTAGGGAACGGGAAAGGCAACGGCGGCTGCGAGAAGACCCCGAAGCGATGGAAGGCCCGCCAGCAACGACGTGCCCGTAGATCTATGACAGGTGCGGACGCTCAGTTACAGCGCGAGTTTGTCTCTGGTTGGACATCCGTGTCGTGTCTGTGACTGTGGTGCGAACGCTTGGTTTTAGAGCAAGTTTCGGTCTCTGGAGTATGGACATCCTGTGTCTGTGACTGTGTGTGTTTTAACTCGAACCTCTCTGCGCTGAGAAACAACGTAGAAACAACCCAGCATCACCTAGCTAAAGCCTAGCAACGACCTAGAAGCAACCTAGAAACAACCCTCGTCACCTAGCTATATAAGGCCTAGAAACAACTTAGAAGCAACCAGATTAGTCTTCAGAATCGTCTAGTTTCGCTCTATCAAGGCTTGCGAGGCTTGGTGCTTAGTGCAAGCTTCGCCAATTTTTTCTCAGTCAACATCCCTGATGGTGTGCGAGTCGTTTTCAGCGAACTGCCAGCAAGATCACGTGCCGGCACGTGACGGAGACACCGCTATGGCCCAGCGACTTGCACACCATCAAAATATTTGCTTGAAGGAATGCTCAAAGATGCGAGCCGGTCACTGAGCCGGGCAACTTTTCTAATTGCATCTTTAATACCCGCGTAAGGGCTTACCACTCTCCCATTTTTTTCTAAATACACGGCATCTTCTAAACGACACGTAAAAACAAAAAAATAGAACTAAACTCAAACCTTCCGAAAGATGGAGGTGGATGAAAAAATTGAGTAGAAACAGTAGTACGAGGACACTTTCTCGCACGAGGTCACACACACACACACACACGCATATATATATATATATATATATATATATATATATATATATATATATATATATATATATATATATATATATATATATATATATATATATATATATATGCGTGTGTGTGTATATATATATAATATATATATATATATATATATATATATATATATATATATATATATATATATATATATATATATACATATATATATAATAGAAATTGAATTGAATACAATGAATTGCTAGATTATTTTAGAGAGAACCGATTTTTTTTGGTCACGTGGGTGACTTGGGAATTTCCCAGAATGTCGTCTGGGTGTTGTTTGTAAGAAAAATTATTTTAAGAGTATCGTTTCTTGTTTCAATGCCAAATTTGGTTTACATATTAAGCGAAGGCGTTTGTGTAAGGTGTTTGAAGCTCAATAATATTACTGCATTTTTTCTGCCATGTACGCCTCCAGGAATTTTGCCAAAATGTTCTATGCTTGCATTTTTTCCATTGCAATATTGCGCCTTGTATGAATACCTAAGTAATGAATAATTACAAAAAAAGAACTATATTTCGCGTTAAAAATATTTTCAGATCCCTCAAGTTTCTAAACTTTACGAGAAAAAATCACGAACCTCAAAAAATCGTTATTTTTGTGCACATTGAGACGCAATTTACACCACATGGTGCTCCAATTAAAAATCAGCATTCCACCTCAATTGAAAGCAAATAAACACTTGTTCCTATATGACAAGTTTTATCATTACAATTTTTGTTTGCAGCAAGAAAATAATTGTTGAAGTTCCCCAGTGACGGCAATGGGGAACTTCAACGAGAAAGCTGTCGTATGATCAAATGGGAAGATAGCCATCAATGGTGAACTTGAAAAATTTTGTTCCTTAAAGCAAGAATTGTAATGATAAAACTTTCCACGTCGGAAGAACTGGTCATTGGTGTGGTGTCACCACACCAGTGACCTTAAAATTGTATGCTTAATTTTGAAGCGACAAGGCAATGCGTATTGCTGACAGTCAACCTCCAGATAGATGGGTGTATATTGTTCGCGCGAATTCGTAGCCAGGCTCATTGCTTCTCCGCAAAATTGAAGCAAAGAGTGCACGCAGTATACATAAGATGTATAATTGAGAATCGCGGGGTTAGGACATATTGCGGGAACACACGGTCATGTCCTGCCGGCATATTTCAAGGTGAACAAGAGCGGTCGAACTGATCAATAATGCACACGAAAATTGAGAAGACACGCCATTGCGCTTTTCAGAGACGATGTTACAAGCATAACACGAAAATTGACAAGAGAACGTGCCCTGATTGCTGAATGCAATAGTTGGTAGATATACTCTGCATATACCGCAGACCATTTCAAGCAACGGCTCAACGAAACCTAAAAAGCCCCATGCCTGGCCGGACAGCTATATTGTATATAGTCTTTCTATAAAACGGCGTGTGTCCAGCGGTGGGGATCGAACCTGGCCTTTCCCGGAGCCGAGCCGGGCGTCCGACACACAGGGCCCAGCCCCGCATATAGGACCGCACTCACGGTATTGAGCAATTATTCACTGGCAAATGGTAGAATAATTTGGCCTCAGCCATGGAGTTACTGGCCTTGGAGGGACAGCTTTTCATGCAGTGGAATACTTTGTATATAAGCACGGAAATGTTCTTAAAAGAATAGGAAGGATTTTATGTTAGTGACTTGCCTATACCTTGTCGATATTCCTGCGCTAGCATGTGCTGTAGTGCTCGAACGTGCCCAAGGGTTTTTAATTTTTTGTTACCATTATTAACAGCGAAGCTCTTTAGCAAGTCGTTCCTTGTCCGGCGAACCAAAAAACTATCCTCATCATAAACGGGTATACATCACAGAAATTGGGTAAATCCCACTACTCACGACTGGTCCACTAAAAAACAACAGTTTGCCCGACAAACGGCTGCGAAGCGACGGGCGACGGAAGGCCTATGCCAACGACGACGTGCCCGTAGATATAAGAGGTGCGAACGCTTGGTTTGAGCGCGAGGTTCCGTCTCTACAGTTTGGACATCCGTGTCGTGTCTGCGACTGTCTGTGGCTTAACTCGAACCTTTCTGCGCTGAGAATCAACGTAGAAACAACCGAGCATCACCTAGCTGAAGCCTAGAAACGACCTACCTAGAAACAACCTGCATCACCTAGCAAAGGCCTAGAAACAACCTAAAAGCAACTAGATGAGTCTTCAGAATCGTCCAGTTTCGCTGGTTCAAGCCTTGCGCGGCTTAGTGAAAGGTTCGCTATTTTTTTCGTTCATTTTTTCAAATACTCTTTTTCTATTTTCTGTCTCTTTTTCTCTCTTTGCATAAAACTTGACTAGAATACAGAGAATCCAACCTCTCCGGTTTGAGCCCAGTTAACTTGCAGTCCACTTACAGTGATAGTCGTGAGTTGTGAACTGTTTGCGGAAAATTAGCAGGAGAAGGCATCTCTCCTGTAGAAGGTTCCCTCCTGCAGAAACTTCTCTCCTGGAGAAACAGCCTGAGAAAGACCCAGTTATGATATGCCATTACAGGGTTCTTCTCATTCTCTTTCTCCTATTGTCGCACATCGGAGTTAGGGTTCTAGCCGGCGCCGTGTTATATACGCTTAGTGAAACTATAATAAAAACAGATGAAATCGTTGCTCGCGATTAGTTACAGCAAAGGAGAAAGCCACGTTGAGATTATCGCTGGCACTTCAAAGAGGCTGTCGGCTGACATTTCGGACCTTCGTGGTCGCCGCGTCACTGTGCTTATGTGGCAAATGCATTATATAAGGCAAGCAAGAGGCCTTTCTTATCCATGGAAGGCCTTCGACAGGAGTTAAGGCGTATTCCGACGCCTTAACTAATGTGTTGACTGTTGGACGCACTGACATTTTACACATTATTCGTTCTTGAAGCGCCATAGACTCCACTCAAAGCGCGGAAAATCTATAATTGATGCACTTGATGCAGATCAATTGCTATCAATTAATTGCAAGTTTATAATATAATAATATCTGGGGTTTAACGTCCCAAAACCACGATATGATTATGAGAGACGCCGTAGTGGAGGGCTCCGGAAATTTCGACCGTCTGGTGTTCTTTAACGTGCACCTAAATCTAAGCACACGGGCCTCTACCATTTCGCCTCCATCGAAATGCGACCGCCGCGGCCGGGATCGAACCCGCGACCTTCGGGTCAGCAGCCGAGCACCCTAACCGCTATACCACCGCGGCGGACTAATTGCAAGTTTATGTAAATCTAGTTGATGCGGAAATCTGGTCGAGGCACTCGAAGCGTTTCATGTGCAAAGGACGCGGGGCTCCCAACGAGGCGACTGCAAGATGTTAGCATGAGGCCGTCGGTGAGTGGTTATAGAGGTGTGTTTCAGAATGAGTGGGTATACATGGCGCCGTGCGTTGGTGGCCTCGCAAGCTATCCGTCAGCGTCCTGTCCCGTCATTCAGCGCGCATGCCTCGTTCTGCACGTTGCCTTTTCATCCTGTGTCAGGCTGCGTTTATAGATGATCCGTGATTGGTGCGCCCTCTCCTATAAACCCCTAAAAGAAAGACACTGCTCTGGCGCCGCAATCACTGGCAAGAGTCCTCTAGCGACGAACAAGATATTGGCGCTAGAACAAGGCTGGCTTGCTATGCTGGCACCGAAGACTATATAGACGTAGAGAGCAAGAGAGAGAGAACGGGGAAAGAAACAAATTGTTGAACCAAAGAAAATATTCTTTGTTTATTATTCGGGGCCCGCGAAGCGGGTCCACGCATTTACTGTAGCGTCTTTAACGATAAAAGAATCGCTGGAGGTCGGCTGTTTAGTCGCGTTTATTTAATTGTTTACAGTGCCTCAAAGCTCCAGAGAAGAAAAAAACGGTGCGTTGAAAATGGTGGGTCAGGCAGGCTATATATAAGTGGTTTTATAAAAACATCAATGAAAAACAATTATGATCTAGCGTCACCTAGCAATCTCTGTAGCGACAGGAGCCGGCTCCTGCCTTTATAGGCATGCCCTCGCTGAAACCTGGTAGTGACATGCAAATTATATGGTCATCGCTTCGCGTAAATCAAGGATTTAATTCGCCAAGCTCTTTTGGTGTGCAATAACGTGCCATAAGCGGCCGTTAACGCTTAACGATTGCACCTCAGGCTAGCGTGATTTGTGACAGCGAATCGCAACACTTTTCACGGGCGAAGAACATCTCGTTCGCCCTCAGCTTTATATTAACGTGAGGGCATACTATACATAAAGCGCTTCTTCTGGTTAGTTTTTTTTTTTTCTTCCTTTTCCTTAAGTTTGCTTGTTGCATTTTTTCTCTCCTGTAGACAGGATGTAAATGTGTCTGAGGATCGTGCATTTGGGGGGGACAGCATCAGTTTCTTAAGGATGTGTATATATGGATAGCTGGAGAGACGACACTGAGCTGACGTAGCCTGTCTCCTCGTGATTTAACATTTAGTAAACAACCAACAGCAACAATAACAACATCTGGGGTTTAACGTCCCAAAACCACGATATGATTATGAGGGACGCCGTAGTGGAGGGCTCCGGAAATTTTGGCCATCAGGTGTTCTTTAACGTGCACTGGCATCGCACAGTACACGGGCCTCTAGCATTTCGCCTCCATCAAACAAGCAACAGTCAGGTTTCCCAGTTGAAAACTTTCTACTGGCCCGGCGATCAAACCAGGGGCTAAACCAGGCCCAAACCCAAGCAGACTAAGTGTCATTTGCCCCGGCGACCAAATTTATTTATTTATTTATTTATTTATTTATTTATTTATTTATTTATTTATTTATTTATTTAGAGCATCCAGGAGTGGCCAGTCCGCATCAGGCACAAAAGTTTTATAAAGGCGTTTCAGTGTAGCGAGAATTTGTCTAACACTGAACTATCGCTGGAACCAACGTTTTGACAAAAGGGCATTGACTTCGTCAGAGCAGCCAGGACTCGTGTTTGTCAGTTGGTGCCCTGACGAAGCAACGTAGCGGAAACTTTGGCTGGTATATCGATACTCCTTGTGCGAAGATTTCTAAGCACTACAAGCCTAAGTTTCTGTCTTGCTTGTATACGGGCATTTTGTACTTGATTAACCACGGGATTCCTGTCAACAATGAGAGTGATGCTAATGATTATTACACGGTCGCCTCATCGATGGCCAATCGCGAAAGGCACCGAAGAAAGTGAAGTTCAGCAAATGAGAGCTTTTATTATTATTATTATTATTTTGTCGAAGTGTAACTGCATGAAATAGGTGTACTATGCACTTCAAATCAACATGCTTGGCTGAAACATGAAGAATATTTTAGATTAGAGATCTGTAAGTACTACCTACTTCTGCGAAAAATAATCATACAAATAGACGACACATACCAGTGCGAAGAAAAATGGGAGGTTACCTTCTTCAGAAGGAAGTACAAACAAAGGGGAACGAATGCATGTGTACATGCATGACACGGACGAAATTTGAGTGAGAAAGACGCATCAAATACACCTACTTTATGTTATAAGTGCAGATTACATGTGTTAAAAACTTCAACGCACTGACGGTGTAGCTTTCGAAATTGCTCTCTCGCTCGAAACGTCCTATATTTCCCACAGGTGAGCAAGGAAAACCCAGCACTGCATTGCCAACTTGCCACGGAATCAATTGTACATATACATACGCCATTTCAGATCGCTTTGATGAGGGACTTAAGAACTTATATCATGATCACACTGCACGCACTGGTACGGCCATGGCAAGTATATAACCCTGTGACGTATTGAAGCGCATTGACTGTTGCTTGTTACAGTGCCTTTTAGCGAATACGGTGTGCAACAAGAGTAAGCGAAGGAACAGTGTTGCTGACTCAAATACCGAGGACCGTCACTGCTGGTGGGCTCATGCATGGGGCAGGAAAAAAACCACAGCCGAGGCCAAATACGCGGCAGCGAATTGCGCTAAAATTAACATTATTGAAATTAAATGAACGCCGACAACCATCGACTCATCGCACGGTTCTGACGACTGCTCCTTTTTACTTATGTCTTCGTCGTTAACATCTATATAGAAGGGCTGCCGTGTGTAATAGAGAGATGCGTGCAGTGAAAGCGGAGGATGCATCCTTCTCGTGGCTTTGCGTCTCGCTGCACACAACAAGAGAAGCAAATCATGATGAGGGAGTAACGACACAAAGTCTTGTTGAAGCGCTTGTATATATGCGAGCTTACGTCCCAAGGCGCAGAACGAAAATCAGGGATGTCAAACGAAAGTGGTGTAGTTTTTGCTCGTCGCTGAGAAAACGGAAGTCCGACCAAGAAACACGTCCTTGCTTGTTTAAATTAGCGCAGCTGCGTTCGATGTTCAGCGATGTCATTCCACTCGACGGCAGCTCGTTCTATGACAAGACGTATATATAGTAAAGTGAAATGGGCTCCCCTTCGTTCGTCGCGTACGCACAGCATATACAAAAACTCTGCGATGCTCTTCGCCAAAGAACTTGAAGAGGAGCCGCCAAATATTAGGAAATGTTACCCGAGGAAACATTGGCCATCATATTATTATCTCAAAATATCCCACGCATTTGATGACCTCTATTCGTCAGCTCATGCACGCTTCGATATGAATAGAGAAAAAGCTGTTCTTTTATTTTCCTTAGGTGAAAGAACGCGCACCTTCTTGAATATTCGCACACGTCCTTTTGCACAAGATTACGGCTACTCGGTAGCGCGTATACTTCCTGCATATACGGGTGCACTTATAGTTCGGCTGCATGCGACCGCATTTGCGCGAATGGAGTTTGCTTTCCTTGCACACTACGTATGAGAAAACCTGGCTCGTGTTCCTGCTACGCACGCTTCACCTCAGTGCTTACGCTGCCCGCCCATGCAATGCAGTGGTGCTTTGAGCGGATAAGCATCCCACTTTCGGACGATGTCAAAGTGCCCAGCGATGCACGGACGCGTACAGCCTGAGGGCGTGAGCTTTTTTGTTAAGTCTGCATGCCGGCGGCGATTGCGTTATATAGTTGCACATCAGTTAACGTATACATAGGAACAGTCGAGAACAGGTTGATCGAAAAACAGATTTTGCAATTTTTTTCTGTTTTTTTACCTCTTACGATAAGCTTGCCGAGTTTTACATGTGCAGACCATGAATGGTTTTCGGACTTCTTGCCGGAATATATATTCGTTAGTTAAGCGCAAGAGCTGTTGTTTACCTTGTCCATGTTTGTTTTCTTGCGCTCACGTCATTACTTAAGTACACTGAAGTAACCAAACCAACAAGAAGTCTTGAGGAGTTCAACAAACCCGGCGCATAAAACTACCTTCTAATAGTTTCGCGGGGTTTTCGCGCCATAATAATGCAGTGACACAGAGATACATGCAGCCGTCTCTCAGTATCAGACAGGTAGCTTTGCTTTATTTATATTCGACTGCCTTGCCATATGCTTGAGTCAACTTCGGGCAGGCATTCATCTCACCTGACTAAGGGATGCGCAGGCGTACGGAATAATTTTTTGTTAGAAACGTACGGCTGCACATCAAAATATTACGGCACGTTCGATATGGAGATTACAAAATTGCTTTAGACACACCTTTCTTGTTTTAATCGTTTTCAGAGAGCATAATACACTTTTATCAGGGAGGCAAAGAAAGAACAACAGGAAAGGGGGGGGGGAGGCGAGGGTGGTGCAGGACATTGGTATTTCTTGTAATAAACATGATATATTCCTCACGGTGCCATGTTTTTGCTTGCGTGACGTGTTCCGATGCTGTAGAGTGCCAACTAGCGTAGACAAGAAAATAAAAAAGAAAGAAGAAAAAGGAAGCTTCGGCGTTGCATCAATTTCAATTTTTTTCATCCAGATACACGTGGAACACAGAAATGCGCTCAATAAATAGTCATCAAATCGATTTGAATAAGAATCATTGCACATAAAAGAGAAATCTAGATTCTGCTAGCTGTTGTATGCAGCATCTTCACTTAAAGCCCCAATTTCCCTTGCGAAAAATTCCGGAGGTCAATGGAATAAAATTATTAAGCAAGAGTTCCCATGCAGTTCTGTGATTTGCGGCAGGCATAGGCATTCTGTATCTTATGTCTCTTCGATCGTACGTCTAACGCAGACAAATATAACGCGCTAGCACACTGTTGAATACCACACTGTCGACGCGGCTTCCGTGAAACTCCCACTTCACCCTGATGAAGACATGTTGACGAAGATAGAAGTATGTACGCTTGAAAGGCGAAGGCACCACACATGCGCCATGTGTATCTCGCCTTCACCTTTCGTCCACGCTTCTTAAGCGCATTCCCGTGTTCGCCATTTTACACCAACCAACTAGCCCAGTGAATGTATTGAAGGCGAGTACTCTCGCCGAAGCGTTGGCTACAGCGCATATTTTGTTTGACCATCTGTTGGTCACTTCCAAAGGTCTACACCTTCCTTTGTATACTACTTCTCTCCAGTTTGAACCGCTTACAAATTAGTGGGCATGTGGTGTATAACACGTAAATTTTGTTCACTCTAGAGGTCTTAATCAAATGAAGTTCACGGGAAACTGCTACCATTTTTTTTAATTCATTGATGCGTACAATTATAAACTCGATCCGTAACATCCCTTTTTGTCATATTTGGATATTCAATGACTTTGCAAAATAAATAAAGAAATCCTGACCAAAGAATGTTCTCCACATAATAATGGCTAGAAGTCTCACACGGCTTTTGAAAATCAAAAAGCGAGAACACGTTGAGCTACGGCAAGAATGATGTCCTCCTGTTCAGATGCGAGTCTGATTTAGTCACTTCATGCACGCTCGATCCCGGAAACTGTTGCTGCTGCTGTCGGAGTTTCGGTAAAAGAGAGGGGCAGCAGGAATAAAAAAAAGTCTGTGCATTAGGTGTGTTTGCTACAAGTATGATGCAGGTAATAAATAAACTCCGCGTGCAGCTGAGCTATTTCATACTGACGATGCCGAGTTTCCATGAGATTTAATATCGAAGGTTTAAAGTAATAATGTTTGACCGGGCCTTTCCAGTGTCATCAAATAAATGAATAACTGCATCAATAACTGCATCAATAACTGTATCAGGAGGTCAAGACCTCGTCAGGCTATTTAGCCTTTAGTCTTTGCCTCCCGCAGGGAAATTTTGTATTTTTTTTCCTGCAAAATAAACAATGTTCAATGTTCAATCACTTCTCTATTTGTCTTTACAGCATGTGGCGCGGATAGATACAGAGAGTGCTGTCAAGGGGACCCTGGTTCCCTATTCTTGTTTACAGGGGTGGTTGCGTTGAAGCCGAGCGAGTTGCAAAGTACAATAGAAATGAAAAATGTCATCGCCTACTTCCAGTCATTTTGCCTGTTCCCCTTACTTCTGCCTAATGCGCGCTCCTTTTAAAGTGCTCTTTCCCCTCTCCACCAAACCACACTCTCTCTTCAGCGAAAATCCCTAATCATCGCCATGATGGAAACCTATCACCGCATCACCAATAACCATCGAGTCTTCTTGATGAAATCGCGCGAAGATTTCGCCCAGTGGAATAATTCGGAAGTGAACGATTTATTTATTTATTTATTTATTTATTTATTTATTTATTTATTTATTTATTTATTTATTTATTTATTTATTTATTTCGTTTCCTGCTTTTTAACGGTGTCATTTACTTGTACCTATATTATTATTGCAAACGCAAGAAAAATCTGCTTGCGTTGACTCTATTTCTGGCTTGTTTCTCTGCGAAGAGATGGAAGGATGGGAATATGCGCTATTCATGAACCTCTGTAGCCGAACGCAAAAGGATCAAGGAGAAACACTCTATGGAAATTTTCTGATAAATGTGCAGTTGAAAGCCAGGTGTGGATGCGAAGAGCAAATGGGGAATAATTCTTTCCTTTTTTTTGTTGTTGTTTAGCCTCTTTTCTCCCTTGCATTTTTAATGGGGCTCTCTGTAATAGGCACGCAGCCTTCGCTAACTTTACTTCACGATGCTTGATCTGGGCTTCTTTGCGTGGCACTACTGAGCGGAAAGCACCGAACGAACAGGTGATGTTCTGTGTGAAATAATAGCTGAGGATGTCTTCCAGTCTTCTTGTTGGTCCTATGTTTTCACACAACCTTAGTTGATGCCCGCATTGCTGGCCAAATCAATAGTGATTAGAAGAAAATTCACCTATTTTAATTTCAACAGTAAGTACTACATCATCGCACTATCCAGGCAAGAAAAATCACAGGGCAGACGAAAGAAAGCCGGCAAGAAAGGGCCGCGGTAGAGGGGAGGCCCCCACACAAATGTTCGAGCATCTGTGCGTCCTCAGCTTTTTGCTGCTCCTCATACAAACTTGTCTCGTGGCCAAAATTTATCCCGATGCGATTTTGCGCCCTTCTTTTTTGCATTCTCAGGCATAACGAGTAGCATTGTGAGCGGTCCGTGTGGCAAATAAGGGAGGAGCAGCGGGCTCGCCGGATGCCTGCCGAGTCAGAGCGTTGGTCAGAGTCGACGTTGACAAGGATGGTTTAGCGCCTTCGACGGGCCCGCAAAATGAGCCGCCGCTGTGAGCTCTCAAGGGGGGTGAAAGAGGGGGCCGAAGCGCTTGAGGATCCGCGCGACCGACGCCCCTCCCATGCGAGCCGCCGTGGGCCGTCCTCTGCTCGGCTGGTCCGCGCGGCCAGGCGCTTTTCCCGCGGCCGTCCAGGTGTCGCTGACAGCGGCGCAGCGCCGCCATTGGATCTCTGGCGCCCGCCTCCCCGCGGGGCGTGCCGGGCGGCGGGCCGTGCAGCTGGCGGCGGCCGCGGCGCCCTCGGCCGGCTGTCGGCAGCAGAGCCCGTTTCTGTAGCGGCCAGCGCGAACGCACCGGCGGCACGCTCTAATTAATTGCGGCAACCGGCCAGCGGGCCCGACGCGCGTGTGGGCCTGACGGCGGCGGACCCGAGTTGAGCCCGATGCTGTTGTCTGTTGAGCGCGACGTGGTGATGATGCAAGAGGAGGCCGTCAAACCTCCGCCATCGACGGCCAGCAGCGGACTGCGCGCCACCGACTTCTCGATCGCCGCGATCATGGCGCGAGAGTCGCCCGGCCAGCCGGCCAGCGCCTCGTGGCCCTCAGCAGCCGCCAGCTCCGGTGAGTGGTCGCCTGTCTCTCGCTGCTGCTTGCTGTTGCTCGACGGCCGCTTTCACGGGTTCGCCGCTCTGGCAGACCTTTGAAAACGGCCGCCACCGTGCGCCGGCTGCCGCGGTTGCGTGCCGTCCCGGCGGCTTCGAAGCGAGGCTCGCCCGGGCGCGCTCTACGTACGTGGTTGCACGCAGGTCGCACTGTTTGCACACCCCGTGCGGGCAGGTGTCGCGCACACAGCCGCGCGAACACTTGCACTGACATCACCGAACGAGCGATGCTCATGCGTAGACACCGTGATGAGGATGTGCGAGAGCAGCGCCACTGATGCTCTGTGACATGTGCTGGACGACGTCGTTTTCGCTGTGTTTTGTGTCATGAGCCTATGCACGCAGTGTCCAAGGAACGCGAGTGAATGGCGAATTCGTGGGTGCTGACGTGATTTGGAGGTTTGTGCTTACGATAGCAGCAGCTGCAGTGCGTGTAGCATGCACCTGATCGCTCGCGTGCACACGTTATTGTTGCCCGTGACGTCTATGATCCAGCTGAGACACGCGCAAAAGTACGTTCGCAGTTAATAACAATGCACTGCAGTGTTGTCAGGTTGCAACTCTTTCACGTTGTCGAGCGATTCAGCATTGTTCGTACGAGGTCAAGGGGAACTAGCTAATGACGTGTCAGGCCATAGAGCTGCAGTGTACAGCTTTTACATCCGCTGTCAGTGATGACAGCGGTACAAAATTGATGCTTCATGATGATATATGCTCGGCCCACAATCTAGAAAGCGGACGTATGGTCGTTCGGCGTGCTCAAAGCCGTCCAAGGCCGCCTTCCTGGCTGTGCTGCGTGCACGCGGTGTGGGTGGTCGGGCCCTGCACGCACGTGGTCACAGGATGTGCGAGACGCTGTAGGTTTCGGGCTCGGGAGCGCCACCTTTGAAACAGTAGTGGGTCCCTTTCCTCCTCCACGCAGGCCTCTCCAATTGCACCCTGGAGGGCACTGGCATAGGCAGTATACAGAGAAAGGTGTTCAGTAACACGACACGTCTTGTTGCACTCCATAGTGGTCTCACTCCCATCTGCAGTAATCAGTGTGTATACGGAGAAAGAAAATCTTTAAATGAATGTATCGGGTGAACTTGTGCAAACGGGGCTTTACTAGCAGTTTCAGGACAGCTGAAATTTCAGATTCGAACTTGTATACAGTGTGGTTGGATGGTGTCAAATGTGATAACTATAGGGACCGGTAATCTCTCGTGGTTGCATTAGGTGCATCACGTAGTCTGACGTGAAATTCCTTTGCATCAACATTATTTTGTTTACTGCAGGTGCAAATTAAGCAAAGTTATGCGCTCGAAACTGATTACATTTCATTTGCCCGGGGAAAGGAACTGCGGTGACCACGTTTAAGCTTAAATAGCTTACGGTACTACAGTATAGTGTACTATTCACGCTGTGTGTAGTAAACTGCTGACAGTGCACGAGCAGGCAATAGTGCTGTGTTGCATAACTAACAATAGCTCACAGATACGCTTTTTGAATTTCACCATTTAGTGCAGGCCATGACGTATAGCGTGGATATTTTTCGTTGGTTGCTAATCTTTTCGTGATACTCACTGCTCCGTTTACATTATTATAGCTGCATGCCGATTTTTGTGAGCTCATGACCGTCTGTCGTATTCTTAACTTGGAAAGTACTGCAAACGATCTACTATATCCCTGCTCTTGCATGCATTTCCTCAATGGCGAGGAAATAACGAGGTTGTTTACACCACATGACATGAACACACGCCATGAACATCGCTTGTGGTTGCTGTTTATTGGCAGCACATCCGTTGGTATAAACTTCGTGCATAATGGTTAAGCATCCTTTAAAAGTTGTGGCTGTTTCGAAGGTACTTTTTTCGACAGCAGGGCAGGATAAAATGGCTGGTGCATTTCATGTATACAGGAGTTACTTTGCAATGAATGTGCGGACAGTATGTGCATTTTGTCATCGTAATGGTACACACTTCTTTGGCACTATTTCCCCAGCATGTTGCATCCGTAATTTGCACAAAGATCATAACACGGCAGGGACAATTGACATGCATGCAGCCTCATGAAAATATGTGCATTCGCTGGCTGGCGTAAATAAAAGCACTTTGTGTGGCATGGAGAATATTTACACTAAACAGCACTCGAAGGGACATCTCTGTAGAAATTTCATGAATTCCATGCTTGCAGTACACTGTGTACTACATTAATAATAGGGCAAACGTACGTGCTGTAAACAACATCAGATTTGTATACAGCTCTAATTCCCTGTCAAATAGCTGTGTACAGAAACAGACGCGCATGTTTTCGCACATCTGTCCACACCTTAAAACGTCAACTAAAACAATTTTAACAACAAATTGTTCAGTTATGATCTGTGTTGTCGTTAAAATGTAACCACTGGCTTCACTATCGCTGCGATGGAATAATGTGAACGTTTTCAAAGTACGGCACAAGGCGGCGACCAACGTATATCCTCGGTGTTCAAGCTTTGTTTAAATGCAGCTTTGAGTTTTTGCGAGTCGTATCGAGGCTGAGCTGACTTCGCACTTGCTTAAATTGCATAAAAGAAGGTAGTTTGGATCATATACTCACGTCCTCTAATCAGGTTTGTGTTGTCTACGTCTAAGCTTTCTTTAACCAAGGAATCTTTTGTGCGTAAACTTTGTAAATTGCGTTTGCTGCGCTGCATCAGACGTTATTAGTGCTTTTAATGTCGCGTATGGATAAGTTCAGTATCATTCACTATATACTGTCAGGAGTAGCCTTTAATAGTGGAAAGGTGGCTTTGTATTCCCTCTTTCAGGAGAGCCACGTTTATACCTGCAAGTGCAGTGGCACTTTTCGTGGAGCATGACTATATGAGAACATGCAAACTGGGGATAGGCTGTGTTTACTCAAGACCGTCTGTGTTTAATTCATCTGTGTACAACATGAGGGCGTGGGTAGGCGAATGAGCACGCAGGTGATTACTTTCTGCTCAAGTATCTGATGCAGGCTTACGTTACATCATTTTTTAGCTCATTTAATCTCCTCTGTCCCTTGCAGTGCAGGGCTGCCAACTGGATATTTATCTTAGTTAAACTTCCGCGCCTCTTATTTGTCATTTCCTTTCTGACGCTTTGTCTTTACCGCTGACAAAGGCTTTATAACGAAGTCCCACGTCTAGTCGATCGACCTTTGTCACATACGTTTGGCAAATATATGTGTCAATATTCCAAGTGAGTCGCTTTGATAACATTCACGTAGACAGACAGCTATTGTGTATGTCTTAGCTTATACATTTATAAAATGAACACTATAGTCAGCACTGGGGCTTGCACAGTATTTCCCGGGATAATATACTCGACAAGCTGAAAGTGTAATTAGTTTTAAATAGCTGCTGGAAATGTATAGCTCTCAGACCTTGGGATGTTTACTCACACGCATACACTCAGTATTCTGAAGAAACATTTTTTATTGCAGCAACTACTGAAGGCGCGATTGTATCCACTATCAAAGACGTCTGACCACCTTTTACGCATGTCAGACGCTCAATGCTCGAGTTAGCTTTCTTGCAACATTGCGCTATTACTAACGCATGTCTACTAATGCGAGCAACCTATGACTGCTTTACATGGTAGCGCTAGGAAGTTACGGCCTCAAGTTTCTACTCTTAGATCCCCAAATTTCTACGCTTCAGTAGGCCAGTATACGCTGAAATGTTTATATCAAAATTGGCTTGTGAACTATCATTGTGAATATCAACAATCACCCAGAAAAGTTATTTTTTTTTAAATCGACAACAGCACTAATATCAAGATTACCACACGCAACAAAAGAGTGGTCAAAACGATTGTAATAAGGATATAGGCCTATGCAACCGCGCGAACTATAAGAGAAATGTCAAAATAAGGATATCTGCACGAGTTCCACTTGCACAGGCACTTGAGAGAAGCATCATCACCTCGCCCGTGGGGACGGAGATTCGCAGCTTTTAATTGGCGCCTTAATTACTCGATTAGCTGCGGCTCTAAAATAACAAAAATGAAATACATCGTGTACATACATACATACATACATACATACATACATACATACATACATACATACATACATACATACATACATACATACATACATACATACATACATACATACATACATACATACATACATATAAAAAAGGAAGGTTTCGCTCTCAAAAAGGCGAAGGAACACGTCTGCTTATAAGTGAATTTCACTGTCAGTCCATGGCTATGGCGCCTCCGAATGGCAGCCGTGGACAGCTTGCCCGATAAGAAGGAAAAAAAAAGCAATAAACTGCTGCCGCGAGGAGATAAACACGCTGCTGATTGGTCGTGGAGAGTGCGTCGTCGCTGACGTCGGTGTCGAGAAGGCGGGGGGAAGAGCGCCGGCCGCCGGCCAGCGATTATGCAGGGGCGCTGCCCTGCATGCCCGAAACGAACGCCGATGTTGTTGTTGCTTTTCCTTCGTTTCGCTTTATTTTCAATAAATAAATGTTCTCTGCTGTTTCTACTTCGACGACGGAGGCTAGTGTAGTTGGATGTGCTCTGGAGAGACTTCAGTTTTGTTATTCAAAAAGCCACGCAAACAAATCGTATAAAGGGACAAACTAATTCAACACTTTCTTATTGTACCTTTTTTTTATATCCACTACAGCGGCCTGTGCAACCAAAACAAAAAACCCACTTAACAATTGACATCTCCTTATTACCATTTCCCACCTTAGTTTTCATTTATACACTCCTATAAGGCCTTGTAAACTTGATGTGAACGCGCCGTACAGCACCAAGTATAAAACAGCAAAATCTTGAACGTTCAGCACAGGGGCGTAGCCAGGGGGGGGGGGGTTGGGGGGGGTTCAAACCCCCCCGAAATTTTTCAGTTTTGCTTGCGTATATATACACGCGCACATACAAACGCACGCACGAACATACATAAAGTATGGTTGAACCCCCCCCCCCCCCCCGAAAAAAATTTCTGTCTACGCCCCTGATTCAGCAAGATATGCTGCGGCCATTGTGCACATCGTTCGCTTGATATACATATTTAGGAGCGTTGGAGGAAGTTTTTAAAGTTGTAAACAGTTATTTCCTTAGACTCAAGACCATTAAGAAATTTCATAAAGCTATTTAATATTTCAAGATCACGCACCTTTGACTACACTTAAGCTATACGATCTAATTCAGCGCCTTTTATAGTCATGAGTCGGCCGATCGCCATTGCAGCCTCGACAAGAACACTTATTCACGGGAGATAAAAGAAATCACGTGCGCGTCTATAAAGATACGCGCTGCGCACGAGTTATATGTACACTGACGCAATGTGTAAGGAGTAGCATATAGGCGCAATGATGTAGTTGACAAAGAGTGCTTACATACTCCGCTGAAGATATCCTCCGAACTTATGCTCCATGGGCCCGAGAAATTTAGTGCATTAAACTCGCATAGTGTGCTGCATGTTCCTCAAGCTTTCCATGACTTGAGATTGCGCTCCGCAACAGCTTCCGCGTTGATGTAGACAGATTACCATAAACTTCCATTACATATGTGAACTTCTCGATCTTTCTTTGTCTAAACGGAGCGCAACTCCAAGATACAGCTTTATTTTTTTTTTAGCCAGTGATTGTCTTCTAGATTTGAAGGTGCCAAAAGATTCATGATCCGGATGTATTGTCTTCCGATCCTGTTCCATTGTATCTATCGTTGCGTGTATAACAATTGGCCTTTGCACGACGACATGGAGGGCAACGCGAATTTGGCGATGCATTTAACGAGCAACGGCTCCTCGACATAATGGAAATTTTCATGGCAATAATTTGTAACACCTTATTATTAAGTCGTAGTTAGCCGAAGCACCTTATTGTGTAGCGTATGGTTAATTGGCGTTCTCGTACAGTGTCGTCGCCGGCGAAGCAGCATCGTGAGCTTCGCTATGTGACGTTAAGCGCTACCTTGTGCGGCCTTGCTGAAGAAAGCGCTCAAAGCCCTGCGTATATCGCCCTGCTAAAATTGTGTTGGTGGAACCACACGCATATATAGTTTGTATTGCAGACGCGGAAGGCACCGAGTCAATGCATGCAAAGAAGGCTACATGCGTGCATAAAGCGTTCGACACAAAGCGGGAGCTGCCGTCTTATTTGGCAAATGGGATGTGAAAAGAAAATGTGAGGCGTCACATTTTACGAGAGAGGCGATTAAACGTCGTCTCTCAGATTGCCACCCGTATATGCACAGCGACCACAATGACACTGCAGTTCTGTAGTCGAATTGAAACAGTTCTGTAGCTGAATAATTTAGGCAATCTTGCCACTGACAATGTTATAAGGGATTTTTCGCGAGCTAATTGTAGGTTCGTTTTACAGCGCGAGCATCTTTACACATATTCAAGAAAAGCAATAATTGCGTTCAGTGCCGGCAACAGTTTTCCAAAATTCCTTATGTCATGCACGCTGTACTGAAAAAAAGTTTATGAATAACCGTTCTGCCTGCTTCTAAAGGCTCTTCTAATGCACACACTAATGTGCCCGAGCAGGTTGCTTCCGTAGTGAGGTGCGCACGATCGATAGGGTTATACATTTGTATTGGTCGGAACGCGTATATGACTGCGATCGCTATAGCTGCTGACATCGAAGCTCATGGCTCCTACATATATAATCGCACAAAATACACTAAACGCTGTAGGTCGATTTCTTTGGCATAAACTTATAGCTACGCCTACACAGAAGCGGCATGTTTCAGTTAGCCATATTTTTTCCCCCCTAAACCTTGCTCTGAAATGCCGCGGTATCGATGTACTTTGTTACAATCATTACTATATGCTGTCCATGAGAATTTATGAAACTAACTTTAATGTAAGCTCTTGTCAAGGGAAATACACATCAAATATTTTTGCCGTTAGCGGACCTCGATATATACGATGACTGAATTATGAAATGCCTGGCTTTTATGCATATATACAGTGCTTGACTTGAAGTTATATCATATGGGCTATATTCCGTCACGATTGACGTATGAGTTAATGAAGCTTTGTGCTTCAATCCTTTCTCCACCATTCGTTTACCTGATTCCTCCATCATAACGATTCATGCCTTTAGAATCATTATGTATTTTGCATCTGTATCTTGAACTACCACGAAAATCATGCCTCATTATCTTGACCGCGCTGCTGGCACGGAAAAAAACAAATCGTAGCAGTCACACATGCATGCATGTTCAACCGCTCCTGGGCACAAGCGCTGGGCGGCAGACTCTTAAAGTAATTTTGCTTTTCCCTTTAAGAGTAACTAATCTTGGAACACATATTTCATGTCTATGTCTCTAATTAATGTAACGCCTCTTCACAGAGTTATGTGGTTTCTAGTCAAGCGCGCGAAAAGAACCGTCATACGTCGATGAAGTTTTGCGGCGTAATGACACCGCCATTCTTGAAGCTTTCAAAAGAGTGCTCTCCTGGACTGTGTACCCATACAGTGCTGCAAGAGGGTCGTTTGAAGGGAGCCAAGAAATGCAAGAAGTCGCACTCTGTACAACAAATCATTGGAGTAGCCAGATAAGATGGGTGGTTTGGGCGGTTCAACCCCCCTTCCCCAACCGCGAAATATATATATATATATATATATATATATATATATATATATATATATATATATATATATATATATATATATATAGTGTGTGCGTGTGTGTGCATACAAACACACAGAAACATTCATAAATGTGTCAGACACCCCCCCCCCCCTTCCACAAAAGAACATCTCTTGCTACGCCCCTGCCAGAAATATTCGGCTTGACGGTGTTTGACCGAGTTCGGCGTACAGTCACGTCATGTAAGGCCATTCGGCATGTCTTTTACATTTGTCATATCGATACAAAGCCGTAATAAAGAGTCGAGAAGCATTTCCCTGTCAAGATGAGTGGAGGAGGCATGCCAAGAGAAATACTCTAGTTTACGCTGTTCCAGTGTTTTTTTTTTATTTTTCCTTTCTTGTTTAGTTATGGTGTCGTGAACTACGTTGAAGTTTCGAAAGGCAACAAGATTTCAAAAGAGCGCCATTCCGAGTTCGAAGGCGAAAGAACGGTCTCTTTCTTCTTTTCCCCACAGGCGTAATCTCCTCCTGGCCACTTATTTCTTTGGAAGACACGGGGCCAATGTCAGTATACCAAGCGTCGAGCGTATCGGGATTCCGTGCTTTTCGGCTACACGCCGTTGTTTCCGCTTGCACAGTCGAGCACGCACTAATCGAAGTGAAATCAGTTGATCGCGCACGACAGCAACGCGACACAAGGCTGAACGGGCGTGCGATTGGATGGCTAGCGTGCTTAACAGACAATTCACAGCTGATATCCCTCTTATATAGAAAAATCGAGAACTCGTATCACCCTGCTGGTGTCACCAAGGGCGCCGAGAAGACGGAAAACTCCAGGAGAGAATAACGCGCTATAGTTCTTCGTGTTTTCAACGGTTGTTCTTTAATGTAAACGAAAGGCACACAAACGCACACACAAAACGTAGGTGATAATGCACGTTGCCATACTTCTTAGTAAACATCTGCAATATCAACAGGCCGCCTGCGCGTCAAGCGTTTTTATCGGGCGGGTTTTCTTTAAGTTAAGGCGAAAGCCTTATATGCGATGTATATTTCGACTCTCGCGAGTCGAAATATCCGGCGTTGACAACACCAACGGTCTGAAAATTACGTCACATGACGTCGTTGCTTGGTGAAAGGTATGCCGATGCCGGAGGCAGTGGAACGCCACGTTAGGAGCAGGATAACAATGCATTCGAGTGAGAACGTCAAAGCAATTTAATGAGTGCTTCGTCCTGAGATGAGAGCATATATAGGCTTTCGCTTGTGCTCTTTCTTAGCGTTGCCTAAAGGGACTTGGAACCTTTACATATTGTTTCGGTTGGGTAAGCGCCTTTGAGGCGGCTCGGGCAAATCCTCTCACATTGAAGAAATAATGTGTGAGAAATGTAATATCGAGTTGGCCCTACACAACAGAAAAATTAGCACGAACGAAAGTATCAGGCCGTGGGCTGACCTAAATGCACTGAAAGTGTCCAGGACAGATCGCTAATAAAACACACCACCGAACAGAGTCATCTTCCATGGCTACAGAAAAGACATCTCACAAAACAGGTCCATAAGACGTGCCATATAGAACGTAAGGGCGGTTCTCATAGGTACACGAAATGCAGTCAGGATGAATTTGGGTACACATGAGATTATGAACTGTAATCGATAGTCCCGTCGAGCGGCTTGACTGTATGATTAAAGGGTGGCATTTAAGGTGGGTGACAGAAACGGCCAGTGTTTGCAATGAAGGACATAACGCTGCATCACAGCAATTCTGCGAGACATGTAAATTAAGAGGGAGGTAAGGTGCATATAGGCGTATCGCCTATGGACCCTACGTTGTCTGTGCAGCTCAAATATTACATACAGTCACAGACAAAGAGAAACAACATTTATTGAAAAAAAAAAAAAAGTGGCTCATTGCGGATGGGGCCCTTCTTAAAGAAGAAAATGCTTCAAGAAACGTGTAACCCTTTCTGCATCGCATGCGGGAACGCGGATTGTTATACGTTCTTATGGTTGATAGTGCTCAGTGTTTTGTTTTGCACACGTAAACAGTCAGCGTGACAACGGCATGCAGTCTTTATCTACATGTATACTTGAGTCAAAACCATGTGCTTGTCGTATTGGGCTCGCGACCGTTTCGTATAATGTTCACTGAGAAAACTTAAACTGGCTGGACACAAGGGGACTGTAGAACAGAGAATGGTTATCACATTAGTTTTCTTGGGAGAATGGGATACGAGACGTATACAGGCAGGTCAGAAAAATTTACGGTCGTGTCGCCAGCACCAATGTTAAACTGCACGGTTGAATAACCGGAAGTACATTAACCGAAACTTCTGCGAACGCATGCATAAGTGCACGCTGTATACGAATTCAATAGAGGTATACTACATGCCGATGCGAACACGGGGAGCACCATTTGTATTGTTTCCATCGTTAGCCTCAAATAGCGGAAATGCTGCTCCGCCTCATAACATCTATGTGTACACTTGTTCGTTTGCGCTATTCAGCTTTTTTCTTCCTTTCGTTTCTCCAAAGACGAATTGCGGGCAGGTATCGTCATGCTACCGTCCTCTATTTCGATTGAAATCACGCCTACGTAGGTTAAAGAGCTGTACACAACTATTGAACCTTCAAGCCTAAGAAATCCTGACCTATCACCGGCGCGGTTATCTATACTTATAACACCCTACTTAAAGTTACATGTCATATAACTTGCTGCCAGTAAGGAATATGGCAAGCTAAATGAGCTGCAGCATCATTAAATCATATCAATACCTCCCTCGTCATTCAAAAATGCCGCGGTGGTACGTAAGTACTTTGAGTACCGTTAATGACAGTCTCACTTGTGCGCATGTCACATTCACACGATTACAACGTAGACACGTACGGGTTTCTTTATTGGTTCTTCCTACTGTCCTCCTCTTCAACAACGCGAAGTCGCTTTTTACGCTCTTACAAAAATTCCACTGAACTCGAAACTTGCACAAAATATAATTTCCTCCCCTGCTGTGTAAAGCATCTTCGTCTTTGTATATTTGGTTGGGATTTAACATGGACAATAATGATCGACAATTCTCGATCTCACGGAGTTATGACGGTGTATTCTCTCCATGGTACACTTGCCCGGACGCCTTTTCTATCGTAAATTATTGGTGTTCATGACAGAGCGCAAGCTTTCGAACCAATACGTAAGCATATTTGAAAGTGTACACGAAAGTGAAGATAGCGGTTTTCTTAATTTCTTTCTTTCTTTCCTCCTTTCTTTCTTTCATTCCTTCTTTCTTATGAGTGGCTTTTGACATAAGCAAGAAGTCACGAAACGACTGTCATTTTACTCAATGCGGTTGCGTCATGTATTTTCTGGTGTCAGGCTCTGTCAGGCTCGTCCTTGAAGCACGAGGGCGGAGCCATACGCCCCGCCATGCCCGTCATGAAGTAATCTCTTCTGCGAACGTGCTTTTTTACGTTCGCTAAAGTCCAAATGCCAAATCTGTGGCAACAAAGAGAGAATGTACGGTGCCCCTTATGCGAAAGGGCGAGCACCAAATTTGTGTTCAACGCTCTCATAATATTCCTCGAACTCGACCCGAAACCTCAAGTATGTCACGGTTGGCATTCTTCACAAAGAGAACTACGGTTCAGGAAGCAGACGAGTTTCAATTTTGAATTATTGCAGGAATCGTTATTTGAACGCAGTTTAGGGTGCTGCGTTTCATAATGGTACAAAGCACCAATGCTCTTGCGTTGGCAGCCCTGCCATGCACCTGTCGGTCCCTAATAGCCTAAACCGACATTAATTCGCTTAGCGCCACATGCAAAGCATTACACACTATAAGATGCGCTAATGGTATGTCCAGCAGCAGAAGTAGCCGATACTTGCACTTACGAACGATTCATATAAAGAACTTTTCGCTATTTCGATTAACCAAGTCTTACTTCTTTTTTCTGCCCCGTTATAAATATACAGAAATGGCAGGAAAATAGGACAAACTACATTTAACATACAGTTATGTTTTGTCCATAGGGCACACTGCAGAGCTTTCGCAACACGTGAGGAAGATAATACATCTTCAGGTAATTATTTCATTAATTTCAAATCTACTTCCCGCTTGTGCATGAAGGCAGTATGGCTCCCTTGTTTACTGGCTAAGAAATTCCACTGATATTGCGATACATTTGGTTGCGAAGCGTAACGGAAAGGCGATACAATATCTGTGATGCGAGAATCGTCCGAACATCACATGATGCAAAAGACAGCAAAATATAAAGAGCAACGCTTAGTAAATTACCTTTTGTATATTTATTTTTACCATTTTCTTACATAGAAGCCCCTGACACTCGTTTACCTGCCACGGTGGTCTAGTGGTTATGGTGCTCGACTGCTGACCCGAAGGTCGAGGGATCGAATTCCGGACGCGGCGGCCGCATTTTCGATGGAGGCGAAAATGCTCGAGGCTCGTGTACTTAGATTTAGGTGCACGTTAAAGAACCCCAGGTGGTCGAAATTTCCGGAGCCCTCCCCTACGGCGTCCCTCACAATAATATCGTGGTTTTGGGACGTCAAACCCTAACAGTTATTTTATTTATTCCTCCAACGTGTTTGCGAAGTGACGTCGGTGCATGACGACACAGTGCTGTAGGATACGATACGCTTCTTCCAGAAACTTGGTGCAGTTTGCATTATATATTCCAAATGGAATATTTTAGAGCTTCAAACAATCAATCCAAGGTGTTCGCATTGACACTTGGAAGTGATCACCAACCAAAGAAAGTTTGAGGTTGCAGACAATGTTTCGACAAGACGACTTGCGTCTTCGCTGTTGCGTTTGCGAAGACGAATACCCTTGCTGAAACGTCGGCTCCCATACCGAGGCTTCGTCATTTATGGCCCTTATTTGGAATTTGTATCACACCATCGTATTCATTCCAGATACTGGTCTAATAGTTTACTACAAACCTGAGTTGCGAGCTATTTATAGTAATCGGGACGATCGGGTTCGTTAGTCACGCTTCGCTCTACGCACTGCACAACGGGGCGTAAAAAACAAAAAAAGAAAAAAAAGTAAGGCAGTATACTTGGGATCGAAGCATGCGATCGTCTGTTTTTCAAGCCGAGCGTTTGAACCCCTATAGAGTATAACTGCTGCTGATTCGCTAAGGTGAGCAGATAACATGCACTTGGATTGGGCACTGACAGAAGTCCAAAGTTTCTTCATCTCGACACCCAATATATACCACAGCACCTGGCCCTATATGTACAATCGGCTTCAAATGAAACCCGAACAGCGGCAAGCATTCGCACTGCATGGTGTATAGTGCGCGCCGTCCAGTCATCACCGTGAACATGCGCGCGCATCTCGTTTGGTAGCACTGCGCATATGCGCGCCTGTCCATGGTGATAATTTGACGGCGCGCACTATATCAACGAATGCTTGCCGCTGTTCGGGTTTCATTAGACGCCGATAGTACATGGGTTTGTCGAGACCTGAGGAGTCGGCGCACGCGGCGCCCGTAGCTCCATGTTTTTCAATGCGCTGCGCCTGCCTTCTGCGAGATACTCGGCTTCGCTAAGCAAATCGCAGCAGTTATAAACGCCTCTGTAAAGAGCGGATCGAGGTGGGCTCGCTTAGGCGTGTTTTGCGCGTACTTGTTCCTAAAGTATCATGCTGCGTGCCGACAGCGTGTGCCTGTCTGCCCTTGCATGCCAACAACGGCCTTTTTTAGATAGTGGGAAGAATTTTTGTGTTATGCAAGAGCTTTCACGAGTTCTTCCGCTTGTACCGAAGATTTCTTAGCGTTTTCGACTGTCCAGTGGATGGGCTTTTTAAAGGAGGCGTTAGATCATCTATAGAAGTATTAGTTTGGTCAGGTCCTCATAATTACTGTCAGTAAATGAGTTGAGAGAATCCAAGACTCGCGGATCTGTGGCTATTGTTCTTGCTTTCGGAGGTTTCGTCCAGTGCATGTCCGAGTCATGACTTCTACTTTTATGGCTGAAATGCAGCATGCGTTGCCGCATTTCGCGCACACAACAATTGATTCTAGATTTTGACGCCATAGCGTTTCACATAATCTCCGTTATGCCTTTGGACATAGAGGGAACGTACTGCAGTGCACAAAGTATTCTTAAACAAATCACCACCTGAGAGAGAACTGTTGGCACGAATGGGTCCAGTTGATCTGCATCTTGTTTCGTGAAACGCCTTTCAGAGAGGCACAATGCAGATTGAACTCCGTGGCCTGAGAAATAATCAAAGATAGTCTTACACTCACACAGTAAGTTGCCAACGTTACTGCGCGTACGACTATCCTCGGGCAGGGTTAGTTGTAACAAAGAGCGCAGTCGATTTCCGTGACTGCTACAACTGCATCAGCAATGCATACCCCGTGGTGTATCTTCTGCAGCACTGTCTTCAAGCGTGTGAGCAGCCCGCCCACTTGGCGGTCGACTGTTCATTAAGCAACTCTGACTGTGTAGCCGCTTCTGTTCGCTGTTTCTGGCGACAAGCCGAAGGAAAACCAGAACGCCTGATGGAAGGAGTGGAGTGTGGACGTGCCAGGAAAACAAGAGTGTATTCCTCAAGACTTCCGTTGGTCGAAACCTTCCCCTAGCCGACTGGAGGTTTGCGCCGTAGACGCGTAACATGGTGGGGCCTGGCATATAATGCATGTCCCGATTTCCGAGCGAATCGCGTAGGAGTTATGTCTTCCGGCCCGGCGGGGTCAATGGAGAGGCGTTCGTTTCACCCCCAACGCAGCGGGCCGCGGGAACGCCTGGTGCGTGCGCGCAAAGGCAGCAGGCCGCTGTCCGCACAACGAGGGGCTCCTCGAGAAAACGCGGGTGGGCTGGCGCGGAGGCCAGATGAGCGCCGTTATCGCGCCTCAAGGGACGCCCAATTAATTGCGTCCAATCTCCGCCTCCCTGTTGCCATGCTTTTCAAAGCCGGGCTTTCGCCAGTGCACCCGGTTTTCGTTCTTTCTTTATTTCTCTCCCCTCGTGTCTAGTTTACCATTCTGTGCCTTCGCTCTCGGCGCCCCCCAGCCCTCCGCGTGTGCAACTTTTCGCCATCTTATTCTCCTGTCGACCTTCTATTGGTGGCCATCGGCGGCCATTGGCGCCGGGCGTTTTCTGGCATGAAGGCCACGTCTTATACGAGAACGTGTCCTCACGGCGGGGCTCTCATCCGGATAGAACTCGGAGTATATGGTGCGAAGGGAAATCGACCTCTTTTCTGTCTTACGCCGTCGCTTGCGTTATAGACATAAACCGCTTATATGTCCTTTGTGCAAGTAAGAATTGTCCGAAGATGGCCACTGAACTTCAAAAGCAGCATACCTGCTGTGGCGTGACCATAACGCCATAGAACTTCGATAGGCTATGTATGCTCAACGCGAACGCGGTAGCGACATTAATGTCGTGACGGCTCCCTGTTCACCGCTCCCCCAAATAGGAACGGGTTGAATTTGGCACTATGGACCGAGGTAAGGCACTCATTACATTTCACATTTCAGCCATGCTTGTGCAGTTCCATGTGCAATTGTAATCTTAACTGCGGTTGCTCCTCGTGTCTTCCGTACACGGATGATGCTTTTCGAACATTTATTCTGAGCAGTATGTCCGCGTATTCCGACCCATTTCGAGGGCGTTAAGCGTGACGTATCCATGAATTCACCAGAACGGGCCTCTTTACACTGTTTAGTTACACTCTTCTGGCAAGGGGGCGTTCGTGCAGAGGGGGCATGCACTGCTCAGGGCGAAGGAGTACAGCACGACGCTGTGCTCATTTGAGCGGGAAAGTGCGAAGCGAGACGCGTGTCCCTGCGCGCCTTTTCCCGCTCGGGACAAGACGAGGGGGCGTTCACTGAAGGGCGGGAAGAGCGTCTTGCGCGTGTGCGGTCGTGCCGGCTCGTTCCCCTTTAAAGGCGCGCACCACACATGGCGGTCACGGTTCGCCACCAGCCGTGCCCGTCTCAGGATGGCATCCGCTTTGCAGGATGGCGTGCCGACAGACAGTCACGGCACACGTGTATACGTCGCATCGAAGTTGCCGAGATGAGGCTGCACCAAATTCATTCGCTCGCGTTTGTAAGCGCCGCTCTGTGAAAAGTTTCAGCTTGCTTCTGCTGCTCTACAACAATCGCTATGGTGCTTAGACAGATGCCAACTACGTTCGAATATGCCGGGATGTACATACGCTGATGGTGCACCATTCGTAGATGATAGAGTATAGCGTAACTATACATATATATGCTATATAGCGGATACTGTATGACAGAACACTTTAGTGTGAGCGCGCTGAACATGCGACGAGGAAGGTCAAATTATGTCTGCTAACACCAAGAGATGAATCGCTCCCAGCTTCAGTCGATTCGATATCTCACTGAGCCCGGGATACTGCCAATGAAAGCGCGCGCGAGTCGTGACCACTTTTGAGTGCATACAATGCGTCCGCCAGTTCTTCGAGCGCAATTACGAACCTTTCGGTCGTCGTAGTTTTCTGCCATTGCGAAAGTGTTGTACGCGACTCCGTATACAGAGAAAGGGCGAGCCTATACAGCGTGTTCTCCCTGTGGTTTTCTTTACGCTCCTGTGGAAGGTATTTACTTCAGCGAGGTTTATACGCGCATAGGAGTCAAACCGCGCGTAACGCGCTGCTTGGTTGTATGGGCAGGCGTCGCTATTGTACTCCCTGCGCCTTCATTATGCGACGCATGCTGTTCAGCGTTGATCAGCCGCATGTAGCGGCGGCAATTATGAGGTGTTCGTGTCCGCTGCTATGGCTTTTCCATATTCACACTTCCCGCTTCGGTGCGCCCTGCGCAACCGTTTCATTTCCGCCCAGCGGCACCAGTCATTGTCCCTGTTGCAAGCAAGCAAATGCAGAAAACGAAACTGCGCATTGCGTATATAACTGAGGATGTGACGTGTGTGCAGTCGTATTTCGCACGTATACCGTACACGCGATACCCTATACGCGCTTTGACTATACATGGATGTAACATTGCGGAGTACCTGCAGTTATTTCTCCACTCGTCTTTAGTGTTTGTGTTGTTGCTGCGCATAACTGAAACATTTAGTCTACGTCAGTGGCTTGCTGTGCGGAGGAGTCGCGAATACAGTGCTTGCAGAAAAACATGAGTCGACGCACGAACTATTGGGCCGATCCCTGACTCTCACGTGTTCCGAGTACACAGGATGTAATATTAGACAGACGGCAAACGATCGTTGAAGCACCGTCGCTCGATCTCACCCCGCTTGGACATGATTGAGAAAATGAGGAACGAGACAGTGCGGACAGAGAGGTTCGCACATCACCCGTCTCGTTCCACCTCCGCTCCATGTGGGTGGCGGCTGCGTCTCACTGCTGGCTGGTGACACATCGTTTAGTGTTTGTCCGGGCGTCAGTATACGGGCCGCAATTAATTGAAAGCGTCAGGAAAAGCGTGCGCATTGTCAGCGTCGAGACGGGCCAGCCGTCAGTGCCAACGACGTGCGGCGTGGTTGAGGGAATGACAGCCAAAAAGTTTGTCACACGCGGAAAAAAAAGGGGGGGGGGGTGCGCGCAAGGGCGTCATCTGTGAAAACGGTTGTGCGCTCATTCGACAAGAATCCAATTTCGGTCCGCGTGGTTATTTATACGGCCCGCGGGGTGCCGCGGCTGGCGTATATGCGAAGTTGAAAGTTGCGCGTCCGCGACGAGAAGGCATCGGGAGATGAGCTTTTCCAAAGGGGCAGAGAAAAACCGCATGCATCTGCAGTGGCTTTGTTCGCCGCGTGGTGCTTCCTGACGCATGCGCCTAGGAATAGGCCGCCTTTTTTGACGGGTGAGCAGCTATGCGTCGCCGGAGAACACGCTAGTGTCGAGTGAAGTCTGCGCGCGTCGTCGCCACCCTCGGATCTTTTTCCGTCCGGCGCATACCGGGCTGTCCTGCGCGCGCCGGCGAGCAAGCACATTCCGCGGAGACGTGCCTGCGCTCCGTGGGCCCGCGGCCAATCAGCGTCGTCGGGGGAGCCACTGGGAAGGGAAAGGCGCAGAAGCCAGCCCCATTTAAATAGGGAGAGGAGGAAGAAGACTTCTTGTTGCGCTGTTAAAAGCACGCTCGCCAGAAAGGTCGACGTCGGGACGAGCTGGGCTTGGTCGTTCGTTAAAGTCAGCAGAACCGAGTTGCACCACGCTTTGTCGCTTGTCCCCTGGTCTGTCTGGCATTCTTCGTTTCTTTGTGTAATGTTGCATATATGCTGAAGTGTCAGACACCTGCACCCCCTACCGGCCTTCTTCAATTCAGCAATAAATGACGAAAAAAAAAGTGATCACCACGTCCTCGTTGCGCACGTACTAAAGTTTGCTGTCACGAACATTTTCACGTGGCTCTATAAATATCGGGAGATAAAATATGAGTGCGTCCTTTTTACTTTGTCTCGTTCACGCTTTTACGCAGACAGCTTAGTTTAAAAGATGAGTAGGAAAACGTCGGTTAAAACAGGGTAGCTGCGTTCACAGCAGGAGTGATGTGGAATAGACGCAAAGAAAGGAAGGAAGGCGCGTCACGTGCCAGCAGCTGTATCCATTTATGCACGATAGTCTGAAGCCGCAGGAAAGGGAACGAATGAAAAATAAACTTTATAAAGGGGCGCGAATTCGCAAAACTTTTCAGTCGATGAAGGATGGTTTGCCATTGGTCGTTCGCTTTTGTAAATAATATACTAGCGGTCACTGTTGTCCGGTAATTATCCATAACGAATCGCTGCTGCTTAAGAACCGTGGCCATAACAACTAGCGCTGACATATTGCCGTGTCCAAATCCATGAACTGGCGGCGAGGAAGACAACGACCGACCGACAGCGTTATCTACCACGAATATCGTGGTAGACAAAAAGCTTCGTAAATTCGGAGGCGACTGTACTCACAGATCGCAGCCCTTATAAACAAAAATGTTACGTAAGAGACATTCACGCATGGCCATCGCCGATTCCCAAGGTTACACATATTGAGCCATACAGATTCACTCACCATTGCACCCGGACATATGTCCATGGCGCGGGGAGCGGCCAACGCATTGTCCACATAACGTGCACCTTAAATCGCGGCAACCAAAATTAAGGTTCACCCCTGTTAGGTGCAAACGACCTCGAAAGGCCCTGGGAAGCACGACTCGTAAGCGAGGAACAGCCAGCGGAGCGTTGGCCTGAGACTCCCGCTCACTTGATCCTCAGTCACCTCGATGAAGTATAAGGCTATACATACTGCTCGGTGCTCTCTCTGCGCACAGGTTAAGGTTGATTCAAATGTTCGTATCTCGATTGTCGTGTGTTGGGACACGTGCTCCGGTGACTCGGGACGGGTCCGAACTAAGTTAGCATTGTTCTTTGTAAACAACCGGGATGCAATCAGCGAGAGTCTTCAGACAGTGAGCTACGCATTCGTGCGCACCGTTGACAAAAATGCGTTTACTGCGGCGCTGTGATGGTGCTGCGATGAAGTTGCAGATGTTTGCAACTTTCGTCGTCCGATTTTCCACAACGATTGACTAATAATAATAATAATAATAATAATAATAATAATAATAATAATAATAATAATAATAATAATAATAATAATAATAATAATAATAATAATAATAATATCTGAGGTTTAACGTCCCAAAACCACGATATGATTATGAGAGACGCCGTAGTGGAGGGCTCCGGAAATTTCGACCGCCTGGGGTTCTTTAACGTGCACCTAAATCTAAGTACACGGGCCTCAAACATTTTCGCCTCCATCGAAAATGCAGCCGCCGCGGCCGGGATTACACCGATTGACTGTACCATGTTGAAGTGACAACAGATACCGCCGTGTTCTCTTTATAATGTGTAAGCATTTCTATGCTGACTCAACGGGAAACCTGTGTGTCCGTCCGTCCGTCCCTCTGTCGCGATCGCGACGAATCGCAATAAATATGTATGTAACTATGTAAAAATTATTCTACACTTCTTGATCCGCCTCTTTCGCTTAATGGGAGTTCTTAAACAGCCAACGATTTGCCGAGAAGTCCTGAGGGATATTCATGAAAAACAAATTGGTTTGTGAAAATAGACACGAGGACTTGGTCACAACAAATATCCTTACGTACAACTAGAACAGTGCACTTATATGTCTGTCCACTGTTTGTGGTTATGAGCAGTATAATTCAGTCGCTTTCTATAAAGTTGCGAAGCTCATTTGTACTGATACACACATGTCCCCAGTTTTCAGAGCCGCTTAGCGACTAGCGACGCTGCATGCACACATATAGTGCCATTTTGCCAATCTATTCCTTGTCAAGTGAAAGAGGCAGTTAATGTGTGATCCTTTCGCAAAGTTTAAGCGTTATTAATTTTTTATGCAAAAAAAAAAATTAACGAAGACACAGGCACGTTTAGAAAACGCCAGCTTGCTGCTTCTCGGCATCGAGCAAGCGAATGGGAAAACCACAGGAAGCACTGAAAGTGAACACTGCCTCGAACCATGAACGGATATACTACATGCTATGTACCGCAAGTACAAAAAGAAAGGAAGTCACAATATAGAACGAAAAAGGAGGCGCAGCCACACCTGTGTATTCGAGTGTAAGGAAAGTATTGAAAAAAGAGCCCGAGAACACGTATGCACAGTTTCGCAGACGAGCTTACATAGGTATATGTAAGTATTGCTTACATAGTTTACCTCGATAATTATGCAGACAAAAGCGATTTACAGCAGTCGACACGGACACGGTGATTTAATGCAAACCTGAGTTTTCAAATTATGTTATTTTCTTACGCGAAGAACTCTCTCTCTTTTAACACCTCTATTAGCCACGAACAAAAGTTTTTTTTTTTTTATTTAAGGACGGATGGCTGCCGATTAACAAGACTGAATGAACTTACCTGCGTGGGTATTCGAGAAATTGGTGGCGAAAATAGCCGTCAGCGTGATCTATATAAGAAGTACATTCTACTGACTGGCAACCCGCTGAAATGTGATCGAAAGGTATAAGGACGCAACCGAAGGTGAAGAAAAAAGCAGGAGGACAGCGTCTTTCCTGTCCTCCTGTTTTTCCTTCGCCATGGGTTGCGTCCTTACGACCTTTTGGTCAACATAAACCAACTATAGCCCAACAACATGTTTTACTAAGCGCTGAAATGTGAAGAAACATATGACGTATCACGAGAAAACGTAACCCATTTACAACATTTCTCTTCTCCAGTTGGAATCGACATCATACTTTAACGGTCACTTTAGAATGATTCGATATTTCCAATCGCTGCCAGGTGCTCCTGCCAAGTCAACAGGACGTCTTTCTCAGTAGTGTGTATGGGCATTTTAGAAGAGAAAATGCACCGTTTTCGTGCGCCTGTCTGCAGCAGTGTCAATGGCCTGCGCTTTTGCTTACGGACTTGCGGTCTCCTGTTATTCATTGAAACGCTATAAGATGTGATTCGTTGCTCTAAACCTTTTGCGTGTTTTTGAGGGTTTCCTATATGTACACTGCACGTGACACGCATGTGTCTACATTCTTTAGTGGAAAAAGTATAGGCTCGAAAAATCGCCATCAGCAACGTCATTTTTACACCTCCTGTGCTGATGTTATGAACCTGAATGCAGAAAGAATAAACACCAGCTCAGAGAAATGCATTCCGATTATTCTTTTATATGAACCGCGCTTCTGGAACAGTTATCTGTAGATTCTGGCGAGATCAGGTGCTAGCCTTCGGATCCGTGCATGATAACCCACGGTGCAAAGCTATATAAAAACTGAACGTGTATACTTTTGGCGCCGCGCGCAGTAAAACGTGGTCATACGTATTAGTAATAGGTTGTTTTCGAATAGGGGCCCCGAAAGTTTGGGGCCCCAAAGCGCTTTGCGTTTGCTCGCTTTGGGTCAGGCAGGAGAGTTTTCGAATAGGGTCTGCGGCGCTTTGGACACTCCTCCTAATCTAGAACACCCAAGTCTTGGCCAAGAGCCGTCGCTCCAGTGGGTGCCGTCATGTGTGTTCGACGCAAAGCCTTTGGGGCTCCCGCTAAATTCGTGAAATAGCGTCCCCAACGCAAAAGCCAAACGCTGTTTCGGTCTCGCGCATGCGCAGTGGCCTCGACCCTATTTCTTTGGGGCCCCAGAACGATTGGGCCCCTATTCGAAAACACCCTAATATGACCAAGAGTGCGTCATTCACTATAATCCTGTATTTTGTGCTGGACGTATTTTATGCTGGACATGTCGTTTACAAGCTCCTTGACACGAACTGCTATTCAAGAGGAGAATGTTTAAAGAACCATGCAGGACCTGTAAAATAGTCGGCGAAGAGTTATCGGGTTATCGGCTGCGCTTTTATTCACGCTTTTCACATACTTGAAGAGTGAACAGGCGATCTTATACTTAGGCGTGCATGTCAGGACAAACGACTTTCGCGATTGCTTATAACGACCGTTACGTGGAAAGATGTACGAAAATAAGAAAGCAGCAGCAAGACTACATTTCGGGCTCTCCCTCGACGTTTTGAGGGGGTGCACCGATGGCTGTGCGTTCTAGCGTTTTTGTTTTTTCTCGAACCACACGCGCGTGAACAAAGCCGCTCGCGATCGTTGCCGAAAGGAGTTCTTTCTTCGCCGCGCCTCTTCCAAGACGGTGGCTTCCGTGCGCGCTCTCCCCGAGCGTCTGGCTAGGCGCGCTGATTTGTCGCGTCCATCGCGGCGCTTCGTCGTGCGTTTAGGGAACGGCGCGGCTGTGTGGTATAGGGGCGGCTGGTAAGTCTTCCCATCCATCAGCGTGTATCGAACCTGCTTAACGCCAGTCGATCTAATCTCAGATTACACATCGAACGCATGAGCGCTGCCGCGCACCTTCGCGAGAAGCGCCTGCCTTTCGCAGTCACTCTCGGCGTATTACCATCCTAACAGACCGCGGCCCCCGTAATCCAGCAAGGGTGCCTTCCTTTGTGCGGCGCTTTCGGCGCCGCTCTTTGATGCCACCGGCTTATTTACATGCGCCGCGTCGCCAAATTTCATTCGGCCGCGGTTCCGCGCGGACAGAGCGGCTGTCGACGGCTCGGGTGCCGCGTGGCTGTTGCTACTGCCGCCACAGACTGCCGCGCGAGTTGTGTCGTGTTCCGTCCCGGCTGGACCTCGTTAGGGCGCGCGAGGGGGGGGGGGGCCTGCGCATGCGCTCCGGTGTCGACGGCGCGCGCCGCGCGTCATCGCAGATTCAAATGTCGCCACTTCTATGCAGCCTCCGACGGATGCTTCGTCAGGTGGACCCTTAAGTATTTACGACAGTGACACATTTTTCATGCCACGTCACGACGCATCATGTTACGTTACTGCGGTATCGAGATCGCGTTACGATAAAAACATAAAGAACAAAAAAGGAGAAAGTTGTACACGTCTTGGAAATGTTTGTCTGAACGAGCGGAACGACTATTTGGAAAGCACTGAGCAGCACGAATTATAGCTTAGATTTCTTGCGTCTACATTACGCACGAACACAGAGTTGTTGAAGAAAATGGTTGCAGTCAACGTGTGGTCGTAGTTTGTGTCATAGCCCTGGCGTACATAAATCCCGCCAGTCGCTGCCATGGCTGCGACTGGCGCTGACTATACACTCCTAGGTTTAAATGCACATATATACCCCATAAGGTGGACGGGAGGATGACCGCCGCCGTAGCTCAGTGGTAGAGCATCGGACGCGTTATTCGAAGGTCGCAGGTTCGGTCCCTGCCGGCGGCAAGTTATATTTTCGTCCACTTTACTTTCTTCACACTTTATCCTAATTACAACGAATAACACCCCCCCATAGTTTCTTTGGCATTATTGCCTGTTAGTTTTCATTAATACTGTGTCTAACTAAGAAACGAGCCCTTAAAAGTCCCATCGTCTTTCCTTCATAAATCCCACTCATCATTCGAAAGTTCGCTCGCACGTTGAAATCAATAGACTTGTTCGCATACCCCTGTATGTTTGTAACTTGAGGCCGCTGAAAAGGAAGAAAAACAAGAGAGAGAGAGAGAGGAAAGTCAGGGATGTTAGCCAGTTCAGAAAAACGGGTGTGCTATCCTGCACGGGAAAAAGGGATGGGGAGATTGAAAGTTAGAAGAGAGGGTGAGCACACACACAAACGTCACAGTCCGGCACTCTTGTGCTGTATACGGTGTAGGTCTACAGCCGCTCGGGCAAGACTGTTGTCCTTAAAAATTTTAACAGCGCCTTCGTTGCTTTAATTATCGAGGCCGCCGAAAAACGTGAAATAAAATAGTATGGGGTATATCTGTACGGAGGTGCAGATGTTATCGAAATTTATTATTAGCGAATATTGCCGAGTAACAAGAAATTACACCTATATAGGAATAAAAAAAAACGAATAAACGGTCAGCTAAAAAGTTAACACTCTGTTTGTTCGCTCGAGAAAGAGAGAGAGAAAGCTCTTAAATGAAGAATAGAGAATTCTGCGGACGATCACAACCATTACGTTCTCGAATCAGGAAACGGCGCGGTAAGAACGAAAAACAACACACCACACGAAGTGCTTCGTGTGGTGCGTTGTTCATTCCTCTGCTTCGTCTTCGTTTTTACCGCGCCGTTTCCTGATTCGAGATGTTCAGCCAAGTAGCGAAGTTCACATTGCGTTCTCACATGCACATACCACGATAATATTCTTCACTTTTCCTGCCCTGCTCCTCCCAGGGCCTTTCTGTCCTCAATCTCCTTCGCACGAGAAAGTTCTAGTCAACTCTGATGCTGGACACTAGCGAACAGGCAAGGAGCACTTAAAGGAGTAGTGACACAATTTTGAGACATCGCAAAAGGCACATTTTACGTTTACTTGGTATGCAGTGTCATCGCTGACCACACACCGGAGTCGGAGAGCACGTATAAAACATTTTAATTTGACTTCGAAGTTTTCGTCGCTAAGCATCTGCAAGCCAGCCCCACTGCAATGAACATTATCCCGACGAGTCAAGACAGTTCCCCCGAGTTTGCGAGTTCTGCGTCCTGCATGCAGCCTAAATCGTAGAAATCACTGTCAGGGTCACTGGACGACAATTCACTCATCGTTGTTTATGTGCACCACGAGCAGATGACGGATTTGCCGCTTGTACGTCGCGAGTTTCTGTATCCCCGTGACGTCAAACTGCTGTGAAACGTCACTGAGAAGCCGCCCCCTCGATATCGAAACCGAAAGTGTCTCTTTAAGGTAGCGGCAATTAAAATATATACGAGCATTCCCATACACCACAATACTCGTTTTAGGTTTCTCGACACCAGTATTTTTATTTAGAGCAACAATCCGAAAAATTTTGAAATTCGTGGCAGTACACCCTGTGTGCACACTACAACCTTTAACGAAGGAAGATCTTTGTAAATTCGGCTTTTGCGGTTTTACGTGTCAAAAACCACGACTATGAGGCATGACATAGTGGCCATGCAGAGTCCGGATTAGTTTTGAACACCTGAAGTTTTTTTAACGTGCCCCGACCAACTAGCCCTACTCTCCTTTTTGCTGCAATATGAACCTAAATATAAGTACACGGTTGTTGCTTGGTCACATCGCATCGAAACGTGGCCGCCGTGCCCGAGTATTAAATCCACGACTTCACAACGCCACCGCCAACAGTTGCGGATAGCAAGCCGAGTTCTTTTGCCCCTTGTTTTCTTTATTCTGCGTGGTACCGTATGTAAGGTATATGTAACAGGGTGTTCCCTCTCGATTTACTGGGCAAGTTGTTCGATCATATTGTAACAGTAGAACACAAGTCATCAACGATGCCTAAAATAATGCCCATTTGGGCGCTGTGAATATTTGAGTAAATAAATAAAGAGGACAAGAAACTCATATGCTGTGGGCCACGTTGGTTTGTGGGGTTTCTGGACTCATATCCTGAGTCCCAAAGCGACTCAAGCCATGAGAGACGCTGTAATGGGGGACTCCGGATAATTCCGACTACCTGGGATTCTTTAGCGTGCGCTGACATCGCACAGTACACGGGCCTCTGGCATTTCGCCTCCATCGAAATGTGACCGCAGCGGCCGGTGTCGAACCCGCGCCTTCGAGTCAACATGTGGGCCACGTTCGAGCATCCATAAGAGCAGATACAGTATTATAGATTGGCCACTGCCTGGGGCGTATCATAAATTCATGTGTAAAATATGACTATGCAACGTCACATTGTGACGTTGTATACAGACTATACAAGGCCACACGGTGACGTTGTATAGTCTGTATATAATAAACAACACGAGTGAATACGTAATGATATGAGATGATTTTCTCTGCGTATCCACGGGCTAGTCGAAACAAAGCCAGTCAGAGCCTGTCCTTGTTTTACACCGCGCACGAAACACAATTACTTTTTTGAAGACAAGTCGTTGAAGAGCGACTATCAGTATATCAGTCGACTATCAGTATATCAGTAAGTATCAGTCGTTGAAGAGCGCGTTCAGTATAATAATAAACGCACACAAACTCACCCAGTGTGCCATAAAGCATCGGTCGCTACTTTATACGGTACATATATGTTTGTGCTGAAGAAACATTCGCTTTGCAGCACCTTTTTTTTTTTTTTTCATGATGAAGAGGGCAAACATTTTGTAGCTTTCAAATACACGCCGTATTTATGACTATATCGTTTTCAGGTCATGAGGTGGATGTCACGAATACCCGTGGCTCAAGAGATATTTTTTCTTATTATTATAAAGCTGCGGTCGGTCAGCTACACTGTCAAACCTCATTAACAGAAATGTGTTCAGCCAGGCCACGTGTATTTGTATTTTTCCAGCATCATTTTGGAGCGTACTGTCTCTCAATAGCTTGCATGGAGTGATGGCGATTTTCGAGTATAAGCAGTCCAAACTAACGAAACGATGAAAAGTAAATCAACGAGAGACCCAAAAAGAACGCAGCATTCGATATAACTGGCGCTGATGCTCAGCAGCATATGCTTCACAGTTGTTCCACTTTCAGCAGAATAGCGGAACAACTGAAATCCTTTATGTGAAGGCGTATCACATATAGACCCTTGTGTAACCAAGCATCGCCCTTCTTTGCCGAAAACGTGAATATCTGCAGTGTTGTATTGCGCCTCCGCTAGTGGGCTCCACCGCGTGGCCGCAGACGGGGTGATGCACTGGGTTTTCTCATAGATGCAGCCGTTTAAGCGGCGCTATCGATGACCTGGCGATGGATCGCACGCCCCCGCTCACTGCGCGCTAATTAATTTGCAACGCCCGGCGCGAGGCATCGGCCGGCCGGCGAGCGGCTCTGCCGCCTCGGAGCACACTTGCGCGGAGCTGCCGTCGCGAGCCAATAATCCTGAGCTAACGAGCCGTGTCCCGGGAGCACGGAGCGGCGGCTGCCGGAGAGCACACACCTCGGCGGCGCAACATCTGCTCCGTGTACCAGCAGCCGTCACCTCCGGAGGCGGATCGCCGCCGCGTACCGCCGTGCTGTAACCCCGAGCGCAGGGTCTCCCAAATCCCCCATGCTCAATGGGCGCAGCTCGGAATAGCCCCTTTGGAGGTTCGTCCAAGACGCCGTCGAATTCGCTGACGGCGCCCGTGGTTACGCGTTGCCATAGCGGGCGTTCCAAAGTGCGATTCTTGCCAGGGCAGATCATCTTATATAGATCCCCCGTGCACGTTCTCCTCGACAACTTCAGACTGGGCGACAGTCTAAAAGGTCACATTCGTCGCAATGACGTGGCGACGCAGAGGCGGAAGATTAAGCCCGTCTCGATACAACGTCTTCATCGATCCCTTGCGCCTGATCCTCTTGCAATGTTTAGCTCATATGGCCGTCCGTCTGAGCGGATCCGGCGGGCGTCAGGACCACGTAGAGGGAGCGCCGAAGAGTCGTTGCGACGCATGTACGATGTCGTTGTCTGATAGGCGTTTCCCTACAGCAGTCGCTAAAGGGCTCGCTCCATCTCGCTCTGGGCGTCATTTTCTGTGCGGGACTCGCTATTTCTAGCGGCTCGTGTACACAGAGACCAGCTCAATAAGCGCCGCCTGTCGCCCAACTGTCGGTACTGCCCACGAAGAAGAGAGAGAGGGGGGGGGGGGGATTGCGATCGAAAACGCGCGTCCTCCTCCCCTCCACTACCACCATATAACTGAGCGCGGGGATGGGGGTCGGGGAAGGCCTGCATTCAGCGTGGATGAAACGGAGCGCGGGAGCCGACATCGATATCGCTGCCTGCTCTTGTTGACGATTCAATTCGGCTGGGGCCCTCTCCCCCACTCCTCCATGAGCAGATGCCTCCTTGCCGCCTTAATCTCGCGGGATAAATGCCATTGGCTGCAGCGGCTGCTAAGGCCCCGCTGGAGGGGGCCTACGGTTGGCCAATACGCAGCTGCCGACGCCAACGTCCGATAAGGGAAATTTGTGTCAACTGCACCAACTCAGCGCGGGCGCCTGGGGGAGGCCCACACCACAGGGGCAGCTGGGACCCAGCACTCGCCCGGCGCCCTCACCCAAGCCGGTGCGAACATCTTGAGCCGGCCCAACCCTGCGCGCGCGAGTCGACCGCATTTGTCCATCCATCGACATGGCGCATTAGGCGGGCGACGTAAGCAATTTCAGTATGGGGAGTCTGTGGCGTAGCGGATATTGCAGTAACTGTGCACTGCTAACGGTCATGACATTTGGATGGAGAAAGAAAACCTCCTATCCTCGCCCTTGCACATGACACACATATCCATATGTATATTCATAGTTTTGGGGGGTTTGTTTATTCATTAATTAATTTATTTATTTTCGTCTTTCTCCGGTCCTCGCTTATTTTGCACATCTTGGACCAAATTGTCCATATTTCTCGCTCGTAACAATTGTTTACCAGCGGCCGGCTGCCTCCGTCACACCAACTCAGCTCTATATAGTGTATAGAAAGTGTGGGCTTGTTTTAACTCCTCTCCAATAAAAAAGAAAAAGAAAGAAGGGCCTTACTTTTATGTTATTCTCAAGGGAAGATGCAAATCAGTAGCGATGTAGGATATATAATGTTATCGCAGGCGGCTGTATTTCAAACAACACTTACGAAGTGCCACCCTTGCCTCCGCTATACGCTTATATTTCTTTTACCTCATGCACGTTTCAACACTCGCAGTCGTATCAATACGTAGGCGCTGATTTTCGGTTTGAGTATGGTTCAAGGATACCTTTTAGATGCACTGGAAACTCACTCACATTAACATTATCGTGCTGAACTTTATTTAGTTCTAACGTTTCTACATGGTGTATATACATTGCAATGCAGCTTGTTTACTTTTACCAACAGTGGTTAATCGTCTATTACAGGAACCTTATACGAAACGCTTGCGTGGGCATAAAATAAAAATGCAAGAAAACAACGCGAAAACGGTCAAGAGACGTCACTTATAGTAAAATCAAAACCCCTATCGCATGTGGAAAGATAACCTTGTCTTGCTATTTATACGACAACACTGCTGCGATCAACTTTGGGCGTTGCATTTCAAGCTCCATTCTGAACAAATGTCGTGAGGATTCTGCAGTAGCAAGTGCGCATATTGTGCGTGTCTGAACGTTCCATTCTTTTATGTCATCTTTGGCGTCGGAAAGTATCAGACGCTGTGTTTTAGTCGCCTCGCTTATTTTTAGTTTTGAAACGCTTCTGACGTTGTGCATGTAAGTAAAATCAACTCCGGTGAAAAAGCTGTAAGTAATTCCGAAATAAGCAAAAATATTATAAGCCAAAAAATGAACCTGAAGAAACGGATGATCGCTTCTCACGGGGGTCACTGCTCAATTATTCAACTATAACTAGAGTTCTAGTGACAATATCTTAATTGAGTCACTATGTTCAACTACAACAAATTGTAAACATTTCTGCGTTGCAAAACTAGGGGTGGAAGAAGAACTTTGAGGAATATGGCGTTGTTTCCTATACAGTCACGCAATATGGTAAGCGTGCACAACATTGCCAATCATGATCATAAAAGAGCAAGACTTTTTCTTTTTTTTAACGCAGCTTCGGAGGATTTGTGTACTGCAGTGCTATTCCTGTCTGTTGGCTACTCGTGAGCAGATTCTCGTGAGCTGTATCTGTATTGTTTCGCTATCGCCACAGTTTTCAGACACCTCTGCATACATGCGTGCATGGACGTTTGTTTGTTATACTTCGTGTGCTACGTTTTTTGTTGTCTCTAGGGGCGATTTATGCTATGCACATGGTGAAACGCATATCGCCGGAAGGAAGTAGTAATTCATTTTTGCCTTTGCAGAAGCGAGTGGCAGTCACTCCGTAAATGGGCTAAATTTATGCACTACATAAGATATGACCGTGCGAGGGCGTGAAAACACATTCACACTGTATACCACGTTGCGCCGTTTATGCCGTAGTCAGTGCGCACATATTTTGGTCGTTTGTGCGCGCAGTTATAGAGCGGTTCGGCAAGTTTGAGCAGTAAAAATAATAATTTAAAAAAAAAAGAAACCGGAAGAGTTTCGAGGTGGCGCTGTTGCTCTCGGCGAATGGCGTGTCATTTTCGTCTCCGTTATACGCATGCAAACGGCCATATACGCCGCTGCCGCGGGTACTGTAGTGGGGCTGCGGGGGTGCCCTGCCTCGCCCCCTTCGCGTCAGTTTCACCACGTGGGCGCGGCATCGGTTCGCGAGACGTGTAGTATATATATCCCCGGCGCGCCACTTGGCGGCACTGGTGTTTTTGCAAGTACGGCGCACGTGCCAGCGCCGCCACCTCGCGGTTTTCGCGGCTCCCTTTCTTCTACTCACGTTTCGTTTTTTTTTTTTTTTTTTTTTCGGCCGCGCGGACCAAAGAGAAAGCCGGGCCCAAATGAAATTCGCAAGAACAAACGGTTGGCGGCCGCTTTTGGCGAGGTCCGCTTTTGGGCCACAAAGAAGACAGCTCGGCTTGCGCGGCTGCATCCCGCTGAGCGCTAATGAAGCGCTACGTCGCGACGCCTCCTTTCGGCGGAGCTGCGCGGCGCGCGTGCGCTCTGCAAACAGAGGCCTTTTTCTTGCCGCCGCCGCCGCTATTGCGTGCAGGTATTCACCTGCGTGGGCCCCGCTTCGTTACGGGGCCGCCGCGGCGCGCACATAGCGCGCACTTTATTATTCTAATGGGTTCTTCGCGTAGCTCACTGCCGCCGCTGACCTCAACCATGGCCGCATGTTGCGGTCTCTCGCTGTGCTCGCGGTGTTAGGGGCACGAAAACATAACGACGCCACACGGACACACGCACAACGAGCACTGCGTGTTTCGTTTTGCATGTTTCCTATCGTACTTACAACCCTTCGGTTTGCACAGGCCAAACTCGGCAAGCTTCGCACGCATGGCAAACTTTACAAACACATAGCAACGACAATATCGCGTTGAAATATTAAATTGCGTTACGAACATGGTAATTTTTTTTAATGGGAAGGAAAAAAAGTAGTGGACCGTAGAATATATAAGTACACTATAGCAGCGGGCGAGTCTGGCCCTATATATAAAGCTGCTCAGAGAACCAATATAAGTGAAATTTCGGTTTGCGTTTTATCAAGGGTGCCTTTGTGTGAGACACTCATTAAGCTTGTGGCTTATGCAAATTGACTGATAATTACGCCGTCCATAAGGTTTAACGAAGACTTCACTGAATAGCTGGGAGCGTCGTGACATGCACTGTGACAAGCGCATGTCTGAAACAAAGTTTGTCGCGGGCAAGTTGGACTCGATGGCACGAAGAAAATGAACACAGTGCGTATAGAACATGGCGAAAGGAAATAAACATAAAAGCGGCCGCCTCTGCTTTCGAGCATATAAATCAATTGTTCTAAACGACTTGGGGAGTGAACTCGTTCCAATTTATGAAGGTGTAACTATTTTACAGTTATTATAAATCTTGTCTGTGACCATAAAAAAGACGAAATTGACGCTCAGATTGCAACGCGGTTCTTTATCAAACGCTAGACCAGAGCCATAAGAATACATGCATGAACAATCTTCAAACGAGCGCTTAAATGTTTGAACGTTCTTCAGTGCACGCATATATTTCGGAGCGTGTATGCAGCCAACGCAAGCAATTGGATTAGCGGGAAGTATTCATAAAATCTCTGTTGATGGGTTACATTCCTGCGGTAATCTCGTGCTTGACAGACAAGAAAGGACCCAGAAATAAAGGATTAGCCTGCAGTGTGCGCCTATATAGATACGGCTGCTCATTATTCCATACGCTATTGCATGCAGAAACATATCTGTTTCTTTAAAAGTCGTGATAAGCTGCGCTTCACATTCGAGTGGTTGGCAAATGTTTGTTTGAGGTCGCAAGGAACTATAGCATAATACACCATTTTGGAACGTATAAAGCTAAAGCGTCATTAGCAAACGTTTCCGCTCGCAACTCCTCTACGCTGCATGACGTCACACAGTTCTTCGTGCTGTACTTCTACACCTCTCAGTTATTGTGGGAGGAACGGCGATGCGAATCCTGGAGAAAGAGCTATGAGTTTGGTCGACACCTGCTGAGTGACTTTAATGTCATTTCATCGTTAACAGCGTGTGCCGCGTTGGCTCGCGCTCACAGCTAGCAGCAAAATGAAGAAGAAGGAGATACACGTAGTGCGCATGCTATAGGCCCAGCAGTCTGTGCGTATCGACTGTTATTACAATAATAATATCTGGGGTTTTACATTCCTGAACCACGATATGATTATAAGGCTATTACGCCTCGACTGTGCTGCGTGTTCCGAGCACGCCTGACGTTTCCCCTTTTCTTTATTATTTTTTTTTTGTTTTTTCGTGCTGTAAACCGGAGCTGCATTATGACTCAACTGACATTATCGCAACTAATCTCCGGCACGCCTTCGATTCTTCCAAAATTGGGCCGCCTTTCAAGGAAGGAAGGAACAGGAGAGAGAGAGGAGATGCGGGGATGTTAACCATGTCTAGAAAAACTGGTATGCTACCCTACACTGGGGAGTTCGAAAGATAAAGGTAGAGAGAAACAGAGAGGGGGAGCACGCATACACACACACACACACACACTGTCACACTCCTCACAGTCAGAATATCGCCATTGGTCTATAACCGCCGGTGCAAGTCTGTTGTCTTCAAGAATTTGAGCAATGCCTTCGTCGCGCTCATCCGCGATGATCTCTCAAGACGATATTCCAAAATGGTTACTGCCGTCATCGGTCCGTGGTCTGTGGTTTAACGTGCCTTTCAAAGCATTTTAAAGCCCTTATACGACGACACATATCGTTTGCAGCTGCCGGGACCACTGCGCCAGCTCACAGCATTCGATTACAAAGTATCCTCGCATCACATTTGATAACTTGGTGCGAAACACACTCTAATGCCAAACCGTGAGAAGTTGAATAGGAGAACAAAGCTTCGTTTAAAATGAGCCTCATCATTGTATACGCAAAAAGATCACAGTCAGTCATTTATTGTATCTATATATTTACAGTAGCCGTTTAAAATGATTGTCCTGTGAGATACCGTAAACATTTCGTGACCTAAAACCGTTCGTATTCACTTTTGTTTAAAGTACGCGACTACGCCCCTCCCGCCACTCCTCCCCGCTCTTATAATTTATTTTTCCTAATTGTAGCCCATAGACTAATTCTCAGATATTGCATTGCCCTGGGTGTTGAATCCACTCGCACATTACTCCAGCGAAAGTGCGCTGATGAGCGGGCGTAGCAGCCTTTCGGGAGCATGAGGAAGGAGACGTTGCAATTGACTTTGCACGTAGCCCCCTTCCCTGGATCGCCAACGGGGCGACTGAAACCTGAAGCACAGCATGTTCTCCGCCTACCGCTACACCACAGGACTCATGCAGCTGCAGTGTTTGGTGCGACGCCCGCTCGCGTCTCCCTTGGATAACGCCAGCTCGCGAACCTCCGTGCTGCCACTACTCACTCAGCGGCTCGAGTCGTTAAGGGTGCGCTGAAAAGCAGCTGTTCTCAAGCGGAATGGCGTTGCGAGTGCTGCCAGGGCCCAGACGCAGAAAGAAGACGGTCCCGGCGCCCTCGACGCCCGGGCCCGGACGGTCAGCGAACACAAGGCGACTTCCCTGTTCCCGCAAGAATGCGTCGCCCGGAAGGCGAAACCCGAGCGGCACAGTATTGCTCCCGTTGGACCGCCGAGGAAGACTCTGCTGGGTGAACGCCATTAAGCAGCCGGCCCAGCCTTTAAAACAAAGGCGCGCGAAGAGAAGGTGGGGGCAAAAAGAAGGAGAAGGGGGCACGTGACGCTGCGCACACGCTCGCTCGCGCGAATCTTCAACATGTCGCGCTGCCGAAACGAGAAACCACGAGGCGAGGGAGCTCACTGTGGTGTGGGTGGTCCATGTCTGAGTCGTTAGCTGCGGCCCCTCGCTCGGTGTTGCCGACTTGGCGGCTGTTTGTTATTATCCTCGCGGTTAACACGAACGCATATACGCTCGTTGAAGATGGGCGAAAGATTGGCCTGTCTTTTTCGACGGTGCCGCGGCGAAATGAAAGAACGCATCTCGCATATATATAGTAATGGTTGTAGAGATATATAGATAGAGATTGTACAGATATACGTGTTGTATGCAGTTTTTTGCGTATATAATAATAATAATAATAATAATAATAATAATAATAATAATAATAATAATAATAATAATAATAATAATAATAATAATAATAATAATAATTTGGTTGACTGGTTCACTTCTGATAGTGATGTCTTTACCGAAAGGAAGCTCACAGTGTTCATGTGTTGCATGCTAACTTTCCTGTATAAGTGCACGGCTATATTGGTAAGATATATTTTGAAGTATATGTCATCGTGCTAACTTTAGTGTCACATATGCATCAAAAGTGCTTACATCCCCTTAAGTTGCTTGAACTTTTTCACATCGTTGGGCGGCGGCCTACGATCGCAGAGTAAATGCGTACTTATAACTGCTTGTCGGCGGCGAAAGGGTCGACAGATATATAATACCGCAGGATGAGGCGCTTTGCTTCACGAGTGCAACGACGTGCAATACCCTACCTATGCAGTGACGACGGCGTTATTGCAGCGCTGGTGCGCGCTCTCTGGGCACTAGATTGATTACCGGAAAAGAAGCGGTAGCAAATAAAACGAACAAAAAGAAAAAGTTAGAAGGAAACAATGCCAAATCGCTCCTCCGGCGTATTCCTGGGTAGCGCCATTTCCGTTGGAAACACGCGGCTCACGGAGAGCAAATTTTTGCGTTCTCCGAAAGCGTAATTTGTGATTTAAAAGCGGTGAAAAACTTCAGCGGCTGTCGGCGGCCTCTGTTTCAACGAGCGTCGCGTAGCACGAACAAGTCAGTCAGCGGACCCTGAGTTCGGCACCTTAAAAGGGCCCCGCCGCGGCCCGAACTTCGTTTCGCTTGGACTGCGTATGCATGCATACTTCGAGTCGAGGTAAATGTTCCGAGCAGCGCAGCGGCTATGAATCAGTCAGTTTTTGGCCGCCTTTGGGTAAAGCCGAGCAGCGGTGTGAGAGTACGGTGCGCTTGAAGCGCTAGGACTGCTGGTATTGATGACAGGCCCGAAGGGCGTCCGTCTTCTCCCTCGAAACGACCGTCTCAAGTTCCCCGACCATCTGCCGGGTGGCGGCGCTTCTGGTTAGCCGCCATGTTATATTTCGTACACACAGCGCGGTGGCGAGACATTCTCGCAGCAGTGATCGCAACTATAACAACAGCCTCAGAAACGGTGCTCCAGGATCGCGTCTCTTAATGTGACGCGAAATGAAAGAGCTGGTAAACAATGTCAACAGCTTGACACGCGTCCGTTTAAAGGTGAACCTCTGGGGCCCTTTGTTTCTTTTTTTGTCCTCGAGCAGCTCGAAAGCTTGGCGGCTGCATCGTGACAGGCCTGGTCTGTAAGCGGTATGTTAATTGGTTATCCACTGTGCGCGACCTCTGCATTCTATCGCGTAGAGCACGATCACCCAGGTGCCACGTTTTGTTAAGAGGGGAAAGAGAAGGAATTTAGTTACGGAAATGCTCAACAGGTCAAACTGACGTCAAAGTAATTTACCGAGGTACGAGGTTAAAAAACACGGTGGAGACGAATAAATGAGTGGCGTGAAGAACGAAGACACAGCAGGTCGCGAAAATGAGCAGTTTTCTGTTCACGGCCGCTCATCTGTCATGTTTTACTCGGACATCTGAGGATCACACGGATGAATTGCTCGGCTGACCCCTGGTTTGATTTTTTTTTCCTTCACGGTGCCTTTCGTGTCGCGTTGCATTGAAAGCTTAGCAAACCGGTCGTTTTTACACTTCGCTTGCGATGGCCAAAACTCGGCGACGGGTTGTTGCTGCGCGACCTCATGGTCGGAAACGGAAGTCCCGTATTCCGTATAGCCGCCACAACCTGTTCAAGTACTTACGCACACTTCGTTTGGCGAACATGCGCGAAGCTTTTGATGGGCTGGCCCAAATGTCCAAGAAGGTAAAGAGAAAAAAGATAACATATTCGTCAGACAGACAACTTCGCAATACTTGCGTCCTTGTGGCAAGTTCATTGTCTTTGTTAATGCGAATCATTCGACCGTGCAATAACCAAAATCATGGAGGTTGGATTTCTCAATACGATTTAAGGGAAAGTTGGCTCAGTGAACGCACCAACATTGGAACTATGACCAAAACAGAATCGAGACCTGGGGCAACACTTGAGGTACAAAGGCATACAGTTGCGCCGCACGATGAAGCGTTTCTTAAATTGAAAAAAAAAAAAAAAACACGGAAAACTATTACTCATCAATATATGCATTCGTGTCCCCGTAGTTTCAGGCGACGTGCGTTTGATAACTAGTCCCGAAACACGTATACGTCATCGTGTTCTGACTAATGATCTCACTCTGCGCCTGCAAAGCTGCACATCGTGCGTCTTTTGACTACGCGAGAACAATACGTGATCTCATCGCAATTTTATAGCTTTCACTTTAACGCTTCTCATCTCACGCCTAGCGCCAGAAAACTATGTAGTTAATTTCACCTATAAGTAAAAGAAGATTAATACTTGGCACAATCCACTACACGAGTGCCTCCGTGAGGTACATTTTAATGCAAGAAGAGCGCGCAATGTTGTACGAAAGTCCGCGTGTTCGTATTTCCGAAAAAAGGAAGGAAGGTGTAGCGGATGACCAAGAAAATGCGCATATTAAGCTGCGTCGCAGTACGCGTGTAATAACGCTCGCGTGCCTCTAACCCGTGCGCAGTGTCCTCGCTCGTGTTCAGGCACAAGGCACGCGTCATGTATACGTGCACCGAGCCATAGCGCCGCGTGTTTCAGCGATTCGGTCACGGCGCAGAAAATAATTGCGAACAGGACTCAGCGCTGATGAGCGCCTGAAAAACGTTGATGCATGCGTGAACGCTGCACAGGTGCCTGGACGGGCCGAGTTGAAAAAAAGAAAAAGACGAAGTGAAACAGAAGGCAAAAAAGACAAAGGCAAAAAATCCTCAGAAGCGCCACTTGTCAACTCTAGGCACACGTCGCGTTGTCCTCGCAGATGTCACTGGTCACAACGCACTGGTCAGGCGAACAGGCGCCGAGCCAATCTGCGCTCCTGCTGGGATGAGATGCGTTCAGCGAAATGAGCGAGCCGAGGAAAATAATGAACCTGGCTGCATACGTTGGAAGACAGCCAGCGATACACTGTTGTCATGGGCCTTGTCAGCTGTCGGATATGTTCACCGCAAAATACTGCAAATTGAAACGCGGAGACGATAATAACAAGCTGCAAACTTGGTTCATGGGAAACAATAGCATTCTTCATTTATTTATTTATTTATTATTTATTTCCCTTTAGCTTATATTACAGTCCTGCCAAACGTCGACTTCGCGTTGCTCTTTAGAACGACGCCGCGTCTGAATACCTTTCTGCATCTGTCGCAGGAATTTTTTCGCGGTTCGAGAAACAAGTTATCACGAGGGAAAAGAGAAATAATAAAAGAACACCGTAATGTCACCGAAGAATGACGTGAGTAATTGATTGCTACGGTCAGTTTCAATACCACGGAAAAAAAAAGTGGCCGAAACGATATGTCTGAAATTGAAAAATGAGATGACGCTGATTGCAGGAGTTTCATCGAAGCAAATGAACCCAGAGAAAACGGTTTTAAAACACCGCGACTTCGACGAGCTCGAATCCCGCGCATGCGTGGACTCGAATCGTTGGTACATTGTTTTGTGTCGCTGGATTTTTACTTACGCGCTTGCCCACTGATCCCTATATAGTCTGTCGTATTGATCCGCTCGTTCTATAATGTAGGCGTCCGGATGAACAGCTATATATAGATAGACGATCATTAACCGAAAGCGAAATGAACACTCGGGCACGAGTCGTATTTTATGAACACACTCGTGAAGCCGATAACGCCGCATTCGACACAGACAGCTGTCGCTTTATTATTATTTTTTTTAGCTTTCCGACTATTATAGTTTATGTCGTTGTGCGAACGTTCGCCGCGTTGACTGGTGTGATCGTTTCGCTCCTTCACTAAATTTCTCTCACCCACCCTGTCGGGTACAATATCCCGCCCTCTACAGTAAACGCACACAACTACAACAACGTCAGTAGTAATAATAAGAATAATAACGACGTGTGAGTGCGCCAAATGGTACCTCGCTACGTAGAACGTCCAACCGGACTCGCCTCATTTGCTCTGCGTCCGTCGACCCTGTTATATGCGGTTTTTCACGCTTGCTTGCTCTCTTAAATACTCGCCCCTTCCGCTGTTGGATAAAAAACAAAGAACAGTAGAACAATATCTTTAATACTGTTCGCAACGCTGATTGCAATTGAGAAACGGTACACCGTGCCCCATTTCTCTCGCTACTTGCACAGATTCACACTGACACTGCTGGCAGCGCAACTGGGGCGAACGAAGCTGAAACCAAGTTTATTTGCATATCGGCAATCACGTTGCAGGAATTTTTGGCGGGGATTGTGGAAGTGGACGTTGAGCGTAGTACGCTCGCACAATTTGGCCGACTATACCGGTCTTCTCGGCTTTTGGAAAGTGACGCGCTGGCAAGGAAGCTGTGGCGATACAGGAGAGAGTTGAGGGATGACGGAATCGGCGGATGACAGCTCCCTGCCCGCCAGGCTGTGCGAGCCAGCAAGCGGCGCACTTGAGCGCGCAAGCGGCTTGCACCACCGCGTGTCTCGGCAGCCTCTGCAGCCACGCGAGCACAAAGCCGCGTCTCTGTCTCGCGCGAGGCCGCCCCGCGCGCGCCGGGCAAAAAAACAATGTCGCGGCCGTCGTCGTCGGAGGCAGCAGCAGCGTAACTTCCTCGCGTTCTCGCAGGCAGCAGCAGCAGCGGCTCCGCGCTATCGCGCCCATCAGACGCTCATTTGACGAGCTGCCAGATGCGCAAGACTGCATTACACGGACTTCCGAACTGGGAGCGTGGCGTTTGTTTACGCGCCAGTGTCGGATGACTGCCTCGCGAGACCTCCCACACGACCCGGGGCTGCGACCTGTATTCCTCGTGGTTGAAGTTGAGGAGGGGGGTTTTGGGGGGTAGAACTAACCCGCAAAGGAGCCGGCCGCGCGGGCGAGCTCCTTTGGCCGCCGCCGCTTCGGCGTGCGAGCGCGTGCGCGTGTGGTGTACGCGGCGCTCTTTTGCACGCGCCCGAAGGCGGCTGCTGGTCCGGCTTTGTTGCTGGCACGCAAGCCCTCTCCGCCCCCCTTCTTTACGTCTGTACGTGCGTGCGTTCGTCGGCTGTGGGCAAGCTCTGTATCCAGACGGTGCCTCCACCATCTCTACGCTGTAGTGTACGCTTCTAAGACGGGCCGTGTATCGCGTCTCGGAGCGGTCGTTACCTGTGCGGATCGCGTATTTGCTCCACCGCAGAGCCGTATGGTATAGTCACCTTGGGCGCCGTCTCTGCACTTCTGGGAGAAAAAAAAAGAAATCCCGCTCGGGAAGGTCGTTGTTCTCTCTTGTGACCGAGCCTTTCTTTCCACTAAGAGCAGCTTCTTTCCACCTTTCCTTGTCGTTTTCTTCTTTCGTACTCTCACCAGCACAAGAGCGTTGTTCTTGACAGAACCTGGAAATATGGCGATAGAAACAATGGCCGCGGCAAGCGTTATTGTTCGGCTACGCTATTAAAACGCAGGAGAAAACAAAAGGCGATGGAAAAAACGCTGTCGGCGCATTCCTGTCAAACAAGTGTTCGCAGCCGTATACCACGTCCTGTTGTCTTCCGAGCGCGGGATTGACAGAGCCAAGGGAGGCCGCCGCGTTAAGCGAACGAGAATTGACGTTAATGGGGAAAACGCCCGCGGTCGCGCTCCTAAAGATGCACCGGCTCCTCCCGGCCGTATCCCCTTAACGCTGCCATGAGGGTCACGCCACCGGAGTTGCTCCTCTTACGTAAAACTCTTGCCCCCTTCTAATATCTTTCTCGTCCTCTTTTTTTTTTTTCTTTTTTTCTTTATGTAGCGTTCCCTCGCGGGGGCGGTTGGCAACCAGGCTATGCCTCGAGGTGGCGACCCGGCGCCGGCGATTCGCGTCTAGACGGCGGCGGTCCGTGCGCGAATTGCGAGCGTTCTGTTGCCGCGAGAAAGAAAGAAACAGGAAAAAGGACAAAGAGGCATAAATAAATGGGCTCGGAAATTTTGTGCCTCTGGAAGTCTTCTATTGTTTTCCAAATAGAAGTCATAAAAAGGCGCGTGTCTCTCGCGCTCATATTGCAGATGCATTCTGTGCCCGGTAAAGAAGCCGTTCACTTCTTCCCTCTCTCTCTCTTTTTACTCGCTTCCCCCTCCCCCGCTCCCTTCAGCCGAGTGTCTTACAGAAAGGCGCGGCCCTAGACACTGAATGGGGCCGTAAAAACACAGCGCCTAGCGCGCGCGTGCGGGTGCCGCCTTTTGTCTTCCGTTTTCACGGCGGCCGGGTCGATGCGAGCCGCGGCGCTGTGTGCCGGACAAACGGTTCAGCGCGTTAAACGGGCTGGCGTCCGAAAAAAAATAATAAATAAAAATCCCGAAGGAAAAGCCCAGTCTCCCCCTCCTCGACTCGAGAGGAGGTTTTTATTGTTATTTATTTATTTTTTGGACGAGCCGAGTGCGCCGGTTTACATCGATTCGGCACTTTATCATCCCCGAAGCATTACCGAAATGGGACAAGGAGGAAATAATTAAAGAAACGAACGGGTTAATGACCGAGGCCTATACTCTACAGCGGGTTTTATAGCGATCGCCCGTCGAGTGTCCTTTGCTCCTTTTTTGTTAACGCGTGCGATGAGCCAAAAAGGGGTTATAGAAATAAACGACCAACTTGGGTGGCTTTTCGCGCGCACATCGTTCTTCTTGCAGAGGCGCGCGTGCACGGGCTTGTGCCAAGCCGTGCGGGCGCACGAATCGGCCGCGAAATCGGGAACGGTAATTAATTATGAATTCACTCTTCGCAAAAGTTGCCGGAGCACACAGACACGTACAAAAGAAAACAAAAAGCAATCTTTCTTCCCCTATTTGGGCGGTTATGAACAGTTGACAAGCGATCGAGGGACGAAAGAATAAAGCCGCCAGAAGAACCCGTATGCGTGGTCTGTCAGGGCGCGTTCTATCTACAGCAGTGCTCTGAAGAACATGGCACGTCTTATGAGTTCTGCGAAAACGATGAGAGTGTGCAGGTGCGAAAATCTTCCAGAGCGTTAACAACTTGTGACGTCGTGTTGCTGCCCCTCTCCCAGATGAATATGACAAAAAAAAAATGTACCGCCAGAAGTACCCCCGTTCCTCGGAGATACGGTTCTTACAGGCGGCTTTTACGATAGCCGTGCCGAAATGAAATAAAATTACCGCCTGGCAGTTGACAGACGCTGCATTCTTCTACACGCATAGGCAGCAACATTCTAAAAGTGTTCGCTTAGTTTACCTTCGTGAAGAAAATGCAACGGGTCAGCGCTAACTTTCAATGGTGCATCATGATCAAATTGTATCATGAATCCAAACCGGCTACCCCGCCAAAGTGTGTTAAAAATAAATTAAAGCGTCAAAAATAATTCCGCAAAAGCTTGCTAAAAATGCAACGCGACCTGCGGAAGAAGAGAGACAGGAGTACACCGAGAGCCTTAACTGTCTTCGTCGCAGTAGCGCTGCGTTTTAACCGTGTTGTAAATGAACCAAGTTGCTCATATCACTGATTCACTGCCGCAAGGACGCCTAAAGCAAAGCACGAAGATGGACAAATCCTCGTGCTTGCCATCGTTCCCACCTATACATAACAGAACGGTCGCAGCGCCAGTGTTAACAATCTTTGCACAATGCTATAACAGTGGAGGCCATGTTGCTCTTGATAGATTTTGAACACTTTGTTCATCAAGTTTCGTTTTTTTTTTTCATTACGTGCATCTAATTCTGAATAAACGAGCGTCGTCGCATGCTGGCCTTTTGGAACTCGTCAGCCACCGCTGGGAATGGAACCTCTATACTCGTGCTCACTCACACAACCTCGTGGCCAAGTGGTGAACGTAACAGAAATGTGTGAACGGCAATTCAAACTGTCAGAGGAGGAAATTGTATCGCATCGTATTTATTAATTTACGATGCTACTCGATGAAGAAATGCAAATGAAGGGTAGTTTTTCCGAAACGATACTAACGGCTATCTTGTATAAGAATTTTGATAAGCCTGCCCAGCGCCTGGCCTGCCCCAGATTATCGAACGTTCCGTAATGCAGCAACATGCTTATGCTGTTGTAAAAGTTGATACTGTCCCGTTCGCTTGTGCCTCGTGCATGTATATTCTATAGTAAACGTGTCGAACGCTCAGATGTGCTTTCAAAGTGAGAGGCTTTATAATAAAAGATTAGTAAGCATACCACGCTCAAGGTTGCGTGATGAGGAGCAAGCCTCTGAGAAATAAAAAGCACGCAGGGAGACGTATTCGGTGATATATATATATATATATATATATATATATATATATATATATATATATATATATATATATATATATATATATATATATATATATATATATATATATATATATATATATATATATATATATATATATATATATATACACGATAATGGTGTGTCAATCAGGCGTGACGTTACATGACAAGGAAACTGAATAAAAACAAAAGGTTAACTTCGTCCACCGCTTTGCATCTCTGCAATCGTACACGTGCGATGTTTTCGCGGTCAGCAACACACATCGCTTCAGTTGGTCAGAGCTCGTGTGCTTTCAGCACAAGTCAAATTGCCAATACTTCCCAATTGCTAGGGATTTCCTTGTAAAATACACGACATAATTATGAGGCACGTCGTGGTGCGAGATTCCGGATTAATTTCAACCACCCGGGGTTCTAAATGTAAGCACGCGGTTGTTCTTCGCAAATAATTCCCAAACTACTCCAGTGCGTTGTTGCGCTTACAGCCTCATGCAGCCGCATTTTGACAGATAACTCAAAAAACGTACATTTAAGACTATACTCGTCATGCTTAGAAGCCAAATACAGAGCAAACGCATGTCGCATTGCTATTATATTAAATGTGTAAAAGGCGTTCTAAGCCCGAATTCACAAAGCATTTTTGTTCGTGAGTGCATTATGTCAGTGCCCTGGTACCTTCGATAATAATATGTCCTGAATTGAAAATCAGTTCTGCGGAATCCCGCAAGGTGGCGGAAGGGTTAAGAAAGGGAAAATAGACAACCACCCATTTGTAGCACGAAGCCGCAAGGAAATCCAAACGGATTTCTCAGAAAGAAAGCCTCTTAGTCGCCGAAAAATTCGTCCTGGTACGGGGATCGAACCCGGGAGCAACGCCTATCCGGGGCGGTCGCTCTACCAAGGAAATCCGTATGGATTTCCTTGTGGCTTCGTGCTACAAATGGGTGGTTGTCTATTTTCCCTTTCTTAATAATGTGTCCTGCATAAGGACATCATCAAATTTTCTCTTATTAATAATTCCCTTGCAATTCAAGCGCAAGAGCCTCCTGTGAATGGGCCCTGACCTGTTATTTCCCGTTTCCGGTGCTCATCATGCTGATGACAAACGCTTCGGTGGGATCAGTCCGCATGCGCACACAATATTGCAGGGATGTTTATACGTGGTTCGCGAAGTCCTTTTGATGAGCCCCCTTGATTCTATCCTCCCTCGTATTAGAGATCGCCTAATCCCAAATTAGACAACCCAAAACTTGCGATTCGTAAGTCGCATTGCCATTATCCAGCCGACTTTTCTCATGCGTCAAATATGTCCAGCACCACGACTTGCTGGAAGTCACTCGTAAGAGCAAGCTGCTTTCGTGAATACGGGTGCACGCAGAACCATCCCTGATGCAGCACAGAGTAGCACTGTAGCCCACGATGCTCAAATTGTTATACACGGCCCGGTCTATATGACTTGTTTTGCCTTTAGGATGCTGCAGTACAGGCAGCATTATAATATTTCTCCTTAATGAAAGGTTGCTGGCGGTTGTGTTCTGCAGGAACACTCCGCGATATCTTGCGGCATCGTGAAAGTAAAACAAGTGATGATGTTTGTTTCGTGGCTGCCCGTTTTGAAGGGCTCCTCCGGAAGGCAGTGGCGGAAATTTCTGTACTGCACCCACAGTTGTGGATGATGGGACTTCTTCCTATTTTCATAGAGGCGCGTCTTCGCCTGCTGAATCAAGGGTCCTACGCGGCGCGCAAGAATGCCGCCCGTTATGCATGCGGCGGACTCATGGTGCACAGCTGGTCGTGTCTCGGCCATTTCCATCACGCCCGGGGCGCGAGTGAATGGAATAAAGATGGACTCATCTCGGGGGTATCCATTTAGTGCAAAGTGTGCCAAGCCATGTGGGAGCGCACTTGAAAATGTTTCGGGTCGGCCTTTGTGTCGTGTCCGCGCCAAGATAGCGCGGCTCATCTCGCATTCCCCTCGCCTGCCGCTGGGCACACGCCCTGATAGGCATATCCGACGCGTCCTCCGCGACCGGGCGCGCCGACGATACGCGCTGTAAATATACCGAGCCGGCGAGGAACAAGCTGACAGACTGGTACGCGCCGAGGCCCCCCTCTATAATAGGATGAGACCTGTTTTATCGGATATCGTGCCCGGGAACAGTTCTTCAAAAAGACCGTCCTTCGGTTGTTCCCGTGCCGCTGGCAGTTTATATGTACGCGTCGCGACGGAACCGACTGCGAAACGTCGCCGACTTCGTTCATGTGCATGGTCCCGCGGTACAGATGTCAAAGCGAGGTAATTGCGCTGCCGCCATGTGCGCTGCTTTCGTCTTGCGCGCTTTTTTTGCTATTTCTTTTCTTCCCCCGGTGTCTTATCGACTGCATTAATGCTCACCGACTGATTGTGTTGTCGAACGAGCTTTTATTTAATTGCACCCTCACTGGCGCTGCATAGAGAACGCTTACTATAAAGTTCGCGTGCAACCAGCAACCAACCCTCCTCGCGTGATGCGAAGCGCTGGCGACGGAGCTTCAGTTTATCATTCTTTTTTTTTTTCTTACTTTTTTCATCACCATACGTGTGACGTTTAGAATACGCGATGATGTCAGTATACAGACCCTGCGGGTCAAATGTGCATAGCCTTCTGTTCGTATGCCCTTGTTTGTCATTGGCCAGCCGGTAGCCATGGCTTCGCAACAGTATATGCCCTGCATCACGGTTGGCTGGTATCTCCTCTTGAAGACAATTCAAGTGTAAGAACTTGTTTCGCGAGATTCCCGTCGTTGAGGCGATTTTAAGGCTATTTGTAATATCACCACAAGTATTCGGTACTAAGTGTAGTATTATCTTTTCCGTTTTTACCAAAATAAAGCACTTGTGAACTGTGGCGACGTTAGTGCTCACTGACGCACGTTATTTCAGAATCTGCAGGTTTGTTGCACTTGCCTTCAAAGCCGCCACTGTGATCGTAATTAGTGGTAAAGATAACAAGCGATACAGCTGTACCGCAATTCATATTTTCCACAAGTTAATGAAAAACAGAAATAAAAAATATACAAAGGGAGGTAATTACAAGTTGAGCAGAGGGTTCCGCTCGCGAGCCAGTTTCTCGCCTTTTCTCAAACAGATGCTTTAAGGTACACCTGATCTGTTCGCCCGACGTGAAGGTTTCGGTGAATGCCACTGCACACGCAAGGAGCAAAATGAGAAGCCGTCGCGCTGCGTAGCCATACATTCGAAGAGAAAGGGAAGGCCTGTTCACCGTCAATCCCATTTGTGTGATGCTACATGTCGCAGCACATCACATTACGACACAGCGTAACACGCGCCCCTGTTGCCGCCTTCGTATTGCCGAGACCGAGCGTGCCTGCGGGCGGCGTGCACACAAGAGGCCCTTTCCGATAGCTGTCGTTGGAGGCGCGCGACGGGGGTCTCCGATGCATGATGAGCAGCATGCGCGCGGTATAGTACCTTATATGTGGACATCGCGCCAAGTGCCACGAGACGAGGCTGCGCAGGCGCTGACCGTCGGCGGCGGGTCGTTCACCGTCCTCTCAGCACGCTGCTCTCTCGACGGTGGCGAGAGAAGGGGGACGTCGAGGCATAAGGGCCGGAAGAAAAAAGAAAAAAAAAATTGGTGGAAGAGAGGGCGACGATGCTGCGGATTTCCGATAGCGGAAAGAGCGACAGCTCGGGGTTATCCATCGTTGCCGGGAAGAGCGGCGGCAGCGAGCACCACCATCTGGGAGGTCTGGCGCCCAAGCCGGAGTCGATGGCGAGTTTGTCGCCACGGTCGAGAAGCGACACAGCGTCTCCTGTTGCCCGGCGTGGCTGCGGTAGGTCACCAGATGTGGTTGCGCGCCTCGCTGGCAGCCAGGGTCGTCCTCCGGCGCACACCTAGGCCGCATGTCGGAAGGGGAGGCCTCCGTTCCGCCTAGCTTCTTTCCCGGGGGCGCCGCATTTTTTTGCTCCTTCCCCGAAGATGCTGCGTGCACTGGCGCAGCGGGAAGTGTGACTGCTATGTTGCCCCCGACTGCCGCCGCTGGCTCGCGCTGCTCGGGCGGTCCCGTGGCACGCCGCCCGTTTATTCCAGCGCGCGTCGGCGAAAGTATACGCCGCGCGTTGACTCACTCGATCTGGCGCGCCATTTCGCCCGCCATGGGCAAGAATAGTGCTCCGTTGACTCTGCGATTCGGTGCACCAATGAAGAAGACTTGCCTCTCCGCTACGTCAGCCACGCGCTGTCGCTTCAGAAGAGCGCGGAGATAAAGAGTGTCTTTCGGTATCGCGTTACATTTTCGTCGGTTCCGCGGGCGCCCTTTTTTTTTCATTTTGGTCTATCTGTGGCACTTGGCGTTGCCTAATATTTCTGTCTGCGCAATTTCAGCCCCCTCCATGTGAATAGTAGCACGTTAATCTCCGCTCCCTTCTACAACATTGAGCTGGGAACTATATGGGAAATGCTTCACCACTAAAGCGCCGGCTGTCCCGAATGCTTAGCAAAAAGGGATAGCAAAAGAAAGAAGGATGGAAGAAGATGATAAAACACTACCAAAACATGCCTATGAATAAGAAAAACAGTAGAAAAAAAAGAGTACAGTCAAACGCTTTCATAACGAAGTGCTGCGGTTTTTCAGAATATTTCTTTATTGAGGACATTTCGTTGTAGAGGCGCTGTTCGACTGTAAGTTTTGACAAAAAAAGTACAAGACGCAAGGACTTCTGCATGTTTTGTAGCACGATGGCAGGTAAACGATCAGTCATGCTCAAAAGCTTTTTGAAGAGCACATTAAAAACACAAGTGTGAACAATTTATAACAGTATATGCAGTTTCCGCCAGGGTGGCGGTGCGATGCTATAAGCGCGAGGATGCGGGCTCAATTCAGGGCCGTGCATGGCTGCCGGAGTTCGATGGGGGCTGAATGCAAGAACACCCGTCTACATAAAGTTGGTGCACGTTAAAGAACCCTAGATGGTCTAACTTAATGTCGTGTCTCCCACTACAGCGTGCCTCGTTTGATCATATATTTCATGAATTTAATTACTTATGTTTTAGAACGCGGAAATGGAGGAAGGGGTTATGCGTCAGAATATGGGCTTTGCTGGCGATTTCGCCCGTTTCGTATGCGTCTCCAGCTGATCGTATATGCTCTTCATGTTGTTGCAGAACGGCTGCTGGAGGAGCCCGAGGAGGCGTCCCCGGGAAGCGCGGGCGAATGCCGGCTGGCGACGGCCTCTTCTCCAGCGCCTTCCAGCGACGCCCCGCTGAGCCCGTGCGAGTCGCGGTCACCGTCTCCCTGTCGCAGCACGGTGTCGCCGGCGGTGTCCACCCAGGGCGAGGACGGCGCGTCGTCAAGAGACTCCGGCGCGGGCACCAGCGGAGGCGGCGGCTCCTCTTCGTCCAAGACATCGAACAATCCCTACGCGGCCGGTCTCAAGCCGCGCTGCAATTCGGAGGAACTTGTGCACGTAGACTGCCACCTCGAGAACAAGGACCTCTGGGACAAGTTTCACGATCTCGGCACCGAGATGATCATCACGAAGTCCGGAAGGTGAGCCATACATTTCCTGATCCAGCTCCAATTAGATACTTAAAACAGAGGAAGGGAAGAAAAAGGAAAGACAGAAGGCAGGGATGTTAACTAGAGGTCTGGTTGGCTACCCGCCGCTGGCGAAATGAAGAAGGGAAGAGAGAGAGAGATAAAGGAGAGAGTAAAGCAAAAGAGCATGCGTCGACATGAACATCTCTCTTGAGAAGTTGTCGCTGAAACAAAGTTCGCAAATGTCTGAGGTGCCCGGATTTGTTTCTGATTTGTTTTCACTATCACGTGAGGCAGTCGTGTCTTGTAAAGAGTGTGCTTGCTATCGTCGAGTTTCGTAGTTGAATTTGCGCTTTCTGCTGCTTTATCACGATACCGGCCATAGCGGTATCTCTGTCTCGGGCGCAACGAAAATTGCTCGTCGCATTCGGCGTTAAGCGCTCAGACGTTGACTTCGCGTTGTCTCAAAGCAAAATAACGTGTGCACGTGTTGGGGCAGAGGGTATTACAGAAGGACGTTCCATCTCTTGCGGCGCCCTTTCTGAGTGAGTCACGACGCTGTTTACCATGTCTTTGAGTTAAGAATGTTCGCGGAAATTCTGTATCTATGATGGCACTGCTTGCGTATTGGTCAATTTGTGCGCAGCTCGACGTATACTGTATGCAAAGTCGAGGACAATAAATTGCGGCATGTGGCACGCGCAATAAGCTCGATTTATTCTCTATTTGGGCATGCGACAACTCAATTAATGGAGCACTGTGTTGGTTTCAAATTTGCTGTAGTGCTAACTGTAATTCTGAATTACAGGCTATTTGCCGATATTCTGCGAAACATATAGCATTTTTTCTTTTCTTTTTTTTTTTTTCCAAGCTCGCGTACCCTGCAAAATTTTGATACATGTGTCGGATGTTGCATACCTTGCGAGGGTTTTCTTCTTCCTTTTTTTTCTTTTTTGTTGTTCTTTTCGTGCATACATTGGGGCAGCAAGGAGAAGCCGGTGCCACTTGAAAGCGCCAAATTATTCTTTGAGCTCACGTTATTGAAAAAAATTGCTGATCACAGTGCCACAGATGCGCTTGCAGGAGTAACGGTGTGCAGAACCGGAAAAAGAGGCACCGTTGCTTGAGGGTCACCATGCGGGTGAAGCCAGCATCCCGAACGGATTTATGCGCCTGTGACCTGCGAAATTCCTGCGTCGACAGGGTTGCACTGTGCATATACGCTGGCTTTGAAGGAAGCGACACCCGGTGCCGCCGTGGAAAGCCAGTTATATGCGTTAGCTGCGCCGAACAAGGAGAACATAAATGTGCGCGTCTATCTGTTATCGAAAACGGAACTTGCGCGTGACGAAAAACATTACTTAGGCGTTCGCCGCCGCCATCGCCGCTTCTGTTGCTGTTGCCGCCGCCGCGGCGCCGACGGGCGATACGGGGGCAGGTCTTGCGGCGGGCACGTATCCGCGTACATGGATCCTCCGTGACACGGACATATTACACACTCGGGTTTCTCGCGCTGCAGCGGGAACGCGGAGACCTAGGCCCGATAAAGGGTGGCCCAGTTGAATAGCTTGATTTAACGCCACGACGGTAAAAACGGTGCCCCTATACAGGACGGCGATTCTCGAACAAGAACGATCATTGGCAGCTAAACAGCGCGCCGTTCGCCACCTTTATATATGGGGAAGCCGCGTGACCCCTTGATTCTTGATACCCTGGTAGTACTCGTTCCGAGCAAATTATACTGATATCTTATGACTGAACGGCAGCGCATGCACACGCAAAAAAAATAAGAGAATGACCACGAATGCTCAGCGCTACTCTTCTTTGTTTGTGTACGGATTCGCCACCGTTAAGTCATGAAGTGCAACCAACAGCGCAAGTTTCAGTCTTGTACAGATATCGCCAAAGATGAACGCTACGATTCATGCATAGAGAAAGCACGCTCGTTATGTAGCTTAATTTCATGAAGTAGGGCTTTGACTCTCATAACGTCTTCTCTGGTGATTCGTGAACTCTTCATTATCCGTTAACACAAACGAGGAACTCACACGTGTTCTGAGGAGAAGACATAGAAACAAGTGTCCATCGTTAATATATACAGCGATGTAAGCAATTAAACTGCGCGCACAAATAAATCATCAATGCAGGGATATGGTCCGCAAAGATGTGACGGAACAAAGAAAAAGAAATCTAACTTCGGGAAATCCTCCACGGATAGTGGAGGATTTCACTCGGTAGTAGAAGAGACAGCATCCCATCGGATCGCGATATCTGGTGAGCCCTAATTCACTCGAAAAGCGTGATGCGCTAATAATGCTCATCTTTCACCTTCTCCTTATCACCAGCAAGTAGACTTGTATAGCTGCGGCGGTGGACGAATTCAGCCGTAGAGTCTTGCACCGCTGTGCTCGGAGCTCAGTTGTGCGTACGCAATTACGGCGTCGGCGTTGTTGGGTGCGCCATTAATTACAGAATCACTCGGGGAAGGCATTCCCCTCTCCTTCAGGTCCCAACTCATGGCGACGTTCGCCGCCAACATAACGCGTTCACGCGTCCAGCTCGCGAGAGCCGGCCCAAGCAACGACGCAATGAAAGCCAGGTCCAGCCAACGCCTCGCATCGCGCGCACTGCTCGCGCGTGTTTGCCAAGAGTGGCCCTGAGTGAGCGGTTTTCGGACGGGAGCGCAGGGAACGGGAAAATCCCTCGCTGCTGTAGCCGTGTTTTGGGACGCACTTCGGCTTCACGCGACTAATTAGGGAGTGCCCTCGACTGGCCTGGCTTGTAATGGATGTAATTAGTGGCGTCGTTGGGCGAAGGGACTGCGCTGTGTGCGGCCCTGCAGACGACCGTGATGGCCGCAGCCAGATTAACTGGTGTGCCATCGTCCTCTCTGGAAATCGCATAGAGACGCGAGAGTTTGCGCCCGGCAGTGCGGGTTTTTTAAAGGTTTTTCTACAGTCTACCTTACGCTTGGCGCTTATAACTTTCGGGAACCTGCGTGGATTCAGGAAAAGTCTTGTGCGGGAGCCGCTTCCCGGCAAAAATATGGCCCGGCAGAAACACCGCTAAGTGGGGAGAGGGGCTACGAGTTACTTTGCCTTCATTTAATCGCAAAAAAAAAATATATATATACCAACTCTCGTCACTGTAGTTCTGCCCAGTCGGAAAAAAAAATTGAAGCCAGAGAGTAACGATAAATGAAAATTTGTTGCTGGGTGCAAGTGTAACAGCGTCAATGAGTAAAAAGGAAACAAATGCTGTTTATACCGACCACTTCGGTGAAGCGTTCGCAGCCACCTGCATGGTGGCGCTTCAGCTGCTGCCCGACGACAATGAAATTAACTGAAATATCTATTTATCTCTTCACAGAATGCAGAAAGAGAGCGGACGTAAGGGTAAAAGCCGCACGCAGCGGCCTGATCAAACCCCCACATGACAGTGTGGCGAGGAAGCAGCTTAGCCTTGACAAGCGTACGGAATGCTCAAAACAATGAAACGCATTGTGAATTTCGCAAATGTACAACGTAACAGTACATACGGCAGGAATCAGTACGAAATTATATGTACAACTATAAGACTTTATGATTCAACCTAAAGAATAACGCAATATACCGAAAAGAATTAGACACCATCTGCTAAATGTAGTAGCGGTAAAACACTAATTAACTTATTTTTCGCCATTTTTTTCATGCGATGTTATTCTGCGCAGAAAGCCAGTGAGGAGTCACGACGCGCTCTGGCTTCTTGCCAAAACACGAGACGAGGTGAACTATTGCGGATGACTGAATATGACCACTGACATGCACAGTGTTCAGCATTCTAAAGCTCGACAGTCCGCCCGCACGGCGCCTGATGCTTTCTTGCGCCACCGTTGAACGCTGTGGACACCCACGTAACTCATTACGGCATCTAATGAAAGAAAAAGCCTTGCACCCGCGTTGTGACAGCATACGACCCCCTGGCGATAACCCAGCATTCACCGATGGCTCAAAAAAGCACTAGCCGTCACGCAGGCCGACTATAGCATTTCAATTCCTGAGCACTGTTGTACATGTGCGATTTCAACACAGATGGGAACATGGCCGTGCACCATTTTTTTTACCCGGCTATTTTTTTTTACGCTCCCTTGTAATCAAAAGGGATAGAGAGAAAACAAGAGGAGAAAGGAAGACAGGTTAATCAGGTTAACAGTCCGGTTAGCAGAGTAAGCAGAGCTTGAAATTCACTTAGTTGGCATATAGCTTCATCTTTACGTCGAGCTGTGGCAGCCACTGTCGCACACGAAGTTAGTATGGAAAAGAAGCCTTGGGATCCACTTTCTCCTAACTATGGCATGTACAAACACGACCAGTGCGTGAGCGCTAAACTGATTGCATTCTGTGCCCGTGACAGGAGCATGACAAATTGATACAACAGCGTACTCAGTCAGGTGTGTACGGTATCAGGGTCGCGGTATACTTTGCGCAGCTTCAAAGTATCGTCTCGGCATTCGAAAGCAGCCTCTAAGCCCACGCACGCTGTTAGCCAATGACGATTTTTTTTTTTTCGTGGTCTGAGAATATAGTGAGAAAACGACCGCCTCCCCCGCAGCCTGCGGTGATGTCTCAAAGATGAGCTCGCTGTGGCGCCGGTGCCACGCCACGTGGACGGTATGCACCCGGATAACGCGTCTTGCGCGCTCGTGTTCGACCAGCGGAAAACGACCCGAGACTCTTTACTGCCTCCAGTTGCAGTTCGTGGAGGTGCAAATGGTTCCTTTCGCGCTACAGCGGCTTTTATGTCGCCTTTTGCACTGCACTTGTCTATTTTTTTTAAAGCAGCGAGAGACAAACCCACGTTGGAATTAATGTGCTGTGAAAGGAAACAGCTGCGCTTCTGCTCATTTACGACAGCAGGAAGTGCTGCCACTCGTTACACGGGCAGAGCGCGTACTCTGGCACGCCGCTGAGGCACCTATTGCTACCTGTAGCGTCTAACAAGCGCCATCTCTTGCGATACCCTGAAACTAAACTTTAGTGTTATCTTGCTGTGGTTGTTTCTGTAGCTATTGCGTCTGCCCGAGTCCTACGTTTCTAACCTCAATGACTAATTTCTCTGCAGAAAGGACGATGCTGGTTTTCGCAATTTCAGTTTATTTTATGATTCACTATATGCAGATAGACAGCCATTTTTTTTAATACATTTAAACCTTCGGGCGATTAAAGGAAGATTTATTTTGCGCACATTATTCGATTTATGATGAGATTAGGCAGGACGTCCTTCCGTTGACAATCGAGTCGATCTTTTTCCTTTTTTGTACGTTCTGCACGTATCAGCCTCCGACATACCAGACACCTCTTAAGTTCCTTGGGCCTTAGGTGCATGATTAATTTAAAAAAAAAAAGTTTTACCTATAGTCGTTGCTTCCTTAAGTTGGGAGCAGGTCACTTTTCAAATACCCTTATTTTGTTTGCCACGCGTTACTGTTATATAGATCATAGACAGGCAACGTTGGCGGCCGGTATGTGCGTAATAAAAGAAACGTTTAATTCAGTAATAAAATCGAGCCGTTTCGTGCCAAACTGGTGGTGTTCGCCAAGTGCAAGTTGCCTGACACAAAGCCTTTCAGGATTATCTGCGTGTTAAAAATCCAGCCTAGCAATTGATTCTTGCTGTCTGCGTTCAACTTTGAGCTTCACGTGCTTGGCGCGTATTCAAAATTCCAATATATAGCTTTCGCAACATTTTTTTATTACGACAATTCATCTAAGGCAAGTAAATGTATGGGGACGTGTGGAGGTTGAATGCGTGACAGAAAAAGGTGAAAATCCAGTATTGCGCCTATTTTTGAAGAACGGTGCCCATTATAACCGCAAGCCAGGAATGAGCGGTTCGCTCATCAAAGCGCATGCGCATAACGATTTTTTTTTTGTCCGCGCGAAGACAAATCGGTATACGAATGATCGTGCCCCTCGCGTATGGCGGGAGCAGCCGATGGGTTCGTGCTTTGCCTCCTCAGAGCTTCAGACAAGCTACATAGTGCCCAGTCTAAGTTATAGATCCAGTGCGAAGACGGCCACTCCTGGTTGGAATCAAGTCCGCCCAGCTGCTAAATGCAGGCCGGGAATTTAGCAGTCAGAGAGGAACGGCGGGAAAGGAATAAAAAAAAGGTAAGGCGGCACATAGAGAGGTGGGGATTCTAAAGAACCCGCAAGCTATAGAAGAGGCGAGCGCCGAGAAACAAGCGCGATCAGGAAACACGCAGCGCGATGCGGTCACGAGGCCTAAATCATGAAAAACCGCGATATCAATCGAAAGTCTGTCTGCCGGGGACAATGATTCTAATATATGACTCTCGGCAATGCCGCCCGGGGTCGCTTGAGCGCCGCCCCGCGGCGAAGGGCAGCCCCTGCACCGGGCCTGCCCGCGGCGCTGAAGTAATAACGAAAAAAAGAAAACCAACCTTCGAAGGAGGACGGAAGGAAGCCTTAGAAAGCAAGGGGGGACATGAAAATGATTTATGCGCTTTTTTTTTTCTTGGCCGCGTCTGTGATTCTTTACGTGGCGTTGTTTTTGCGTATGTTGCTGCTCTGTGGGCGCAAGACTGAATTGTTGTAGGCACATGCGCCGTGTTTCTCGCATTAGAGATTATGCGGCTCGCAGGAGTAGGCCGATGTGTTTTGTGCGTTTGCTTGGTGCCCGTGGTTGTCGGAGAGGAGACCGCAGCGGTGTCGACTGGCTCGGTTGGGCGCAGCGGTGGCGCTACCGCATACCAATTCCTCAAACCGCGCGGCGCGCACAGTGGCTGACAGGCCGAGGGAGACCAGGGACAACGTGGCACTGGACACAGCGTGCGGCGGCAGCTGCATATGCGTGGCAGCGACGCGGAACCCTGAAACCGTGCGACGATGTTTGTCCACGCTGGGCAGTGTGCGTGGAACTACTGACCGCAGCGGGCCGGTTGGTTGCCGAGAATGCAGGGCTGCGCGAGTGAGGGGGAATGTTCCGACGGGAGCAGAATAGGTCTCAAAACGCAGAGAACAAGATCACAGCGCGTCGCGCTCATCTTGAGGCACTGCGTTGTACAAGTACATGAGTTCGGGCATTCTTCTTCTTCTTCAGTGGTTATTCAGGAAAGGAAAAAGGCACCTAATTTCTGTCTGCCTATAGGCGACACGGCGCAGTGCCTTGTAGGGGTGGGGATAAGGAGGGAATAAAAGAATAGTAGGAAAATAGAGAGAAAAGTGATAGGAACAACCGCAGCAAATAACTCCTGCGTGTTCGAGCGCTTGCGCGTATTTCCCGTGTATACATCACGCCCGTTGAACCTTATGTCAGAAATGACAGAACGGCATTACCAGTTTTACAGATGCCTCTCATTGACTATGGCGTTCGCTTGCTGAGCATGCGGTCGCGGGTTCGATTCCCTCGCCATTGCGATCGGGACGAAATGAACAAGGTTCGTTATGTAGGGGCACGTTAAAGAGCCCCACATGCAGGCCCGTAGCCAGCCCCCCCCCCCCCCCCCCCCCCCCGAAATTTTTATGATATATGGTGTGTTACCGAAAATAAATAATGAAAATAGGCGTTTTTTTTTTTCAAATAGCCAGAGCTTTCAGCAAGTGCCCCCCCCCCCCCCCCACACACACACACACACACACCCCGAAAAAAATTCCTGGCTACGGGCCTGCCCACATGGCCTAAATTAATCCGGAGACCCCACACTATATGGCACCTCACATCTTCATTGCGTTGGTTTGGGATAAAAAAACCGACGATTCGATTTCACTTGGTTCTGTAGTTAAGCTTCAAGGCGATGTACTGGGCTGGTTGGTACATGTCGAATTGGATAAAAACCAGTGGGAAACAGCCTGTTCCAGCCTGTCCCGTCGTATCACTTCTCTGTGGTTCGTGTTTCCCGCTGGTTTTTATCCAATTCGACTTGTAGTTAAGCTACGGTGGTCATGGGTGCGTGCGTTAATTACGGGTGCTTCCGTGTGCACGTGTTAAAAGAGGTAACGAAAGAGGAGGGATCGGCTCCAGTATATGACGCACAGCTACGCCTCAGCGGTGGTTTGGCCACAGGAGCATAATGAAGGGACTGTTCTTTCTTCATTTAAATGCAGGGTTATTGCGCATGCAGCTTGTCTTCAGAGAACAAATGAGCCCTGCGTACGGTGCGTTTGTGGTGGAGTCACGATTCGCCTCATATATATGATTGTTCTCGTTCCTTGAGCAAACGTTTGCACGGCACGAAAAAAGGTTTACGACTTCTAAAACAGGAAATGCGAGTCCGTTGATAATGGCCACGTGCGAGGCCTGCCCACTCCAAATGGTAGTTCACCGGTTGTTGAGTACGCACATGCGCAAACACTGGCACTCACGCGAAGGTAACGCTTATACGTCCATCCAGACAAAGCGCGGACGCGTATTGGCAGTTCCATTTGGCATATACGAGCAATTATTTGGCAAAACGGTCACGCACGAACGGATTCGGGTAATTAAATGAGAGCGCGGTTACGGTTTACATACATGCCATTTTTTATGATTTATTGGGCGAGCTGAGATGCTTTTTCTTTTTGTTTATATTCTCGATCGCGTCAATTGAATGCGAGAAGGCTTTTGTTTTAGCACGGTATAGGAAAGGGCTGCTTTCTGAGAGTCGACCAGTCATGCATATAGCAGCACAAATATCTGTGAGGGTATTTCTTAAATTTTATGCTTTAATAATTATTACATTGGAACAGAGAAGAAAATATCGCGATGTCTAAATGCTAGCTGTGTATAAATTAAACAACTATTAAAACGTGAAACATTAAGAAAAATTGTCTTTATTTCTTCGAATTCTTGTGACGCTAATTCCGTAGGAAACACGACAATGCTCGATTCAGGAATATTCGTTTTAGACGCTATTGCAGCAGACCTGAAACTAACACTTGTGAGTATCGTTTACGAAAGACAGCGATGAACAACGAGAACAGCAGCGTTCCCTACATCGTAGCGTCCCGTCGAGCATGCGCATTTCAGCGTAGCGAAAACGAAAGCATATAATTTTTCTTCTCCTAGAAATGTCCATAGTAAGAAAACTGTATACAGATTTCAATTTCATATTCCATTGTGTCTCATGTGTGATGAGCGGTTGATGCGCACATTTTGCACATATTCAAACGACATTCCGCGCTTTGCTGTAGGTGCAGACCTTGTTCCTACTGAGTGATCGACGTTAACGTTAATAATACCGTATTTAGCACCCATGATTTCGACCTTCTGAATTCCTTTAAGACGCATCCTTGCAGTATGCAGACTGTCGCATATACTTGTGGTTGAGCCCCCGTTCTCCTCGTCTGTTTTTCGTTTCTTTTCTGTATATCCCCCCTTTCATCGCAGCCATCCCTCCTATCTCAAGTCACAAACTCTGGGAGTGCACGGAAGGTAGTGTTCGTCTGTTTGCGCTGAAATCTGGCTCCATATGTCTTTATCTCTCTATAGTCGGATACAACTTCAAAAGTCCGGAGAGGCCCCGCCCAGACGACCGAAGCGCGGCAGCCGATCGCCTCCGCGACTAAAGAAATAGTCCCGCTCATGCACTCGGCAATGTTCTCCGAAGACGGTCACCGGCCGTACGCCTCATGACGTCAGTCTGTATTGCGTGCCCATTGGTGCATGCTTGTGTACATGCACCTTTAAGGAGGAAATGCCGCGGAATTATAAAGTTGTATCCGACTGCTCTTGTTGGTGCACCGAATAAAAGTCATGTATCGAACCAGCTACCTCGAGTTCAACCAGCGGAACACTCGCCGAGTCACCATGCCGGGTGCCACGGGGACGATCAAAGCCACACCACCTGTTTTATGTTGATATTGAAGCTGGTGCAATGACGCCAACAGATATCAGCTGGTGAAGATATAGCACCTATAAATATGCCTTTTTAGGCCCGAGGAGACCCGTTCTGCATAAGGCGTTCTGCTCTCGCTGTTGATGCTCGCTGAGTTCGACGCTTCCGGAAAGCAGCGGCCTTGAAGATATCTCTATATATAATAATAATATCTGGGGGTTTAACGTCCCAAAACCACGATATGATTATGAGGGACGCTGTAGTGGAGGGCTCCGGAAATTTCGACCACCTGGGGTTCTTTAACGCGCACCATAATCTGAGTACACGGGCCTCGAACATTTTCAATGCAGCCGCCGGAGGCGGGATTCGATCCCGCGACCTTCGGGTCCCCAGTCGAGCGCCATAACCACTAGACCACCGTATATATATATATATATATATATATATATATATATATATATATATATATATATATATATATATATATATATATATATAACAGACGATAACAGACACTAAACATGCACCGAAGCCAAATGTACCGCACGCTTACAGCGCTTGGAGAACGTTCAGTGCTGGGCGCCCGATATGGTGGCAGCAATCGCGATTGGCGGTTCGCGCTAAGCCAGGCGCAACAGCTTTCGCCGTCGGGAGGATTTTGCAGGTGCCCAAAGTGATCGGGGCCACCGCAGTGTGAAGATACACGGACGCGAACACAGGTGTTTTTTTGCGGCAGACAGAAAAAAAAAAGGTTTGCCGCCGCGTGCACGCGGCACCGCCGCCAGCAGCAATCCGTGACGTAGGCGATAGCGAGGGCGCCATCTTGAACACACGTTGCGATGAAGCCCCCAGGGTGCGAACAGGCGTAATACACGCAGCCGAATGAGCGCCAAACACTCGCCACCGCTCTCGGATGCGCGCGAGGCCCGAAAGGGTGCGCGGCAGTGGGGATAGTTCGTGCGCGCACATTGGAGGAAACATGTCGATTGCGCGATGCCCCTTTAACAATCGGCAACACGACAAATGGTTGGGCGAGGTGCAGAATGAGCCTTGCGAATGATGGTGGCTCATTGTCTGACCGCTTTTGTATAGGCTATCACACAAGCATCTCGCGCCGCATACGTTCCCTGTAGGTCACCGTAACAAACGCGTCTTTCTGCTTTATCGCGACACCCACTGTATCGCCGTCCAAATACTTCTGCGCCGTGTACGCATCCCAATACTTCTTTACTAGTTGAATACTCAACGCATTATGGCCACGGTTCTTCGTTCACTCCTTATTTCAATTTGCACCTCGGCGTGGGACTGGCGTCGGACTCCGTCTCCCCTCGGCAACGCGAGCGCGTTATACGCGCCCCGAGCGCGCTGCTTGTTTTAATCTCGTGCTCTTCAAAGAGCCATAAAAAGTATAATAACACTAAAGCGTGAGCGCGCCTAACCGCCTGGCGTCTATTGTTTGAGCTCACAAGAGAGGCGCATTTACTTTACGACCCTCTCGCTATGGCCAATTATGGTGGTTGGGCTGGAGCTTTTTGAAATATTTACTGGCTTCCTGCATGCACCTCCGCAGGTGTTAAAACGCACACTCTCTCAAGACCAAGACAGGCAGCGCGAAGCGTAAAGCTTTTAATTGACCCCGGAATTGAGAGGAAGCTGCGCCTGCGCTTTACTGGCGTGCACGGTGCTTGCGCGGGGACGCTGGCGCCGCGCTGCGGCCGTCTACACGCGGCGAGCGTGCACTTTCGCGCCATGTCGACCGGTGGCGCAGTTCGCACTTCTTTACTCCATACCAAATTCTCCTTCCACATTTTGCGCTATTGCTCAAGCAAATTGTTGACGAATGGATTCTTGTTAGGATATGTAATATAAGCGGTGTCGCTCAAACGCGGTGTCATCTATTATGGTACGCAACGTGACGCGGCCTGTTGTAAATTGTAAATAAGCACCGCTACGCGCGGTTCCGCTGTCGTTGCCGGGCACGTCAAATTGAAAGAGGCTTTGCGGAAGTTTCAGCCGCAGTCGTGATTTTTTGTTCTCACGAAAGCCTTAAAGGTGTCTCTGTTAACTCTTCACCACATTACTGATAGCCATAATTTGATAACGAAACATACGCTTTTTTAAAAGAAAACAATTGATTTACCTTGAATCTCTCATCACAAGCAGCAGTCCGCTGTATACCTGAGCATATGAACGTCACACTGCCACGTGTTTGGTCTAGCACACAAAACACAGAAATTCTAAAATTGAGAATAAATAAATAAATAAGGAAAGAAAGAAAGAAAGAAAGAAAGAAAGAAAGAAAGAAAGAAAGAAAGAAGAAAGAAAGAAAGAAAGAAAGAAAGAAAGAAAGACAGCGAAGCGTGAAGTGATGTGACAGCAGGCCATCTTGCACAGCTTCGTGCGTCATCGGTTGGAGCAAACATTAGCGTGTACGCGCAAAGAATTTCTTTTTTTTTTTTTATGGCAGAATAAAACTTTGTTCGACGACGACTCGATAGTCCGACTCGTCCTAGTACTGTTGAGGTGGCGCCGCCAGGTGGTGAAGTGGGTAGACAAGAGTTCTTCGTTCTTGACCCGATTTTTGCTTTTTCCTCCACATGGCTTGGATTATATTTTTTCACCTATAGGGGCTAGTCTAGGTGTAGAGCGTGGCGTCAGCCAATCATTTTAGCGAACGTTCAGGAGGTGGCCAGACATCGTATTCTCCAGGCGCAGTATTCTTTGCTGCAACATTGGCGGAGTGGCTGAGACGTATCTTCGACTGGCAATCTATATATATATATATATATATATATATGCGTCCGGAGTTAGAACCATCGTTGGGCATTGCGGCTTCCTCTCTTTATCGATGAAGCAGCGCACAAAAGACACATTCACACACGCACATAAGACGCAAACACGAGCGCTGGTTTGCCTCTTCTTTATGTGTGCGACAATGTGTCTTTTATGCGCTGCTTTATCAGTATCATGCCTCCCCAACTAGTCCATCAGTGCTTATTAAGTAAGTTGCTTTCTTTATAATATTCTCGCGAAGCATTCTGGGATTCCTACGACTGGCATCAGCTGACATCGAATAATCCATAGCAGATATCACTGTAAAAATAGCACCTTTTGAGCTGCTCCGCTTTCACTTTGCAAACGTTCGGTAAGCGATTGTTTGTTACGATCCGCGACAAAGGTATCCTTGATTGCTGACACAGCCCTTAAGCACGCTCTCTCAGTCTCCATCTTCCTCGCTATCTCGCTCTGGCGCTCACGCATACGAATACGTGTATAGCCACCGCCAGAACCATTGTTTTGGCAGCAGACCAACCCGCACTATATATGGTGCCGAAATTGAAGTTATACCAAGCCGCGTGGCTGACGATTCTCTTCCAGCGAGATCTTTATTTTCTTTGTGGAACAGGTGCTTATATACGTTAACCATGCTTATTTATATACGTTAACACTAACTTACATGCAACACATCACTTATGAAGGTGTACTATTCGCGTCGCACGGCCTTATTGGATAACGAGCTGGTTGCAAACCTGTATACCATGTATAGTTAGCAGAGAAGAGCGCGGAGCCACCTTGCACTGTCATTTAATAATGAATTTGTCTGACGTCACGGCGCAAGTAAAGTGGGGCACAGTACAGAACTTGGCCATACTAATTCAGTTGGCAAGCATGGCTGTGGGTAGATAAGCGGCGAAGTCTAATGTGCAACTTTAAGGCTTCATCGAGACCATGCGGCTGAAAGCGCGACAGTGGGTTCGTGCAGGTTAACGAGTGCATTAGTGAACGCGCCATGACTGCGCACAGGCTCGCAAACTTCAGTTCCAACCTGATGCTTGGCTGCGCGCATCTTTACAAATTAGCGACGTGTGTATGCGCACGAAAAAGAAGGGAGACCATAACGAGCAAACACAGGTAGTTGGACGCGAGTGATGGTCTGGCAGTGGAATCTGATTACAGGGCGGGTCTTGTTTGCCAGTCCGCACTAGGAGGCAGCGTGCGGCGCGTCCCGACATTCCCTCGTGTTTGCGAAGCAGCAAGAAGCGCTGCATTTTGCTGCGGCGCGGGAGGCGAAGGGAAAGGCATCCCCGCGGCGTCATTTTTCAAAGCGGCGCCTGCCCCTGCGTAGCAAGCTTTGTTTATCTATGTGCAGCTCCTCAAATTCACTCCTGGCAACATAAAGGGATCGCTACGCGCCATGTTTTGTGTCTTTTGTGCCACACTTGCCAAAGTATATACGATGCGAAGCGCTAGTACGTATTTTTCAGTCGCGAACGCGCGTGCAAAAATTTCGCTGCCGCCTGCAACGCGCGGGTGGGTGCCGCCGCCACCACAAAGGGACGACCGAGCGGGAAATGTTATATAGAGAGATTAACAATGCAATCTCGGGAAAAGAAAAGGCAGCCGTGGCCTCTGTTTATGCTTTTCTGCACGCAGCGGCGCATGGCGGCCGTGCGGCTTCGGAGGCCTTCGAAATAAATGATCCTTTCAAGCGGTTCCGAAGCGCTGGCGCCTAAAACTTAACAGATCGACGGCTTTTTGTTTCGTTGCGCCCGGGGGACGTGTGATGTGTTTCACTGTGTATCGGCGGCGGCTGCCCGCGCGCAGTAGGCCTGCGTTGGTTCAAGACGGCGGGCCGCGTAAACGGAGCGAGTCCGGCTACGGGCCCCGGTCGTGGCCGCCGATTAACGGCTCCCTAATGCACCGAGTCGTTTATGACCGCTCGAGGAGCCCGCTGGCGGCGGCTACAAGACGTCTCCCCGAATCACGTCCGCCCGCTGCCGCCGCCGCTGATCCGGACGGATGCGCGCGTCGCGCGCTGGTCACGCCGGAGACCGCGTGATTAGATCGGCGCGCGGGCCGCTTTCTTTATACGAGGCCCTTTAACGGCTTCCGGCTGCGGCCTCTCGTCGAAGGCACCCCACCTCTGCTCGAGGCGGCGCTACCGGCTTCGTCCAGGACCTGTCGCCTTTTAGGGCGCCCTTTCTGAGAACACGCCGACGCCTTCGAAAAGACTCATCCTTCTTTCTAACGGCTCGCCAGTCGAAAGCAACTCGGACGCTTCAAGAGGTTATCGCGTCGTGGTTTCGTGAAGTGGTTGAGAACACAGAGCAGGAAAGGCGAGGGGCTCTTGCAGAACTCGTCTGCTCTCCAAGACACAATGGCTCTCGCTGTGCTGCTGGTGTTCGATCGGGCGAAGACCCTTTATCAGCTGCGCTTAAGCTTGTAGCAAAGACGTCTTTGTGTAATGAGTGCTTGAGTAAGTTTCCTTCGACGCTTTTTCCGCCCTTCTTCATCATCTTTAACCGATATGTCGTTTTTCCAACAGCCATTTCGCGCGCTACCTGCTGCGATTAGGACGGCGCAGTGGTAGAGAGCTCGGCTGACTGCTGCGATTGGGTATTAGCGACACACGTGCTGCCGCCATCTACGCACACATTCAGAAATTCGCCATATTTAAAACTATTTGTTCCCAGTATAATGCCATGTGACCGATCTTTGCCAAACTTTGGATCCTTGCGTTGAACGAAAAACCGCGCTGGCGCCCTGACATTCAGTCCAGTCGCTATTACCATCGGTGCTGCCTTTATGTGAGAAGTTTTGCATCAGAATATATTTTACACCGCGAAATTCCAGTTCGCTTACATGTAGTGTTTGCAACGTTCTCGATTGCGCTCCCTTGTTCATTAGCCGGAACAGTGAGAGAGAGAGAGAGAGAATAAGAATAAAAGAAAGGCGGGGAGGTTAACCAGGGCTGAGCGCGGTAGGCTACCCTGTACTGGGGAAGGGGGGGAAGGGGAAGGAAAGTTAGAGAGGAACCGTGAGAGTATAGTAACCGCATATGTGGCTAAGAAGGATCATCTTGCGTAGACAACTTGTGCGAGTCGTTGCAGGAAGCTGTCTATCCTCTGACACACCTGTGATATCGAGAACCTTCGCGAAGCAGTGCAGAGAGAGAGAACCGTTACCCATAAAGTGATAGCTATAGCGGCACTCGCGTGTTGTTGTTGTTGTATACGTTGCTTCTTCGAAAACATCAATTGACGACCCCCCCTCCCCCCCCAGTGACCATTCGAGAGGTGTTTGCACCACGGGCTTGTGCGGCCATCATCCCAGCACGATTATTCGAAGCGAAATGTTTAAAAGAGCATCAAATACTTTATTTGACTTGATCGGTCATGCGAAAACCTCACTGAAAGAGCGATATTTCCGACATTCGCCTTACGGATGGAAAACTATAGCGCTTATCACAAGGCACCCCATTCCCAACTACTTGGGCACTGCGCGTACGTGGAGCGTTCAAACAGGCGCAAATGATCCAAAAGTGGATGTCCTTTGCTGTATAATTACTTTACGTTATTTTCTTGAAGACAATATATTCATTTTATTTTTTTAATTGAAAAGAAAAAGAATAACTAATACAATAGATATAATTGTATGAAATTATTTTTTCTGTTGCTGTTCAACCAGTAATTACATTCAGCGCAGTGACATTCAGCGCAGTGAAGTACACGCCACCAGTGTTGCTTTGCAGTGGCGGGACACATGTTTCTTCTTTTCAAGTTATACTATATGCGTGTGCAAATATAGAAATTTCAGCCGCGAATCGAATAATCCTTGTTATGCTATTTGAAAGTTTCACCTTCAAGAGTTTTTAATGTTTCATTTCGGCTCCAATGCAAGAGAAAAACCACACTTATTGGCGCCTACTAGCAGGAAGCTAGCCATATGCAAGTGGTGACTGTTCCGAACAGTTATGCTGCACGAAAGCCGCATCTGCTGCTAAAGAACGCAAGTTACTGAGAGAACGGAGCTATAACTAATTCCAACTCAATAATTTTCAATGTCTCATTCCTATAAGCAGCCTACGAATTAGTTTTCTCGATTCACAAAGCAATTGACCGTGAAATGCTTCTTCAACATTTGCAGCGTCGTGCTGTTCTTGTCAACTTTCAGCTGTCTCTCTTTTACAAGTTCCTCATTTGACATGTGAAACGTCAAGCGTATGTACATACGTATGCATCACGTTTCACATTTTACGTTGACACAGTGACGCATTGGGAGAAATCGGCGTTGATAAATGCTCTCGTACGTACAGTCGTCAGCAATATATGTGAGGGAACACTGATATTACCTCTTAAAGGGTCATAGCGGCTAAACGCACTTGACAAGCGCGACAATCTCAATAACACTAAATGCTCAAGCGGAAAGATATCTCGTGCAATTCAATACGACACATTCATTTGGGTACATTAAGTATACTAGTTGATCAAGCGCAAATTTGGTGCTCCATTGCTCACGACTGTACGTCGATCTTGCTACGTGCTAACTCTATTTGAATGTAATATATGACAAAAAGAACCAGAACAAACACCAGAAACGTACTCTTAGGGTCTGTTCAGCAGTCGGCTTCATGGACGACGACTTATATAATTTGCGTCCAGATGCTAACCTCTGGGTTCTCATTACTCTTGTGTCCGATTTCTATTGTTTTGCTCGTTGAAAATGCAGTATTCAGCTCCATTATACGGGCACCTTAGCGACACAGCTCCTCCCAAATGCGTGAGTTCAACCGAAATGCTGAAATATCTACATAAGAAATAAGGAAGAATAGAGCCAGAACGCAAATGGGGCCTCTGCGTCTGTCGAGCTAAAAATGTGGTAGTGGCACTTCCGTGCGCGCATATAATTTAAGGTGACGTTAGTCGGAGGTAGGCCATGCCCGAGGCATGCGCTTCGCCACGTCCCGCCTTAGCACGAATGCGTGCTCCCGCGACCAAGGGGGCGCCTCCGTGCGCGTTAGCGACGTCGGAGCGCTTATTTCACGCCCTCTCAGAAGCGCGCGTGGCAAGAATGAAGAACGCTTGGCGCCTTACTGCTATTGCTGCTGCCGCCAGGCGCGGCTCTTCTCGGTGCAGACCAAACAGAGAGACAGCATGGCGCGTGTTGTGCGCCAGCATTAGAGCTCGCGATTAGCTTTTAATGCCGCGCCGGCAAAAGATAAACTCGGGGGAGGCAAAAACAAAGTGGCGGGCCCCGTTTTGGCGCGCGCAGCGGCGCGGCTGGTTTTCCGACCCGGTCCAGGCGGCGTTGCCGAATTCAGGCCCCCCTCTTATGCTAATTGCCGGTGCCGGGGGCATGCGAGGGACGAGTGCGAAGAAAACAAGTCGCCTCGGCCGATGAATAAGTAATGCGGCAGCGGTTACCGTCTCCCGCGACTCCTGTTGTGTGTACGGCCCGAGAGGAAGCGATGCGACTGCTTGATTTGCTGCTGCAACCACGCGGCTGCTCATCCCTCCGCCCTCGCATCCTGGCGCCACGTGCTGCGCGATTAAGACCAAGAAACTAATGGTGATCGCCACCGCCAAGCAACAAGAGCGAACTGAGGCCTCCTCTGCTGCGGTAATTTGTCAGGGGCGTTTTCTTTGCTGCAGCTTGCGCCGCAGAGTTAATCATAATTATACGAGCGTTCCGCGATAAACAAGTGACGGTCAGGGCGATGGCGGTGGTGGTGCCGCGAGTGTTGCCAGGACTCGCCGCCGCGGCCTTGCGCTGACGGGAGCCCGGATTAAACCGCGTCTCCAACGAGCTCAAGCCCGGCCGATATCATTTCCGCGTGCATACTTTCCGCCGAACAAACACGATGCCTACATGCTCATATACGTCGGCATCAAAGGCACAGCGCGACCGGATGACAGCCCCGATTCAACACTGGCAATCCTTGCGGTAGGATCACGCTGTATACATTACTTTTCTCGAGTGCAGCTGCCATATACGCGAACAAGTGTGTTCGGAACACGCGTGCATTTGATCACCTTCGCGTGGAGCAGCTCCGGGCCGTTGAAGTCAAAGAGTATACATCTCGTCAACGCATAGTATTCATCGCGTGAAGCTATTTGCTCAGATGGGATGGCTTTTCTATACGCCCCGGTCGTAATTGAGCCGAAAGCCTTACAGACGATCAGCGTGTTGTAAGCAGGGAGGCATATCAATGAATACCGAGCACACGACTATATACTCCGGCGCTTTGCGATTTGGATGTCCGCCGTTGCGAGCTATTACCGACGTTCATTAAGTAGGTTTCGTAAACTTTGCCGCCGCTATTAGTCTTGTCAGTCGAGAAAATTCACGCCACCCAACTTCATGAGGTCACACTCTGCAGCGCATTATCGGCACACTTGGAGAAAATTGTCATGTTTGAAAGGCAAACGCACTCGTAGGTGTGGTAGTTAACGTGTTTGTATCATAGTTTTTGAATATGTCGTTTTCGAAGCTTTTTTTTTTTAAATGTTGTTTTCCATCTATTAAAAAGCTTTCTTTCCTTCGTCATTTTGGCACCACGTGACTTCAACGCGGCCACGTTAAGTCCAAAATAATCTGCCTTTATCCTCACGTGTTTACTGACACTTCGTACTAAACGTCGGAACGCACGGAGCTTGCCATTTGTTTTTTGTTTATTTCGATCAGTAAGATACGCGTTTTAAAGTGTCTGCCTTGTGGTCCGGTATGCAAGCAGCCCCGTATACAGGCGCGGAGCGAACGCTCGATATTCTTCGGATGAGACGTTTACGTTTCGTTTCCTTTTAGACGCAGCTTATTTATGTCGGCACTTCTTTGTGTCACCGCCTGCTCTCAGAGCTGTTCGGGGGTTCGACTTTACAACATGGTAGAACAGTGACGCGATCTTCAACTCCAGATGCAATCAGCGCTGATGATACATTCGAAGATAAGCGCTATCTGCGGCAGGAATTCATCTAATATGCCGAGGGGGCCCCAGCGTTGTTCGCGATGCGCCATATCGCATCGGTGGCAGTCTGTTTTATGGCCACCGCGTGAACCTCTAGCGAGCCAACAAAGACACTACTACAACGATTCCCCGGGAACATTCGTTCGGCAGTATTTTATGTGTCTTCGCCGCAGCGACCACAAAACCGGTCTGATCGCCGCATGGATTCTCGGCAGTAGTTTTCTTGTTTTCCTTGTTTTTTTTTTATTCTTCGCATTTGTTTACCGAGGATGGGCGACATGATGGAGGGCGCTGAGGACTCAGGCGGGGAACTACTTTGATGAAGATTTTATGGCCGGAATATTTTTACTTCGCTATAAAACTTAAAAGTCCTTCCTTCTCCCGCCCAACGAGAAAAGGACAAGGCCGAGCTTTGACACCGCATCAATACAAACTTAATATCAGCTCGAAAATATTAATCCCTCAGAGCTGCGTTCGACAGCGAGACTTTCGTGCTCTTTCTTTTTCTTCCCGCTTTCGTTTAATGAAATACTGCTGCCAAAAGTGGCTACATATTTTCAGCCTGCATTTCTTTATTTTTCTGGTGCTGACGTGTACATTGTGTGAGATAATTTTTTTATTCCCGGCAAGAGGCTTTACTTTCGCTCTCTGAATGGCTTTGTATACGTGTGAACGCAAGAACGTCTCTATTTAAAAGCAGCATTCCCCTAGCTCGGTCGTGTTACTGCCTGCAGGACAATAAATTAAAAACCCATAAAAGTGGCATTATATATATATATATATATATATATATATATATATATATATATATATATATATATATATATATATATATATATATATATATATATATATATATATAACCCCCTCCCTTCCTAGTGCATCTTTTGGTCCTTGCGTCGGAGGCACGTTGAAACCATACATATGTGTGCACTGTAGAGGCTTTTTGAAAAGGTTGATGGCATCTGCTACGGTAAATACAACAATGGCTGTCACACGAAAGTCTGCGTGGGAAAAAGTGGTGGACTGAACAGTTTCTATTTATTTATTTATCTTGAAGAGCGACTCATTCGTGCACACGCCAATCCCAGGAAAGTGATTGATTGATTGATTGATTGATTGATTGATTGATTGATTGATTGATTGATTGATTGATTGATTGATTGATTGATTGATTGATTGATTTTAAGGCTCCAAATCAGTGCCCTGAACATAAGTGCCTCTATTGTGGAGAGTGTCGGATTACACTAATCCGCTTGCGGTTTTCAACGGCCAACAATATCGTAGTGCGCGAGGGTGTTTTCCTTCAGCTTTCTTTCTTTCTTTTTTTATCTCTCTTTGTGGACCTTCCCGGCTGCACAATGCAATGCAGGACCTCACGTTCAATGGGAAAACGTCAGACCCGCCGAGAGTTTTATGGAATTGAGGGAAGTTGATGGTAGCGCTGAAATGTGTCTACGCTACAAAAAAAAAAAAAAAAAGGCATTCCGTGAAGGGGCACGTTGCGAATCTGAGCGGGCTCCCCTCGTTGCTCTCTTAACGCTCGCAAAACATGGAGGAATCTGTCAGGGAGAAACAACGTGTAACTAGTCACGTGCAGAGCGGCAGTACAGGAACCAGTGCGTGAGAGACACAGGTACAGGAGATAAAAACCGGACGAGCTCTTCTTATTACGGACGCACGCACGCTTCAGGGTTCCGAACGAGAGTTTCGGGATGCGAGACATCGTTTGGGCTTCTTCTGTCCAGACGAAGCTTATCCCGACAGGCAACGCAACTAGACTTGTTTTCGCATTACACGCCTTTATATGCGGCACAGTTTGCCATGGCTTCGTCACATAGGAGTGTATACAGCAAAAGGGGCACGTGTACATGAAAGTGGCCGCTGTGGAAAGCGGTGCATAAAAAGGAAAGAAAGGTACTTGACTACGTTTTATTGTTACACAACAGGTACTATCTACACAAGAAGTTATCGTAAAGTTACAAAGCGGCCGTTCCAGGTTTCAGTACGGTCAGCCATTAGCGATAGGCGATCGTCGTATGCGGTCATCATGGGGGCTTGAAAATACGGCAGCGGGATTCAGCAAGCGCACGCCACTGAGAAAGATAGAGAGAGAGAGAAATAGCGTAATGGCATCAGATGACGTCATGCTTGTTATATGCAGGGCTTGCTGCTGATGATGAGGTGTGAGATAATATGAACAATATACGAAGCATATGCGATCTCTATGGAAGGACTCAAAGTAATGCAAGATGCGATGCGTAGACAGAGGCGAGGCGTTACAGCGAATAATGTTTGTGTTTAAACCAGCGCCAACGTATAGGCGGCTCTCTTTGCTGTGTCCATGTGCTGCGGGGTTCGAGCGTCAGACCTCTCTGCCGGTATAGCCCGGTACAGACCTCGCAAACCATGGTTACCAGCATATGGAAACTTGCGCATGTATGCGTCGCCTCTGCTTTCTCGCTGTCACTATTTGGTCGTGTTCCCTGTGCAAGATTGCCGTGTAATCGACATTGGAAGTGTGTGCCGCGCTTTAGTCAGCAGTGTAACGCAATCTCTGACAGCCTGCCCTGGTATATGCACTGATCGTATTGCTGAATGCGCCTTTGAAGCCCGTCGATGCAAAAGCAATAGGAAGTTCGCTTGGGCCTCGGGATGACAGCGCTTCGTAAACGCATAATCGAAATTAATTGCATCATACCCTGTGCACTATATATACATAGCAACGTGTACACATATACTGCAAGTCTGCTCGCCAGCTATAGCATCAATAATTACTAAGTGGATCATGTATTTAAACAGCGCTTTTAAAGACACTCCTCTGAGAATGAGCTCAAAAGAAAGGTGAGAATGAGGCATCAGCGTTTAGGAGCATCTTGGGCGTAATTGCATGGCATACGAAGTGCAAAGTATGTGTTCAAATGTACATACGCTAAACGGCACAATCAGTTCTGCTACTGCCAAAGTTGAACTTTAAGGTACGCCATGTATAATCTGGTCCTAAATCCTGTGTAAATTATAATGCACATTAAACTGTTCATGGACAGCGCTGGTTGCCAACAGGTGCATTTATTGTCGTGCGAACTATCGCGTGAATATATATATATATATATATATATATATATATATATATATATATATATATATATATATATATATATATATATAGAGAGAGAGAGAGAGAGAGAGAGAGAGAGAGAGATATGTATATATATATATATATATATATATAGACAAAAAAGCAGGCACTCAATCAATACTTCTACAAACCGCACGTGTGTCACAACAGTAAAACACTCAAATGCGGGTGCGGGCGTTTATCACCAGGCTCCAGGTACACCGCGACTCGCGCCCTCGTGTAATCTGCGAGGCGTTCCCCGTGTATTGCAAAGGGCGTTCAAGTGTTGTAATAGCTCCCCCTTCAGTTGCCTCGATGGACAAGCAGATCAGCTATCTCCGTGACTTGGCGATTGAACGTGTTACTGCATGCGTTATACGGTATATATAGGATGCGCACGTGCGAGCTTTGGAAACTTTGAGCACCTGCTATCTTGATCAATCAGCGCAAGCATAAAGACGAGAAAGAAGAAACGAACCGGAGCGCTGCCTATGCTCGAAAATATAACTTACACCTATATATAGTGAAGACCGCTCCAACAAACTAGTGTGGATTAAGCATATATATACTCAGAAAGTTGCATATAGTAGACTACTTTGGCCTTGCTCGCAATTCATCGTAAGCGCTATGTATTGAATAGCGCAGGTAAGAAGAGAACGAAGCAGTGCTATGCCTTCTCATCTTCTCACTTACTTGCTATATATTCAAGACTTTTGTTTCAAAAAGTTGACATTGAATGTGTAGAGATTCGATTAAAAACTCAGTTATTTGCAAAATCATCTAAAGAACTCTAGCCATTTCGAACCCCCCCTCCCCCCTTTCCTTTTTTTTCTCTGGGGGGGGGGGGGCAATTTACACCGAGCACCTCGACTCGTTTTTTAAGGGTTTCAAACCCGCGGGATCTACGTGCAGAGCCTTTCCGTAGAAGTTCACGATATCTTGTATTCTATTCCTCACGACCGTTCCATGAAGTGCGTTGGAGTAACGACAACCGGTGACTATGAAGAAGGCCAATTCAGGAATGCTTGTGGCATTGCTGTGGAATAATTTCCGGAGCGTTTTTTTTTTTGTATTAAGGCGAAAGCCTTAGATGCCTCATCAAACGCGAACATTGACCGGCGTCCCACATCGGTGGCGTCAACACGAGTGATGCAAAAATCATCATCACATGATGACGCCACAGATCGCCAAAATTTGTGACATCACCATGACGTCACTGTGACGTCGCATAGCGTGACGTCACATGGTGACGTCATCACATGACATCACTGCTTGATCAAACGTGGGCCGATCCCGGAGGCAGTGCAAAACAAGGTGAGGTGCAGAAAGCATACAATGCCTCCGGTCCTGGAGGCATTGTAAAAACACGTTAGTTGAAGAAAGTTATGCTTTCGGAAGGGGCGCGGGAGGTTCAATACATCGACTTAGAAGAAAAAAACATGGTTTGAGGAATCGGTATAACACGAAAGTAAAACGTGTCCTTACAGAAGTAGTTGAATGTTTACTGTGTACATTGATTTAAGAGGGCTTGCTCAATGTCTATTGGTGTTTGGCAGCTATAGCACCGTTTCACGTGGATGCACCCAAGTGGACGCTTGGTGGCACGTCTCCATCTCGACGATCAACGTCCGTGATCAACGTCCGTGATCAACGATTTGACAAACCTTTGTGGTAGCTGAAGTAGTTAATGGTGAGAGCGTAATCAGAGAAAGCGGTGTGACAGCCAGAAGAGAGTCGACTAAGGTCGCCATGCCGCGGCATGTTAAAGAGTAAATAGTGCCACGGCGGCGGTGACAGAACACCACGGCTGGACAACGCAACGCGCGTCGTGTCTCCCTTCTAGCCTGGCCGCGATTTTGCTCGCGGCGAGCGTAAGCGGGGAACGCGGTGTTACAGCCAGGCGAGGCATGGCCAAGGCAGGCGCGCGTCGCAGAGCTATTTTTAATATGGATGGTTGCTATGAGCGAGGCCCAGGGTATAAGGTCGCCACATCGCGGTGTGTTAAGTCGTTCACAAAATTGCACTTCTCATATTGGAAACGCGCCGAATGGGACAGACGCGTAGCAACGACGCGTTGCAGGAGTTAATCGCGGAGGCCACGATCATGATGCATTACTTCATTTTACCGCTCCCAGACGCCGACGCCACCCCGACGACCAAGAGCACCGCGAGGTAAAAGAGTGAGATATAAAAGGCGCATTTGTAAAGCATTCAGCCTGTGTGACCGTGACGCATGGATAGAGCTCCTGGCATCTGTTGTCGCGGACCGAGAGGTCGTAGATTCGACTCCCGGTGACGGATCGTTTTCTCTTTGCCATCTGATCGTGTGCATTTTTTTTCACGTCATTTCCGTGACGGAAATACGCCACTGAAATCTTGGTGGACCCCGGCATAAAACACTTTCGTGTTAAAAGAAGAAGATGGCCTTTGCCTTCGAGTCGGGGGCCCTGTGAGCTTTTGCTTTGCGTTTGTTGCTTGGGAAGATAAAGGGGGGAGAGGGGGGGGGGGATCTATATTTTGTGAATTCCGGTGTCTGTATTGGGTCTATGTATATATATGTATACGTATAGTGCCTCCAGTGCTAAGAAACATTTTCTTGGGCTGGAGTTACTGTGACATTTAGTCAGACCTTATAGGGCCTTGGTTTCTCGTGCGTTCCTCTATGCTGGCGATTATTTTTCGTGAGAAGCATGTTTTTTTGGAGGTATACGCAACCATATCTTCAAAGCCCACTTTGACAGACCCCTTCCGTACATTCCAAGATTGCAAAGAGCGGCTTGATACTGTCATCCCCGAGTTCTGATTTGGTCATCTGTGCCCTAGTCAATCGAGTTTGAAAGCACAGATGGAGCGTTTGTGGGCTGCTGGTCTTGCACGTATCTGCAGTTTTTTTCTATATATATGTACCTCACTGCGTTTCCTGGAACAAAGTTCAAGATTACTGGAAGGAAGTGCCCCGGAGGAAGTCCCCCAAAGACGTAAAAGATGCAAATTTGTAGTCGTTCCGTATCTATACATATACTATTTCGCACCGTGTCAATACGATTGGCTGAAGGTACGTGACCTTTATGTTATTTTCAAAAAACCAACTTGAAAACGTATGTGCGTGTATACGGAGAATGGCGGAGGTGCGCGGCTGCGTTTCAGGAGGCTGCTTGTTCGATCACGCGTAAGTCCAGGATTACGCCCTGTGTATAAGGCATTGTCTATAAGGTTGCACTTTCTCGAGGTCAAATATATGTTGGCCCGACCGGACGCTTCGTTGGAGGGCACATCAAGCTTCGTATTCGGCTAGCTAAGTGGCGCACCTGTCGTTGCGTACTACCTGTTATTGTAATGATGCACTCAGGTCAACGTGCCCGCGAAATAACTTACACGTTTCATATCTATAAATACACGCATAAATGCGCGTCATCCCTGCATACCTTTAACGTAAGATTGAATTAACTTTTTGAGCCGGATTTTATTCACACGTTTTTGCTGTATCTGAAGTGGCAACGCAGCAATATGGTGACCGGGAACTCGGCAGAGATGTCTAATGTGAGCTCTTAAATTGTCAGTAGTGACGTATGTTGGAATCGGATGCTATCTTGCGATCGTAATTGTCCCGTGCGTGGAGGTGCAGCGTGGTAATCCTAAGCACGTGCGTAGTGCCTGGCCTTGCAAACTTTGGAGGGTGCGGATGTTCGTCTTGCATGTATTGGCCAGCATCGGCAAGCTGTAACGTAAAAATCCCAGAAACAGTGCTCTGTAAAGCTGCATCATGGAACGTATCGATGTGCCCCAAGTTTTCCCGCAGAGGAAGCGCATTATGTGAACTATGGAAATTAGTCTTCTCTTCAAGTTTTTCAAAGATTGTGTCGACTCATAGAGAATGCCTTCCGTCGGGCTTTACTCCAGCAGCAAGACCACTGTGGCCTCCGTGGTGCCTACAACAACCACAGGTACGCCTCACAATTCCGGGAATAACGAAGAAGAGCCGTCATTCGACAGTGGCTCTACGACAGGCGACATTGTCACTACTCAACGAGGAGTATGGCCAAAGGACACACATTTATACCGATGGATCAGTCTTAGCCGACAGCTCCACAGGTGCTGTTGTTATTCCGGCCTGCCAAGTGACTGTCAAGTTCAGGGTGTCACACGGGACGACATCAACAGCAGCGGAGCTTGCCGCCTTACGTGCTGCTATCCTTTATATCGCGGAAGCCCAGCCTCAAAAGTGGGCTGTCTTTTGCGACTCTAAGGCATCCCTTCAGAGTCTGCAATCAGCATTACGACGAAGGGTGCACGAGCAGTTAGTGAACGAAATGAGAGAAGCTCTTCACCAAGCTTTATCGAAGGGACATGACGTTGTGTTCCAATGGCTGCCGGGACATTGTGGTATTGTGGGTAACAACCTCGCTGATGATGCTGCTCGGTCCGCTCACGAGGATGCCCAGACAACCCCAATACCCTTGTCGAGGACAGACGCTGCAAAGGGTCTACGCTCATTCGCTGACTCCATGAAGCAAACTTGGTTGAGTGACCCCAGTGTCTGGAACCGTCGCCTGCATGAACTAGACCCATCGAGGAAGCTCTAAGTTCCATCGCACCTCTCCCGCCGTGATGCAACTTTACTGTGCCGCCTGTGGTTAGGAGTAGCTTTCACGAAGGCGTACTCTTTTCGCGATAGGTGGCGAGACGCTGGAAGTTGTAAAGGAGTACGTCTACTTAGGACAGCTAGTAACCGCGGAGCCGAACCATGAGAGTGAAATAACTAGAAGAATAAGGATCGGTTGGGGCTCATTCGGCAAGCATTATCAAATCATGAATGGTAGTCTACCACTATCTCTCAAGAGGAAGGTATATAACAGCTGCATCTTACCGGTACTTACCTACGGAGCAGAAACCTGGAGACTTACAAAGAGGGTTCAACTTAAATTGAGGACGACGCAGCGAGCGATGGAAAGGAAAATGATAGGTGTAACCTTAAGAGACAGGAAGAGATCAGAGTGGGTCAGGGAACAAACGGGGGTTAAGGATATCATAGTTGAAATTAAGAAGAAGAAATGGATATGGGCCGGCCACGTAGCACGTCGGCAGGATAACCGGTGGTCATTAAGGGTAACTGACTGGATTCCAAGAGAGGGCAAACGCGTGAGGGGAAGACAGAAAATTAGGTGGATAGATGAGATTAAGAAGTTTGCAGGTATAACGTGGCAACAGAAAGCACAGGACCGGGTTGATTGGCGGAACATGGGAGAGGCCTTTGCCCTGCAGTGGGCGTAGACAGGCTGATGATGATGATGATGATGATGACTCTTTTCGCATAGGAATGGCAGACACCTCAAAATGTGACTCGTGCAATAGCAACGAAACGATAGAACATCTACTGTGTTTCTGTGGACGTTTTGTGAACGAACGAAACGTTCTGCGCGATGCGCTGAACAAGTTAGACGACAGACCGTTTTCCGAAGAGAAGATCCTCGGATCGTGGCCCTACGCATCGCAGGCCAGCAAAGCGACGCGAGCATTACTGCTGTTTTTAAAATCGACCGGCTTAAACGACCGCTTGTAGGCATTCAATGGACAGGTGCATATGTACCCTGACAGTGCCTTCTTCCCTCTTCTTTCTTTCTTTTAATCCCTTCATCCCTTCCCCCCAGCGTAGGGTAGCAAACCGGACGCGCGTCTGGTTAACCTCCCTGCCTTTCCTTCATTTCCTTCCTCCTCCTCCTCTTTGCTGTATAGTCTTCTTGACTACTGCATGCTGATAGGGTTGTTGATGTTCGTTTGTCACATTTTTTTGCACATTTTCCTACTGTGGCGCAAACCGCGCGGTGTAAGTATTGGCGACGTGTTTGCAGTAAACCTCCCAAGCACGCGGGTTCGATTCCCGGTCGCTGCGGAGGCATTTAGATTGGGGCCAAATGCAAGGAATTGAGGAACCATTCCACTCTCTGAAGGTGGATGACCAGCGACGCTGTTTAGAACGCGACACAGAGGTTTTCCAACTGAGCGCCATGCGTCTTTTTATTGCACTCTCCGTTTTGCGGCATGCGTCTTAAGTGTCCGGCTCGCGGCATGCGCTTGGCGTTTCGCGCTCCATCTTAATTGGTGTTTGCCGCCCGTGTGTTAACTTCATTTGTATTGGACCATTTGTGAGTAGTGAGGTTTGCCCAGTTTCTGTGGCGCATATCTGTGAGGTGTTTTTGCACACACTCAGACACAGGCTAGCCACATATGTAGCTTAGCTGAACACCTGTGTAGGTATAGGTGGATGTTAAAGAACGGTCAAAATTAATCGGAAGTACCCCACTACGGCGGGGCTCGCTTTGTTTCCTTATCCATTGGTAATGGCGCGTGCCCGCACCCAATGCCAAGTTTCGGGTGGTATTAAAAAGGAGCGAAGTTAATTCTTATGTGAGGAGTAAAGTTAAGGAAATGAATGAAAAAAATATGTACAGGAGAACTTGCCGTCAGTAAATCGTGTTCCAATTATTTTTTGCCGTCTTTGAGTAGCTGTTGCTCTGATTTATCATGAACGTGTTCCAACTCTGCCAGCTTTCGCGACTCGTGCAATACACCTCGTTTCTCGTTGTGCACGCAATATATTCACGCAAAATAAACACTCGTATTGGTATAGTCAGCAATGTCCTGCTTCTCATTATTGTTTCGTCGTTCGCGAACGTTTTCCGCAAAAAGTCACAGTTTCGCCGCAAGGGCGAAGCAATGAATGCGATAGCAAGGAACTAATGCTATACGAAGTGAGGCTCGCAAATGGATACTCTCAGTTTGAACAGCGCTCCTGTTGCAAAGGCGGCCGAAGCAGCGAAGGAAACTAGCGTGCTTCAAGTGTCGAGCTGTGACACTTGATAGTTCGCGCTCATCTTCTGTTTGTTCGTTTAGCGGCGTCCCTTGAGCTCGAGTGACTTTCGTACGCTCCGTAACATGAGCGCGTACATCACGGTGAAAGCTCGAAACATCCTTTTTTCCCCTCACCATGAGAAAACCGCGGGAGCAGACAGCGGAAGGGCAAGGTTCTCCCTGCGCAAATATAACAAGAAGCGAGCGAGCTCGCCGACGACTTTTAAATGCGCCCGTCGCGCTCCTTGCGCCATCTCGCTGGTAATGAAGAAACTATTATAAGCGCCTGCCGTCTCCGAGTTCTGTCAGCGGTAAAGGTGTATATAACGCTTGCCGTTAGCTACCTGAAGGATCTGCGCTTTCTGGCGTAGTGGTTATATAGCGCCACTCGCTGCGGAACGAGAGATCGCTGGTTCGATTCCGCGCTTCGGAAGCATTTTTCTGAATTACTTTTCTTTGGGACTTTGATATATATATATATATATATACGGTGCATGACGGCGGCGACGGCGACGGCAAAATTCAGCCGATACTGTCCATATAATTGCTATCGCAATAAAACGGAATTATTAGGCCTACTTGCCTTTTCTCAGTATTGAGATAATTATGGCACATTAACCGCTTTTACCATTCGAGATCAGGGAACAAGTTCTAAATCACCCAGACTTTAAAAACGCTCGTTATATACACAGTTAGTGTGTCCCTGCTATATGCGTTCCGAAAATCCCTTTGCTAGCATGCGTCTGTTTGCGGCGCATTTTCCAAAGCACACACAAACACATTCGCAACCAGCGACATCTTTCTGCAGCTCTTAAGACTTCGGCCGTTCTAATCTGACGCTCTGTGCAACATTATAATGAGAACTTTTCCTCTATCGTCACTCGCAGCGAGGTTAACAAATGGTCGGCCGCTAATCTCCGTGCCTGCGCGAAAAGAACCTCCGAGAAACAGTGCGTTAATTTTATCGCGGCCGTAAAGCTGAGAACGTAAACCACTCGACTAGTTGGCGATGCTTATCGCGACTGCCGTAGATGCGGAGGAGGTCGAAGAAAGAGGAAAAGACGAGCATTCGTGTTCATCTGCTCTCCCCACTGTCCTTGTTTTGTTCAGGTATAAGGTTAAGCGCGGAGGGGGCGAACAAAGGGCGAGAAGGGTGGCGTTGGCTACGGGCCGATCGAGACTCGCAAGAATTGCCGTAAAACGCTCCGCCCGAGGAGCGTAACATTGTTGCGAACTAACAAATAAAATTAAAGAACTCCCAAGGAGAAGTCTTCATAAAGCTCTCGCGTCTCTCGAAATCGAGTTCCGATCGAAAGTATACAACTAGCGTGTAGGTTTTATTGCCGGCATACGTAAAAAACGGAACTGGAAAAGGGACACATAAATAAAGTGATTTCTGTTTTAGGAGAAAGCTTTAAGCAGAGAAGCAGGGAAATTTTTTTTCGCTGGCCATCGTGCGTGTCAGTGTGTCTCTTTAAGCTTCGCTATAATATTTGATTGGGCAATCCGTTCCCCTGTCGAATCGATAACATGAAATTTACAATAACAAGAGCGTCCTGCGCGAGAAGGAAGACATGATAACAAGGGTAAACATTTTATATATCGTTCATCGACAACAACAACGAAAAAGGCAACAGAGCACTCGTATATAGCAATATTATTGATGGGGCACCGATAGGTTAAATTAAATTGTTGTTATTATCGTTTTGGAAATCTCACAGTGGGTTATGAAGGACGCCCTGTATGGTGGATGACAATGGGTTAATTTTTACCACCGCCAGTCTGACATGTTTACAGTTTAACAATGCATCAAATATGAATCACAGCGAAAAATATTACGAGCAAGTCTGCTACTTTTAGATAGAAGGCCTTTCACATTGCAGAAAATACTAGGTCCATGGCCAATGGCAAGTTTACAGAAAAGAGCGCTTGTCGCCTTCAAGAAGTTTCTTGAAGAATCTAATATTTTATGGAAATATTTACCTACTGCACACGATGTCGACTTTCACGTGATACTGAAGGAATTGTGTTATGTTTGAGATAGTGCGTTTGATTTTATGTGTCATCATTTGTGTCAGTGTGTTTTCCTGTGTATGTCAAGCAATACAGAATATTTGAGTTTGAATGTATACATGTGAACTGACTTTTCCCATTTGAACTTGTCATACAACACTTGTGTACATATGAACCTATTAGACGTATATGAACTGCCATGTGATGTTCGGTTGTGCGTATTTTCCTATGTGTTCTACTGTATTGCATTTTGTGCCCTTATTAATTTTGTTACTACATATTTTGTCTTCTAAGCGAGAAGGAGTAGCCGGTGCCACTATAATGGCACCAACCTCTCCTATTTCATCATTTCAATAAAAAAAATGCATCCCCTGTTCCACCGTCATTTTACTTACGATGGAGGTTGCTCCCCTTGTGCGACTTTTTCAGCGCTAATCGTCCACATTTAAAATGGGGACAGACAGCGCCGTCATGTTCTGAACGCTACGGTCGTGATATCGAAGCCGCAACCGTTTGCGAAAAATAGCATTATGTTTTTAGATTTCCTATTCGTAGGGTGTACAGCGACCAAGCATTTGCCGGAACTCATTTATAAAGCCCCGTTTTCGTCGGACGACCTTATTACTTCTATTTCTGCTGACAGTTTTTCACGTTAGTTCGATGTTTCTTCTTGGGGCTTCCTTCGCTCCTGCCATCATCCGCAAGCCGGAATGCAAATAACCTACCCGTGTAACAAGCACGAAAACGGTTGCTTTCTATACAGCTGCGGCCGATTAGAATGGGACCCACGTGGCCAATTCATCTGCCGTGTTGATTCGTTATCCTCGCCGCGCTGTCGAAGGCACCGAATTAGGAGACAGGTGCTGCAGGGGGCGAGAACGCCGTTGTAGGTAAATAATATATACCCGCGTTCATTGTATAAACACCGAGACACACACACACGAAAAAGAGAGAAAGGTGCAAGAAAAAATGCGCGGAACGACAGCCTCAACAGCGCGAACAAAGCTCCCTTTCTCTCTTTATAATTTCCTCCTTTTTTTCCTTCTCACAGCGCATGCGCAAAACGGCTCCGCTGTGTTACGTAGTGGTTAGGGCTTTAATTAGGGGACCCAACGCGTATACCAGGACATGCCAATGGGGATCCGCGCTGCGGATCGCAGGCGGGGGAATGATCGTGGTTATTAATAATTATCACCACCGCGAAGCGTCCGCTTGGTTTCCTGCCAGGTGTTCTCATCGTGCTCCCTGAGCGTTCGCGCGTGTCGGCGGCGCATATTAAGTCATTTGGCAGGGCTCTCCATCTATACACGCTGGCCTCCTCTGTATACACGAGTCGCGTCTTTCGCCTTTTTTATTCCGCTCGTATTTTTCGCCACATACGTGGGCGACGAGCAGCTGATCGGCTCACCTCGCCCGCGGAGAAGAAACTTCGGCGCTAACATAACGATCGCTTGTGTTCTACAGGCGCGAAACACAGCGCGATAGCGCGAGGTCTCCTAACATGCTCGAAAACACGGTCGTAAAAACACGGTGTAACTGCCCGCCAATACACTCAGCAGGCGCATACGTGCATGCATATCTGGTCTCACACTTGCTATTTCCTTCTTGTATTTATTTTGTTGTTGTTATTATTGTGGATAGAAATTGGAACGCAGGTGAAAAACTGAGAATGGCATGCTAACCATACCGCACATTTCAGCGTTGGCGTAAAATGAACTTCACACTCAATGCTGCCTTATAGCGAGTGGCATACATATCTTTTTTTTTATTCTTTTTTTTTTTGTACAGCCGTTCCACCACTTGGCTTCTACGCGAGCGAGTGCAGCAGATACATGTGCAGTGTGCTGCGTATTGTCATGTGCTTAACAGACATACTCAACAAGAAGAAAGAGACCGAGGTTATTCAATTTCCCACGCACGTCCCTCTGCACTAAACCACTGTACCATGCAAACGGCGTTGGCGCTCAGTACGAACTGCAGCGTGGCGACATCGCGCTGCAGTCAGTAACAAGGAAATGATCTCCGTGAACAGCATAGGAAATCTAGACTAGCTTTATACCGCGCGCGGAAAGTAATAGGCTTGTCGGCGCAGTTTCTTTTGCTAGCCTTTATTCTGAACGAGACAAGCCGTTAAGTAATGAGAACGTGTCCACAAATAGCACACAGTAACAGCGAAAATGGCATTGCCCGGCCGGTACTCGCGTTGCGCACTAACGCTTCTATCCCTCTCGAAGTTTGTTGTCTCCTCTGTACGACTTCCTGTTTTCTGTGTCACTTCCTGCAAGTATATATGTATACATACATACGCAAGCGATGATAGCGATCCCACGATCGCGCCGTTTCGTACATACTACCAGTCTTATAAGAAGATTCTGTCAGCCCACGGACTGCTCAGAAAGCGCTGCTGGCGGCGCACCAATTACATGTGGTTATCGGCGCGGCTCTCCCCCACCTCTGCTGGTCGCCAAGTTTCTGCGCTCTCCAGAGCTCGGAGCTCCTCGCCGGGGCGTCAGAAAGGCGCGTGACGTCAACGCGGCCGTCGTAAAGGGCCCCTAGCCGGCCAGTCGTGGCGGAAAAAGTCACCGCCCGGTGGGGACATTAAAAGTAGGACAGACCGCGCGCAGGCGTGTCCTGCCAAGGCTGCGTCAAACGTATCGCCATTGTCTCGCCGCTACCGACCAGTTGACATCTGGGAAAGCTCGCGGCGCTCGCGTCTTTCTTGCAATTCTAATAGCGTCGACCGTCATCTGTGTCACTGCTAACCCGGATCGGTGGTCATGTCGCGTGCACACACGCAGCGCTGGCGGCGGCGGCGGGATGCTTGTCGGCGTGCGTCCTTGCGTTTTCGACACAATCAGGGACGATGGGTTCCGCGCGCGTGCGACGCCCGCTCTCTCCCCGTTGCCGCCGATAAAGCGCACCCATTGCGTTGTGTTGTGTACGTGGTCCTCTGCATCGCTCGCTCACGATCGGCGCACTGCCTACCTTCCGCAGCAGCGCAGTGTATACGATCGCGATGCGCCAGAAAAGAAGGGGCAATCACACGCCGCTTTGTTTTCTTTGTTTTCGCCCCCCTCCAAAGACGTGTCTCGAGTTCGCTGTGCGTGCGGTGCACGGTCGCCTCTCGTATACATCGCTTTTCAAGCTCGCTTTCTCCGCGCATTTTGCACGCTTTATAAACAAGCGGCAGTAGTTAAGCGATCAACACCAAGTAGCTATCAGATTAAACTGCTCGACCTGTCTGGCGGCCGTGGAAGTTGCGTAGGTATACGTTTGATGTCTCTGTTCGCGGTGCAGCGCGTTGTGTTATCTGAATAGAGGCATGGTCGTAAGCGTAAGTTTAAAGATAAGCAAATATAACCCTGAAAACGTCAGAATATATATATATATATATATATATATATATATATATATATATATATGTGTGTGTGTGTGTGTGTGTGCTCATCGTAGAGTAATGCGAAATAAATGCAATTGTCAGGTAAAGCAAAATAGACAGTCACAGTACGAACGACTGTGCCCCTGCACGACTCTTGACGAGTGCATGTGTGCTTCGTTTAGTGCATTGTTATCGTGGCGTTTCCATTGCACATGCTTATACAGGTTGCGGTATATAGCGTATTTCTGGCGCAAACGAACGTCTTTGCTGAGCTTATCTTTTCGAATATCGGCGAAATATACAGGAAACCTCTTCCTTCGGCTATCCGCTTAGGTGGTTAAATGACTACATGCCCTCTCATTAAACGATACTGCCCTATATTATTTCTCGCGCTCATTCCAAGAATCTGCAAGATTCCCTGCAAGATCTGCAAGAATTGTTCGCCTCCTTCCCCCCCCCCCCCCAAAAAAAAAAAAAAATGTGTGATCGCTTCGACAAAAGTCAAGTTTGAAGAAAGAATTTAATGCACTGATATGGTAGTCGGTGCATGCTCAACGATAACAAGTGCGATTTTCGAGAAATATTTCCCAAGATACTAGCGTGGTCTCACAATGAAAAAAAAGATAAGAAAAGCATACTCGTTGACGCATGTTCTTTCCCGAAAAATGTTTCAGAAGCTGAACATTCACGGTGCGCTTTGCAGCGCATATGGCCGCGTGCCCTAACTTTTACAGGTTTATTATCACTTATGCAGCCATTCATATGAAGAAACAATGCGCTCACAAACACCGAATTGCGAACATACATTTCAAGAGGGCCAAGAGTGCACTCATTTATAAAATGTGATAACGTATACATCACTGTACGGAACTACGTCTCAAGGGGCCGTCGCTGTTCCAAACAAGAAAAATGAGATGAAACGTCAGCTCTGCTATTTATCTCATAAACGATATGCGTAAACTGTAGCAGGATCTGTGCTCTTGCGTTTGAATACTACTGAAAACACCTTCTTACTTAAAATAACTATAGGGTAGTACATGGTGGGCCATTATACTCACCTAAGATGTCTGACAAGTACGATCCAGTTGCAATCATTATGATGAATAAAGTGAAAAGTAACAGATCGCAGTGTACTGTGCTTTTTATTCAGGGACGGGCCCCGGCCAGGTCATTTACCCGTGGAACTGTTTATCGAGACGCGGTCGCTCAATGAATGCGATTGCCGAGGCATTAATCGCGCTGTGCTCCTGTATATATGCAAGCTCTCCGTCGTGTGCATTGGAGAAGTGTACTCGGAGACAGGAATCGTTGTAAAGGGCTTCCTCGAAACGCGAATCTGTATCTGTATATGAATCTATGGATTTAATTTTGCCGTAGGATGGGAGAAGTTGAGAATATATTTAAAGTCAGCAATAAAATGCGTGGTCCCTCTGAAAGTGGAGTGATATATATATATATATATATATATATATATATATATATATATATATATATATATATATATATATATATATATATATATGTATATATATATATATATATATATATATGCGTTAGATCAATCGATCATGCGACCGACGCGCTCTCGGTGGTAATTGCGCTGCTGCCCAGACAGGGTGGCGTATATAGCACTGTAAGAACCAGCCTGCAGCTATGCCCTCTCCCCTTTGTATAAGTGCACTCGTACGCATACGCTTCGCAATGAAAAGGCTTTGCATCACGTGACACTGATGCAAAGTGTCACGTGATGCAAAGCCTTTGCCAGTGGAAGTGTCGCGATGGTGCTTATGCAAAGCGGCTAGCGTCACCAACCGAACGCAAAGAAGGATCGAGTGAGCGCATAGACAGCCTACACCCTTTGCACGCATCATTAAGCGGCCGCATTCAGCCGACGATATAGCCGTTACTTGCATGACGTGTCTGCTCTCGTAAAGTATTACAGCCGGAGCCTGCGGAAGCTCCGCCTTGAAACCAACTTAAGCGCGACGTGGTTTATATAGAGAAACGCAATTCAGTGCTTCCTATAGCTCTGTATGGTAGCCGGTCGAGGCAAAGCGCCAAGGACTCAACCGTCCAATGCTCTAGGAGGCTTTACTTATACGTCGTCAATACCCGGCGCTTTGTGCACACATGCGTCGTCAAGTGAAAGGTCACCGTGTACACAGCTTCAGGAACGTCAACGTCTTCGAAACCAGTGGCGCAAGCAAGCTTTTGTGTGCATGTGCATATTTTGTCATTCTCTCCCCCCTCCTCTCTCTCTCTTACGATTACGTCATAGACAACGCGTATAGTGATTCGAAATAACCGAGGCGGTGACGCAGGCCCTACTGTATAGAGCTGAGTTGTGTGCTTGCAGAAGCGGCACACGCCTTGGGAATTTCGACGACACTCGAGAAATCAAAGGCTTCTTTTACTTCATTTATATGTATATTTTTTACGTAACTGCGAACGCGCCCCGACTCTCATCGCGCAGTTTCACTCGTTGTACCGAGAACGAGAAAATGTAGCCGCCTGTATACACACACACTGGGGACGAGTCTCCTTTTAAACTGGCTGCGTCGCAATAAATTTATCGGCGCGGTAAATCATTCGTTTCATTAACCTCAGCCACGCGAACGGGGCGGGTCGAGGCGGGGGTGTGGATACGTATTCACGCCTTCGTTCGGGCGTATACAAATATCTATATATACACTCCGAAGGAAATTCGCGCGCTACGAAGCCCTGATGGCCCCCTTTCTATCATTCAATGGCACTGACAGGGCGACCAGTCCTCCGGTGGCCGCGTGACGATGATTTCTTCTTGCGCCGTCGCTGCTGCACCGTTGAACCTAATTACAGATAGCGAAAACAACACGACCCCGTGAAAGCGCAGCCTCGCGCAGCTGTTCGGGAGACAGCGCGAGCGGCGGGGGGCGAACGAGTCGCTTGACTCCGTCGCTTGCCCCAACGAGATGAGTGTGCTGATGCGCCGGGGCGCCTCCTTGACGCTTGTCGGGCGGCGAGAGAGAGCGCGGGCCCCGCCAGTATGCGCCGCACGTCACACCTGTTGCCGGCCGCCGCGGCGCGGTGGCGCTGACCACCAAGCCTTCGGCCGGCTGTAACAGCCAGCGCTCTTGCACGAGAGCCCACGGAGCCCGTTTTTCCATGCCCTGCGCGTTCCCCGTTTCCTCTCCGCGGACGACTTGCCGTGTGAGCGTTTTACACGTCCCTTTTCGCGCACAAACAGGTGGCGGCGAAACGTATACATCGCCGTATTCGAGATAATCTCCCCTTATAATCTCGAGTCCCAACAGCGCGCTGTTACGGAGCAGGATGTGGCGTTGGACAAGTTCACATGTGCACTTTATATGTTAAACCCACTTCTCAGGCTAGTTGGCAGGCGGCGTTATCATTGTGCCTCCGCGACTAAGCCCTCGCGGACATCTGCGTGCGTTCTTTTTCTCCTCCTTTGCTTTTTTTTTTTTTCAGACGCCAGTAGTGTTACTCAAGCAGGAACATTGCCATGAGGAAACGGTCTTCAGCCATGAAGCTGCATTATGTAACTGCGTGCCGCCACATTTAAACCTTTTTTTCCCTTCCCCCTGCATTTTCGCCAACTATGAGTAGTACACCGTAAAAAAAAAAAAAAAAGATATATATACACACCTTGACAAAGTTTATAGCGCATTGATTGTGGTCATTCTTTATTGCCACTTGGCGGCGACGCTTCCACGCCGAAAGTTTAAGTGCTTGTTATGGTGCGCGTTGATGCAGCGCACGTTACGCTAAGTTACATGCCCTGTTTGCGTAATCTACGTAACGTGGCTAGCGAGAAGGAAAGATCCATTTGCACAGCACACGAAATATACACAGACAGCATCGTGAAGGACAAGCAATTGAGGGAATGACTGCGTGTGGAAACTCCTGCTGTGGTCTCTCGGTAATGAGCAAAAAATAAATAGGAGGAACCGTGTGGCTCAGAGAGAGAGTAGAAGAAGGCATAGAGGTCGGGCTGAGCTAGTACGCTCTGGTCCGCTACTCTGCACAGGGAAGAACGGAAAGGAGGAAAAAAGAGTGGAGTGTATGATGATGGGGAACAGGAAGAAGTGATGCGATAACCACCTAACACAGTGGCTTCTATAAAGTTTGGCATCTAGTCCAGTACTCTCGAAAAAAAAAATCTACAACTGCCCTTGTTAGCAGTTGTTGGTGTTGTCTGGTCGGTCATTGCGGACAATACCACTCTTAGTGTTTGCATTCCGATGTCTGCCATCGTAGAAGCCAGCGTCCTCCGTTGTGAAACGTACAGGGAGTAGTCGCAAAACGGATTTCTCCTGTCTCATACACTCGGCAGTGCTCATAGTTCGGGCTGTCCGCACGGCCGCTGAGGTGCTCAATGTCTAAATAACATCAACGGCGAAATTAAAGGTATACATTCGGCAGAAGTCTGCCTGGTTGGGTCTATTACCCAATTGATCAATTATACAATTGATCACCGCTCTTAACATGAGAGCATTATCGAATCCGTCCGTGCTTGACGCGAGCACCACGATTGGGAGGGCGGCGCTGCCGTCGGGACTCGTTATGAAGGATCACGCGAGTGGGGGGATCTCCACGTGGAGACCACAGCACAGGAAGCGAGCGGAAGAGCGAATCTTCGGCTCGGTTTTAGTTTTTCAGTGACGGTAATTATGGACTACTGAGCAGACCGAACGCTTTTGCGACGGCGCTTGCGGAAAAGCTTCCTGCAATCACTTCCAAAATAAAAGGAGGAAGCTGTATACATTAGTATACGCGCTTTGTACCGAAACATTCCTGTAGCGGCGGCAAAAGAAACAAGATGCTGTGAACCACAGCGAATGACGTGATGACAGTGAATGGGCTTAATGATACATTTGCTATACTACTGATTGTTCTAGAACTGTGATTAGAAGCGCTGTGTTGATAGGGTGTGGGGGTGGATGCGGAATGGAAGATTCTCGTTGTACATACCGCGCTCTGGGCGCATTTTAAAGGAACCTCAGGTGTTCAAAATTATTACGATATCCTCCAACATGGTGTCTCCACTGCGTATAGCTTCCATGTACGTTGGATCACACGGTTTGAACACCGTATTTAAGTACTATTACGTTCTTACTGAATCGATACAGCGATGCTGAATGCGAATGCTTGGCCTTCACGTATGTGTGGCTGCGTATTAACATATCGACAAACATGCTGCGTGGCTTTTAGTGAACTCCTAATCCAAAAGAAAGAAATACAGAAAAACAATATGCCTGCGAGCTCCCGCAGATTATTATATCAGCACTAAAAGGTGCCATAAAGTATGAGCCTTTTCTTGAATGTGAAGCAGTTAATAATTGAAACGGGAAATACTGCCCGTCATAGACTTGTGTGTTTAAGCCGCGCGATGAACGCACTCCCCCACCCCGCATTGAGTGCGGCACCTGCAACCAGCACTATACGTATTGCCCCCCCCCCCCTCCCCCTCCCTCAACTTCTTTTTATTGGCAAGGAAGTTCATAGTTCATAAGAGAAAAATAAAAGCCATTCGTCGTGGTAAAAAAGCATGTTAGGAAAGACGGCCAGCCAATGGAAAAAGTACTTGTACGAACTACAAGTTTCGATAATTCGGGCCTCGCGGCTGCAGCGTTGCCGCCTTAATGCGCAGCAACTTATATTCGACAGGGCTCACACGTGTGCGAAGCTATCTCGCTGAGCTCAAGAGCCGCGGATTCGACAACGAGTCACGTAAATATAGAAGAGATTGCAATAGGACACGAAACTGCTTTCGTCACATTATTAAGTTACATACGTGATCAAAATTTTTCCCATGTGCTTGGTCGACCGTGTAGTTGACTTTCTGGCGTTGCGTAGAAATAAAAAGAAAACGACAAGAGCAAGAGAGCGAGAAATAACAGTTTTCCTTTGCGTATTGCATATTTTTCTTGCTTGCTGTCTTTTTTCTTCTTTAAGTCACTAAGATATAAGCAAAGCGTGGTACAGCCACTCTCATTAGCGTGGCCCCAACGGTCGGCAGAGTTGCAGAACGTAACCTGTTTTTTCGAAGGCTCCGGCAGCTGCTGCTACTGTATGTGCGCGGCGTCCGGCGAACGGGGTGCGGAAATGCCCAGATAGGGTCCCGGCAGAAAATGGAAATAAACCACGCTCATTACGCTCCGGGGAACCGTCACTGTCTAATTCACACCCGCGAGCGTTTAACGCCCGTGTTACGCTCGTATTTATTGGCTCAATATATTTCGGTTGGCTGTACGCGAGACCGCCAGAAGGTCGTCGCTTTTTTTTTTCTTTTTTTTAAAAAAGACAGCAAGATTAATCGCGCTCAGCGGGGCATAATTTTTTTGTCTCGATCCTATATCATCGATCCGCAACACTGCCTCTGCACCTTTAGCTTGCTTGTTGAGGTGTAATAGGCTGCGAAATAAATAAATAAATAACGAGGCAAGAAAGGACTTCGCTCATGCTCTGTCGTCGTATGGTTTGCGTAATTTATTAATTCATGAGTTCGTACTTTTCGTATGTATATGTATAGGCAAGGATGAAGTTCCATGGATCCGGTGGAATATGCAGTTGACGAAGTAGGCGACAAACTTGCAGAATGCGAACCGCAACTTCACTAACGTACCGGCAGGTGGGTCTGCCTTTGTCAAGTTGTGATAAAGGCCTGCTAAAACGTTAGTAACATTGTGTTTCGAACGTTTGCTGTCTTCTTCTTCAACTGTGCTTTATATATAATGTTGCTGTTTCTCGCAATATTATACGCCAAAACAAGTGTATGATTCAGTGACAAGTGTGCTGACACATTCGATTACTTATTGTGTGTTTTCTCTCGCGGCAAGAACTATGCTGTGCTTCTGTGATTAAATGTAAAAATGTGTCAGCCCTCCGAAAGCACAGTACAAAACAAAGCTTTGAAAAACTGACGATGTTGTAAACTTGAAAGTCATGAAGTAACAAACTGTACTTCCGGGCTTCCTTCGTTCCTTCGTTTTACCACACACTCGCACGCGCACGGGTTCGCACACGAACGTACACAATAAATTTCCTCTGTCAGGTGAAAATAGGAAAACAAAACTTACGATGGTAATGCTCGCCTCCTATTCGCCTCTTTGTACACACTCGCGACTCTCGCCTCTTTTTTTTTTTTTTTTTCATTAGCCAGCCTTTTTTGTATTTGTTCGGTTCTCGAGCAGCAGGCGTGATTTTCGCTGCGGGTCGACGTTTTCGTCGTGGCGTGTCTGTTTCTGTCAACGCACGAGCCGCTTTGATGGATTGCCCGTCGTTGCGAGGAGCCCAAGGGCTGCGCGCACAGAAATAGGCGCTGTAGGCGCCGGGCTAAATCAGTTTCACCACGCTGAAAGGCGGTAAATAGCGGCTGGCTGCGCCTCGCTCGACCATCACGACCGACGGTTGAGCTCCGGTTCGGACGACAAATTGGAAGCAGGCGTACTTCCCTCCTCCTCCTCTGTTTTTCTTTTTTCACCGCGCCTGCAAGAAGGGAATTCACATCAGCAAGAGCAGCTTTTTTCCCTCATGAAACGCCGATGCTGCTCCGGAGATGGCTGATGCTACCGTCGCTATATATCTGCTTGTCGTTGTTTTAGGCAGCGCTTAAGAATGGAAGAAAGAGAACACGTGGATGTTAGCCAAAGAAGAGTCTGGCTGGGAGAGGGAAAAGGAAAGGGAGAGAGGAGGGCTGTGGATAGAGATCCCTCGAACGCGTAAATAAATAAGGGTCGAACGGGAAAGAGCGTTGAGCTGCCGGAGCGAGCGCGAAATAACAAGTGGCAACATTGGAGTCCTTCTCCAGGGGAGACTTCCGCGGCCCTTGTGGTCTTCTTGCGTCGATACGTCGTTGTCGCTGCATCGACTGCGGGGCACCTTGTAGTCGGCCCGCGAGGCGTCTCCTGCGCAGTCGGCGTCGTTGTTGCCGGTTATTAGCCGGTTCCGCGCCCTAGCGTCCCGAGCAGCGTCGGCACACAGGGCTCCGAGAGGGAGAGCGTGACCACAATGGCCGGGCCATATGCCTCGAGAGGAGGGGGTGAGCGTGCTTCATCAGTCCGCCCGCTTGTCCCGCGTGTGCGACAAAGGACCCCCACTTGGAGGCACCCAACAAAGCGCTGCGGGGAGGTGTGAACGTCCACAATGTCAACCAGCGCGCCCCGAAGGGCAGCACTCTAGCCTCAAAAACGGTGTCGGTTCATTAAGCTGCTATTGTGGCGTCCGTTGCGGTCTGGAATGTCCTGGATGGGGCGGAGGAGGGGCGGGACGCAATCCCTTTCCCTCTCGCGTGGTAACAGTTGACGATTGCATTCACGCCCTGTTGAACAGTATAAACGTTTGCAAATGAGAAATGGCAAGCTGCGAGTCGCCGTGATGTTCCTGTTGACTTGAGAAAGAGAGAGCATCGGTTTGTCTGGTAACCTGCGTGTAATACGATCTCGGTGGCGGTCGGCTGCAGCGGCGCTCGTGGCTTTTGTGGGTGTGAAAAAAGTAAAAAAAAAAATGGGAGAAAGGAAGAAAGGCTCGCTGATTTATACCGGACTGCGGCGTCAACTGGCCACAGCGTGCGCGCGGGCCGTCGAACACAAAGGGAAGCCGCGGCTAAAGCGACCCGCCTGGGCCAAACGGAAACGAAACTGATCCGTCGACGACACGGAGCCGCTCGGGTGGCCGACGATCACGGACCGCCCCTGGGCGGAGGACGCACAATGGGGCCTCGCGGCTCTGCTGCCCGGCAAGCGCACACGACTTCGCGACACGGGCCGCGGAGCAGCACCTCGGGCGCGCATCGTGCGCGCCCTGAACGCCCGCGCCATATGTTGCGTCGGGCGTCATGCGCGGCGCTTGTGAAGTTCGAGACGAAGGGACTTGTGCCGGGTAACTGTGGGAAAGCACGGTTCTTGCGTGCAGCTGCGAGTCGACACTTGGCGAACGACTGTTTGTGCAAGTTCGTCCCTGTCGACTTGCGCGATGACAGCTAGCGAGATGCTTCTCATATTCCAGCCGACAGTAATTGGCCTGACCGCGCTCTCGACTCACGATGCTCGCGCACCGTGTGATCCGCGTTGTCTCGCTAGAGAAGCGACTGCTGCTTCTGTTGACGTGCACTTGAATCATTTAATCCTCTTATTCGAGCTGCACTTAATGACTTTCTGGTTCCGAAAGGTCCTGGATATGAGGCTTATAGAACCTCAGATTCCAATTTTTTTTTCTTAGCTTGACGGCACAAATATGACGGCCTAATAAATAAGATGCAAGTATTGCAGCCATTCTTCACTACTGTTAACCAATGGGCAGGATTCTCGTCTGATACGCTCGTACTCTGCGTTTGATGTGACGAGTTAAGTCAAAGTCAAAGTCAAAGTTTATTTTCCATTCTGTCGTACAGAAAGAAAGGACTGTGAAAAAAAGCTGTGTTAAACAGCTTGACTAGTTCACAGCCCCATACAAAAAGAAAGCAGAAAATAAATATAAAGTAAAAAGTCGGAGCGGTAGCAGCACCGTGGTAAACATGGCGATATGGCACCTCACGGGCAGTGCCCCACAACAGGGCGTACACATTGCAGTTGTGATTTTAATACATATACGAACCACAGATTGAAAAACGAAATTATTACACTGTGTAGAAAAGATAAACATGATAATGCGATTGTCATCCAGAAACAAAAATATAAGACATATACACTGCATAAAAAGACATTATATAGATTACAACATTATACATTATATAGATTACAACTCTAGAAGTATCTACATGCAAGTGAAAAAAGCAAATATATATCTAAGACTTTTGATTTGGGACTGAGAGAAAAAATATGAAACTGAATGTACTATTGATTTAAAGTTGCGGTGGACTTTCCTCTCCTTTTTTCCCCCTCATTTCTGTGTTTTTGCGCCAATAATAATAATAATAATAATAATAATAATAATAATAATAATAATAATAATAATAATAATAATAATAATAATAATAATAATAATAATAATAATAACGAACTCGCACTTCCGCACAAAAGTTCATCGTGTGAGTACGAACGTACTTAAAAATTTACCTTGTGGCATACCGTAGACGACATCGCTGCACATGCTGATCTCATCTCTTTGAAAGCTGAATCCGTTGGTAAGCTGTAAGCATGCATATGGCAGGTGCGAATATTTGAGGAAACTTCTGGAGACATGCAGCACGATTCTTCAGGCGCTTATAAGAACCGAGGGAGCCTCTATATATGTTCTAGTGGAGTAGAGTGAGCTCCATATGAAGGCAACAACATCTAGACATCTGAACGCAAAAATAAAATGAAAGCCTTTTCTTAATTTTTATTTTTATTATTATTATTATTATTATTATTATTATTATTATTTATTATTATTATTATTATTATTATTATTATTATTATTGCTTCTTTTTTTTTGCTGCTGAAATTCAACTATCTTCTTTGTTTGTTTCTGTAGAATTTGTGCATACTTAATGACCAATGGGAGACCGTATCTTGAGAGAGCACACTTCTAAGCGCGGCGCTGAGCCGCTTTCGACACTGAATGGCCTTTCTTGCTACTTATTACGTACGAACGTGGATCCATTGCGCAGCGTTTACGGAGTGTATACGAAAAAAAAAAAAGGCGGATATCATGTCTCTCTCGTATCGTCTCCGGTATACACACTTGGGAAAAGGAAATAATCGTCGTATACCGGTGCGTTTCGTAAGAGCTGGCACAGAGTTCGTATAAGGCTTCGCCAGAATCAGCCGAAACACGCATCTCCATACAGAGGTGCCGAGTAGGAGCGTATTGTTTACGCAACCATCCTGATAACAAGAGGCTGCCGCGCTCGACGCGCTGTTCGCGTCAACGCCGCCAAGTGGAACGCGCGTTTTTTTATTTATTTTACCTGCCTCCACGTGGGAGGAGACCCCTGGCGGCGACGTCTGCGCAGGATGCGCACCCATTTGTCGGGAACATGCGCATGTCGAAACCGCGTCGTCGATAGCGATCGTGGCCTTTCGCGAGCGCGCGCGCGCGCGAGCGCCCTTCATTAATGTAAATGCGGCTCCCGGGAAGCCGCAATCTCTTTCTGTCATCGCGAAGCCAATGACAACCCGACCATATCTCCTAACAGGTCTCCCCTGGATGCCTCGAAGGCGTGAGAAAAGTCCTGGCGGCACAATTTTTTTTTCCCCTCTTAAAGCTGCGTGGCCGATCATTGTGTGTAGCCGTTCCTGTATGTCGGTGAGCCGATGGACGGGCCGCCTCCCCTCGGCAGCTCGCTTCTGGGCCGTTTCGCGTGCACTTTTGCTCGGCGAGAGAGCGCCTCGCTTTTCTCAGCGGATTCATAACACAGCCGAGAGCGGTCGCGCGTCAGTCGGACCCTCGACTTGCCCTGAAGGAGGAACGCCTGCTCCCTTCTGTGCTGGCGGGAAAGCGAGAATAGTAATAATAAAGTTGAAATTATCTTCCAGTCGGCGATTTGTGTGTATGGTGTATGGGACAACAGATCAATAAAGAGTCATTTCAGCGCTGCTATTCATTCAGCGAACAGGAACAGGTCCGGTGAGTAGACGCGTAAGCGTAAGCGGAGCAAAACGCGGCTGTATATATACAATCCGGTTCCGACGTGCACGCACTGTGACGCATACGCACAAATCGATTGATATTCGAATTCTTACTTTGTTCGCTGATTTCTCGGTGCGATATGCAGCCACGTATAGTGGAACCTATGCACGCCCCCCTGAAGGAAAAAGAAAAGACGAAAGATAGGATGACGTGTTCACCTGTGTAACTACAGGGCTTTTCTTTCGTGGCCCTTTTACAGACGCGCTCAAGCTGTGTACAAACCTTGTTTTGGTTCGAGGGTTGTCTGTCAAGACGGCAGCGACACGCACGAGAAGCCAATAGTTGATCAGCGATACGCCACTGACTAATTTGTACAAGATGCGCAAATATATATACGACATTCCTCGTGTGCGTAACTCATACGCTGCCATTAATGGAGAGCGAGTGCGAATACAAGGAGCGCAACCACAGAACGGCCTTGTGGCGGTTTCTCCGCGCTGCGTTGAGCGTAACACCACGCAAGACGGGGGCGGACGCGCCCACTGGAGGGCGGAGCGCCGTTTTCCGCAGCGCAGGCTAAAAAAAATCTCCCTGCAGGAGAGGAGCGAAGGCGGCGGTTAATATACATGTGTATTATGGGGAAGCCATGGCAAGAAAACACACAGAGAATGGAAACTCTCTGCAGATCTTGGGGATCGAGTTCTAAAAGAGGGAGCCGCCAGGCGGGCCCTGCTGTCTGAAGACCACCCCGGAGAGCGCACGCACGACGCTAACGCTCACCGCGCGCGGGAAATAAAATACGCCTGAGTACGCGAGCGGCAAGAGCCACGATAAAGAATGCGTACTACGCGCGGGAGCGCTGTAGAAAACGATACTATACGTCTCGCCCTTTTTTCTTTCTTTTTTTTCTATCCGGTGTTCCATACAGCGGCTTCTGCCGAAGCATTGCTGCGTCTTCAAATACCAGCGTAGGGTGTGTCGCAATATTGGCCACGTATGGGCCCAACTAAAGAACGTATACTTCGTTTTCTTACCGTTGGATTGGCACACAGTTGGGTAGCCAAGCCACACGCATTTGCAAGCAGAAACGCGTGCATGTGCTTGTATGTGTGTAGACTGCGAGAGAGTCGTCGTCGGCACACACAACTTTGACGCGGCCCGAAGCGAGAGCGCTTGCTCGCTTGTGTGTAGCAGCAATTGGCAGAGTCGTGCAAAGCAGCCGAGGGGAAGAAGCGCACGTTTGCGGCGAGGTGCGAACAGACCCCCAGCGGACGCGCCCGGCCGCCCTTCGAGTTTGGGGGAGGTCAGCACGGGGGCCTCGTCGTGCGAGCGAGTCCCTTGTCAGGGCGCTGTCAGGTGTCACCATCGCCATGTCGGGGGAGGTGGCCGTCGCGCCCGAAGCCGACCGGCGGTCCTTCGGAACCACAAGCGGCCGATAAGCATCGCTCTGAGTCAGCAGTTTATCTGGCATCTCGCATTCTCAGGTGTAGGGCGCGCGCACGACAGCTCCAGGTTGGCCGCCGCCGCCTCGGAGATGGAGAGGAGGGGGCATTCCCGGGACCAGTTCGCTGGGCTGCCCGTGGGAGCAGACAGCATTCCTCGCGGACAGATCCTCCGTTCGAAGCGTTGCCGATTGCGTCACGCTGCGCGTGCGTTCTTGTAACGACCCTCTTCAAATGTTCGAGGCGGCGCGATCGATAACGCTGGTCTCAATTCGGTCGCGTTTCGAGGAGAAGACGCGCGCGGGCGGCACTCCTCCCTTCACTGATGGACGCACGCGAGGAAGCTTTGTGTCCACTTCTCTTTCCGTCGCCGGACCACGCGCGATTGCGCTTGCCACACGTTTCGGGGCGCTCTGTAAGGCAGCTTGTTCGCCCACTGGTTCGAACCGAGGGTTCGGTCTCCTCGACGGTCACAAACAAAGCCACAGTGTCGCGCTCACTGCTTTCGTCACTTTTCCCGCCTGCCGTTGTGCCCGAATGTGGTTGGGCATTCGGTTGCAATGAGACCATCTCAATATTTCGGCTGTCATTTCCCTGCACAGCGATACAGACGCGCTCTTCACCATTCTTAACAAGCGATCTAAATAGAGGCTCTTGGTTTCCATAATGGTAACGACTCCGCTTGCTTCAAGGACGCCGTTATACTTGTTAATGGTAGCGGCGGGACTGTGCGACCGATCGCGCCGGCGTTCAGCGCTTTCTACCGTGCACCCGCGTCGGTTTCCTTTCTCTTTTCTTTTTGTTTTGATCATTTTATTCCGTTATTCTCTAACGCGGATTTATAGCCATAACATGAAATACGTTGGACGCTTTCTTCCATACCTTCATTCTGTCTCAGTTATGCGTGGAGAATTTCGTCGTTTGATGAAATTCGTAAAAAAAAAGGAAAAAAAAAAACCTTTTATTCGCATGTTGCAGTTAGGCTCATGCTTTCGACTGCATTAGCGGGAACACCGAACACGAATGCAACATAATTTCAAGGGCGCGGTGCTATGCACGTAGAAACAAGAACACTGCAGCGGCCCACGGCGAAGTGCGATAAAAAAAGTACGCGTTCGGTCCGGGTGGGTATTTGTGTATCAGGGGCGTAGCCAGAAACTTTTTTCGGGGAGGGGGGGGGGGGGTCCAACCACACTATGTATCTTCGTGCGTGCGTTTGTATGTGTGCGTGTATATATACGCAAGAAAAACTGAAAAAATTCGGGAGGGGGTTGAAACCCCCCCCCAACCCCCCCCCCCCCCCTGGCTACGCCCCTGTTGTGTATGTATACGTTTCACGTGTGGTCCTTCGTTTTCTGGTATACCTACATAGTGTGCGAGTACTTTACCAAGCCTGGCCTTCCTGTATGGCAGCATTTTGAGTAGCTGTGTATGCATATACAGGTCTATCATTATTATCTTTGACACCACTCGGCGCTTAATGCGCAGCGGCCCGAACAGCTCCCGCGAAGCGTGTTGCGTGTGTAGCCATGAGCGGTCTGGATGGTGGTATCCTTATTATCCCTGTAATTTCGCGCCTCCGCTCCAGAAAGAGCTACGTCTTTAGAGGTTAACGCGGCGTCCATTAATCTGCCGCAAATGCGGCTAGTAGTCACGCACACTCGCAAAGCCCAGACTTCAATGCCTGAGCTTCGCGAACGTGCGTGTTCGAACGTGCGTGAAGTGAATGTGTGTGAATGTGGGCGTGTGAATTGCTCGCGGTGGCGTTCGATGTACCTCGTCTCTATTGACGCACGCTCTTTTTTAGGACGAGTGTGCCGCTGTTTTCGAAGTATATAGACCATCAGGATTTTGTTTTTATTTCTTTCGTTTCTGGTTTCTTGGTGCGCCTTTGACAATTAAGTGGGAGAACAACAATAAATATCTGCTTCTCGAACGTTTTGAAGCTTAATAGCCGGCTGACGAGTGATTAGTGAACATATCGATACGATGTATCACATGGGCATTCGCGTAGCCCTTCGGATGGGCGGCATGCGTCTACATTATACGAATTAATACGGGGTCGACCATGATGATATGTTTACTTCGTGAATAAAGTAAACAAAAAGAGAAAATAAATGGAGATGGTATAAGATATCAGATGGAAAGCGTGCGGTGGGTGCCTCGACTTGTTTACCACGTATGCGAAATTCAAGCATGACAGCAAGGAACCATTTTCTTGAACAACCGCGAAACCTTATAACCTACTGATTTTTCGGCTTCTTTCTAACAGTCTCAAACGTACGCAAAACTCAGTACTAAATAACCGCGCCTTTTCACCAGAATATATCCTGCGAACTTCGTCGCACTGCGCCAATCGCGATACAGCTGAGCTAACTGATTCAACGTGAACACGTTAATTCATGTCCCCCATCACGTCCGTTATGGTGGAGCGCGTGCAGTGTAATGCTGATTTCCCGAATTTTCGAAACAATTGGAAACCGCGCGCAATAGTTCGATTTCCTCGCAGTTTACTCATTCAGTCTGGAGTCGAGAGGTTGCGTATCCGCTCGGTAAAGGAATGAAAGAGGTTGATGCACGTTCTCGATCTCGTTGCGCCGAGTTATATATAAAAAAAAAGATCCAGTGTAATACTCGGCGCAACACAATCATGAACCCGCTCGCCTTCAGACACAAGCGGCGAGCACCGATCCCGTATTCAGAAACTTTGTTACTATAGCTAGGTTGATCACCTTCGAGTACCCTCTATATATACAATGTATGCGCAATTTATCTAATGCCGCAGGAGGATGTTCCCTACCGTACGAGTTTCCTTCTCCGGGGTGCAGCCCGACGCTCGGTACATTGTGCTCCTGGACATCGTTCCTGTGGACAACAAGCGGTACCGGTACGCGTACCACCGGTCCTCGTGGCTGGTGGCCGGCAAGGCGGACCCTCCGTCGCCGGCGCGCCTCTACGCGCATCCGGACTGTCCCTTCACGGGGGACCAGCTGCGGAAGCAGGTCGTCTCCTTCGAGAAGGTCAAGCTCACAAACAACGAGATGGACAAGCAGGGACACGTGAGTGGCTTTTTCTCTCTTTCGCTGCTGCAGTGAATGCCTATACTGTCATACACGCGTGTATAGGCGTGATGAAGGGCATCGGGCACGCTTCCACTGTATACAGTCCTCTCCTTGCCGTCTGTCGCGTTCTGTGTATTGACCTCTTTACATTTTAATGCTGCTACCTCTAAATGATTTATGTATCGGTTAAATCATCATCATCATCGTATTTATGTTCACTGCAGGGCGAAGGCCCCTCCAAAAGATCTCCAAATACTTTCGTTTTGTGCGAGCTGATTCCATATTAAGCCTGCAAACTCCATAATTTAATCTCAACACCTTATTCTCTGCCTTTGCTTCTGTACCCAATTTGTCCCATGTCATAATAGACCCTATACGCATACATCGTCTGCTGAGCTCACTTTTTTCCTCGTAATGTCAGTAAACGCATCGGATACCCCAGTCTGCTCTTGAATCTACACCGCTGTCTTCGTGCCTCTCAGTGTTGCTCCTATAACAGTTTTTCGTGCCAGAGTTCGCTGAGCGGCCGTTAACTTCTGAAATTGCTTTGTTAAGCTCCAAGTTTTCGCCCTATATGTACAGTACCGGTAGAATGCAAATAATTGCGTGCCTTTATTTTTAAGGATAGCGGTAAGCTGCCGGTCACGATTTGGTAATACCTGTAACATATATGTGCTCTAATTAATTTTTATACTTTTGTAAATTGCCTTCTCATGATTCCGGGTCCCCTGTCAATATTTGGCCAACGTATCCTCTTGTTCAGATTCGAGAAGCCGACTGCCAACCGCGATTTTTTCATTGTCACACTTCTGGACACTACTTTTATCTTCTGCCATATTAATCTTCAAGCTTACCCTTATACTTTGTTAGTTGAGGTCATCTGCGACATTGAAAGTGTCATGTGTAAACCATAGGTAGCTGAAATATTCGCCGTCGATTCACACGCCTAGTCTTTCTCAGCCTAATAGTTCGAATATTTGTTTTTTCAAAGCACGCTTTGAATAGCATTGGAGAGAATGTGTATCTCTGCCTGACTTCTTTCTTGATCAGTATTGTTCCGAGTTTCTGGTGGAGAATTAAAGCAGCTGCGCAGCCTTTGTAGATATTTGCGAAAATGAAAGTGAGAAATCTTACCAGTCGGTGTGGCGCTGCGTGGTCAGGTGTATGGGCGAATTTTTAAGGGATACTGCAAGACAGATCGACAACAAAATGTCCAGGCAGCATAACCTGAGCTTGTTATCTAAATGCGTTAAATTAGCTTTTTTTTTTTTGCGACAACTTACTTCACTTATATAGACAATTTCCGTCCAAAATACGAATGAGCAGACATGATTTAGTCACGATGAGAAGCATTGGAGGCTTCAGCTTATGCCTAGTGAACCATGAACTAATTAAAAAAAGAAAGAAAAACGAAAGAAACCTAAACGACCGACAGGCACCACTGTTATCTTTCAATATAGATAAGATTAAATGGGCGGTGACAAGGAGGTGTAAAATTTGCTCTCTACTGCTACATTTTACGTCTGTATGGTCTGAGGCTGTATGATCGATTAGAACTGTTAAAGCAAAAGAAAACAATTTATATACTTAACGACACACACACTAGATAAAGTATGGATAAAGACACGGTGGACAATGAAAAGTATCATATGAGCGAAAGGGGAAAAAAATAAATACAGTACTTCATGCACACTGGTATAGCGTGCAGCTGAACCCCTGGTCAAGTTCCACTACACTGTCAACTGACATGTGTACTGTACTCAAGACTGTGACTGTATATGCGATGACCTGTGCAGCGCCTTGAAACAACCTAAACACATGCCTGTAGATCACTTCGAAGAGCAGTCCGAAGTGCACGCGGTTGACGTAGAATTTCGGCGAGGTGTGCGCGGGGCACGAGACGGTTGTCCGAGCGACAGTCGGGGGTGATCGGTATACTTTGATGGGTCCTGCTCGGTCTGCGACAACAGCGCGGCCGAGTAGCTGGGACCAGCATGGCGCCCGTATACAGGGGAGCGCTAGGCAGGGCAGATTAGCGGGCGCACTTAAGCAGATCGCGGCACGTAATGACTTTGGACAGAAATGCTCGCGCGGAATTCCACTCGGAGCGTCCACTCCTGGGGTTTTGCGAAGCGAGCTGGGGGCGAGCGCGAGCGCGCGCGAAACGGTACATAATACTCGCGTCACGCGAGGAAGTCTCGCCCGAACCAGACCGCGCTGTGTAATTCGCGGTTTGCATATTTATAAGCGCCTGCCACGAAACCTATTATCCCAGGGTCATTGAAACGCCGCCTGGCCGACTCTCTGACAGCCCCAGAAAACTGGCAAGGGTGAGGGGACGAACGGGGCCGTGACGGAGCATGCATATTCCCGAGTCCGCCTCGCTGTGACATATCCGAAGATGATACAGACGACGCACCGGCGAACAACAAGCTGTCACGAGGGGGCGACTTTGACGAAAATGGATGTGCGCGCGCGTTGGGCTCAGTTCTTGGCGAGTCATGGGACACGCGCACCGTGTCGACTGCACACCCGGCCCTCTCGGCGGGGAGCCTGTTCGGAGAACAATTACCCAGCATAACAGAGCGCGTGCCACAAGGGGGTCGACCGCGGCTCGCCCTGGTCCCAAGGCGCGGAATGCCGCGCTCGGACACCGCTCGCATGTTCTTCTCCCGCGACATGCCAGCCGCCGTGGCGCGACGCGTGGCTGCACCGAATGCGGTGGACTCAGGTTGTATAACCGTGCAGACCGCACCGACGTCTTGCTCGCGTTGGCCATGCATTTCCTATTATTCCTTCTTGCTCGCTAAGTAATTTTGGCAAGGGCGTTGTGTGCTGAAAAGAGCGCCACTTGCTGCAGCCGCTGAAGCCTTTTCATTCCTACTGCTTACGGCTGTACGGATCCGACGTGGGCAGTGTACCGTGTGCTCTCAACTAATGCGACGTGTTACCTAAGGTGTAACGGCCTTTCGAATGGATTCAGTGGCGCCGTTGTAATGTTTCCATTAGCGACCGAGTGTGCTCTGCAGCATCGAATGTGGTCATTTACGTCGTCGCCTCAGTGGGGCAATATAGCAACGCTGTCTGAAATTCTCGATTATTTTCTTGTTTACTCACAACGCCGCCGTACATGGAAACGTATATATTGCGTACGATAAAAGTGCACTGACCGATTCAAAGAAACATGTGAGAGAAAGCAAAAAAAAAAAGTTAATTACGGGTATGGTAATCAAATAGAAATTTGATCAACACTTGTTTGAAATTAATATCGTCGATTGACGCCTCTCACTTTGAAATGACAAAAAAAAAGCGTTTCTTTGGCACGCTGGGGAAGAGGAATAGGAACAACAGCCTTACATCAAAAGTTGGCTGCATATACGTTATCATACGCAATCAAAGAAACATTGAGAAGCGCACTTCGACATGTGTTTTTTTTTTCATTCATTTAATGAATTCAACGTCCAGTAAAAGAATTTTATAACTGCCGAAATGTTTCTATAATAATCTTGCACGCTTTTCTTCTTTTCGTCACATCTGTCTGACGCATGATTTTTGCGTATTGAGCTAAACTGTTATTTTCTTGAACACAAAAACTCCATCGTCTAGTTCCTATGAACAAACTGCAAATGCAAATAATTGAAATAGAATGATCAGTACTTCTGTCAGAATACATTATGCATAACAAATGCGCTGTATTGTTCCTGTATCCAACACCGAAATTCAGACTCAGCCGTACAATTTATTTCGCAAATACGAGAGGCATAAAATAATTCAAACAGCGAGTAAGCGATAACGCCCACTTACTGCAGGTATAGATGTTTGAACAGGAACATTGCTGAATTTAACTTTGCTTAAGGTTCTTGGTTTTAAAAACATTTTCAGGAGGTTTCATGTGACAAACAACTTTTCTTTCCTTTTTTTTCTTTTTGTTTTTTTTTCTGGTATGTAGGTGCAGAAATTGCCATTTTTTAACAGCAGGGCTGTTACGCTCGAGGTTGGCCGTGTGTCGTAGATAGGAGACTGTCATGATCATGAACCGGCCCGCGCTCTCTTCTTCATTGCCGTGTTCTGCTTCCTCTTCTGCTTCGCTCCCATAACACATATTTCTCCGCCGTAGTACATTTGACCAATTTCTGTGGCACATACACCAAGGTAACACGTCTCCGGTACTCCCTTGATTATCATGATCACGTGCCTTCCTCTACTATGTGTATGATGCGGATAAAGCTAAACCGCAAACAGCACGTCGACAAGGCTCTTTCACAGATGTTGAATATCGTGAGGTTTAACGTTTCTAAAGAGCCCAGTTGGTTATCGGGGACGCGGTGTATACGTCTGCGCTGTATGTACGTGACACTGTGAGCACCTCTGCAGGCTTCCATTTCTCACGAAAAAAAGAAAAAAAAAGATAGACTCGCTGACGGCCGGTCACCTTGACACTTCCGCTTCTCTGGTGGAGTAGCTCTTCGTCCTCCAACCTACGATTCGCACGCGAAATATTTCTCCCTCGTTATTAGGAGCGGTATAAGGACTTGCCTCCGGCAAAATGTTCGAATTTGAGATCGTCAACATGTCTCTGTGTGAGAAGCGTGCGCCTTGATGACTGACTCGGTTGGTGCGATATAGCACAGTTGCTGTCTGCAAGCATTCGTAAAAAAATTAAGGCAGCTTCGCTCTAGTGGTGCCAAGCCTGAAGGAAGTGCGTAGCTGGGCGGCCTGCCTTGTTTCTCTTTTTTCTTCTTCCTCTTTCTATTTATCTATTTTTTTGGCTCTGTTTATTTCTGTCTTTTTCGCTCTATCTATTTCTTTCTCTTTCTCGCTCTTTCTATCTTTCTTTCCCTTTCTTCTTCCGTCTCTCTCTCTACTTCTCGCTTCCTCTTTCTTTCCATCTCTTTCTTCTCTCTCTTTTCAATGTCTGTTTCTTTGTATATCTTTCCATCTTTTTCTGTCTTTCATCCCCTCTTTCTCTCTATTTCTGTCTTTCTATCGCTTTCTTTCTCTCCCTCTGTAGTCGTTCTGTCGCCCATCAGAGTTATTGCGTCCCACGCCGGACAAAACGGCGCACGTGTTTTGGGAGCGAAGCAGAAGATGAAGAAGAGGACGAAGAGAGCGCGTGCCGGTTCATGATGATGATAGTTTTCTGTTCGCTCTGCACCGACTAATGGTCGGATTAAACAGCTCAGCTGTTAAAATGGTACTGTATAGTGAGGTACATAGGATATTTCTTTCGCGTTTAGCCCTTAGCTAGACATATATAGATCGCAAACCCGTCTCTGTGGGTGGCAATCTGTCGGTCGGCTAATATTTTGCCATACTGACAACGCACGCATATTAAGGTTGCGCTGCGCTCGAGGCGAAAGCACGACAGGTAGCCCTAGAGACGCTGACGAGTGAAGGGCGTCCGCTGCACGTTGCCTGGGTGTGAGTCATACGCCGACTTCGGCCGCCACCTACCTACCGCGTTACGCGTGACTCTGTATAGCCGGGATGTGTGTCGCCAAGTTCTCCTCTCACTACTTTTTCTTTCGTTTTTCCTTTCACGTCTGAGCGAAGCACACGTTCGGTGTGCGCGAAATGGACAGTTGTTTAAACGAGTTAAAAGGAATATACTTACAGTCTTTGCTGACATTTCACCGTTGTCAGCCTTCTGTCAGAACGCGTATATGTATAATGGACATGTACATGATAAGGGCAAATGCATTTAGCAAGTACATAGACGGGGTACGGTGCAGCGGGACACACTAATTACCGCCTATAATGTTACGTAAAGCCGAGAGGAAAGGAAACGTTTCCATGAATCGTAATGACGTTTCTTTATTAGCGCCAGAAGGCTGACAAGTTGAGACGAAACAACTGCCGCGTTGAATTGATTTACTACTTTGTTAACTATAATTGAGTGAGTGAGTGAGTGAGTGAGTGAGTGAGTGAGTGAGTGAGTGAGTGAGTGAGTGAGTGAGTGAGTGAGTGAGTGAGTGAGTGAGTGAGTATGCTACATTGCTTTTAAACGTACGAGAAAGATAGGATTCCTCTACTCTGTTTAACGGTGACCTGAATTCTTCAAGTGAAAAGAAAAGAAAGGGGGGTGGAAGGGGGAGGAGAGGATGCGACTGTATGACCCATGTGCTTTTTTTCATCAAGAAATTGTGCAATGAAATAACAGTGATATTCAAGATCGTCTTGCGCAAGGTGAAATTTTGTCGGGCTCTTTTGCGGTGCCCCAATTAAAAAAAAAAAAAAGAAACAGTAATTACGAGTGAAGTGAGCAGCAGCAAAACAAAAGCTTACAGCTGCTATCGGACAAGGTTGTTGAAATCAGCCGAAATCACCACGCCAAGTTGCCTTCTCAGAGCCCTCTATTTTTGCACGTTAAAGACATCTGGCACTGTTTTAATTACATTCTGTTCAAGTTTTAATTACTGTCAATTCATTGCCTAGAACAGCTATTACAAGATCTGCATTTTATTCTTATTTTTTTAACCTACCTTTCTGCCCACACTCGGGCATTTTTCTCCCCTCTCCTTGCACCATGCAAGTAGGCGAATGCACGCTGGTTGACCATTCTGCTTTTAATAAAAAGCTCTCTCTCTGTCACCTAAACTACAAGTACACGAACGGTTTTTCTTTCTTTTTTTCTTTTCTTTCTTTTTTTTTTTTTTTTGCATTTTGCCCGCATCGAATGCGGCCGCGTCGGCTTATGGATAACCTGCGCTAACCGTGCTATTTTTATATATATCTTTCCAGATTGTCCTGAACTCCATGCACAAGTATCAACCCCGTATACATCTGGTCAAACGACGGCATAACGCCCCGAATGTTCCCGTTAACGATCTCGAAGCTGAACAGTTTCGAACGTACGTGTTTCCCGAGACGGTCTTCACAGCTGTCACGGCGTACCAAAATCAACTGGTGAGTCTACACTTGGCACCCTCTCCCCAACGACCGCACGTGGAGCTGTCAGAAGAGTCGCTCTTCATTTATTTGTTTCGTTAGAGGATCAATTAACTCGTAAAGTTTAGATTTACGCTAACAGGCTACCTGAAGTGACAAATGTAAAACGAAGTTAATGTGTTACATTATGACGCGGCTGACTGCATTAATCCTTAAACGGTGTATAAATGGTTTATACCTCTCATCACTCTCTTTTGTACATGCATCACCAGATGATTTGTTCGTATCTATTGGTAAACAAACTTTTTTCTTTTATCTTTTTCAGATAACGAAATTAAAGATAGACAGCAACCCCTTTGCGAAAGGGTTCAGAGATTCGTCGCGGCTTACAGAACTTGAAAGGTAAGGTTCTCGCTTATACTCTTTTCATTGAAAGTAATGAGAGTAAAAACTTGCTTTCTTTGCGTGTACTTCTTAAATTCAACGCTTACAGAGTCCATTGAAAGGTGCTCGCTAACGTATACAAAGGGTAGTTAGAGGAAGCGCCGTGCAATCGATGTGACCGAAGGCGTGTTGCGTCCCAAGCTTGTACAGTGTTTCGGATAGGCCGACAGCTAAAAATACAGAGAGCGGAATGACCAACGAGACCTTGCGAGCCTTGGCCGCAACGTTGTTGTTTTGGGCTACCCGCTGCGCAGGTCGGTGAAGCGCACGAAATGTCGACTAAACGCGCTGCTGCAGAAGCATGCGCATGGGCCCGGGGAAAAAAAAAAAAAGATAGGTCGTGCCGCAGGGCCGTGAAGCGCGCCCCCGGAGGGCGATCGCGCAGTTGTACGCTGCTCGCCCTGCGCTGTGGCTCGCACGAGGGCGCTGCCTACGGCCGTCCGCGCCGCGTGCGCGCGCGGGCGCTGCGTGTCGCCGTGCTCGAAGGCCGCTGTAAAATAAATCACGGTATTCCGCCTCGGTCTTGGGCAGGCCGCGGAATCGTCAACTACGCGTTGACGTGCCTTCGAAGGACACGCACGTGATCCTATAAAAAGGGAGAGGGCAAAGGCCGCATCTGTTCCAATTTATATGCCTCTCCTTCGGGGGCTCGCCTCCTCTCAGTTTCGTGTTTTTAGAGGGGCGGCTACGGCTGAGCCACTTTCCACACAGGGATACAACTTAAAAGTTCCCCGAGATGTAGTGTAGATGCGCCGTCCGATAAACGCTAGTTGTTGAGATTACAAGCGGCATTTGCCGAGGCCGCCTCCCCCGTATATAGACGTGCGGCCGAGGAGCCGTCCGTTTGATAGCGGCGTTCGCTGGCGACCGCTGACAGCAAAACGCGGGGGGACCCTATACCGGCGGTGCGTCTTTTCCCGCCGCTCACCCCTGAGGAATTCCAAAGGCACCGTGCGCCTAAACTTTCGCCGCCCGGACTGCGTGGCACGTTTGGCCGTTTGTCAACTAGCGCGTTCGTTGAACCGGGTGCGCGAGCACGGCGCGGGTCTGCTCGGCGCTCACCTAGTCGACAGCTTGTCGAAACACGTGTTGATGATTTTTCAATCGATCCTGCCGGTTCCATCATTGTCAGTTTTGTTGATGGGAACTCGCCTATACTGTCGCTTCGATACCACTTGTGAGATACAGGCGGTATTCATGTATAGTGCTGTCTAAGGACGTCCCGGATGTTGTGTCGTTGCTTAAACAAACACGTAAACCGGTGTTTTTGCGTTTCTGTGTGCTGAAACACTCCTCAGGGTCGCGCTGCTGAGTTCGAGGTCGAGGATTCGATCCCGACCTCATATCGATGAGGACGATATGCACAAAAAAGCCCTAGTAGCTAGGTTTAGGTACTCAGTAAGGAACCAAATGCACACTTTAGGTACACACTAAAGAATCAACTTATGATGCAAAAAACACCATTCTTGGACGGTTGAAGACTGTTTGCGAAGCAGAATAATACGCCAATATGTTTGCAGCCATACCGTTTGCTTCGTATTAAGAAGGAAAACAAACGGCTACGAATGATCAGGAACAGTAATTCTGATAAAATGGGCAGACAAACATAGTATTGGTTGAAAGGAAACGGTGAAGGAAAACAGGGAGTCGTATTTATGGCAACGCGGATGGAACTGGTATTTTTGTCCATGAAGGTAGCGTACTGATTTGGAATACACGCAAGATCCACGTTTAAAAGAAGCATGCTAATCGAGCGAGACGCGTTTTGAGGTACTGCGCCTATAGAAAAGTTCTAGGTGACTGTTCTAGCCACGGACGCCGTGTGTGCGCTCATGTTCTCTGCTTCGTGCTCCCCACAAACATTTCAAAAAACGGCAGGAAGTAGAAGATGGAAGCTTGCGGTGAAAAAATCCGTAAACAGGGGGTATGGGTGCTCGAGCCGACGTTTCGACAAGCGGTCTTGTCTTCTTCGAGGCTGGCACTGAGGAATTTCGTTACTCAAACATTTCATTACTCAAGGTACATTTTCACGACAGAGCAAATAGCTTAATTGTTTCAGACTGCGCACATGGTTATTTATGTAATTCACCAACACAAACATGTAGGTCCATATCGTGGTTCTGCGAGTCACGTCATGCTCAGTATCCATGCGAATACACTCAGTCAGGCAGTCCCGCGTGAATTCATTTTTGTTAATTTAGTGTGCTGGAGACGATAATTTAATATTCTTGGCTTTACGGTCTAAAAAAAAAGCTGCATGGCGAGTGTTCTGCGTGGTCCATAAGGTACTCGTTGTGCCAGTCTCGTGCTCCATAGAGTGCTCGAGTGAGCTGGCTCAGGATAACGGTGCCAACTTCGCTCGCAGGGAGACCATGGAGTCGCTGATCACGGATCACCCGTTCGCGCGTACGCCCCTGCGCACCTTCCTGGAGAACGGCGGCGACCCCGAGACGGCGGCCTACCTGCACGAGAAGGGGCTGCTGGGAGGCCTGGGGCCACCGTCGGCGGCCGCGGCCGTGGCGCGAGCGTCGCTCCTGTGGAAGCCGCCCGGCATGGAACTGTACGCGCAGCCATCGCTGTACGCCCTGGGCGTGCGCGCACCTCCGCCTGCGGGCATACCGGCCCAGCTGTGGTCCCAGTGGGCGGCGGCTGCCGCCGGCGCGGCTCTGCCGCCGCACCTGGCCTCGGTGCTGAGCGGCGGAGCAGCAGCCGCGGCCGCTGCGGCGGCGGCTGCGGGCGGCGCGCTGTTCCCGCCCATGATGCGGCCCGCGGCGTCGCACACTGAGACGCTTCACTCACTCGGACTGTACCGCTATGCGCCCTACGTGTACCCGAAGAAGGACAGCCCGTCGGCCGCGGGATCGCCGGCCACTACGCCAGACGCCAGCGACGCGGCGCCCACTTCCCCACCGGGTGGCTTCCGCTCGTAACGACGGCCTATTTATCGGCTGCGGCCATTATTTATAGACTGTGCGAACGGGTGCGCCGATCACGGACAGCGCCCCGAGAGACGAAAGGGCTGCGGTCGTTCCGGAGACCGTCGACGCGCTCCGCTGCCGCCGTGTCCACCTCTGGCGACCTCCGACTACCGCTGCACCAACGGCAAACGACGTGCGCGCTTTGTGTGCCCCCCGCTGCAGTTTCCTCTCGGACTATGACGACAAACGTGGACTGTCCTCGGACACGAATGTATTTGTGCTCTTTGGAATTGTGCAATGTTCACCGAACAAAAGAAATGCGCGTCTGATGTAAAGGCGTCTGGGAGGGCATCATTTCTTGTTTCATTTTGTTTCAAATGAAGCAGGAATTAGCGCACACGGGTTCTTTAGGCAGCAGCAGCGTTCTTCGCTCAGCCGGCTTAGAGTTGAGAGAACAATATTCCTGTGCTTAGAGCAGACAGAACAATTAATTCATGACTCATACCTTTTAAATTGTCTTATTTATATTTATTTGAGGCACGAGGCAGAACAAATTATATTCCGTATAATCTTTTATTTCGCGGACTAGAATTCTTACCTTTTGTAGTTGGCCAACATGAGCTGCCAAGGGGAGGAATGTATAAACGTAATGCTTACGAAAAGTGGGACAGACAAAAAAAGAAAGTTTTCAGTTTCTATAGTTCCCTCGCTCGGTTTGGGCGAGTGTCAAACATGATATGGCGGTCTCGGCTGCCCTCCGCCTCCCCGCCCTTGTACATACACGATCAAACGCGTTCTTTCTGCGAAGGTACCTTCACGGCTCGTCACAGTCCGACAACGACGCGGCTCTTGTGCTCCAACGCGGGGCGTTTCACCAAACACGTCGTGGCCGCTCATATCCCCAAATGTCTCCGGCGAGCGCGACGCTCGGCCTCGCAGGCCGTTTGGAAGCAAGGTCGGCTGCTGCCGGGGTCTAATTAAGCGAGTTGGCATTAGGTCCTCGGGAAACAACTAAGCGAAAGCGAGTAAGGCTACCGAGTTCGAGAGGAAGCGGGAAACGAACTTCGCTCGTGATAAGCGCAAAAAAAAAACCGTGCGCAAGAACAAAGCTCTCGGAGAGTCGCATCTGTCTTGTCCAAGCGTATCGCAGTGAGAAACGGAAGGGGTTCATCCGGAACGCTGCGCACGTAAGCACAGCGAACCGAAGGAGAGTTGCGCCCTCGTGTGTTGCCCCCCGGAGACGGCGCGCTATCAGCGGCGGCGACAAGCCATGAGCTCGTATAACGTCTGCGGCGCGCTGCTGCCTCTTGTCTTTCGACCTGGTTATATGCGGCCACCACAGAGCGGACCGGCGGTGGCTGGGCCGGACAGCGCACAGCGCTGATCTGTTCGATGTGATTTGTGCGTGTATGCTTGCGTACTCTGCCTGACACCCACCAGCCGCGTTAAGCTTTAGGCACCTGGCGTTTCTCTGAAATGCCCCCCCCCCCCCCCGTTCTTTTCGTCGAGGAGATAACTGGTATTTAAATGTAAAACTGTGTACATAAGAAATGTCTGCTGTTTGGAATGAAATATATATATTATATATATAAATGAAGACTTTTATTTCTGTAACTTATTTACTTGCCCCTATTTTTTTTTTAAGACTGAATGTCTCCGTGCGCGAACGCTTTTTATTATTATTATTTTTTTTTTGAGTGACGAAGCGAAGATATGCGACGGCGGTCCAAGTGATGTCATTTATGGGGAAGCCTACAATGTTTTCTAACGCGAGAAGGGCTTTTCGCTGCGCACAATGTGGAACCAAAAGCATTTTTGTTCTTTCACGCCGCCTACGAAGTGTGCGAAACTGTGCAATTGTCGTGTGTGCGTAGGCAAGTGAATCGTGTCATTATAGAAATGTGTGGCCCTATCTGTGTCTGAGGGCCCCCCTTTTCGGGAGCCTGGGGCCACCGAACGTGATATTTGGCTTTTGCAGAGCATGTCTCATTGACCCCTGTTTTGTAGGATGATCTCATTTTCTGAGCAGTAGGCTGAGTTCAATGGCCGATTGTAGACTATGTGTACGGTGTGCACGCACGAGAGAAATTGCTTGTCTTTGAAAACTTATTCATCGTGCTCTCTGTTAGCGCATACGTTTCATCGTGCGCTTAGGCTTGTAAATAAACGAACATGGTCTTGCATAAAGGTGTGTGAAAAACAGGAGCCATTTAGTTGGTAGGAAAAAAAAAAAAAAAGGCGCGTGGTGCTGAATGTATTCGAGCTTCTGCATCTGAGGACGGATTTATGGACGGCCAGGATGCATTTGTTAGTTGGGGGAATCGTTTTGTTTTTGAACATGACGCTGGGTTTAAGAGTGAACCTAGTTCGCTTTTAATTGAAGGTTAATGTACGAACGCAGTTCCGGTGGGTCAGCGCTCATGACAACTGTCTGCTTCGGCGCGTCCATCAGCATATAGGTGCCGTGTCACACCACAGGGCATCAGATCCACAGGAATCCACATGGAGCATCAGATCCACAGGGCATCACGTTGCACGGTCGGTTTGCTTAACGAGCACGATGTATGGTGCTTCCTTTCGCCGCATCCGCATTACCAGGCCAGTCTTGTCAGGCTTTTATCTGACGTCTTCGCTCTAATGGCGCGATTTGGCGCTGTAGGTATGTAACAAATAATAAACAAATAGTCGTGCATCAGGAAGCAATCACACGGAAGCAATTCCAGACACCGTCGCATTTATGTATCAAGCACCACAGTAATCAAGGCCAAAATATGCATTATCATCGGGCATCCGCATCAGTCGGCAAACATCTGGTATACATAACGCGGCCGCGATTACAGCGGCATGGTGATCGTGAAAACCGATTCGATGCGACAGAAAGTCGAGTTGACACGATGGCGGAACATAAGTGGTAGCGGTTGTATAGCGAAAGGAAGCTGATAAAGAAAACTTATCTTCCCATTTCTTTTTTTTTTTTTTTGTCGAGCGGCCGCTGGCAGTTGTCTCACCCAATCTATCATCCGCCAGCACTAATTCAACAATCACAGCCCAAATGGCTCCTGTATGCTTAAGAAAAATTTTAATGAGAGGTCTCATTACTGAATTTTGACGTGATCACGAGGAGGAAAACTGGAGCAATTTTTGTACATATAATGAGCGTCGACGCCAATGTTCACTGAAATGAGGCCGTTCTCTCCCCTTGAAATTAAGCACCAAACTCTGGAAGGCGAAAGTAAGCCTCCGATTTTGCGAGATTAATTTTTCTCAGCGAACTGAATGAGCGCCTGTAATAAAAAATAAAATGAAAATGCCTGAAAAAGCTCGCATAAGCGTGGTTATCAGCCACTTGTGACAGTGGACCAGGTGATGACTAATACATGTGTCAGTGACCAAGAGTTTTTTACGAGGAGAAAGTTGTGGTAATCCTGGCCTATGTAGGATGAATGCGTTAGAGAAACCATCGCAGAGCCGGTCTCTGAAATAGATACGATTATATAATGGGCGCGTAAAATCACGTTTCCATAGTTTTCATTTGCACTCATTTTAGCCACAGGCCTAGTGGCGTGACTACGCATAACGAAGAAGCAAAGAAAATGTTAACTAACGGACCTAAAAACCGTGCAAGCCCGCTTTCCTCACGAGGAACACAGTGCGCTATAGAAGTCAAGCAAGATATCTGCAAAACAGGGGTTTGTATAACGTGTGCGATTTGTCCTGTAGGATGACTCAATTCAAATCACGCTTCATGACATGTCTTCTAATTCATGCTGTACATAAGTATCGCAATTGTTGTTTGCCTTTTGATTGAAAGATGTGAATTCTATGGTGTAAGAACCAAGAATAAAAACAAGTGTGGATGTCCCGCCTTGCATACCGTGGTCTTCTGTCATTCCTTGCTGCTTTCCCAAAAGGAACGCGTCACTTAAAGGGCCCTAAGCAATCTCTCAAAATACAAAGAGCAAGCGCGTTATTCTCTCCTGGTGTCTGCCGTCTTTCCGGCACAATTCGTCACGCCAGCAGTCTGTTCACGCGAGGTCATGAGGAAATAAGCTCTCGATTGGTCCACGTACAAGGGATATCAGTTGTGAGTTGTCTCCTGCCCTGCTTTGCCATGCAGTCGCACGCCCGTTCTGCCTTGTCTCGCATGGCTATCGTGAGCGACCACCTGATTTCACTTCGTTTTGTGCGTTTTCGACATGCGCAAGCGGAGATATGAGCGTGTAGCCGAAAAGCGCGAAATCCTGTTAGGCTCAACGCTTAGTGCTGACATTGTCCACATGTTTTATGAAGAAATAAGTGGCGAGGAGGAGATATCGTCTGTAGGAAGGGTAGTGAAGGCGAGAAAGGAACCACTCTGTCGTCTTTGAACCCGGAGTGGTTTAGGGGCCCTTTAAAAGGTAGCTGAAGAGGTTTTAGAATCCGATAAAACTTCGTGGTTAGCAAGGACCGACATTATTATCGACGATGTAGTAATTTTTTCCGCGGTTGTTGCAGTAGGAGCTTTAAAATACGCGAAATAAAAGTTTGTCTTGCTCCGCCCCCACGAGTGCGCCGAAAGATATACGTCATCTTCTGTTCCTTTGGCGGAGCCGTGCTGCACTCCGATGGAAAGTTCCCGCCGCTCACTGATGCGAACTGCGAGAGCGCTGTTTATGTGACGAAGGCTCAAGTAAGTATAGCGAAGCTAAACGTTCTGCAGCTGGATTACGATATCTGGAATAACGACAAAGATACGAGCGCAACCTGCACAAGCGTCTCTCGTATCTTCAACCGTGGCCTCCGTGACTAACTCGTGACGTGCCGTTGCCGGAGCTAATCGAGGAAGCCACGCTACAGCAGTGCTGCACTTGCAGATAACGCGGCATACCGAGGATGACGTCACCGCGTCCGCTTAGAATCTCAAGAAGCCCTGCGGCCACAGCCTGTGTTTTTTGCCAAAAAGTCCTACTTGCGTTCAATTTGAGAACTCTCACATCGCTTTTCGAATTTTAGTAGGAACCAAACTGTCCTTACACGCTCCAAAGTAATTTTTTTTTTTCACAAAGAGCTTCCCTTTAACGCTCAACAAGCGTCTGGGAATATTCCACCTCAAGCATAGTTCTTCACACACGAAACACAATAATCGGAGTATTTGACGTTCGCTGCATTCTGCGGCGCCTGGCAGATCTGTATCGTTGCTATACGTATAGACAAGTTATTTCGGTTTGGATTGGGCGGCGCGTTTAGAAACGCCGACGTTTCTTATTGGCATTGGTGGCGGCATGGGTGTCGAACACGTCCTCTGCCATAAATACGTTCCTTGACAAAGAATGGCGTTCCCTGTATGCCGATTGTACGACGTATCGCTCACAGAACATAATGGCACGTCATGCTCTCAGAGCGCTCTACTATGGGGCTTCTTTGCGGCTCTCAAACACGCCCAGACTGTGCGACTGCCTTTGAAGGTGCTATCAAAGCTGTCGTGCGCACGCGTGCATAACTTCTCGTCAGTTTTTTTATTCCTTATCCTTTCAGAGTAGCAAAAAAGACAACTTCGTTAAACTGTCTGCCTTTTCTCTATTTATTTTTAAGAAAATAGTGAAGGACATTACTTCAGCATAGTGAAATTCACACCTATTACCCTAAAGTGTTCATGATTGAGAATGTTCATGCGCTCGAATGTAGGGGACAAAGTGCGTCGAAGACCTTGCGCTGATAATATCAAGTTGAATTCATTGCACACTAAAAACAGCTCCGTAAGAGCTGTTTGCCATTGATCAGCCGCCTTTGATAATAATACGTCCAATAATTGACAATTGATCGGCAACTTTTCTTATACGAACAGCCCCAACGTAAGCATACCGTGAATATAGGGGCCTTGGCATTTGATACGTTCTGTTCTTATTAAGTGTCCATATACGTATAGGGCGTTGACTACAATAGACTTGGCATTGTAGATCCTGTCGTGGATATCCCAAGGCTTGCCTCTCGGGCTGATTGCACAGGAGTGCCTCTTTTACTTTGCTGTCACCTCTAGTCGCAAACAGATCGCAAGTGGCTATCTTGTGTATTGACACCGGTTGATCTACCATGAAATCCTTATCTCTAATTGGTATTCGGATTTCTGACTTCTTGGTGATGAGCAAGGTGCGCTTAACAACACCCGCAACATTTCATTTGCAGCGAAGTGGCGGAATAGTAAAAACATGCTGTGCAACTCGACGACGTGAGGCGGGGCTGTATACGTGTAACTGCGGAAGATTACCGACTGCGTCCCATGGCGTTACAGAGACTGGAACGCTATGCGCTACACGGGGAAGGTAAGTGGCTTAGTGTGTGTAGCTCCATTGTTCGAGTTATGAATAATAAATCTGACCCGCTTCTACGTGCACATCAGTGAAAGAAACATTTGCATGTGATCGCCAGTGAATGGCCATATTCTAGACTCAGCAATAATGTGTCAACGCACTTTATATCACATAAACACGTTGTGAAATCTGTTTTAATACAGCCATTTAGCACAGGAAGCATGCATTCCCGTAGGGCTATCGCATTTGCATTACTTTCGTTCTTAACCATAAAGGCTCGTAGTTGTTGCTTTTTATTTAAGTGTCACTGTTTCCTTCTCTTTTTCTTAATGACAAGGCGTCCGATGATAATACACGAATACTTGTTTGTGATGGTTATTATAGCTATCACTATTGAAGAAATGAAATGTTCCAGTCATAGTTCAGTTCAGCAACCGCAAGATTTCTCCGCTCCGCTGTTACTGCGAAGGCACGAGCCGACGCGGCAAACATGCAAGTCGCCGGGTATGATGACGGCTGGCTGCCTTCACAGTGCTAGAATACTCTTGAGCGAGAACGCTTCACTTTCGTTTTTCTTCCCTCATCAATCCCGTCGCATTGCGCAGCGACAAAGCACGCTGCCGGCGCAATCAAAAAAAGCCGGAGGGAGCAGCCTCAGTTCGCGACGTGAAGCCCTCCGGCGTCGTGTCGAGCGAGCCCGGAGGAGGCGTTGTCCTGTCGCCGTGGACCACCGCCGCCGCCGCCGCGTTCCTACCGGAGAGAAATGGTCCGGCGCTGCCCAGAGCGCTACTTTTGGGCCGTCCCCGTCGGGGTCAGTCGGAGTTTCGATTTATCACCGCGAGCGCCCCGGCGCTCAGGCCCGAGCAGCAGGTAGCCGGCGTCTTGGTAACAGCACAATCCGTTACTGTCAGCAGCTTCGGCTCAAGGTCAGCACGGCTGCCGGCGTCTTCATCGCTTCCTGGGGTCGCTAGCCGCAACGCGCGCGCACCGGTCCGTCAGGTTGGCCGGCACCTTTCAACGAGAAGTAATCGGCCCCGTCGCCCGAGCGCCCGGTGGTCCCGCGACGCTTCTGGCGGTCCCTGCGAGCCTCCGCCATCCGTTTGCGGACGCGCGGCACCGACCCCGGGCAGCCCCGGCACGGGGCCCCGCGCTCGGTGGCCTGCGCGACCCCGACCGGGCTGGGAAAGCGTTGCCGGCTTCCTAAACGCGGTGGCAGATAAATAAGCCGAGGCAGGACGAAGGACAGTCGCAGCATTTTATTCACCCCGCCGCCGATGCTCTCTGCCGTCAGGCGGCCCCCTTCTGCAACACGCAAAAAAAAAAAAAAAAAAGACCGCGAAGACACCGTGTTCGTCGAGCTTATACAGGGAGCCTCATTTGTAATGGCGAGAACGCTCCGAGAGCGCAGCAGATGTCATTTGTTTTCGTTTCGCCCGATCGCGGCCGCATGCATCGACAACCCCACGCGGTGCCGGCGCTCTCCTGGTCGTCTGCATGCTTATCAGACGCTTGGCGTAACGCGGTGGTGTAGAGCGAAAGGAATATCGGAAATCATGTTCGGTCTCGTAAATTGCAGACTCGTGACGGCGATGTGGCACACCGAATGTGTGTCCGAAGTGTGATTTCGTTTTCAGGCTTTTCGTTCCGTTTCGGACAGTATAAGCTCCCACCAGATAAGTGCGAGAATTGCTCTATAAGGATATGACCCCGTATCATCATGCATGATGTCAAAATTTCATTCGCAGGTATTTAGATACATAAAGACACAGCGACAAAACTAAGAGCAAAATCAGCGCAATAGATAACATGTGGCTCGCGCTGATCATTGAAGCCGGTGTCCCTTCTGGCAGTGCATTCTTAAAAAAAAAAAATTCGGGCAGTTTGCACTAAGTAGTAGCAGCGAAGCACGGGTTCGTCGCCACCCGTATACCCCCTCGACCGACACAGCTTCGAGATGCGCGGCTTCCTCGGGAGTACGCAGCCAGGCTGCGCGCGATGTCTCCGTTGGTGGGCGCGGCTTGGCTAATGCGCATGCCCGGCTTGGCCAGGTGGTGCGGTATCTGGTCGCTAGACGACGCGATGCTTGCTTCCTCTTTCTTTCTGTCTTTTTCTCTCTCTCTACTTCTTTCTCTCTCTTTCGTTGATGTTCTCTGTCTCTCCTTTTTTTTTTTCGCATTTCTTTATATTTCTCTCTTTCTCATTCTTTCTGTGCTAAGCTTCATTCTCTCGCCTCTTCCTTTCTCTCCTCCGCATGCTCACTTCTCTTTCCCACCCCCTTGCTAGACTATACTATACAAGGCTGTGCTAAGTTTTGCTAGCGTGCTTAGATAGCCAGTGGTTAGGACGCTCGCCTTCGGATCGAGGGCATACGGGTTCGAATCCCGCCTCGCGAAGAATTTTTTAGGCAAGAATTTTTCTCTTTCTTTATATATTTCTTTCCGTCACTCTTGTTTTTCTCTCTCTCTCTCTGTACTCTTCCCGAGGGTTATTACAGGCCACGCTGTAGCGGTGAGTAGTGGGATCTGCCCAAATTCTGTGGCACGTACCCGTTCTTGATGATGATAGTTTTCTGCGATCGACTCACAAGCAACGATTTGCTAAACAGCTTCGCTGTTAAAAGGCAGAAAAAAGGTATACTAACTTAAGCATTTACTGCCCCATTGACACGTTTACTACGTTTCGCTAACGTTTCCTTAAGAAATATACGAGAGGTATTAAACATTGCCTTTACTGCTTAGCGTGTCGGGGTTAGTAGAGGTTACTACTTGCTTACCCAGCGGGTTAGTTAACCTTGCTATAGCTCTACCGGCCTTTGTATATTTTGCTGTATAATTGTGAGAGTTATGAAAATTTTAGGTTATAACTTTTTGAATTATGTTGGAATAATTCCTCCCCTCCACATTTACAGCGTAGTAGTTTCCAGCAGATCGCTGCGTGTGTATATCCGAACGTGTAGGCCAAAAACAACAGCGGTTGCCGTCTCGTCATTGGGCGCTGCGGCAGGCGCGCTTGTCGCGGTAGCTGCCCGTTGTCATTAAATGGTGTACCAGCGGCGAAATAAAAGCCCTCTGTAGAACAACATGTGCAGTCGACATGGAGAATTGCACGCATCAGAAGAATTCTGGCCTTCGGAAAATTGATGCCAAACGGGTGGTTCGCCATCCGCTCTTAAAGGAACACTAAAGAGAAACAATGAATTGGTTTAGATGGATAAATTGTGCTCTGAGAACTCTAATGTCGTTAATTTCGCCATCATAGGTTTATTAATAGAGGAGAAAATCAAATTTCGCGACGAAATCTCCCCACGTGACGTCACGGATTTCAAAGTGTATTTATCGTATTTTGGCGCCATTGGCTCAACAAAATTACCCCAAACTTGGTATGTTGAGTCGATGGCCCCCTCAGAGGACAGTGTACTTCATTTTTACCTATTAGGAACTACGTAGTCAGGCGCCGTCAAAACAGGTGACGTCACGGCGAATGGTGCGGAAACTTCAAGGTGGCGTCGCCACCCACAATTTGCTTTTGCGCGTTTTCTCGCTTACTAAGCGTCTTCTCGCAGCAAGTGTGGTGTTTTTGGTGTCGTGAAAGAGTACTTTACTAATATGAGAAAAATCGTGTTGCTCTTTAGTGTACCTTTAAGGAGTACTGACACGATTTTGAAGCATCGCAAAACGGACATTTTTTGGTTCCTTGGCATGGAGTGTTAACGCTCTCCACGCACCGGGGCTAGGAAACACGTGTAAAGTATTTAGATTGATCCTAAAGGTTTCGACGCCCAGCATCTGCAAACCAGCCCTACCGCAATGGACATTATCACGACGAGTCAACACCATCGTCCATGGTCAACACAGTTCGTTGGGTTTGCGAACTCTGCGTCCTGTATGCGGCCAAAATCGCTGTCGGAGTCGCTGAACGACATGTGCGCTCTTCACTCGCGGTTGCTTGTGCGCATCACGAACACCTGACCGCAGACGACAGAACTTCTGCTAGTACGTCACGAATCGCCGTCCGCACGAGGCTTAGATCTACGTCAGACGTCAGACTGTATTTACTCGTCACTGCGTAACCGCCCCCGATATATATATATATATATATATATATATATATATATATATATATATATATATATATATATATATATCATTTATGCGTCTTCAGGCACCACGATACGACTTTTAGTGTTCTCGACTCCAGTGTTTCTATTTTGAGCAGCAATACGAAATTTTTTTTAAATTCGCATCAGTACTCCTTTAAGAGGCGGCTCATGCTGCGGACGAACGCTAGAAAGAAAACGCAATGCCGATGCCGCCCGAAAACAGCGTTCAAAGGCAGGCCGCGTTTACAATAAAACTACGCTTACGCATCCCTTGGACACTTGCCAAAGGAGATTTTGTGCCCGTCAGCTCCGCTGGTCACCCACATTCACCGAGTGGAATGGCTTCGAGTTGTTTTTTAAACTTATTATGCCTGTTAAATCGGGAAATGCTGCTTAGAGGTGTTCTCACATAGTGGAAGAATGATTTGCTCCGTTTAGTAGAGCTTTGTAGACGTATTTGCGATTTCAAGTTACCGTTTGCTGCCTTATCTGTCGGCAAGGAAATTTCTTCGAAAAAGAGAATGCAAAAGACTAGACAGGCCACTAGAAAACACACACAAGAGGATCTGTGTTTGCCACTCACCTTGTCTCGTCTTTGGCGCTGTTCTTTTCAAAGCTATGTCTTTTCGCTCATCACTGCGACAAACAAACGCACTCTGACCAAACGAGCGAGGATCAGAAAGACTTCGATTTCAACCTCCGCGTGTAATTCAGAACCGCCCTTAAAATTATCGTGGCTAAGAGAGAGAGGAAAAAATAAATGTCTGGGACGACAACACAGCCAAAGACCTGATCGCCGCTTAGTTTTTTTTTTTTTGTCCAAGGTTTGTTTGCATTATTTCGTTCACTTTCAACATGCGTCACATTATGCAGGGAGTATATGGCTCGTCTAAGTGACCTCTCTCTCTCTCTCTCTCTCAAACCAAAAGCTGCGCCCTATATACTTTCGAGGGGACTTGTTAGGTACTGTGCTAACAACAATATGGTGTTTAATAGCCATCGCTCCTTGTGCAGAAAGGTAACGAACAACCCATGGCATTGGCGCTGAGCAAGAATTACTCACGTTGCTGCAGCTGAACGCTGGAACTTTATCTATCTATCTATCTATCTATCTATCTATCTATCTATCTATCTATCTATCTATCTATCTATCTATCTATCTATCTATCTATCTATCTATCTATCTATCTATCTATCTATCTATCTATCTATCTATCTATCTATCTATCTATCTATCTATCTATCTATCTATCTATCTATCTATCTATCTATCTATCTATCTATCTATCTATCTATCTATCTATCTATCTATCTATCTATCTATCTATCTATCTATCTATCTATCTATCCAGCCGCCTACGTCTGGGTGCTCTCATGATCGCCTCCTTCGCTTGGTGTAGACCAAAATGGGCATGGGAGGCGGGTAAGAAGATTTCACGACTATGACTCTTTCTATCGGGAAAGATGATGGTTGTGGGACAATGGTTTCCTTGGGTAGTTCATGCGCGTTGAGCCTCCCTAATCACGTATAAGTGGTGTCGTGGAAACTCGCGGCGTTCACACGATGCCTTTTGGGGCATACTATTTATTGCACATTATCGTTTTGGGCATGCATTTGTATACTTAGGTAGAAGTAGCTTCGCAGTATGAAAGGAGAGCTTATGTATACCTCACGATAGCGCTACGTCATAAACAGACGGAAAGGCTTCCTAACGGCTACAGCGTACTACCAAGCGACGGGCGTGCCGTGAGAGGAACTTTTATATATCATATACAAGGGGCAACTGCTTTTCGCCGAACTTTTCCGAGCGCGTCCGAAGATTGTGGCGCCAGCGGATATGTACCGGCGCCATTACCGGAACACCGCGCTCTTCGCCGTGTTTGAAGAGGCGCAGCGGCGAGACGTGACACCACGGAGGCGCGTCTGGTCGCATCCGAGGAGCCATTTAGCAGCGCACAGGCTCGCCCGCGTAAGCGCCGCCAGCGCGGGCGGCGGCGCGCTGTCTCCAAGGGGCGCTTAGCGTGCGAGCGCTAACGCGCCGGCCTAACGGGCTCCGCTGGAGCCAGCATTGGCCTGCAGGGCCCATGTTGATGAGCCCATCAGGCAGCGGATGACTGATGTGGCTCAGCGTCTCCGCGGACGCGTCGCGCTACACCTCTCCTCGTGTCTGCGCCCAGCGACGCCCGGCCTGTTTCCCCGACCGAGAAGTCGCGTAATCTGTCTCGCCGCTGTACACGCGGGCAACCGCGAAGCTGTCTCAAACGGGCCTGGATTTTAGCCGCGAAAACGTGGTCGCCGCAGAGGAGTTAATGATTCTCCATTACGGGATGAGTGGGGAACCATATAGAGCCGGCAAAAATGAGTCCTGAGGATGATATCGTGGATGCAGCCACTCGATGCTTTATCTGAAACCGTTGCCCACACTGCGAGAACTGAAATTCAAGCACGTATGAGAGAGGCTAACATGAATGATGGCAACAAGAAAGGCACAACGAAGCACTTCGCACAACAGTATACTGCTCCTTGCACTTCTATTGCACATGCAATAATGTTATAAAGAAAGCCCTTTACAATAATCAGTTGTTTTGTAAGTTAGAAGTGTGCAATCATCCTACGCGTTATGTCTGACTAATCATAGAGTCAATTAACACCGGCGGAAAAGCAGGCGACGGTTTTAAGCTGGGTTATATGCTCTAAATATTAGAGTGCTGCATCACGGTGTAATTGCAACAACCCGTTAAAAAGTCATTAGTGTTAATTGTTTGCCCTCTAAGCTCTGGTGGTTCAGGGTGGTCACCTTTGTTTGCTTTCGTTTGTTTCTCTCCCTCTTTCCTATACCTATATTGGTAATAAAGGCTAAATAAATGGCAGTTTGTCTGTATGGTTATAAAATAAGTTACTTGCTTATTGATAAAAATTGAACTGAAGTCAGATGAATGATGTTTCGTGGAATAAAACTGGTATCTAAAGAAGTGGGATATACTTTCGCGAAATAAATAGGTAATTAATTAATTAAATAAATAAATGAATCCTCCGCACCTTTCTCTCTCTCTCTCTGTCTCATCGCAATAAGCAAACAGGCTAAATAGGTCTTTCAACCCAGGTGAAGTACTTCAAGTTTGTCTGCTTGATTGACAATCAATCATTGCGTCTGCCAATAAGTTGACAAGATAGCATTGCGAAATTCGCACAAGCGCACGGATGATTAAACCGAAGACGGCAATTAAAACTGCAGATCTCTGCAGACGGAAGTCAGGGGGTGGGACTTTGACGACAATTTATTCTAAGGACAAGTAGCACCATGCATTAGCAGTAGAAAAGTCAGACGGAAACCAAGCTAGCACAGTTTGCTGCCTTGAAATAAGAACAACCATAGAGGTGTCGTTCTCCTCGACCATATGTGGCGGGAATCGCCGCCAATTCCTTCCACTCCACGTATCATGTGCATATTATGGCCACAACTACATCGCCACGCGTTTGTGCCACCGACGATGACAATGAAGCCGCGCGGTTAAGCAAAGAGACGAAGAAGACGTTGGGTTTATTGATAATTGAGAAAGCGCGTTCGTTTGTCCTGCATTGCGTTTTACGGCTTCTGCCTATTTACACCTTCTATATGGCATTCATGCAGACAACGTATAGTTTAGTTAACGACTTGATGCGCAAACACTGGATATGACAGACACTGTAGTCGTTGGTTACGTATTAATTTTGATGACAGGGGGAAATATAAGGTGCCCTAAAAGCATGGTAATCGACATTCTCGAAAATCGTCGTAAATTGAAGATATGGCGGACCTAAACAGATGATAAGTGCGCAATAACACAAATTTGCGCAGATCGGTATTTTTGCATGTTTCATGCAGTCATTGCTGATGAGCAATTATTTCTCGTAGAAAACTTTCTTAAAACTTTCTTCGCCAATCGTCTTCGAACGCACCTTGACGACGCCTTGTGACGGAGACGGTCGTATACAGAGTAACAAATGCGATGGCTTGTCAAACTGGACTATGAGCTACTCCTCATATAACACGTAATACTGCGCGAACGTACGGAATAACAATATACGGAAGAAAATTTGTGAGCAAAAATATCTGTTGAGCACTGTCGCAGGCATCATGAACCATTGTCATTTCAGCAATTCGAAAGACAATTTGTATGCAGCTGGTACAGAATTGAACTTGGGTCATTTACAGGATGCAATACGTGCCCCATCAACAGTTCTGATAACGCGCGGAGTAGGCTTGAAGCTACTGACAATGGGCGGACGGGGTGTCCACCTGTAGTGGATATACAAGACGAGCAATTCATAGTGACGCAGTAGCATTGCTTAACCGTAACTTTTTTAAGTGCGGAGCACTTTAGGGGCCCGGCCTGTCGTATGCTGTCGTCGTTTCATGTAGCTTGGCGTAACGCTGGCAAAACCACGTATAGCCCAACCATCTGTAGCATATTTAGCGCGCGCTCACGCCAAGGAGAAGCCTTCTTCCTCTTGTTCTTCGAGCGCCTTGATGATGGTATCAAGTGCGGAGCACATTAGGCGCCCGGGCTGTCGTATGCTTTCGTCGCTTGGCGTAACGCAGGCAAAACCACGTATAAAAATAGAAAAAAAGAGGAAACAAGCGAGAAATAGGAAGAGAGATAAAGAAACGAAAAAAAATAGGAAAAAAAATAGACATAAATAGAAATAAAGAGAGAAAGAAAAGACAGAAAAAGCTGGAAAAGAGAAAAAGAAAGAAAAAGCGGAGCAAAGAAAGAGAAAACCGAAGGGAAACAAAGAAGGCTGCCCAACTCCGCACTTCCTTCAGGCTTGGCACCACTAGTACGAAGCTTCCGTATATTTTTCTTTTTTTTTTTTTGTCACGTTGAGTAATTCACACATCAACGCATAAGTGTACATAGGGGTCACTAGAGACCCATAAAAGACACCCATCTCTTCAGTTATAAGATGTGATCTTGGACCATGAACAGACACTGCCTGTGCATTTCATGCAAAGAAAGCCCTTTTGAACTTTCTTAGATCCACCGGTCTCGTTGAAATACGTTAGTTTGTTTAGCGCTATGCTTTATTTTGTGTACATGTGCTGTATCTGTCGCTCACTGTGTATATCGCTTCGTTCTTCATCACACTCATCTGGAGTGGTATGCTATGCGTGTACCGCCAGGCAAACCTGCCTGCAGTGCTCTTTAAAGAAAATCTATCTATCTATCTATCTATCTATCTATCTATCTATCTATCTATCTATCTATCTATCTATCTATCTATCTATCTATCTATCTATCTATCTATCTATCTATCTATCTATCTATCTATCTATCTATCTATCTATCTATCTATCTATCTATCTATCTATCTATCTATCTATCTATCTATCTATCTATCTATCTATCTATCTATCTATCTATCTATCTATCTATCTATCTATCTATCTATCTATCTATCTATCTATCTATCTATCTATCTATCTATCTATCTATCTATCTATCTATCTAATAAACACGAACACACACAAACACACAAACACACACACACACACACATAGTCAAATATATCGTGTTTTGAAACCACTGGCAGTTTCACGATGGCTCTCTTTCGATGAACGACGAGCAGCAAAGTCGATGCTACATTGACTCGATAAAGAAAAAAAAAGAGAGAAAAAGATGAAAAGAAAAAGGCAACACAAAGGATTCCGGGAAGTGTGCAGTGCGCGTGGCAAACCGCCACCGGCAAGAAGGTGCCGGCGCAGCAGCCGGACAGCCAGCGGCGGCACGAGCAGCATACGGATCGTGAATTCGAATTTGATGGCTATATATCGAATTCGAAAGCATGATGGCCCCCGTCGCATTTCAGTAGCGCGCCGAGGCGTCGGCGGCCGACTCGTGACCGGCGGCCAACTTGGCGTGCTTCGTGACGCTCCTTTTGCGGCCGCATGAATTACACGACGACTCATGGACGCCTGCTGCACACCCGGGCGGGCGTGTGTGATGGCTCCCGCGGGAGTTGCACCGCCAGATTCGGCGCCTCTGCTGCCGTGCGGAAGGCACCGAGGAGGATTACGAATCCGCGTTCGAGCGTTAAGGAAGGGAGGCCCCACCTGCCCCCGGTAAGACACCCCCGGCGGGCAAGGGAGACGACGCGCTTTCGCGCTCGTGTCGCAATGAAATATGGAACTTATCAGCGCGCACGCAAACGTCCTGCTCAAAAACGGCGGCGGAGGCGACCTCGGTTTCTCGCCTCCTAGCTTCTTCTGCGCTATCCTCTGTGGATGGCGTGAGGTGAAGAGAAAAAAGAAAGGGCGTCCCAGTTGATAGGAGAGATTCAGCTCTTCGGAATCGCTTCTGCTGAGTGCATTTCGTTATTCTCTAAAGCCGACTGGTTTCCGGTGATAACACCCGCGTTATCAGTCATCCCCTCGACTTGGCCTCACGCGTTTGCGAGTATAGTTTGCGCGACTGTTTTCTATATACGCAGTCGCAGCTGTCTTTTCCCTTTATTTTTTTGTTTTCTGATTCCACCTGTGTCCCGCAATATTTCCTGTCCCCGGGATTGTCATCACCCCCGCCTGTGGCGGCGTGGATTTTTGTTCAAGCGCGAAACCGCTTGTTTCACTCGTGAAACTTTTGTTTGCCGATGCGCTGTTGATTTCAACGCCCTCGAAATAAAACCTCCAACATTATGCCCAAGCCTCGTCTCCGACTTGCTGCGTCCGCGTATGTGACCGCGTAATACGGTGACCGCAAGTCGGCGTAACTGCCGTATATTTTTCCTTTTTTTCATTCTGAGATCCCCAGCGTAGGGTAATAAACCAGACCACAGTCCAGTGGTTCTCAGCCATCGATGTGTCGGGCAACCCTTGTGGACTGGTCGAAGTGGTGGCGGACCCCTTGATGTGACGAACCGAGGGGGGGGGGGGGGGTTGATGTAGCAGGCTTAGTTTTGAATTGAGGCGTTGGGGCAGCCGAGGCGATCTTGTTCAGAATGTTGCTGCAGTTCCTGGAGCAGGAGCTGGAACTAGGAATAGGTCAAAACTCACCTCCAAAAACTTTTTTTTTCGCAGGCGATGGCGTCGTGGAACCCCCAAGGCGGAACCCCATTTGAGAACCACTGCCATAGTGCCTTGGTTAACCTCTATCCTGGCCTTTTGCTTACTTCTTCAAGAGAAGGCACGATTGCCCAGTTCTGCCCTGGCCGACCAGCGATCACTGATCGGCCAGGTCGGGCTGTCGGCTAAGCCCAGTGGGACCCACGAATAAAGCACCCCTCTCCCTTCACTTCCTCCACGCCTTGGGAATTATTTATCGTTTAATAATGCTTTTCTGTTTAGTTCTGTACCCTATGTGCGAATATTCGAAAATTTAGAATAACGAATAGTATTCAATTCGATTCGGTACTCAAATCGAATATTACATATTCGAAGTGCCGAATACCTTTGGAATAGCTTTCGAATAATCAGCACCGACGGGGGAACCCCAAAAGAACGACACTTTGGAACAGCTAAAGGTAATGTTTGTTCTTTTAATAACTAAATCACCAATGTGCATGCAGCTCAAGCTTTCAGGGGACTACCGACGCTATATTTATTACCAGGTGATGGAGATTTTTCTGAAAACTCCACTCTTGCTCAGTTTTCACGGTGCTGAAGCTACATCGCATTAATCAGTTCCTGCCTTCCTCTAGAATAGATAATCTACTCTACGGCTGCATTCAGCTTCATGAATAAAAGACGCAAATTTTGTGTTTGCGTAAATTGCTCTTCAGCTTTCAACACTGTTTGCATTGTTTCGGTGCCGAGGCCCATGTTGTGATAACAGGTATGTCCGTTTCATTACATCTTTAGCTGTATTCGTGATGTTCGCTTCAAAAGTACTTAGTCGTGAAGCTTCAATTTTTTTTTAAAAGCAGGTGACCAAGTATCACTTTGATTACTGTAGTCACCGCTGTATATCAACCTAAAGGTACAAAATATTTCGAAGGCCCTGGTTCTTGCCGTATACTAGCTTACCTCAGTTTTCATAGTTGCGGTATTTTTTAGTCAGTTAAAAGTAACCGTAATGTTCCTTGATGAAAGTTTGTGTATATTTGGTTCAAATAAAACGTTGTGAAGTACTAAGACTTATTATTAGAAAATACTTCTGCGGAATCCCGCAAGGTGGCGGAAGTGTTAAGAACCCTTCCGCCAGCAACTAAGAAGCTTTCCTTTCTGAGCAATCCGTATGGATTTCCTTGTGGCTTCGTGCTACAAACGGGTGGTTCTAGATTTGCCTTTCTTGAGCTCTAGGACTGTTTTGAAAATGGTTGTCTTACTAATCGAAAAATATTTGAAAAGTATTCGATTAGTATTCATATTCGATTCGGTGTCACCACTATTCGATTCGGTGCCAAAATTCACACTATTCGCACTCCCCTACTGTACCCTTTCATCTCGCGCACGGTAGATAGGGGTCCTTTAGTAAAGATATGAAGAAAATCCCTTTTAAAAAGTGTATATAAATGTGTAATTACAACGAGGGAAATAATGATAGTTTGGTTGAAATATAATCAAGCACTGGTTGAGTAGAGCTTTCTAAAATAGAAAATGGGGGAGGGGAGTAATATAGTAAGTATTTTGATGCACACTATACCACTTGAAAATCGCCTATGCCCCCTGAGGTTGCCTGGTGGCTATATACTATACATATATACGGTTGTCTGTTGAGCAGGCGCTCGCGGGCTCGGCTTCCGGCTCCATTGGCCATATTCCAGTAGCGCTGATATGCAAAAATGCTTGTGTGCCTTGGTTTGGATGCACATTAAAGAACACCAGGTGGAAAAATTAACCCCGAGTCCTTATACGCGGTGTTTTTCACAGACAGATTGCAGCATTTCTAGCAGGGAAATTGAGACAATACTGAGTTAATAATAATAATAATAATAATAATAATAATAATAATAATAATAATAATAATAATAATAATAATAATAATAATAATAACCAGATTATGTTATGGTAGAATACATCTCCTAATAGAAACAGAGAAGGCCGAGAGGTCGGCCTCTCCCAATGATGTACAGGTAACTCTATCATTACGAGCTCATTCCATTTTATGCCTGCGAACTTCCGAATGTTATCACCCTGCCGTTTACGGCCGCGTTTCCCATCCCTTGGTATCCATTCCGCTGCTCTAACTGACCAACGGTTGTCTTTCCTATACGCACTACGTGGTCGGAGCAAGTCAGTTTCTTTCGGTTAATGTCGACTAGAACATCAGTTACCTCGGCTTGTTCTCTGACCCATTCTGCCGTTTTCCAATGTCTTAATGCTACGCCAATCATTTTCCGTTCTATCGCCCCCTGCGACGGAACTGCATGGATGCACTTCTAAGCACTGCATGATTCGAAGTCGTATATAAACAAACGGGTCGGGGAGAAATAGGAATAAAGACTAACGGGGAGTGTCTCAGCAACATGCGGCTCACAGATGACATCGTGCTCTTCGGCAGTGACTGCGACGAATTGCAAGAAATGATCGAAGACCTAAACTAGAGTGTACTAGAACAGGGGAGTGCTCGGAACGGCCGCAGCACCAATGTAAATAAAGTGAAGCCCAAACAGGGTCAATCCACCTGCGGCGCTGCGGTCGGTAGTCTGCAATGTGTCGTCATTTAAGAGTTGCGCGCGGCTCCACCAAAGTGGTGCAGGGGTAGAATGCCTGCTTCTCACTCAAAAGGCCCGGGTTCGAATCGCAGCTGTAGATGGTGGGTTTTTATTCTTAGTTTTACATTTCATACCTGTGTTGGTTTTCCTTTGTTTCTTAAAACTAGCTTCTGTAGCTTCGTATTGCTACGTAGCTGAAATGTGAAATCTCATTCCGAGTCTCGTATTCGCGAAAATCTCGGAGGCCATACTATACGTTTTTGTTCAATCCGGGGCCGTGGCGCTGCAAATATTTATAACTGCGCGCACTGTCAAATTTCTTCTATTTTACTTCACATTTTGCGCTACCTTTTGAACCAACACGTAGCAACTGAAGCTAGCTTTAAGGAACAATGGAAAACCAATACAGCTATAAAAGGTGATACGAAGTATAAAAACCCACCATCTACAGCTGCGATTCGAAAGCGGGTCTTATGAGTGGGAAGCGGGCATTCTACCCCTGCACCACTTTGGCGGAGCCGCGCGTAACTCTTAAAGGGACCGACAACTGCCCAGAACATGAAATGAGATGACTGCACTGATGGAAAGATTGTCCGTCGCATTGACTCAAACCAACCCAGTTTATCTCGTGAGAGGCGGATTTATATTTTTATTTCTTCATTGAAAGTCGCGAAAAATGACCTTTGGCGCCTCTGGCGGCAAAATCATACACGGTCCGATGAAGGCGGTCACGTGACCATTGATTGGTGTATGCGTTCGATTACTTTTCTGTTAGTACTGAAATATTGTTCATTTCTTTATATTAAAAGATATTACTCCATAAAAATGTACATATAGGCCTGCGTTAGTTGTGTGCAACAAAGTGGCGCTGCCTTCGCTTGGCGTAATGATCCCATGCCGCGAAAAGCCATCCATGACACAGGCGCAGGCAACCTTGGTCGCAGGCGCGCACAACGCTGTACAAATACCGAGAAGTTGTATAAAGCCACATCATCTCATTGTAACAGCTTGCTATTTTCAAAAATGGCTGGAAAGCTCAAAATAAAGGTGGTTAAGCATAGCTACAGTAACTCCTGCGAAAGCAGAACGACGACAGCTTTCACAAGGGCTAGCGGCATTGCTATCAATTCTCAGCGTTGCTGGAGCAAGCCTTCATGCGTGTTTGGAGCCTTTCAGATCGAAAAATACTGCCTATAAAATAACTACGTGCGTTTAGGATAAACCACTGCAGCTACAAACGCTACGAAGGGTAAGCTTCCTGTCGCGCCGTAAAAAGCTGGGTCGAGAAAAATCAGTTGTCGGTCCCTTTAAACGACGACACATTGTAGACTACCGATCGCAGCGCTGCAAGCGGATTGACCCTGTTTGGACTTCACTTTTCTAAGCTCGTTCTGAGCACTCCCCTGTTCTAGTACGCTCTAACAGTACGAGCGCTATCTAGCAACCGAAGTTTAATGAAACAAAAATGAACACGACGAAAACCAACACATGCGTGCTCAAAAAATTTAGGTGACATCAAAGAAATGGTTGAGCTTGCGTACCTCGCACTCTAGTAGACAAACAGGCGGTTCAGATATACAATCATTACACTCGTTTCTGATAAAGAACGCTGCAGCGAGCTCACGCGCCCTTTTGTCTTTATGTTTCAGCATAATAACAGTGTTACTGAAAAACGGTTTGCATACACAAGATCTGCAATGGGCCGAAGGGTGTGACATCGGCATTCCCTTTAAAGTATTACTATGCTGGCGAAGTCTTCCGTTGATGCATTTGCCGGACTGGCCTATATACTAGTGATGCAGAACTATCGGTAAATTGACTATCGATAGTTTCTTTGAAACTATCGATAGTGTAAACAAACTATCGATAGTACTACTATCGATAAACTATCGATAGTCAAATCGATAGTACCATCGGTAATATACTAGCGATATTACTGCCGGAAAATGATAGGTGTAACCTTAAGAGACAGGAAGAGAGCAGAGTGGGTCAGGGAACAAACGGGGGTTAAGGATATCATAGTTGAAATTAAGAAGAAGAAATGGATGTGGGCCGGCCACGTAGCACGTCGGCAGGATAACCGGTGGTCATTAAGGGTAACTGACTGGATTCCAAGAGAGGGCAAACGCGTGAGGGGAAGACAGAAAATTAGGTGGGTAGATGAGATTAAGAAGTTTGTAGGTATAACGTGGCAACAGAAAGCACAGGACCGGGTTGATTGGCGGAACATGGGAGAGGCCTTTGCCCTGCAGTGGGCGTAGACAGGCTGATGATGATGATGATGATTACTGCCGCGCGTGTTTATTGCTTTGTTTTGATGTATTCGGGTTTCACCCACAAAGACTGTTAGCAGCGTTTGACGCAGAGCGCGCAGCAATGTTTGAGAAGCTTCGCGATTGTTTGACATTTTAAGATTAGGTGCCGGATGCGAATATTCAAGTTTATTCGAAAGCTTACACGAGAACCAGCGATAACGCTGGAAGGTTTGATGACTGGTGTATAAAAGACTAAGCGTTCTACCGATTATCATATTACTCGACGGCCGGCGACTGTTCTCGCCGCTATCAGTGCGCAGCGTGTATCACTTGTATTCTGAGTTTTGATTTTCTAGGCACAAGTTCGACCAAATAAAGCGCTTCGTATTTCCCAATCTTGCTGTAGCATTCTTCACCATCACAACCACGTGACAAACTATCCGTAGTGGTGCGAATAACGATGCTATTGCTGGCTGGCCAAATTGCCAAAATATTCGCGATAGCCTACTATCAGCTTCGCTTAATTTATGAGCAAATTTTTGGCGAAATAAATCATTTACGCAGTGAAAATGGCAGCATATGTCCATCAATAAATTCATATTTAAAAGCAACCAGTTAGATCTTACAATTATCAAATTTTGATCTTGATCCTTTTTTTTTTTGCTTTGAAACCATAAATTCCAATATAAACTTGAAGCCACGCATTACCACCCCATGTAACGGCTTCCTTCCCGCTACAGCTGAACAGTTTCACTTTATGATCATGTGTCAGCAAAGCACTCAAGTGAAGAACACAAGCATGTCAACTTTCTTGCCCTTCAGCCTGCTCCTGTACCTCATGTACCACGCGCGCGGGAAACCAAGTTTATGCTGCAATTAGTTCGCGCTGTTGATTTTAAACTATCGATAGTACGTACTATCGATAGCGCTAACGATGGTATCTTTTCATTTCATTTCATTTCATTTATTTACCTTAAAGACCCCGGAGGGGTGTTACATAAGGGGTGGTTTAACAAACAAAAATTATAGAACTTGTCCACGAATAAATCTTATTTCTTCCATGAAGGCAGGTGAGGTGGCGATGGAAGCGATGTGGTGGGGAAGGCCGTTCCAGTCTTTGGCTGTGCGATGGAAAAATGATGACGAGCAAGCGACAGTACGTGCACTTGGACGAGCAACGTTTGACGAATGGCCTGTGCGCAGTGAAATGCGCATCGGAGGTAGAATGTAAGGTGCTTGGCGAAGTGAACTGTAATAGAATTTATGATATAATGATATGCTTGCGATACGACGGCGATGTGCTAGTGATTCCAAAGCAGAATCTGCTTTTAATGACGAAACACTGATGTATGAGAATGATGAATGAATATACCTTACGGCACGATTTTGCACGGATTCTATGGCTTCGCTGAGGTAGCTCTGGTGAGGATTCCAAATGGGTGATGCATATTCGAGTTTAGGTCGAACCAATGTTTTATATGCGAGTAGATTTACATGTTGAGGAGCACTGCGAAGGTTACGTTTGAGAAATCCTAAGGTTTTGTTTGAAGATGATGTGATGTTAGTCACATGAGAGCACCAGTTGAGATCATGCGTTATAGTAATGCCTAAGTATTTGAATGAGCCGACATTGTCAATGGGGGTGTTGTCAATTGTGAAAGGAAGGGTATGCCTATTACGGCTGCGGGAAATTGACATGCTTTTACATTTATGGGGATTTAAGGCCATGAGCCACTCGTCACACCACTTCTTAACGTTATTCAGGTCATTCTGTAATGAGATGTGGTCGTTATTGTTAATGATAGATCGATATAGGACGCAATCATCTGCAAACATTCGAATGTTAGATGATACATGCAATGGTAGATCGTTTATGTATATTAAAAATAAGAGGACCTAAAACTGAACCCTGGGGGACTCCCGATGTTACTGGTAGAAATTTAGAAGCAGTGTTGTTAATAACGACAGATTGTGATCGGTTATGAAGAAACTCCTTTATCCATGTTAGGACGTTAGGGTGCATGTTCAAGTGAGAAAGTTTTAATATTAATCTTTTATGAGCTACTTTATCGAATGCCTTCGCAAAGTCAAGGAAAATGACACCTGTTAAAATGTTACGATCAAGGTTTGAGTGGAGATCATGCAGAAATGAGGCTAGTTGCGTGTCACATGATAGATTCTTACGGAAACCATGCTGTGACAGATGGAAGAAGTTACAGCTGTCGAGAAAATTCATAACGTGTGAAAAAATGACATGTTCCATGATCTTGCAAGGGATACTAGTGATGGATATGGGGCGATAGTTTAATGGTGATTCACGGTTACCTGATTTGTAGACTGGAACGACCTTGCTCTTTTTCCACTCGTCTGGGAGGGTGCCTGATGATAATGATTGTGAGAACAGCAGGGTTAGATACATGGCAGATATGCACTTGGTATTTTTTAATAGCTTCGAGGTGATTTCGTCAACCCCGGCTGATGAGGATAACTTATGTTTGTCAATGAGGGTAGATATTCCGACTGGTGAAAAATTGATATCAGGCATTGGAGGCATCACGTGAACAGGATATGCAGGGAGAGGCATGAGTGGTTCGGTAGTGAAAACAGATACGAAATCAGAATTAAACAAATTGGCACACTCTATGTCGGATAATATTTCACAGTCTTTAGAAATTTTGATACCAGGTGATGATTTAGGGTTGATTACCTGCCAGAATTTTTTGGGATTATTAGTGAGCATGCGGGGTAGGTCTGAATGAAAAAATGAATGTTTTTGTTGTCGAATAGCGGCCAAGTAGGTGCGTTCAGCTTCATAATATTTATTCCAGGAGTTGGGGCTTGGTCGAAGTTTGGCGGAGCGAAACAGACGTTTCTTTTTGTTCTCAAGTTTTTTTAGTGTGTTTGTGAACCATGGCCGGTTGCGATTAGGTCGGAGTACGATTGACGGTATATATTGCGCAACAAGGTTAGACAACTTGTTTTGGAAGAGCCCCCAGTTTTCAATTATAGAGCGATTTTCGAACCCCGATTCGAATGATTGGTAGAATGCTTCTAATTCACTGTTAATTGCGGTATAATTGCCTTTGTCGTACAGGCGGATTGTTTTGCGAACTGTAAGATATTTCACGGGCGAAAAAGAGAAAACTGTGTGAATTACTTTGTGGTCGCTTATTTCACGTAAATAGCTAATGGAGGACATGCTGTCTGGATCGGTGGTTAGTATCAGGTCAAGTATGTTTGCGGTATCATGAGTTACACGCGTGGGCTCCTTCACTATCTGTGAGAGGTTGAAATTAAGGCAAACGTCCAGGAAATCTTTAACTCCTGCATTAATGGTACCTGGGCTAGAATAATCAGTCCAGTCTATATGTGGGTAGTTGAAATCCCCAAAAAGCAAAATGCACGCGTTCGGGAATTTTTTTGTTAAAGAAGCCAATATATTATTGAGCTCACCGGGGAAGTCAGCATTACTGTTGGGGGGGGGGCGATAGCAGACACCAATAAGTAGTAGCTGTGGATTAGCTCGACAGATAAGCCATAAAATTTCCAGGTTCGTGGTCACGTGAACAGCGGAACACTTCAGCTGTTTTTTTACGGCGATAAGAACGCCACCGCCTCGGGCACCCCGCCTGTCCTTGCGAAAAACATCGAAGTTCGGCAGTTCACTCATAACTTCACTGTCAGCGATTTCATTAGTGAGCCACGTTTCAGTCAAAATAAGCAAGAAGTCACTTTCAGATGAAGATACGATGTCAGCTACCTGCTCTCGTTTGGGAAAGAAACTTCTAACATTGGTAAAGATAACAGAGATCGAAAAAGACTTTTGAAGGGCAGGCAGAGTACGTCGGGACGGCTGGCGATGGTCGCGCGTTAGCTATGATTCTTTAACGGATTGGGACGTCTCATCAAAAGTATAGCGCTTTGATCCAATCAATAATGTTTTGTAGTGAAGGGAAAAAGGAACTGCCTTGTTTTTCGCAAAAGCGACAAGGTGTTTGCGCGCGTTCTGCACTTTCTTGGAAAAATCTTCGCCCACACTGTAAGGCGTGTTTTTAAACCTACGGCCGTTTGACAAGATGGCTTCCTTGGTTTTAAAAAATGAAAGCTTCACAATAATAGGCCGGTTACGACCAGTACAGTATCGACCAAGGCGATGTGCTCGCTCAATTTCCTTTGGCTCCAAGGAAAAGTTCAATTGCTCGGAGCACAGCCGAATTACCAATTCTTCAGATTGAGCAAATGATTCAGATTTGTTAGTATCACTAATGCCATAAAAGATCAAATTATTACGTCGAGAGCGGTTTTCCGCCTCATCAAGGCGGGTTTCAAGATTGCAAACTCGACTAGCCGTTTCAGCGGTGTCGGTTTGCACTGTTCCGAGCTGCTGCCTCAAGGGTTCAATTTGCTGGCAATTTGCTTCCACGTTTGTGAGGCGCTTACTGAGTTCAGACAGGGTGGCATTGGTCGCTAGTAGCTGACATTTTAGATCCTGTACTTCAGAGAGAAGTTTAGATTGTCCGGAAGATAGTTTCTTCAGTTCAGCCAGTACCGCTGCTGAGTCAGGTCCAGGATTTTGTTCAATATCACCCGAGAGCAGCAGCAGGAAACGCACAACAGCAACACATTCATCAACCAAGGAAAACAAGCACCGGGGGCTCGGCAGCTGTACTAAGAGGTAGTTACTCGTTCTTTTAGCGAATAAACTGTGGGGTGAACTAACCTGCATGGCGAATAGCAACCGTGATGAAGGCTGTCGATGCTGATGGTGCCTGCCAGGCTGGACCGAGGACCAGGGGCGGCGATGCCGATACAGACTGCCCAGTGGAAGCGTTGATAATTGTTGCTTCAAGATGCGTTGCGATAGCAGCAGGACTATCGCTTGTGTGATGCCATGAAGTAGACGGAATTGGCATGCGTCTTGAAGCGATGCCGTCCGGGCCACCAAGAAGCATCAGGATGATAGTCTCGGTGAATACCTGCATGGCGAATAGAAACGGGTTAGTGGACACTCTAGCGGTACAGCCACCGAACCATCGATAGTTCGATAGTGATTCAGCTATCGATAGTATCGATAGTACCATCGATAGTTCTGCATCACTACTATATACACCTTTCTACATGAGAGGGGGATCCTACAGACCACACCAACGGAGCAGGAAACGGCGGGATTGCGATGTTTCACCGTGCAACCTACACCCACTGTTCCTCTAGCCCTCTTTTCAATCGCAGCACAAGCTTCTCCAACTTTTTGGTTCGAAGAAAAGAGAACGTCGACGTCAAAACTTTTAGCTATCTTAAACCGATGCGACAGCCGGTGTACGCAAGGCATGATAGCATATCTCCTGGACTTATCGCCTGGTTCAGCGGTTTCAACCGGGCGGGATTTACACTTCTTGATTAACCTTTCAGACGCTGACACAGGTACATGCGCAGGAAACCCAGCGTTTTTTAGTCGATCAACCTGCTGCTGAAAGCTATCCTTACATTTTTGTATGCAGGACTTCTTGAGGGCGGACAGTAAAGTCTTCATAGCAATGGCATTCTTAATAATCTTAGAATGACCGGAATAGTAACCAAGCAGTGATTTCTTGGAACGCGGGGAGAAAGACCAGCAAACATGGTCACGTTGCAAAAACAAACGGAGGTCCAAGAACTGCAAGCAATTGTTATTCGTTAATTCACAAGTGAAATTCCGCCCAAACGCCTTTTGCTTAAATATCTTCAAGATATTTATGCGGTGAAAAGGTGCACAATCTTTCCGGAAAAGAATAAGGTAGTCATCAACGTAGCGGAAGATTCTATTACTACCAGATCGCGCACTTCATAGTTTACAGGGAACGCTTACGTCACACCTTTCGGCCCATTGCAGATCTTGTGTATGCAAACCGTTTTTCAGTAACATTCTTATTATGCTGACACATAAAGATAGAAGGGCACGTGAGCTCGCTGAAGCGATCTTTATCAGAAACAAGGGTAATGATTGTATATCTGAACCGTCTGTTTGTCTACTATATTGCGAGGTACGCAAGCTCAACCATTTCTTTGACGTCACCTGAATTTTCTGCGCACACATGAGTTGAATTTCGTCGTGTTCATTTCTGTTTCATTAAACTTCACTTGTTAGATAGCAATGTCATCAGCGAATCGCAGGTTACTGAGATACTCTCCATTAACTCTTATCCCTAACTCTTCCCAATCTAGGGCCCTGAAACCCTCCTGTAAACACGCGGTGAATAGCATTGGAGAGATCGTGTCTCCCTGCCGTACGCCCTTCTTTATTGGGATTCTGTCGCTTTCTTTATGGAGGACTATAGTGGCTGTGGATCCACTGTAGATTTCTTCCATTATGTTTATATAGGCTTCGTCGATGCCTTGATTCCGCAGTGCCTGCATGACTGCTGATGTCTCCACCGAATCAAATGCCTTCTCGTAATCTATGAAGGCTATGTATAGGGGTTGGTTGTATTCCGCGCATTTCTCTATCACCTGATTGATAGTATGAATATGGTCTATTGTTGAGAATCCTGTACGAAATCCTGCCTGGTCCCTTGGTTGATTGAACTCTAATGTCGTATTAATTCAGTTAGCAATTACTTTTGTAAATAGCTTGTAGACAACGGACAGTAAGCTTATGGGCCTGTAATTTTTCAGGTCCTTGACGTCTCCTTTCTTATGGATCAAGATGATGTTGGCATTCTTCCAAGATTCTGGTATCCTCCCCGTCGAGAGGCACTTCGTATACAGGGTGGCCAGTTTCTCTATAACATAATCTCTCCACCATCTTTCAACAGGTCTGATGTTACCTGATCCTCACCTGTTACCTGATGACATAGCATTGATGAGTAACGCGGGAGTCGAATTACAGCTCATGATTACTGAACTGGACACGGAAAGTAGAAGAGTAGGTCTGAAAATTAATATGCATAAAACTAAAGTAATGTGGAACAATCTTGGCAGAGAACAGCGCTTTGCGATAGGTGGCGAGACACTGGAAGTTGTAAAGGAGTACGTCTACTTAGGACAGGTAGTAACCGCGGAGCCGAACCATGAGAGTGAAATAACTAGAAGAATAAGGATGGGTTGGGGCTCATTCGGCAAGCATTGTCAAATCATGAATGGTAATCTACCACTATCCCTCAAGGGGAAGGTATATAACAGCTGCATCTTACCGGTACTTACCTACGGAGCAGAAACCTGGAGACTTACAAAGAGGGTTCAACTTAAATTGAGGACGACGCAGCGAGCGATGGAAAGGAAAATGATAGGTGTAACCTTAAGAGACAGGAAGAGAGCAGAGTGGGTCAGGGAACAAACGGGGGTTAAGGACATCATAGTTGAAATCAAGAAGAAGAAATGGATATGGGCCGGGCACGTAGCACGTCGGCAGGATAACCGGTGGTCATTAAGAGTAACTAACTGGATTCCAAGAGATGGCAAACGCGTGAGGGGGAGACAGAAAATTAGGTGGGTAGATGAGATTAAGAAGTTTGCAGGTATTACGTGGCAGCAGAAAGCACAGGACCGGGTTGATTGGCGGAACATGGGAGAGGCCTGGTGGGCGTAGACAGGCTGATGATGATGTTAGACAGCGCTCGTACTGCGTCCTTCGGTTCTTGTGTTCGGTCTTGTTTGCGCTGATTTTTTATACAATATGCATCAATTACAAGTCGCCCACATACCTTACTGCCTTGTCGCAATCTGCCACAGATATCGCACAGACAGATATACTAATCATGGGCGAACATCAACTGTCTTATCTGATATACAGAGGAATGACAAAAAAAAAAAAAAAAACACGAATTAAGTAAGAGCCAGCTCCTGTACAACGCATACATTAACTTTTTACGGGTCTTACAGCTGTCGAAGTTACGTAACGCACACATATATGACTGTTCTAGTGGGTGTAGAACTATATAATTACACGACATTCATTTCTCTGCTAATTTACGCTACAGGTGTTCCTAAATTGTGGCATTTCTTGTTATCTTGTAATATTTTCAATGATTGTTACTATCCTGCGAATATGAATTACCATCGTCGTTTCGGCTTAACAGATTTCCGTAGTAATTGTTCTTTCTCCTCACACAAATCTATAACAGTATCGCAAATAAGCAAATCTCAATCCGTAAAAAACTTGAAAATGTCTGCACACGAGGCAACGAGGTGGCGCTACCACGTTTTCCATTCGCTAACTACAAAAAAGTGATTGTCAGAATAATAATATCTGGGGTTTAACGTCCCAAAACCAAGATATGATTATGAGAGACGCCGTAGTGAAGGGCTCCGGAAATTTCGACCACCTGGGGTTCTTTAACGTGCACCTAAATCTAAGTACACGGGCCTCAAACATTTTCGCCTTCATCGAAAATGCAGCCGCCGCAGCCGGGATTCGATCCCGCGACCTTCGGGTCAGCAGTCGAGCTCCATAACCACTAGACCACCGTGGCGGGGCCGATTGTCAGAAGGCGACTCTAGAAGCCACAGGCAAGTTCTAGACTCCGCCCTTTATAGTATTCGCCAAGGAGTCACAGTTCCTGACTAGATCCTTGTCAAAACCTGGAAAAATATCCCTCATCTCCTTTTCCTTCCCATAACTCACCTTGGCCAACAAGCCACCCTCTGAAAGAGATCCTTTCGCTCGCTAATAGCTTTACATGCTTCTTGTGAGCAAATGTAAACCTTACGTATATACGACATACCCGGATGGTAATGATTTAACAGTAACGACTTCGAACTTGACACCACGTCAAACAGCCTGTTTCTTAAAAACAAATGAAAAAGCATTTAGGAAGACATGACGGTCCGCAAAAATCCTGCGCTATACATATCTAATTTTCAACGGTGAATGGATAAAGCTGCTGTAGTTCATAACTTCGCCGAGAACATGGTGCGTAGTTTGGAATGGCCGCTTCACTGGCAAGACGTTAAGGACGCAACCAGGGGCTGCATAGGTGGACTTCACGTGGTGAAGGTAATGATCCAAACTGGTTGGTGCCGAACGCATGTGGAGCATACAGGCTAAGCTATGGGATCCTGATGAAAGAGTGTAAAGCAGCTACACACTGCATACCGAGAGACGGCGTGGTCACAAGTAATAAATGACATAGTCGAAAAAAGAAACCAGCGATGAAAAACGAATACAGTGGGGAAGAACAGCCGGAAAAGGAACAACCACGCTTGTCCGGTCTGGTTGTTCTCCTTCGCTGTCTTCGTTTTTTATCGCTGGCTTCTTTTTTTCGATTATAATCAACCAACTCGACCGGCAAGCAACGTTACTGAATAAACGACAGGCCGGCGCTGAAAGCATTAAATTGCGTTTTCGCCAGTTTTGCGTCCTGCGGTTAGCGATGCAATGTAAACACAAAGAAGATCATTTCTTTTCCTTTTTTTTTCACATGTTGTAGGCCACGCATCACATAAAGTATAGCTTAATGGAGAGAGAGGGAGAAAGGGCAATCTTTTCATCTAAACAGATCATTTTCCGGACAGTCGTTACTTGTAATACATCAGACGTGGCTTCGAGTGAGGGAAATTTCCTTAATGTGCTGGATGATACATACTCCATTAAATTAAGGTGTGGGCTCCAAAATCTTGATGGAGACAAGTGCGTCGGATATTCCTGAAAACACTTTGCAGCTTTTGGCAAACGCGACCCGTGCCATAGGATTTTACGTAATTGGTATTTCTGATTATAAGCGCACTAAAATCAGATTTTTTTTAACGCTCAGGGCGACTGTGACCAGTACCAACCACAATGGCTCAGGTGTTGTGGTCGTGTTCATGCTGAGTACGAAGTCGTGGGCTGAAATCCACGCGTGGAGTACGGAAAAGCTGCTGTACACCATGTTTTGGGTGCGCGTATAGAGGATCGAGGGTAGACAGTTTATCCGTAGCTCTGAGCTTGAGCTACGTCGTACATATTCATAGACCATATGTTGCTTTGGGCAGTTGAACCACATTTACGAACGACACGCCTGCGGTCGCGTCCATCGACAAGTAAGTAATATTAAAAGTGTCTTAATTGAGATGAGAGACAAGTCGCATGATGATGCTGTTTGGTTTGTTTGAAGGAAAGTCCCGCCGTCTGCCACACGAAAGAGGCATGACTTGATCGCGGGATCAGAGTTTCTCATAACAGAACTTCTACCCGCTAGTGAAAAAGTAGCTTAAGACAACCCCGGATCAGCTTTGCAACCCGATAAAATTTGTTGCGCTGCCATGTTTTGCCAACGTATATATACGCCCACCAGCGCGGCCGTCTTCGTTATTGCACTAAATCATTTTATTACTTCCTGTACAATAGTAGCTTCTACTCTACACTTTCAACAATTACAGCATCAAGTGATTATCTGCATTTGTTATCGAGCGTATTCATTCCACCCCCCCCCCCCCCCCAACCCTACCCCGGGAACATGGGCATCAAAGCCAGGGTGTCGGAACGAAATGTTTTTCGTTTTGGTTTTAGTTTCGTTCCACCGCAAAAAGTTCCGTTCCGTTTCTGTTCTGGAACGAAAAAAAAATGTTCCGTAACGGTTCGTAACGGTTTTTTTTTTATGGAAAATTTTGAAGTTAAGGTAATCATAACGAACATTGGATTTGTGATGTAGGTACTTGCCCTGCTCTTAGGAAAGTGGGACAAGGGTAAAATACGTTCTTCAGAGGAGCGGAAGTAACTGTACCACGAATTTCTACCAACTAGCACAAACCAGTATTAATTTCAGTCATAGTATTTATTTTCTCAAAAGACAAATACGAATTTTTTGGTGGGCTCAATGCTTTGTGTCAAGGGATTGAGCACGACCTCAGAAGCAGCACATCATTGAGTGTACTCTCTGATGTGCGAGACCACTGTTCTGATAAAGAGATCGCCAGGCCTGCGCGACACATGCAGGACAATCACAACGAAAGCTGCAAGAGCGGACTCTGTAAAGCCCGCTGGAGAGTCTCTTGGGGCAATAATACAAGTACACATGCAAGGTACCCACTACGCCATAAATCATCCCAATTCTTCTGAGTAGAGAAGCTCCTACTAGGCCAGTTTTCGCCATTCTTCAGAGTCTCGTGGTACATGCTACACATCTCTAATGCATTAGGTGCACTTTGCGCTGTTACTGATGATGATAAAGAATTATGGCTGAGCACTTTGCAGTGGGTGGGAAGCAGTGTGGCGGAATGGGCGCCTCCATTCCATTTCAATTCCACTGCGGAGAATTAGAACTTGCCGCAATTCCATTCCTTTCAATTCCGCGGAATGAAAAAAACTTAGCCCATTCGCACTCCGGGAATGGCCGGGCAGTTCAATTCCATCAATGTAATTCCTCCACGTAAGAAAGGCATCTTGATAGTTTTATTGAGTAAAGAATGAACGCCCCATAAAGCTGATGTCATTAGATGCATTAAGAACTGCAGAGTACGCAAAACAGGTTACCAAGGTCGAGGGATAGAAGCTTGGTTACATATCTCGTGCAGTACAACCACCCTACTAATTCCCATAGGGGCAGTTCTCCCGCTACCTATAGTATTTGCATGGTCAGCATGTTTGAACGAATGGTGGTGTTTTAATATTGTTTATGCTTAAATGTGTTAATGCTAAAATTACGACGTAGCCTATTTTTATGCTGACAAAAGTAGTATTCAAGAAGACTAAGCAGTTTTGCCGCGCGTTTGGAGCGGTTGGGAATATGAAGAAAAATAACATTTGGTTAATGAGGAATAAGACCCTCTAGATCTGCTGGTATTAGTTGGAACAGTGCACCGCTCTGGCACCTTGTGCATTTGTATCGAATACGGAACACTGGGCCGCACTGCTCGTCAGCACTCACGCTTGTCAAGCGCTCCTCGCTAGCACAGAGGCACTAGCGTGGCACTGTGGTGGAAGACCCGACTGCCACGCAGAGGGCACGGGTTGAAATACCATCCGATCCTAGAAATTTGTTTCTCACTTTTTTTATATCACGCGATTGCGGTCACGGACACCGGCGGCGGTGGACAACTATGGCGCCAAAATCAGCCGTTATGATCTCATAACAGCTTTCGCTGTAACAAACTTCAGCGCCGACAATGCCTTCTCTACGCTGGCCTGCGTGACAGGCGCGCAAAAATCCACTTGCGTTAATATAAACATCTCTGGTTGCCACTGTTTTCGTTTTTCGCACAATTTCAACATATCTTTGCTTTGGAATTCCTGCCTAAGGTACGCGCTAATACCATACCCTGAGGTATGCTCACATTGCACGAGCTCAGTTGCTCCGGATTGCGAAGTTTTCTCGTGAACCGAAAAACGATTGAAAAAATTTCGTTTTCACTCCGGAACAAAATAATATATAAAGTTTTGGTTACGTTTTCGTTCCAGTCCAAAACATCGTTTTTTTAGTTTTTCGTTTTCGGTTTTCGTTCCGTTCCGACACCCTGATCAAAGCCATACACCTTCAGTGGACCTGCCCGATTCGTTCAACAAAAGCTCCATGGCTCAAGATCGTGAGTTGATCACAGGCGTATTTTCTGTGCTACATTCTCATTTGAAAACGCTTGCATTCAACAACGACACACTTAGTTGTCACAAGCATGTTTCATACTTCTTAAGGACGTCGCTCTCTTCCTGGCCCACCATAACTGCATGGCTAACAGTCTCGAACGACGGTGTCAATCTGAGAGGCAGGTGTCGTCATGCATTGAAGCAGGGCACATGTTCGGCGGCGTGCTTTCGGTGGGCCATGCAGGACGCAGCGGCAGCACAGGTGTCGGCGCTGTGTGTATGGCCCGCCAGCAAACCGGCGGTATATCGCAGAGGTCGCGGGGCGTTCACCGCGGCACTCGCCGCCCGAGACCCACCAGCAGCAGCTACGGGGCGGCAGTTTGTGGAGCGTGCGAGGGGCGTTTTCATGGACACACGCGGCCCGCCAGAGTCCCACGTTCACGCCGAACACAGATCGGTACGGAGCCGTGAAAAGCCCGCCCTGTGATCACGACCGCCATCGGGAAGATTCATGGCGCATCGGGGAAGGGCGTGAAGCCCGTGACGCTACACTTCTGCGGCGGGCCCCGCGATTGAGCGCCAAGGGATCGCCGGAGACGGGGCCGATCCTACGGGGACCGATTAGGACGTCCCGAGCAGCAGTGACATGTTAATCGGGCCAAGCGTAGTCCTCGTGCACCTCCAATTAGCGGTCGATTTTTGGACGCGCTGAGAGGCCGCGCTGGCGCCACCCGGAAGCAGTCGTCCCGCGGTGTGCGGAGTTGCGCTCGCCAATTTGGATCGCTCGCCGGGGCGCGTTCCCATTCCCCCCTACCACCACAACAGCGCTGCCGCCGCTCCCTGGCCAGCGACAGATGGACGTGCAATCAGGCGGTTCCTGGGCTGCGGGCACCGCGGACCGCCGCTGGGACGCGCGTGCCGTGCGCCGTCACAGAGCTGCTCATAAACTTCCTCACGCTCAGTGATCCCGCAGTGGTGCTCATCGGAGCCTTTGTGTCCCGGTGACATGGTGTGAAGAAGAATGAGTGAAGACTACATCGTGGGTGATGTAAACAAATGCGTCTTCTATAGAGACGGAGAGGCGTGAATGCGACACATGGGGGTAGGGGCGCTTGTTGAGTATCACGAACCCGTGACGTAATGCTGACGTCTCGGAACAGTTCTTACGTTATGTTTACTTGTGTTAATGAGAAGTACGGATGAAGAAGAAAAACAGTTCCTCATTGTGTGCCATTAATTATTAGTCAACGAATGAAAATTCAACATTGAAGAGCTAGCAGTTGGTAGTTGTAGGGGGGTGGGAGGGGGGCAAAAAGTTGACACTACAGGAGAGAGTATGGTGAGGAAAAGGCTGAAGTAACATAGAAGAAAACTAAAAGCTGACAAACTACATCATTTAAAACGAATCCATATATGCCCAGTGTCCTACATATAGGACGCTTCTTTGATGCGCTCTAACATCGCTATTTCTTGAGTTGATGACTAGCGCCACCTACAGAACATCAAGCAGGCCTCATTCTAATATCTGGGGTTTAACGTCCCAAAACCACGATATGATTATGAGAGACGCCGTAGTGGAGGCCTCCGGAAATTTCGACCACCTGGGGTTCTTTAACGTGCACCTAAAGCCAAGTATACGGGCCTCAGACATTTTCGCCTCCATCGGAAATGCAGCCGCCGCGGCCGGGATTCGATCCCGCGACCTTCGGGTCAGCAGTCGAGCGCAATAACCACTAGACCACCGTGGCGGGGTGCAGGCCTCATTCTCAATGTGTGCAAGCCTAGACATTGCTTGCTTTTCAAGCTGCCACGTGCCCACCGCTTTCTCTGGGCAAACGCGTGCTTTGTATGAGAGACGTCATGGAGAGGAATAAGCGCAATGTTGATGTGCACGTGAAATGTTTCAAGGCTTACCACACCCGCATATAGCAACCCTAAGACGGCTTGAAAAATAGTGTTGCGTTTACCTGGCAGTAAATAAAGAACTTGTGCTTTCTTTTGAGGGTAGAAGTAGACTTCTTGTGAAAAAAAATATTTGTTTTGTCATTTTTTCTTAATTTGGGCATATATGGGTTAAAACGAACACGGGATGCCAATGCTTTAATCATGAACAGTGCCCAGCTTTCTATAGGCAACCACCACGAAGGTGCACACTTGGTAAGGGCTATGTCAAGGTGAATGCATCTATGAGTCGTTATTTATTATTGTATTCGAAGCTCGTCAATCGAGCACACTAGCCATTTTGTTGCACGGAATGCATAAAAAAAGTTGAAAAATCAAGGGGTAGATAGGGTACTTTAACGGGCAGTAATCAGCGCGAGCAAAAAAAAATAATTTAACAGAGTCCTGCTGCCAACAACTTTCGAACTTTTAGCTTTCTGTAAACAATAAAATTTTCAATTGCCGTTTTACTGCAGGTATAATATGAAATTTCCCGGTAACCTTTTATATACGCTATATGTAGATACTGCATCATATATGACAGATCTGAAGGGGCAACTTAAGTTTGTGGATTGACTCATGAGACAGTGAAAAGTGGAAAAAGTTACTACTGGGTGCCCGATAGCCGAAGCTAGCAGTTCTTTTTTTTTCTTTTTTTGCAAACGCAAAAAATGTGTAGAAATTTTCTCTTGTCCTTCATTAGTGAGGACAACTAGTTTACAAATGCGGATAGGACTCAACTCATCCAAATTGCTTTCAAGTTCGTAAGATTGAATTGAAAATTCATGTGCTCTTCCTCTGAAGTACACTTGAATATGTTATACTCTGTAGTGAGCTAACTAAAGCTTGCTTAACGAAACACTTGTGCAAGTTGACTCTTGTTATGAATGAATTTTTGTTTGTCCTGTAGTCCAGGTACACACGGAGTATTTCTATGTGAGGCCTATGCAAGCCATTTTTACCAATATTCTTGCTCCCGGTTATCGTGTTCCCCATGGTTCTCCACGTAACCGTTTTCGTCATCGGCGAGTTTCCTATACATTAAGGCTGTCCCTAATTGTCAAACGTGTTTTAAAAACGTTTTGGCGCAATTGAAGCTCTCTTTCTGCTATTTAAAGCAGTTCATATCGCAGCTGGATATATCGCGGAGAAAAAGAGAGATAACAAAAGAGAAGTCGTTGACTTTACGTTCCTGCCGTGTCCATTCTACTTAACCATGAACTGCCTTACGCGTGTTTTACTTCGATTCCGTTTTGAATCACGTCGATCACAGATATTCGGAATGCGCAATTTCACCGTTATTTATTGATAAACAGCCGATGGCACCGATCACGTTACACTTTATTTCATTCTTAGTTGCTTTAATAAATATGACTGGCATTGTCAGTCATGCCTCGCCTCCTTTTTCTGTGTCGTGGTCTCTGTCACGTTGCTCCAGTCCTAGACAGTAACGGGATTGCCTTTTCGCTAACTTTTGGAACATCAAGATGAGTACTTGAAGTGCTTATCGAGTAACGATAACCATAAAACTGGATTACTGACAGGAACATGGGGTACAGACATTTCTGTCATTCAGCGACACAAGCCAATTGATCTGTTGTCGTATAGGCCTACATGTGTGAAATCTGAAAGCTAGGACCAGTTGTCTAAGCAACAACAACAAACAGCTAAATGCGCTGCAGAAGGGATCTTCTGCGCGGGTAAGAAACAACTAAATTTAGAATGGCGCAAATGAAATATAGAACCCACCGTTCTGCACTCCAGCAATTTTTTTTCCCCCGTCTTTACGTCAATCCTCTCGTCCCCACCCCGCCTTGACTCGTTGAGGTTTACCGCGAAGCGTGCCATTTACTTCGGGGATATTCGTTCTCGCAAACGCTCGATTTATAGCGCATGCACGCACGTGAAGCACCCCGTGAGGCGTGACAGTCACGAAGCGCCTCGTTAGCTCGAGCCGAAGCATGCAGTCTGCCTCCGATGGGCACGCGGTGACGTGCGCAAGAAAAGTGCCACTTGTCTTCGCCGAGAGGCGCTGAGGCCCCCGCGTTCGCACAACGGTTTTTGAGGTTTGAGCTCCTGACGCCGTGCGTTCGCTCGCCCATCTATTCGGTCATCAAACACTGATACTATATACCGCACGTCACGCACGCACGCGACCTAGTGCACGCGTACCAACGTACACCGATTCGCGTATACACTTGTAAGCGTGGCTGGAGAGTTGTCGGTTTTGTAATCGCCTCATCTTGGCACCACGACGCTGGCGATAACCTTATATACGCTGAATTTCGAAACACTGTTAGGTGAAATAAATTTCCTAAACGTATTACGCCGAGATTCCTGCCTTGGTAACTGCAAAACGCAGAGAAACAAGGCAGGGTGGTTCACACTCGATGTGCGTCCGCTTTCCTACCCTTCGCTGGGGGAGCGGATAAGCCAGGAGGGAAATAGCACTTTCATGCACTCACCCGACAATATGCAAGCTGAGTCTGTAAAGCAAATATGAAAGGCTTCAACAGTGTTGCCATGTGACTACAACGCTGAGGAATCAGCCACGCAGCACTTGACCTGATTGCTTGTTTCTTTTGTATTTTTTTCTCCCTTTTATTTTAATTCGGTAAGTGCACGGGAAATGGGGTACACAGCTGGGTAGCCTTTACAGTTGGACAGCTCTTGCACTGTGGGTCACGGGCTTGTTCCTCGCGAGGCAGGACTTCCCTCCCAGAGCGCCATCCAGACAGAGCTGCTGGCCGCCTGAGCGATGATGTGTGGCTGTCGCTAAACGCCCCCACCTCCTTCCGCATACACGCTGCACGGGCTGTGCGGCGGCGAGCAGCCAACGCGACTGGCGGAGGTGGCATTTTTCATCCCTCGTGCGTCCCTGCTTTGTGTGTGGGCGCCCAAAATCCGAGCCTAATTAGAAACAAGCCGTCCCGAGGAGAAGAACCCCGCGTTCTTGGAGCGCCCCCAGGAATGCGCGCGCCTTGTGGGCGTTACGGTTGACGCGCTCCCTTCGGAACGAGTTGTGGCCCGGGGAGAGAAGCCCCTCTTCTTGCCGCAATCTCGGCGCGGGGCTTAATTGGTGCGCCTCCACGCAGCCGCCGCTGATTGCCGGGGCGCCGAGTTTTGTCACTTGCGGCGCGGCCCCCGGCGGCATGTGCGTCCGCCCGTCGTTCTTCATCCAGCGGCGCAAAATACGGCTCCTCTTCCGGCTGACAGCTCTCTCGCGGGTTAAAATGGCACCTATCGATCAATCCGCGCGAGACATCGCCGCTGAGCGCGCTTTTGTGTCACCCGCTCAGGTATATAAGCCGCGAAAAGATTTCCGCGCGGGCCAGCGAGCGTGCGCGGCGTATAATGGCCACCCATGCATCGCGCGCGAGAAATGTGTGCCGTGTTTTTCTTTTTTTTTTCTTTTTCCGAAAGGCGTTCTCGCTTTGCGAGAGGGAGCCTCGCTAATCAGAGGGAGTGGCCGTTGTGCTTAGAAGCCGCGCCATAAATCCAAACACCTAGGTGCGACGTGCCCCGTGTTTCGGGCCTCTTTGAGGGTGTCTTGTATGTTCAGTTCGCACACGAGTATATACGACTGCGGCGCGGAGACGAGGCAGTCACCGTTCCACTTAGTGAAATAAATGTTTTTCAGTGGATGAATAGCAGGATAACACACACACACAACAATATCACCCATGATTATGAATGAGAGCGAGAAAGAGAGAGAGAGAGAGAAAACAAGGAGGGTGTGATTACGAGTGAACTTACTGAAAGTATACGATGACCTCACATGTCGCAGCTGATGATGGACATAAATGCGCTGTTGCAATATGTGAAGGATACCGGGCTGTGCGATAGCCTTTAATGCAGAGAAGATAATGAACTTCCACTACGTTGCTGGCGAAATGACTGCCAGACTTTCTCTCCTTCGCAGGATAACCAGCCAGACTCAGCTCAACCTTCCTGCCTTTCAGTTATCCATAACTCTCTCCTTCTCTAGAATGGCGTAAACCAGCATGAAAGGAGCAACTTGAAACATCGAAATGCTGTTTGGCTTGGCGCGCATTACGTTATGCTCAAGTGGAAATTGTCAGAACAGCTCTACCATGCCCCATAATAGATGTCAGTATTTCTCCCTCTTTTACGTGCATTTCTGTGTGCGTATTTATGCTCTTAATAAGGGGATCACTAACGTCCACATTGAATGAAAAATCTTTGTATATGCAATCCGTACGCGGTGTTATGAGTGATCACCCATTCAATGTTTCGGACTCCGCCCCCAGATATACATTCTTTTATAGAGTTCCAATCATCTTATGCGTGCATAATGCCAATTATTTGTGGGTTTATTATTCCTTGGTTATTTACTAGTTATGTATCGAATTCATGATTATGCCGTAACCGGCTTTGAAGAAGCCTAACTTTCAATGTTTTCGCATATAAGTAAAAAAAAAAAAGAGGGGGGGGGGATCCATGTTTGAAATGATCCGGACCACTTAGCTCACATGCCTTTGTTCTTGTTTCTCTTCTGCTTTCATGACACTGACAAGATGAAATCAAAATTTTTTGCGCCAGAATAGTACCATCATAAGAGCCTCAACAGCCACGCTGGAGAAATCATTTTCAAATCTAACCGTTGCACCAAATTTTGCCAATGAGCACACATGTGGCACTGGATATGTGCCACTTTTCGATGAAGCGATTACACGCTTTTATTGGGTCACATGGTTACATGTGCCATAGCGCATGTGTTGCACTTAAAGGAACTTACAAGCAGCCAGAACGTGTCACAAGACGCTGATGGAATTGGAAAGACTGTGGATTATAATGGCGGAATCATTCTTTTCGCGACTTGAATAGCATTTGTATTCATAAATTTCGTTTGAAAGTCAGATAAACCGGCACGTCACGTCTCCTGGCTACAAGCCTGCGCGAGTGAGTCGTTCAGATTGCTGCACGTAGTCTGCTGCGGTATATAGACGCACCAAAATTCGTGCTTAAGATTACAGTCTGTATATTATTAGGCATCCCAGCTTTATTCTATGCTTATTACAGCGTAAAAGGAGTTGACGCTGAGAAGCGGCGCTGCCTTCGCGGCAACAAATGGAGCCATGTCGAGCCGCAGCGCATGCGCAGCGATCGCAGCGCACGAACACGAACTGCTATCGCGCTCACCTAACTGTTCGAAGCATGTGTTGCATGTATGATTTCGTCGGCATTGCAGATCAGAAAAATATTGTTGATGGCAAATGTTTCACGCCATTTACCTCAATAACACTCCACGATTAGACACTTTGGCCGGTAAGCTTTATGTTGCAATAGAGAAAACAGGTACTATAAAAATTGGTTGTCAATCCCTTTAAGGAACCTCTTTGACGTCGTTGTGTATCACGGGTGACGTGCCACGTTTGGCGCTCCTCAATGAAAAAAAAATGATTCCGAATATTTCTCCTGCGGAAGAAATAAAATAAGCAGCATCTTGTATATTCAAACAACTTTGCCTGTTTTACGGTGATCTGATTGTAGATTCAAGCGCAACGCGCGAACTTCGTGGTTGTGCCGTAATATGGCGAAACATGTCTAGAAAGATGTGTGAAAGAGGAGCCCGGCTGCATAGACGCTCTTTACACGACGCTTTCCGGTGGTGGCAACACGAAGTCTCATTGCTTCAGTGCTAATTACATTAAAGACGACATTCATCGCGATACCATAGTTCTGCCGGTATATTTATTACTTTTTTTAATCTGTAAAACTTATTGCATGTTTAGAATAACAGAGAGCTAAGTTGGTAAGTATTCATTGCATGTACTACGCTGCATGAAGCAAGGCTTATTTATGGAGGATAAAATAAATATAATGCGGGCGTCGGTGAGAAGCAATACGTGGACTGATAACCATAGGTCGGCAAACTCACTCATGAGTCGACTCATTCAGACTCACTCAGACTCAGATCGGGCCGTGAGTCTGAGTCTCAGTGAGTCCGGCTGAGTAATATTGCCACGCCCACTTCTTGTCTTGTTTTGATGTATTCGGGTTTGACCGGCAGGGACGGTTATCAACGCTCGACGCTGTCCGCGAAGCATTGTTCGAGAAGCTTCACGTCTATAGTAGATCGTTCAGTTAAGATTGCGCCCCGCACGCGAATGTTCCAGCTTTGTCTAGAGATAACGCCGCCACCAGCGATATTGCTGGAAAGTTCGATACTGCCTGTATAAAAGCCGACGCGATTGACCGCTTGTCAGTTGATCGACGGACGACGCCCTGTTCGCCGCTATCATTGTACAGCGTGTATTGCTGTAGCTCTAGTTCTCATTTTCCCGGCCACAAGTTCGGCCAAATAAACAGTTTCATTCTGCAAACGCCGACTGCTTTCTTCGTCGACGTCACGACCACGTGACATCTGGTGGAGGTGCTGCTCGTTCATGTTCCGGACGCCCCCGACAAGCCTTGAACCCAGCCCACGTCGCGAAGAAGACACCGACACCATCAGCGGCAGTCGAGCCAGCCGCAGACTGGAAGGACTACCCCCACAACACGGACCCCTACCGGACAAGACCAGGATCACAACGAAGAAGACAACAGCCACAATGACAACCGCTGTGGCGCCTACAACGGTCGTCATGCATCAACCGAGGGAGCCGCCGACATTCCGCGGATCACCATGCGAGGATCCAGAAAGCTGGCTGGAGGCATACGACCGAGTCTCCACGTTCAACAACTGGGACTGCGACGAGAAGCTACGCCATGTCTACTTCGCCCTTCAAGATGGCGCAAGGACCTGGTTCGAGAATCGAGAGTCCACGCTAACATCATGGGACCTCTTCCGCACCGGATTTCTCAACACCTTCACGAGCGTCATCCGGAAAGAAAGGGCTGAAACCCTTCTCGAGACCCGTGTACAGCTCCCCAATGAAAACGTCGGACTGTACACCGAAGAAATGACTCGACTATTCCGCCATGCCGATCCAGCCATGTCCGAAGAAAAGAAAGTTCGCTTCCTGATGCGGGGAGTGAAGGAAGAACTCTTCGCCGGACTTGTGCGCAACCCGCCGAAGACGGTCTCGGAATTCCTTTCAGAGGCCACCACAATCGAAAAGGCACTAGAAATCCGCACTAGGCAGTACAACCGCCGCATTCCTACGACGACCTACGGGGAGGTTCAGGCGCTGCAGTCTGATGACCTGCGTGACACCATCAGAGCGATTGTGCGGGAAGAGCTGCGCAAACTGTTACCTTCGCCGCAGCATCAAGTGCATTCAATCGCCGACGTTGTCCGCGAGGAAGTCCGGCAATCGCTTGGAATTCCCGAAGCACCGCAGGCTCAGCCGGAAGCAATGAGCTATGCTGCTGCAGCCCGACGCAACGCCCCACCCCCTCGCCCACGTCAAGACGCCGCGTCGCCGCAGCAGTTCCGCCGCCAGGCACCGCCGCCACCACCACCGACGCCATACCGCCCGCCGACAGGACAACGCTGCGCCCCCCGAAAGACCGACGTTTGGCGCACCCCCGACCACCGCCCACTCTGCTACCATTGCGGGGAAGCTGGCCACACTTACCGCCGCTGCCAGTACCGACAGATGGGACTGCGTGGGTTCGCCATCGACGCGCCGCGTCCACAGCGAGGGGAAAGACCACATGACATCGCCGACTACCTCGCGGGAACGCAATGGACGCCCCGACAACCTTCCCGTTCGCCGTCGCCAGGCCGCTACGTCTCCCCCCAACGCCGACCATACACTGGCCCAACGCGAGGCCGGTCACCCAGCCCGTATCCGGAAAACTAAGGGCAGCAACCGATGGAGGTGCGGTTGCTGTACGACGAAATACCGAAGATCCTCCGCCGCCGACGACAACGCTGCAACGACATCTAAAGAACACGCCGCAAGCCGAACGAAGCCCTGACGTCGAAACTTCACGGCCCGAAGAAGACCTGACGACACCACGACGAAGCAGCGGGACAAACCGACGTAGCCGTGATCCGACGCCGCGACCAAATCGAAACGGTAGGCGACGAACGAGTGACCTCGACGTTCTCATCGACGGCCACAACGTCACCGCTCTCGTCGATACTGGAGCCGACTATTCCGTCATCAGTGGACCATTCGCGACGAAGCTGAAGAAAGTCAAGACCGCCTGGGAAGGCCCCGAAATCCGCACAGCGGGAGGTCACCTAGTAACGCCGGCAGGAATCTGCACAGCGAGGGTCTCCATCAACAACCGGATTTATCCCGCAAGCTTCGTAGTCCTTCAGCATTGCTCCCGAGATGTCATCCTTGGTATGGACTTCTTAGGCCTTCATGGTGCAGTCATCGACCTCAGATCGAAGTCGATAACACTATCTACAGAAAAAGCATTACCGCGGTACACGCCGCCAGGGAAGCATGCCTTGAATGTGCTGGAAGACCAAGTCACCATTCCCCCTCGCTCCAGCGTCATCATTTCCGTCGGCTCTCAGAAAGTAGCAGACCTGGAAGGCGTCATTGAAGGCGACCAGCACCAGTTGATTAACCGCGAGATTTGCGTCGCAAGAGGAATAGCAGAGTTGCGGGGAGGCAAAGCAACAGTGATGCTCACAAACTTTAGCAACGAGTATAAGCACGTAAACAAAGGCACGACAGTCGCCTACATCGAAGAAATCACGGCTACGTCGATGGCTTTCGCCATCGCCGATTCTTCCGAGCCAACACCGACGAACCAAGCTTCTCAACCAGTTTTCGACGTTAATCCTAGCCTTCCGAAGCATAAACAAGAACAGCTCAAAACCCTGCTCTTGAAATACAGGGACTGCTTTTCGTCATCGTCAAGAATCCGCCAGACCCCAGTCGCAAAACATCGCATCATAACAGAGGAAAATGCCAGGCCACTCCGGCAGAGCCCGTACAGAGTTTCAACGCGAGAACGCGAATCCATAAAGAAACAAGTCGACGAAATGCTACGCGACGACATCATCCAGCCGTCGAAGAGTCCATGGGCGTCACCCGTGGTGCTAGTGAAGAAGAAAGACGGAACCCTACGCTTCTGCGTCGATTATCGCCGCCTGAACAAAATCACGAAGAAGGACGTCTACCCTCTCCCACGGATAGACGACACCCTGGATCGACTCTACAACGCGAGGTACTTTTCGTCGATGGACCTCAAGACCGGCTATTGGCAAATCGAAGTCGACGAGAGAGACCGAGAGAAGACTGCCTTTATAACACCAGACGGCCTCTTCGAGTTCAAGGTTATGCCCTTTGGTCTTTGCTCGGCACCTGCGACGTTCCAGCGCGTTATGGACACCGTGCTGGCTGGACTGAAGTGGCAGACTTGCCTTGTGTACTTGGACGACGTCATTGTGTTTGCCTCAAGCTTCGACGAACACCTCCGGCGCCTTGACACTGTACTACAAGCAATCAAGACTTCTGGCCTCACCTTGAAGCCTGAAAAGTGCCGCTTTGCATACGAGGAGCTGCTGTTTTTGGGTCACGTGATCAGCAAGGGTGGTGTTCGCCCAGACCCGCGGAAAACAGCTGCCATCGCTGCCTTCCCGCCCCCCACCGACACGAAAGCCGTGCGCCGTTTTCTCGGCTTGTGCGCCTACTACAGGCGCTTTGTCAAGGAATTTTCACGAATCGCCGAACCGCTAACTCACCTCACGAAGACCGACGTGCCATTCAAGTGGGAAACGGCGCAAATCGAAGCATTTGAAGAACTGAAACGACGCCTTCAGATGCCTCCCATACTAGCACATTTCGACGAATACGCCGATACGGAAATCCACACCGACGCAAGCAGCGTAGGACTCGGCGCCGTCCTTGTGCAGAAGACTGACGGGCAGGAAAGGGTCATCAGTTATGCTAGCCGGTCGCTATCAAAGGCAGAAACGAACTATTCCACAACAGAAAAGGAGTGCCTAGCGATCATCTGGGCTGCATCCAAGTTTCGCCCCTACCTCTACGGCAGGCCCTTCAAAGTTGTGAGCGACCACCACGCATTGTGTTGGCTAGCTAACTTGAAGGACCCTTCAGGTCGCCTCGCACGGTGGAGCCTACGACTTCAAGAATTCGACATTACCGTCGTTTACAAGTCCGGAAGGAAACACTCCGACGCTGACTGCCTGTCTCGCGCCCCCGTCGACCCACCGCCGCAGGACGACAAGGAGGACGACTCCTTCTTGGGAATCATAAGTGCCGACGACTTCGCCGAACGACAGCGAACGGATCCAGAACTCAGGGGCCTTGTGGAATACCTCGAGGGCAGGACCACCGTTGTTCCGAAGGTATTCACGCGGGGACTGGCGTCATTTTTCTTGCGCAACGGTGTTCTCCTAAAGAAGAACTTCTCACCGCTTCGAGCCGATTGCCTTCTCGTGGTACCCTCGACATTGCGGCCAGAGGTCCTCCAGGCTCTGCACGACGACCCGACGGCTGGACACCTGGGTGTTTCTCGCACGCTAGCAAGAATACAGGAGAAGTACTACTGGCCGCGCCTTTCCGCCGACGTCACTCGTTACGTGAAGACCTGCCGGGACTGTCAGCGACGCAAGACACCGCCCACTAGGCCAGCCGGACTTCTGCAGCCTATCGAGCCACCTCGACGGCCGTTCCAGCAAATCGGGATGGACTTACTGGGGCCGTTCCCGACGTCCAATACCGGAAACAAATGGATCGTCGTAGCTACAGACTACCTCACACGCTACGCCGAGACGAGGGCCCTGCCTAGAGGCAGTGCCGCCGAGGTAGCGAAGTTCTTCGTTGAGAACATCGTCCTGCGTCATGGCGCCCCAGAAGTTCTCATCACCGACAGAGGTACGGCGTTTACTGCTGACCTAACTCAGGCAATACTGAGATACAGCCAAACAAGCCACCGCCGGACCACAGCGTACCACCCACAGACAAATGGCCTGACCGAGCGGCTAAACAAGACCATCGCCGACATGTTGGCCATGTATGTCGACGTCGAACACAAGACGTGGGATGCCATCCTTCCGTATGTGACATTCGCATACAACACGGCCGTCCAAGAAACGACGCAGATGACGCCGTACAAGTTGGTCTACGGAAGGAGCCCGGCGACGACGCTCGACGCCATGCTACCCAACGTCACCGACGAAGAAAACCTCGATGCCGCTGCTTACTTACAACGTGCCGAAGAAGCTCGACAGCTCGCCCGCCTGCGCATCAAGACCCAGCAGCACACCGACAGCCGTCGCTACAATCTTCGACGACGCTTCGCGGAATACCAGCCCGGCGACCGTGTTTGGGTCTGGACGCCGATACGCCGACGTGGGCTTAGCGAAAAACTCCTTCGGCGATACTTCGGGCCATACAAGGTTCTTCGACGCCTCGGCGCTCTTGACTACGAGGTGATCCCGGACGGCATTACGAACTCCCAGCGACGCCGCGCACGACCTGAAGTCGTCCATGTCGTGCGCCTTAAGCCGTTTTTTGCGCGTTAGAGAACCTGGGGACTCTATTTTTCTTCCTTTGTTATTGTAATTTATTTTTGTATGCACTTGTTTTTTTTTTCTCTCTTCTATGTTCTTTCACAAGCATCGGGACGATGCTTTTTCAGAGGGGGGCAATGCCACGCCCACTTCTTGTCTTGTTTTGATGTATTCGGGTTTGACCGGCAGGGACGGTTATCAACGCTCGACGCTGTCCGCGAAGCATTGTTCGAGAAGCTTCACGTCTATAGTAGATCGTTCAGTTAAGATTGCGCCCCGCACGCGAATGTTCCAGCTTTGTCTAGAGATAACGCCGCCACCAGCGATATTGCTGGAAAGTTCGATACTGCCTGTATAAAAGCCGACGCGATTGACCGCTTGTCAGTTGATCGACGGACGACGCCCTGTTCGCCGCTATCATTGTACAGCGTGTATTGCTGTAGCTCTAGTTCTCATTTTCCCGGCCACAAGTTCGGCCAAATAAACAGTTTCATTCTGCAAACGCCGACTGCTTTCTTCGTCGACGTCACGACCACGTGACAATATTTTGGAGAGTTTGAGTCGGAGTGAGTCCGGTTGAGGTCAATATTAGTGAGTCTGAGTCCGAGTGAGTCCGGTTGAGGAAAATATTGGTGAGTCTGAGTCCGAGTGAGTCTTAAGCTCAAAATATATTTCTTGAGTGAGTCCGAGCGAGCTCCACCTTTTGTTGCCGACTTATGGTCCTATCTACTCATATTCAGCATTACTATCATCCTTATATCGGCTTACGTCTATAATCAAGTCTATTCACACATATCTCAGCACACTAGCATTCATGCGCCACCTCAATATTTATTGATCAGAGGCGCGAGTTGGGGGAAGGGGTGGCATGACCTCCCCCCGCAAACTCTTTCATAGGAAGTTCTTGATAAAACTATCTTGTATGATTCGTGTATTTCATAAAAATGTCCTATATATATATATATATATATATATATATATATATATATATATATATATATATATATATATATATATATATATATGATGATAACTCGTATTTCATGGTACAAGGTCAAAAGGCGCATCGTAGATCACCGATTATGTGAGTATTGGCGTTAAAGAGGATTGACACCGTGATCGAAAAAGCTAATTTTACGCCAATGGACTCATGAGTCGACTCACTCAGGCTCACTCAGACTCAGGTGAAGCCGTGAGTCTGAGTCTGAGTGAATCCGGCTGAGTAATATATTGGTGAGTTTGAGTCTGAGTGAGTCCGGTTGAGCATACATTTAGTGAGTCTGAGTGAGTCCGGCTGAGGAAAATTTTGGTGAGTCTGAGTCCGAGTGAGCCCTCAGCGCAAGATACATTTCTTGAGTGAGTCCGAGTGAGCTCCAACATTTGTCTACCTATGCTGCGAAATAGTTACAGGCTGTGCGAGAAATCGGTACGAAAAACCAACGACTGTCCACCGAAGTGACGGCACTCCTACGGACACGTATACTAGCAGGACAGAGCAACAATATAACGAAAAACAACGGTAGGACGACTGTAGTTGTGAAGCGATATCTTTCAGGTAGACCTGTTTCGGGTAGGCGGCTCGGGGACACTTAATGGTCAGGCATGTCGGCGAATACCGCAAAGTGTAAGGGTGCTGTGTCGTTGCAATGGTGCTAAGGTGGCTTCACGCACGAGTGTATAGTATGTTGCGCCTCTGAAAACTAGTATTTCCGCAGTGATTAAAGGGCCCTAGACTTCAGACGTTACAGATATTGCGATATCTCCGCGATTCATCTCATTCGTTTTGTCTTTAAATTATTGAATATAGAATGATTGAGAATGACGCATCGTGGGGCACTCCGCCACTCTAGAAAAAAAAAAAAAAGAGAGACAAGAAGGTTACCCACCAAAAGCAGAAAACGATAGCCTTCGAACTCTGCATTTCATTTCATCTTGACGGCTTAATTTTGTATGCCATGTCGAAGCGACATTTATATTCAGGTGAGGGCGTGTTACATTATATACAGAGCTTCTCGTTTTACACGAGGGTGTTCTAAATCTCGACTAACCGCATAGGCAGATTCGTGCGCGGCATCTAAAGGCACAGTTTCTTTTTTTCTTTATTTTTAAACCTCCGTCTGTGGACGTTACGCCACGAGCGCGTTTCCGAACTTAGCCGGAGCTGCTAGCGCGGCAAAAGCGTAGATGAAAGGTTTTGCTGTACGGGGCAGCAGCTTCTTGGGTGCGAAAACATTGTATCGTGCGTCAAGACAGAAGCAGATCGACGTAAATATCGCCGCCGCCGCTTTTATGCTTCCCGTGAAGGGCCCGTTCTTAGTTCATCGCCCCGTCTGTTTGTGCAGCGCCCAGCGGCGCGTTCTATGTTATTAGGTTTGAAGAGCGAAGCGACGCACCCCGCTGCCACCCCCCACCCCTATATGCTGCTCCCGCGATCGTTGAGGAAGGTGTGTGTGCGGGAGTCGGGGAGGGGGGGGGGGGGGGGGGGTTCGAGAGAGCTCCCGCGTGCTCCCGCGCGGTCGGAGATGATCGCGTGTTGTCACGCTTCGTCGGAAACAACATGTCTTCCCGATGTTTTAGGCCAAGCCGCATCAAAACGTGTGCCCAGCCGGTCGAATAAAACGAGCGCGCCGCGCCAGGAATGAAAGCCAGTAGACGAGGAGAGCGCCGGGGAAGAGAAAAAGGCACAAAAGCCACCACGTATAATAAAATAGCAGATGGCATCGCGCTGTTGTACACTTCTTTTTTTGCCGTCTCCGGAGAGAAGGAATATTTCGCTCGTAGAGCATCAAGAACGCGTACATAAACTGGTGAACGCCTGGGCGACCCATGCCTGACATTTCTCGCTCTCTCGTTCCGAGCGGCACAGAAATGTGAGAGGGAGGCGGGCTTTATTTCTCCCGTTGAAGTCACTTCTCTCTCTCTCGCCCTTTTCGTTTTGCGTGCATGGAAGCTCGCGAAGACGACAGCGTTGTCAGGAGACAACTTGGGTGGCGAACGCCCATCGGCATTTTTCTGTCTGGTGCAGCGTGTAGAGCGAGAATGGGAGACGGAAAAAAAGCGGTAACGAACTAGAGAACAATGCGGCACCCCGGTAGCGAGAAGAGACAGGGAGGAAAAAAAAAAGATGCGCGAAGGCGGCGGCACTGCTAGACGTCGAGCCGAGGGACGCTTGATGATGCTTGAGGGTCAGGTCTTTCTGCTTCTCTCTTTATCGTCCTGTCCGTTGAAGCGTCGATGCGCTAGTCGAAAGTCTTATTCAGTGCCACTTGACTGCAATCACCGCGGGCGGGTTGTGCTGAGGGCGTTGGCTGTGGTGCTATACCGACGGTTGCTGTAAAACACGCTTGTCACACGAAGGAAGGTGGGGCAGCCGCTCTTGTTCTTTACTGCCCCGCTGGCTGAAAGGGGCGAAAAGAAAAGAAATTTGGCTCGTTTCCATGGCTGATTTGTAACTGGAACCCAACCTGATAGCTACGATAATAATAATAATAATAATAATAATAATAATAATAATAATAATAATAATAATAATAACAATTATTATTATTATTATTATTATTATTATTATTATTATTATTATTATTATTATTATTATTATTATTATTATTATTATTATTATTATTATTTCAATATTCTGTCAATTTTGTATCTTTATGCAAGGTTTATGAGATCAGTGATCGTGGTGCACGTTAAACTTTTCTGCTCACGTTAAGCATGCTGCTATGCGGGGCCTTCGTTCTCTCGGATGTGTTTCCAGAATATCTCGAGAATTCAGTTCTCTTATGACCCTCCACAAATTGTACACCGCAATATGTCTTCCGCAACTTGAGTATGCGTCCGTGATATGAAATGGCATTGCTCAATCCAGCGGTAACACGAATGAACGAGTCCAGAAAAAATTCCTCAGCATGTAAAACCATCGCTTTGCTAGAAATGACTCTGGATCTCGTTCAAATACCCCTTTCTGAGCTCATATATATTTTGCACATGACAGCAGAAAATATGCCTGCGGAGTATCTAAATAACATGCCTAGAAATAGTGTGAATCAATTTTCAACAAAATACGACCATTAGGTAACGAGAAAAGAGTGGGACGTATGTGTCCCATTGACCCATGACGTGTCCTTGAAAAAGTGGGACAGCACCTGTCCCATTGTCTCATGAGCAGACCAAGCTGTAGTCCTTTCGCCAAATTTCTTGCACGAAAACGCTCGAAGCAAGCGGTACAGGGGGGCACTTCAGAAACTGTGCAAGAAAAGTATTCTGGCACAACTCATTTCCAGCTGTGGTACACAATGTGCGCCTGCGCCTGTTGTGCTATGCCAGCGGCTCTGTCTGCCCTCTTCGCATACACCAACCGTTTTAGCTCCTTTCTGTCTCTTCTGTCGATGTAGATAAGGACGAGCACCTAAGTTATACCTGAATTTCCGCCTCTATATAAAATTGTGGCTATGAATCAAGGCGAGCCACATCACTATGGTGTCACCGAATGCACTGAATCCTGTAAATGCATTCATGAACTCCATCCAGGTCTGAGGTATTAGCTTTTCTCTTAGGCTTTCCATAATCGTGTTCTCTTTCACTCCGTGACTCTCTAGAGCGTCGATATCGCCATTCCTTTCTTTCGGGCCTCTATTTCAGGAACAACGTCTTAGCCACAGCTCTTGGTCTCATTGCCACTGGTAACGCAGTGGTAAAAAAGGACCAATATGAATTTCAGGGCCTTCTCAACCATGAAGCGTTATCTTCTGACGTAATAATGCCTATCGAACTTGAAAAAAAAAAAACATTTATGCGTGCCTGTTATGTAGTTAGGCTCAACAAGGAACTGCTTCATTTTTTGTTCAAGTACGCTTCGACACGATTATTGCCCGATATGCTGCTCCAATTTTGAAACAAAATCTATATTTTTGTGCTAGAACTGCTTCTCTCGAAATTCAGAAAAGGAGAAACATACCATAAATCTAGAACTTTAGCTATCTTGCACGCAATGGAACAGCCATTTTTTTTTTAATTTCTACAGAACAAAACAAATTTAGACTCAACGTATCACCGATATCACGTATCATAAACGTATGATTTTTTTTTTTTTTGTTTCCTAAATGTTCCTCACCCATGGCAGCAGAAAATCATAGCTCTGATAGCGACGCGCAGTGGCGGAGGAAGCTTTTACTGAAGAAGAAAAAGTGGGACAGATTCGTCCCATTATCCCTCAAAGGGATACTGTTGGATTATTACCATTGCCATCCCTTCACTGCCGACGAAATAGTTCTGATCTGTTATTTCTTTACAAGCTAGTTCACTGTATCATATTCTGCCCTGTACTTCTCAAATGTGTTAATTTTAGAATTCCGCGTAAGTTAACCAGAGAGAATAGACCGTTTCATGTTCCCGCCTGCTTCTTCCAACACTCTACCGTTCACAGAATACAAAGTCTCTATAATGTTATTTTCTTGATCTTGAACTTTTTCATAGTCCACAGTCATTGTTTTTATCCGAGCTTTCCACTGCCTTGACATAGTATATGGCACAATGTACAAAGTCTTCCCTTCTCCGTCTTTCGGCATACACTCTAAGAAAAAAAAGAGTATGCGTGACTCTTTTCGGAGAGTTCTGACTTGCCACGTATAGGACTCTCTTTAAATAGTCACGGTGACTCTCTTGGTGGGTCAGGGTCGGCTCGCTCTAGGAGAGTCCCCTGACCCTCTAGGAAGAGTGGAAAGACTCAGCGGGAGGATCACGTTACCACTTACAGGGAGTCAGACGACTCTTGCCGGTAACGCTCCTAGGGGGGTCAAGGGACCCACATCGAAGCATCAAGCGACTCCACAAGTATTTTAAGCTACTCATTTGATCCTTGCTTTACTTTTGCGCGACTGCTGTTGAAAATAGTGGAGTATTCATTTTAAGCAAGTCCAATAATACTTGCCGTTCTGCCCAGCGAATGTAAACAAAGAATAGTTCAGTTTTAGCATTATTTTAATAAACTCGTCAATACAACACATATTTTCCAGCAAAGTTATATAGAAAGCGCGAAAAGATGGTCTCTGATTTCAAATTAAGAAGTTTGGGTATTCCTCATTTACATGCTTCTATGAGTATAGCCAACTAATATGTGTGACTGTGATGTGCACAGTGTCATATGGTGCTAAATGAACAGGAGAAATCGCCATCATGTTTCCATATTTATTCCTTGTGATTAAGAATAAATAAAAAGTGGTGACGGCTTGAGGCATCAGACTTGTGGCTTGCTAGGTTGTCGCTCCTGTACACCGTGAGCATCATGAAAAACGGTATCTGAAAAGCAGAACGTGATATTATGATGAGAAAATGAAATTGCAGTAAAGGTTTGCAAAACCTACACAATAAGTGGTTCACACAGACATAATAAAGGCTAACAACAAAACAACAAAGCACATCCTCCGGCAGCCAGGGGCATGCCGTGAGCGGTTATTGACCGCATGTTTTACAAACGTAACCCATCCTTAAATACTCAGATAAACAGATGCGAGTACTAGGGCCCGAACGACACCCAGCGCGTGCGTACGCCATCTACGTCGAGATCAGACATGTCATATGCTAGAATTAGCGCACATAACTCCCACAATCACGTACACTCACTCGATTCTGTTATAGCGCCCAACGTCATCGCAGTGTATGCAAACCACGAAAACAGCAAACAGAACGAGGGAAACGAGGGCACGCCAGCGGCCGCAACAACAACGCGCGCCGTCGAAAGTCTAGAGCTTTTTCACTTTACCGGCGAGGCGTGTCCAACTTGAATGACTACCGCGTACGTTCTGGAAGCCACCGTACTATATCTGCACCTCAAACTACCGTCTTTAAGCCAACAAACACCATTATATGTAGTGCGTGTGAGCGTTCTGTACACAGGCTTTCTTTTTTTTCACGTTCCCACGCGCGGAAGCACGCAGCACACTCAAGGTCGATGGAAATGTTGTTATGAAGTAGACTAAAGTGCATCTCAAAACGACATCTTGCACCTTCAGTAGTGCGGACACAACGTGCGATCAGCAAGAAATGACCCTCGATAATTGTTTGCATCGCTCACTTTATGGGAGCTTGTACAGCAACGCGCATAACGGTGGCAACTCGTTAACTGACAGCTTTAGTTGGGCATCCGCAACAGCCCCGCGGACACAGGCTGCTGTTGGAAATGGCTGGCAGATAACTTCCGCAGAGCTGCTGCAGACGCCCAGCTAAAGCTGTATAATTAGTGCCTACGAAAGCAGTACACTCACCGTTAACTGGCGCCCGTTGTCCGTATCCGCAGCTCCATGAATATTCCGCCCTCCAAGCGTCACTTCGTGCACGGAGCCGGCGTCAACACCACCGAAGACGCGCATGAACATGAAACTGATGAAACCGATGAAACTTCAAGACACGCAACCCGCGCTATCAACGCAACCACGCAACGCATTCCAATAGACGAGGAGACTGAGACTGACTGAGACGACTGAGAGAGAAGCCAGAAGCGGCGCGCCACCCCGGTGCCAACCCCGTCTCCGTCGGCGAGCAACGCGCCACAACGGCGCCAAAGGGCAAGCGCGCGATATGTATGGCGTATACGGCGGCTCTTTCATGACGGAAGCCAATCGAAACGCGCTTCAGGAGGGTCCAGTGACTCCTTCCCAAATGCGAACTCTTTTTCTCTGCCTGTACCTTCCAAAAGGGGTCAGATGGACACCCGAAGAGAGTCAGGGTTCCATGACCCTCTTTTGACTCTCTTTTTTCTTAGAGTGTAGTTGTATATATGCAATCTAATTTTTCATTCCCCTTCAATATTTCTCGTGTTGTCTTATTTTACTCCTTACCTTTTGTGTTCATTTCTCTTTGTCTACGCGTTTTTGCTCTTGTTATTTCTGAAGACTGTCTGTATTGTATTGTTTATTTTTATTGTTTTATTTTTGCGTGCGCCGGCACAAAGACCTTACGGTTGTTCCTGGGCACGTTAAATAAATGATTGATTGATTGATTGATTGATTGATTGATTGATTATTAGCGTTGTTGTTGTTGTCGTTGTTGTTGTTGTTGTTGTTGTTGTTGTTGTTGTTGTTGTTGTTGTTGTTGTTGTTGTTGTTGTTGTTGTAAACACAGATAAAGACCACAAAGACAGAAGGAATCAGACAAGTAAACGAAAAAAAGATCACATCACGCGCATAATACGTGATTTGCAAACGGTATACTCTAGTCCGGTGCTGTTGATGAATTCCAGCACAGCTTTGTGAGCCTCATATCGATTTTAACCACGACTTTTCCAGAACAAAGATATCATTAAATGCTGCTCGAACAAGATTATGCTGCTGGAACTTGTACATCGGCAAAGAGTGACGATAGCCGAAGTCAACCTGGTCATTTTAACGACAGGTACTTAAGCGTTTCACAAGCAAGGCACAAAGGGCTGGACACACGTCCTTATCGATGAAGGCGGTGTTACGTTAATGCATCCGATACGGAACTTGAACAATAGAAGCCTACTGCAGCGTGGCCAGAGATTGGCGCAGGGTACGATTGTTTGGCGACACTTTCAGCCTGTTATGACGTGTGAGTGCTGTAGGCGGGGCATGTAAGCTGTCGAGCGTCGTCGAATTTGTACTATCGTCAGTGAATTAAGGCGTGCGCGGTGACGACCCCCCCCCCCCCTCCGATTATGAGCTGCCTCATTCCCTGAAAAATAAGTGTGCATTGCTATCCGCTGCAACATCACTGTTCTTGCGTCCTATATGATTTTTTTAGGTCATCATAAGTACTTCACGTAAAAATGGTGAGCAAGTACTGCAGCTGGATAACCAGCTGGCAGTGGTACAAGAGTCACTTATAGTATGACAGCGTTTGACAATTTCGAGTAATATATAATGTTTGAGAGTCTTGCATGCAGTTGTCGGAGAGGCCGTATAACTTTTCGAAGGTTACGCCACGCTGCATGCTCTGTGCAAGCAATAAAACGCCGCAATTGTACTGCCTTCATAAGCAAAGGTACCTGTGTACTCCTGAGTAAGCTTTGTATATTCGTCTTCTAAAATGAAGCTGTCAGCTGGCGTCAATCTTCAGCGCATACTGTTTTTGTTTTTAAGAACCAGGAAAGTTAATATAGGAATACAATGAAATGAACAGCTGCTCGCTCTACATGCCTTACATCACGCTTTAGGTGTATAGCATCCATAAGGTCTCACTAATGTCAGGTGTAGTCTGCCATTAAGAGTGATGATAAATAGCGACGTTATCAGTTGTACACTTAAGGCAACCCAGAGAAAAACCATCGAAATAACATGCAGTCTAGAGCGAAAAATTCGTGAATACGGGTGTCGCTGGAGCAAACGTTTCGAAAAGCAGACTTGTCTTCTTCAAGGCTGCAACTCCGTGTTCACGAATTTTTCATCGCTTCAAGCTTCCATCTTTCCCCGAATTTATGCCTTTTATGCAGTCTATATAGAGTGCCATTCTGGCTTGATTTCAACGATCTTCTACTGGAACTATATAGCTGAGTTGGAGGACAATGATTTGTGCTCTTCCTTGAAGACTTTGAATTCTGGGGTTTCACGTGCCAAAACCACGATATGATTATGAGACACGCCATAGCCATCCGTTTAATTTTGACAGCCTGGGGTTCTTTAACACGCACACGACCCTACAGGTGTGTTTTTGCACTTGACCCCCATCGAAATGCGGCCGCAGTGGCCGGGAATCGAATCCTCGTCCTCAAGCTTAGCAGCTCAACGCTTTAGCCGCTAAGCTACCACGGTTGGTAATTCCGCAGATGATGAATTCGGGGCAGTTTTACATCAGAAGTTTTGCATCGAAAACAGCATTCAGGGAAGGCCGCTGTTTACAATACAGCTCTACGCTTACGCATATCTTGTATAACTCCCAAAGGAAATTTTGTGCCCGTCAACTCTGCAGGTCACCCACCTTCACAGAGTAGAATGGTATCGAGATTTTTTTAGAAGATCTTGTTTTCTATAAAAGTTCTCTGGGGCCACTGACTTTTGGATAAAAGTGTTACGTATATATGTAGCCTTGTAAGAGGCTCAGATGTAAGGTTCATCAACTTCTTTCCAAACTCTGGAGCTTCGCGAGTATACCGCAGCAACATCTCTGGCCTGTGCTCTTTGGTCAAGAAGGTGCACATACACGTTTCAGCAGCATAAGAACGAAACATTGCGTTTCCAGCCCTTAATTCATCTCTAAGAAAACAGTGAATACAGTGTTTGCGTTCTCCAGAATAGCGTGTTCAGCAAGCTGAGGGTCGCCTTCCACGCGCACCGGAGGGGACGGTCGAACGCTTTCGGCGGCGTGTATACGCCCAGGGCGTCCGTCCGGTCGTCCTGCTTGTCGGTGCGCGATGGAACACCGCCTCACGCGAGGCAATGAGGTGCTGACTGTGGAGCGGTCGGGGCCGTCGTGACCGCGCGTGCTCGCTTCGCCGCCATCTGCGCGCTCGCTTTGGGCGCGGTGCGCGCCGAACGGCGCACGGAACACGGGGCCCGGGGTAAGTCGCCGTGGCGACGCCGCCTGCGCGCACGAACCCGAGGTGATCACGCGCTCTGCCGACAGGTGCACGAAAGTACGGCACGAGGACCGCTCACGGACCCAGCGGTGGGCGCTGCGAGCCCTAGGCCGCGGAGATCCACGTCGGTGGTCTGGCCTCACAGTCTGCGGCCGACTCGGAGCCGACGAGGCACCGCCCTTCCTCGGGGACACAGCTCGAGTGCGCCCTCTCGGTCGCTTTGCCGGAGCGTGACGGACAACGCGCACGCCCGTGGGTGCATACGTGTCTAGGCTCCGACGCGGCTGCGACGGCGCGGTGGAGGATGTGCCGTGCCAAGTCCTTGCACACTATGATCCATTCGAGAAGCTACTTTCTGGCGTCATGGATACGCGGAAATCCTATAGCTCTCCGACGGAAAGCAACGATAATACGCGAAATTAGGTGCCAGAAAAACCCAAGAAAAGTAACGCTATTGACGTTTGCGGCCGGCGGTTTGCATCGGCGTGCAGAACGAATAAAATGCGGGAGACGGGAAAAAGGCCGCAAGTGCAGGAACAGCTGCACCTGCCATTCACCGTTAAGAATGCGTTGGTGGCGGCGCTAACGGTTTTCTCTGTGTTTCCCTTGACCTATACAGGAAAAAAAATAATGAAGTTTTGTTATCAGTGTAACAACGTTGCCGTATTAAAGGAGGACGAGGTGCATGGACGTGCAACAGTATTCTCCGCAGTTAGTGCAGCCTTGGCAACGTTAAAAGACTTTGCTAATAATGATGGGATAATTTCGTTTAGCTTTCCACTGCTGTTGTACGTGCGCAGAATTTTTTTTTTATGTTGGTAGATCCCGCGCTCATAGGGGAATCGGTGATAAGCGAAGTTTTCTTTGATGGTCTTGTATCATTTCTTCCAGTCTCCGTCATCGTACTTCATCACTTTTTGCCCCTTTCCCTTTTCCCCTGTGCAGGAAAGCAGGCGCGTACTAGCTCAGGCCGACTTCTCCGCATTCTTCTAATAAATTCTCCCTTTCTCTCTCTCTCGGAGAAATTTTCAAGCAAACCTTGCGCAAACGTAACGATAATAGCGATGTTTGTACGAAATAACGTGCAAAATTTGATGCACTCCTGTATGGTTTAGGGTACCTCTAACCCATGTACTTCTTTTCGTAGCAGAAAGTGCGTTCATATGATAAATAGATTGGCATGTGCGTAAGCAGTTATAATGCCGTGCAAAACGTTGTTGTGCCGTATAGGCATAACGCACCGCCTGCTCTAAGGCAAGTTGGTCGAAAGGCAAAAGTAGATGTGACATTTTCTTCTCCACAGAAATTCCTCAAATAAATAAGTAAGAAGCTACCCGTCTACAGCTAAATACAACGGTATCTGCTGCTTGATAACAGTTCGTAGTTGAGAAATGAAGAGGGACAGAAGGTACGTGTTTGCAAGGCCACGGAAATCGCTGGAAGCATCTGCTGCTCCGATGCACCTATCTGACTTTCACACTCTCACGTAGCTGTTTGAAACTTCAAGTTTAAAAAAAAAAAGCAACAGTGCAGTAAGAGAAGATGTAGATAAGAAAGGACAAATAGTCGCTACACTTGAAACATCTGGCCTTCGAGTAACGGGCAGCGAATTGCGTGTAAAAAAATAATAGAAAAGTGCGAGTTGCCAGCGTATCTGTTTCAGATCGGAAGTGCGTGCTCGTATGCATATACTTCGCACTCGGTGTACAGAAATTGGCGGCCTCAACTTATACAAAATGTTCGGTATTACACTCACTTAATAACGAAAGGGCAGTGAGAGAACTTGTCATTAGAGTACACGGCAACCAACATTCTACGATACTGCGGGGAAAATAATTAAAGGGAGGGAGGCGCACTTTGAAGGATCAGGCAAGATCGGCCGCCACGGCCCGTGCTGTCTGCGCTCCCGCAAGGAAGCGTGCCAAGATCATTTGATTAATACTCGCTGGAAGCAAAAAAGATACACTATACACCCGAAGAGTTCCTCATTGATTCGGGCAGAAGCGAGCGCGGGATCGATGCCGCCTCTGGATGTAATGGATCAGAAAGAAAAGCGAAATAAGCGAGCCCCTGACACTCAAGAAAATCAAAGGCGCCGAGTAACCGGAGTGGTTTGCCTTCGGGGCGAGTAATATTTCATGGTCGCTATCATCGTACCACGTCGTCCGAATCTTTTCCCCCAGGAATAAATCGGCAAAAGCCTCAGTAATTTTCACACAACTCCACCTCTCCGGCCTGGGAGTTACAAATGGCGAATTATTGTTCTGGGAATAGAAATGTGGCTCGCTCCTGCGCTGGAAGTGGCCGAGGGAACTCAGGAGGAGGAGCAAGAAAATGAAAGAAGAAAAAAAAATATATAGAAGAGGACAAAAGGAGAGAAAAGGAACGAAAGGCGTCCGTGTGCAAAGCTGCTTCTCAGAAGCAACGTGAAGAGTGCTCGCAGGCCAAAAAACGAAAAACAGAAAAAAAAAGTAATGCTGGCGCGTTATGGGAGCGTCTAAATCTGCAGACACGCAGTAATATTACGAAAAAAAAAATCACCGTGGGGTTTACTTGGGTTATCTGGTTCATAAATATAGTGCTGGAAGGACGCTTTGTACCATCATTATCATCAACGTACCAAGAACGCACGCTTCTTTATAAGTTTAACTTGGTAAAGCAAGTCCAGCAGCAATTTGCAGCAAATTTAGTGGCATCAATCGTTTATTTCGCTTGGCTGCAATCATATCATGTTCAATTGGTTCTAGTAGACAATGCATTTGGAACAGGGCAGCGTATCTCTAACAAAAGAACCAAACATCCCGATGATATTGAAGCGGAATCGCGATTGTTGCAATTTCAAGTTTATCCTAATGACTGCTGTACTGGTGAGATGCGTGGTGACTAAGCAACATTTATTTGCGAAACATGTTTTAAGGGTGATATTATTTCTTTCCTGGTATAAAAAGTTTCAAAGATGCGCAGCCTTTCTCTGTATTTCAAGAAAGACAGGAGATAAATAAGGCATTAAGTTGCATAAAGATTACGCAGATCAAACGCACATAGTCGAGGCTATACGTGAAGCGAAACTCAAGTGAGAGGCGTAACTAAATTCTATTCAAAAGAGTGCGACGCGCATGATTGTGTTTATTTTCATGCTATCGGACATGTAATGTAATACAATGTGTATGTTTGCGCACCACACCGCTCACCTGCTATGTAGAAATGAAAACACCACATCAGGCGGGGGTACACTGTGGAACGTCGACTCAGTGGTAGTCAGAAAGCGAAGCCGATGTACACGATGGTTTCTGAGGGAATTAAGAGAGGTACGAGGAGAGGTCCACACACAATCATATACAGGTTGTTTGACAGTGGTAGGTATACTTACACATGGGTGGCACTTACAGGGAGGACCGCGAATGGTATAGCAAGATATACTAGAAACAGGTGCACACGCGAACACGTAAATGTGCTTGTTCTACGTGTACCCTCTCTTATGAATGCGTCGAATCATCTGTGGTATCTATAGTTCCACGCAAGTACAGGTTTTCTTTGACGCCATTTATCCTGTGTAAGCAACCTTCTGGAGATGTGGAGCAGCGTACGCATGCTGTACTGGGAACTACATTTGTGCGTGACACTCACATCGGAAGGCGAGGAAGCTGGTTAAACTGTGAAATAGACGAAATCGTGAAACACAAAAACGAAAACGGTCCAAGTATTACCTTTTATTTAGGAAGAAAATAGAGAAAAGAGATAAATAGTACAGCCAGCGTACAGGGCTAAAATTTTCGCAGAAGCACGTGCCTCTACTCTGATGAACGCTAGGGTTTGAACGCATGAACGAGGATATTTATCCATCAGTGCTGCCACCCAGCACATGGCTGGGTATCTGTGCTCTCAGCCATGGCTCTGGTGATAGCGCAGATGTTTGAGGACATTCTATACGTTTGTGAGTCGTTGACTCCAATAACGCTATCGCGTTCCACTCTTAAAGGCGAACCTTTATTGTCCGCCATGTTTCTTGTCTGATACAGTTATTTCTTTATAGCTAGTCTTACATGACAGAGGGACGGACGGACGGACGGACGGACAAAGAGCTTTCATGTTGAGTCGGCATAGAAGTGCTGACGCATTTGAGAATTCGCTCAAGTTCTTTCTATTCACTTTATTCGATGGGATGTTGGTGACCGTTAGACGGCTCGAGTTACGCTGACAATTTGACAAAAACAAGATTCTAATTAAATATTATAAAAAAAAACGGTGGCAAATTTTCCTGAAAGGAGCTTTCGTTGTGCGAGAAGCATGTAATGGAGATATGTATATATAGTAGTACGCATGTATTGTTTTATTACATTATTCTAACCGCGGATACCTGCCGCGGCCGTCTAGTGGTTACGCTGCTCGACGGCTGACCCGCAGGTCACGGGATCGAATAGCGGTGGTAGCGGCTGCATTTCTCGAAACGCTAGAGGCCCGTGTACTTAGATTTACGCGGGCGTCAAGGAATACCAGAAGGAGGAGGAATAAACTTTTATTGAGACCAGCAATTTGTTTGGCTGGGCCTAGTCCTCCCACGTGGGGACGTCGAGGTCTTGCCTCTCCGCCGCCTCGCGGGCCTGCTGGGTCGCCCAAAGCTGGTCGTCGAAGTGGGAGCTGCGCAGGGCGGCATGCCATCTCGACGAGAGGGTCTCGGTGTTAACGGACGGGTACTGGTGTTTACACTCCCACAGCATATGCGGGAGCGAAGCGACCTGGGTCTTGCATACCTTACAGGTGTGGTTAGGATAAATGTCTGGGTATATCTTGTGGTATCGATGTAGTGACGGGTACGTGTTTGTCTGTAACAGGCGGAGGGTGGTTGCCTGCGCTCTGTTTAGCTTGTGATGAGGGGTGGGGAAGGTTCTTCTTTCAAGGTAAAATGCTTTGGTGATGTCGTTGTAGCTGCTGAGGCGATCGCGTTCCGCGGGTACACCTGCGCTGTCTCCGGTACGGTTGACCAGGCCTCGTGCTACGGAGTGTGCGACCTCGTTAAGGTTGGTGAGGTGCGGATGAACGTCGCCGGCGTGTGCTGGAATCCAGACGAGCGTGATTTGGTTATCTGCTGAGTGAGGGGCGTGGTGTAGGATGCGTAATGCTTGCTGTGAGATGCGGCCTTTTATATAGTTGTTGATTGCCGTGCGGGAGTCGCTCACGATGGTGTCGCAGTCTGGGTCGAGGGCGGCCAGGGCGATGGCCACCTCTTCGGCAGTCTCAGCCATAGAGTTTCCTAAAATTAACTAGAGGGGACTCTGGCGCTGCGATCGTTCAGCTACCATGGGAATGATGGGTAGTACACAAATTTGCCTAGTCTTCGTGCTTGCGGCTTCAAATGTACTTGTGGCTTTAATTATTGTGTGTTTTGGCTTTTGTTTCGGATAAAAGAATAGACCGTTGTGAACTTCGTGACCAGATTTCAATTGCTGAGCCTAAAGAAGTTAAAGTGGCGAAGTGAAACTGCTGACTTTTGCTGAACTTCGTTTTGCGACAAAGCGGATGCAGCCGACGCGGAGCCAAACGGAGCCGAAAGTACGAAGTTTAGACAAATTTGTGTACTACCCATCATTCCCATGCTGGCTGAAGCGTCATGCGTTGCAGCTCCCATAGACACTAGCGCCAGAGTTCCCTCTAGTAAGTATTGTAGGAAACTCTATGGTCTCAGCGTTCTGGGTTACGATGCTGGCAGCGTGTCTGAGCGAGCCGCCTTGGGTGGTAGCCGCTGCGAAGCGGTGCCCGTCTTGATATTCAGCTGCATCGACAAAGGTGACGCCTGTGGTGTCGCCGTAAGCTTTGATAAGGGAGGCGGCCCGTGCCTTCCACCGTTCCTTGTTGTATTCAGGGTGCATGTTTTTGGGGATGGGGTCGGCATGTAGCCAAGCCCGGATACATCCTGGGATTGGGTGTTTGTCTCCGTGCTGGCGGTGGTAGGTGATGCCGAGTTTAGTCAGAATGTGCCGACCCGTTTCTGTGAGGGTGAGGCGCTCCAGATGAGCCTGACGCTGCGCTTCGATTAATTCGTCGAGGGTGTTATGGAGTCCTAATTGGAGAAGAAGTTCTGTGCTGGTGTTGTTTGGTAGTCCGAGGGCAAGCTTGTAGGCTCCGCGAATGATGATGTCCAGCTTAGTTTTTTCTGCTTTGTACCAGGTATGGAAGGCGGCGACGTACGTGATGTGGCAGATAACGAACGAGTGAACGAGGCGGATGAGGCTTTCTTCCTTCATGCCCTGCCTTCGGTTTGTCACCCGCTTTAACAGCCGCGACGTGTTGGCCGTCTGTCGGAGGATCTTGGAGATAGCCGTTGAGTTCGCACCGTTGGCATCGATGGTCATGCCAAGGACTCGGATGGTGGAAACCACGGGTATGGTGCCACCGTTCCCTGTGTGAAGCTGGATTTCTTCGTAGTAGCGTTTGTGCGTAAAGCGTAGTGGTGGGCGTCCGCGGAGCGTTGGGCGATATAAGAGAAGCTCCGATTTGATGGGCGAGCATCGGAGTCCCGTGCCTCGGAGATAAGTTTCGACGGTATCGATCGCGTTTTGCAGAGCGGTTTCGATTTCGCCGTCGCTGCCCTTCGCGGCCCAAATCGTAATGTCGTCGGCATAAATGGTGTGTTCAATACTGTCGATCTTCTGGAGTTCCATGGTCGAAATTTTAGGAGCCCTCCACTACGGTGTCCCTCATAATCATATCGTGGTTTTGGGACGTTAAGCCCCAACAGTTATTATTACTAACCACGGTCAGCCCACTTTGGCCAGCATCATTCGCTTATGGTTGTATGGAAGGAAACTGAACATATTTTTCAAAATTAATTAAGGTTGCAGTGTGTATTTATAATGTTGATGGAATTGTTCCCATATAATCACAAGAGGTTTTCATCATTTTAAGAGTATATGCGCCTTCATAAAAAACAACTTTATTGTCGACGTTTCGATTGGAGACAGATCTTCATCAAGACGAAATTTACCAGGCTTCGATGCGCTTTTTCATCATCGTCCTCGGAGCCGAGAGAGAGAAAAAAGTAAAGAAATTAAGAAAGAAAAATAAAAAAGAAAAAGAGAGAGAGGGAAGTAAGTAACTTACTTCTCTCTCTCTTCTTTTTTTTCTTTTTTTTCTTACTTCCCTCTCTCTTTTTTTCTTTTTTATACTTCTTAATTTTTTTTTACTTTTTTCTCTCTCTCGGCTCGGAGGACGATGCTGTAAAAGCGCATCGAAGCCTGGTAAATTTCGTCTTGATGAAGATCGGTCTCCGATCGAAACATCGACAATAAAGTTGTTTTTTACGAAGGCGCATATACTCTTAAAATACTTATAACCTTGCGGCAACCAAAGTTACTCTTCCGCATTGAAGCCTTATATATATATATATATATATATATATATATATATATATATATATATATATATATATATATATATATATATAGCATATAGCTTTTACGTTACGTTCGCATACAAACTGCCAAAGGTACACTGCTTCTGAAACCTTGGTCTTTGCTGCAATCTTTTCATCATCCAACGTGAACAAAACGCAGATGGGGCCCCCGGTAATCGCACTCGCGACCTCGCGCTCAGCGAAGCTCAGCAGCAGAACGTTCTAGCCACTGATTCGCATCGAATAACCGGAAATCATAAGCATAACTCTTCTATGGCGTTAGACCATATCACTGGCCGAAGTTCAAGCACTCGACCTTCGTGAAAACAATGAACGTGACAACGAGTCGACCGCCACGGTGATGAGCAATCGCCGCCCTACAATAAGGAACGTTTTCTAAGTATATACCCACAAGAAGATTGTGTATAGCGAAGAGCGCGAGGAAATATGCACGCAGTTAACGCGACGAAACATGCAGTTAACGGATGATTTTTGGAGGCGATCGCTTTTGGGCTTCAGTGAACATGTGTTTTAAAGGCGCGAGCGCAGCTTATTTTTGCAAGGAGATCCCTGGCTACGCGTGTGAGTGCGTACGTGAAGATGATCTATGCCCGCACGAGCTGATTAAAAGATGCTGCAAAGAAATGTTTTTGTTCGCGTCTGCGGGGCACGCATGATAGGGTGACTTAAAATAAATAACTAAATAAATAAAAACGGCCGACGGCCCCAAAGACGGAAGAGGCTCTTCATTCTCCGGCCAGAGCTTAGTCCCGGCGGTCGAAAGGCCTTAGCAGAGTGCTTTCCCTCCCTCCTTCCCTATTCGGGAAAGAAGAGCCGGCAGTCCATCAGCGGCAGCACGTCCACATACTCGAGGGGATTGATCGGCAAGGGGCGGGACCATGCTACAGGGGGCTTCTAAAATATGAACCGCATTAGAACCAAGATTGTTTCCCCCTCTTTCGCAAATACAATGCTGCTCTGGTTCAGAGGTCGTCTTCACTTTGTGAATTGCCCTTATTTATTTCCTATACTTGCCTATTTCGGGGACTTATCCACACACACGTGCACGAAAGAAAGCGCGTCTGACATGTTGGAAAGAGAAGAAATGAAAAAAGAATTATTTTCAGTGAAAACCCCTTGCATCAATCATCAGGCGCTTACAGGCAAAACGAGATTTCGAGGCAAACTATTAGGTTACGGGAAATACGCCGGGAGAAATATTGATTCCTTCTAAGTCCGGTGGTCGAGAGGGGTCATAAGTTGTCGGATAATATGCCAGTAAAAAAAAAATCCGAAAAAAGAGAAACAGAGAGCATTAAGTATTGACTTCCAGAATAGCGAACGGAGGACTTCGCGTATAACGCATTTATCTTCAAGTTTGCTGTTTGTACCTGAAGAGAGAAACAGGATATATATATATATATATATATATATATATATATATATATATATATATATATATATATATATATATATATATATATTTAAAGCTAGGGATTCGTGGCCACACATCACAGCTTCTATAAACGCGTGTATAGTGAGTCATCTGTGCGCCGGCTCGGCATCCAGCTAGTGGGATCATGGCCAAAGATACGACCAATCAGAAACCGCGTTTACGTGAGAGAAATGAAGCAAGTGCGGGTGATTTCCAAGCACAACTTCCACTGGTCAATTTGAAGTAACTATATTTATGTTCGCATGAGAACAGCTTCCAAGTTCTCGCTTAAAACCAGTGTCACATGTTTCGTCAACATCTCCCGTGCGTTGTCATCTCGTTCGCTTTATGCAGATCATAATTGCTGGGGAATGTGCATCAGGTATCTACAACAACGAGAAGCAATTGCGCTTATTTTGGAGGCTATTCCTGAATGATGTCACCCTTCTACATAGATTGTAAGAAGAGCTTTACGTGATATGGGAAATCTGTATTTTCTTTGTTTGTATGGAAACAGAAAAATGGCAACGCAGGTCCACCGTTAGAAGCCGGCTGTACAAAAATCTCAATTTGTTTCTCAGCAACAATTGAAACACACAGGGTCCCTTATTCATTCATCTGAGATGACTGGAAGGCGAAAGTCGTCATCTTTTACTTCTCAGTCGATGTGTTGATGCTGCCCCGCCACCTTCTGAAAGCTTTCTGCACCTAACGTGGTTTTGCTCTGCCTCCAGGATCGGAGGCACCTCGGCTGGTTTTGCACTGCCTCCGTGATCGGCCCACCTTTGACCTAGCTACGATGTCATGTGATGACATCACCATGCGACGTCACGTTTTTGTGACGTCACTGTGACGTCATCACGTGATAATGATTTTTCGCATCACTCGTATTGACAACGCCGACGGGGGAGACTGACGCGGGACGCCGGTCAATTTTCGCGTTTTATGAGGCCTCTAAGGCTTTCGCCTTAAGGGGGCCCTGCAAAACTTTTTCAGCATGGTCAGAAAACGCTGCTTATTGGTAGTAGAGGCTACTCAGAACACGCGAGTCAAACATTATAGCGCAGCACGCGGCCTGGAACTTACAATTAATTTTCAAAGTCAGCTAGAAATGGTTCCCTCTTCTTTCAACAAATGATGCCATATACCCAAATTCACGGCCATTGGCTGATTTGAGCATCGTGGGCTGCATAGTTACCGAAGCCGCCGCAAGAGGCCGCGACGTGCCCACGCTCGCGCGCTCGCGATCACACTTAATGTAAGCCGCGCGTTCGATGAAAAAAAAGAAGTGCTCAAGGTCAATACGCGCGGGTGACGTGACTTCTTTCCCCCGTGCCATCCCTTCCTGCTCAGCTTCGAGCGCTCTCGTCGGGACGATAGAAGAGAGAAAGCAATTACAGCGTGCGACAAATCTCTGTAACTCCGCTTGTACTTGACGGATTCTAAATTTTTGCGGCGGTCGATTTGTGAGGCAATAAACTCCTTTTGATGAAGCCATTCGATGATTACTTAGAAAAGTGTTGCAGGGCCCCTTAAAAAAAAAACGAAGGTCAAGAAGAAAATATCAACAAGCACTATACACACACATACTGCACAGGATCACAGAGGGTCTCACTGTGGTAGCGGGCACGAGCAGAGAAGGCACATTCCAGTACTTACAGGAGCTGTCAACCATCTAACAGTAGTGACAGTCCACCGAGATCAATTTATGCATAACTATCTAAAAATAACACAGTTAATTGATTAATTAATATTACTACTAAGAGCACACAGCTTTACAGAGGGGAGTGGGGCGCACAAAAATCACAAAATGATAGGAAAACGACATCAATTGTACGAACATGTGCTGAACACAAGGTGTTTTTTTTTAAACAACACAGGTTTTTTATAAGACTGCTATGACAGTGAGGCCCCTGTCGTCTTAGCAAACGAACTCTACGCCGAGGCGGAAAAACTTTGCCGCATCTAAAGTTAAATTCAAAAGAGTAATTTAAAAAAAAATCGCTAATTAACTTTTTAATGATTAGCTTGAACGCCACTGTTCGTATGGAAGAGTTGTAGGACGTGACAACTTATGACATGCACGTTTAAAAAAAAATTGCTAGAAACGCACGTAATTTGAGATAATAAGCATGGAAATTCTAGGCTCCGATGAAGGCAAAACCGAAACTGAGAGCACCGGGCGCGCAGGAAATCCGTCAGCCCTGTTAGGTCAGACCGGAAGCTCGCGTGACGATTTAAAAAAAAAAAAAGGCGCACCTCAGCAGAATACAGTCTGCAAAAATGGCAAGTCGTCCCAAATACCCAAATGGACCACTTGTTCTTTGCGTTTGGTGTGTAGTGCTTATCTGCTTCTTTCGCGCTGTACCCAAGCGCTCGTTTGTCTCTGTGTGTTCGTGCGCCGTTTTTCGCGCTGTTATTCTAAGATCACGAACAACCAATTAGCCCGATTTACCGCCATTGCCGAGAAAACCGCAAGTTCCACTTTCTCTTTCACTGTATCTTAAACCTAGGCGTCAGCCACTGCGGCGCTATTTCTCGCGGACAAGCGAACGAGTCTTTTGCATTTCTTTCAAGTTTAACAAAGAAACGGATAAGCACTACACACTAAACGCAAAGAAGAAGCAGCCCATTTGGGTATTTGGGACGACTTGCCATTTTTCCTGACCATATTCTTCTGCGACGCGCCTTTTCTTTTTTAAAAAATTGGCACGTGACCTTCCGGTCTGATGTAACACAGCTGACGGATTTCCTGCACGCCCGGTGCTCTCAGTTTCGGTTTTGCTTCGATCGGGGCCTTGAATTTCGGCGATTATTATCTCAAACTACGCGCGTTTTTTTTTCTAGATTTTTAAAAAAATGAGCACGCCATAAATTTTCACTTCCTAAAGCTCCTCAATATAAACAACGGCCCTAAATATTATAATTAAACATTTAAATAAGGAGTTTCTGTTAATTGCTCATTTCAATGTAACTTGAGGTGCGGCAAAATATTTCCGCCTTGGCGTAGAGTTCGGTTGTGTAGACGACAGGGGCTTGACTGTCACAGCATTTTTTATAAAAAATCTGTATTGTCTAAAAAAAACAGCCTGTATATGAGGATGCGCTTTACAAGGATCGCACGACTGAAATAATAATATCTGAGGTTTAATGTCCCAAAACCACGTTATGATTATGAGGGACGACGTAGTGGAGGGCTCCGGAAGTTCCGACCACCTGAGGTTCTTTAACGTGCACCTAAATCTAAGTACACGGGCCTCAAACATTTTCACCTCCATCGAAAATGCAGCCGCCGCGGCCGGGATTCGATCCCGCGACCTTCGGGTCAGTAGTCGAGCGCCATAACCACAAGACCACCGTGGCGGGGCCCAACTGAAAATTGAAATGCTGGCACGATGCCAAGTAGAGCGTATACAAGCAAGGCAAAAAAAAAACAACAAAAAAACAATGAACATCATTTCACGCGTCACCAATGAAATAGCTGTGTAACGACGGACAAAACAGGCCGTGGTCTGAAATGGAAACGATATCGGAGGGAAGATGGTTCCACTCATTGGATGTGCGCAGGACAATGGTATTAAGGAAAGTGTTAGTTCGGAAAGTGGTCACGCATGTCAATGGTGATGATCTCAACGGGCCGAACCGTACGGCGGGGTCATAACGAACTGAGATTTCAAATTGGGATCATTATTGCTGCTGTTGTTGCTCAGCTCGGCCCCGATGTATATCGACAGAGTGCATGCGTTCGAACGTTTAGAGCTTTATTCTCTTTCTTAGTCAGCTGGATGGATGTGATTTTAATGCACCTATAATTAACTAAACGATCATGTCTTTGCTCGAGTACGCAATAAAGAAATGCTTCAAATCGTGTGCTGGAATTCGCGTGAGTTATAGCTGATACACACCGAGGCCCGAAAGGGCCATAAGTTACTGGCTGGTGGCTTTTCCGGGGCATGTTACTACGAGCCGCTGCAGCGAACTGCTTGCTTTGTGTATGCAGGCCTATGTCGCGCTTTATCTGACTAAAGGATACAACTGGCGCCTCTGGCTACCCCCAGGGACGAACTAGATGACGCATATGTATCTGTTCGGTCTTGCACGTATAGTTACCCAACCGTTATACGCGAAACGTCGACGGCGTGGCCTCATTTACCTTTCGAGTAGATGTGAGTCTACAGCTGTATTGGCCTCCTCGGAAAGTATACCTTAGTGGGCCGTGAACATCTCTGAGTTAGGTATGTTGAAGTATTTTGAATGAATAAGAAATGATGTTGGTAAAATGCACTTATCCAAAGCGGGCTTTCCATGGCCGCTGAAAGTGCGCCAGCGAAAGCTATAGGACAAGTGTGTATGACCCATATGACGTCCAAAGAAAGAAAGAAAGAAAGAAAGAAAGAAAGAAAGAAAGAAAGAAAGAAAGAAAGAAAGAAAGAAAGAAAGAAAGAAAGAAAGAAAGAAAGAGCGGACACTCCCGACGTATTGCGAGGGTCTCATTTTTTCAGCTTTGTCTACCAGTCCCGAAATACAGTATATTCAGGCGCCTGAGAGAGCGTTGTGATAAGACAGAATACCTTTCGCAGCACATGTTAACACTGAAATATCTGTCGTGCTCAGAAAATTCGGCAAATTACAGCTTCCTCTTTGTGAATATGCACTGTAATGTATTATTTCAAGGTGTTACTGAGCATGGCATCGATCGAAAATTTTAAACCGTTTCTTAGTACAAACGTTCAAAACGTATTGCGTCATCCCCGATCCCTCTTCTTTCTCATTTTGCGCAGCAAGCCAAGCAGAGCCTCTGGCTGTCTGGTGGTATTTATCTGAGCCAAAAACTTAAGCATGAGGCACGTAAAATTACAGCGTAGAATTTTGAAGCATACGAATGCGGCGAAGTTGACAGCTCAGTCAGATCTGCATTAACTGAGTAATAGCAGCATAACGATCACTGTCAAACCCTTGAGAAATTGTCTACTTTCTTTTTTTACTCTGGTTGTTTCAAGCGGTTTTAATTTTAAGCGCATTGGTGTACCTGAGCACAAGCAGTTCGTTTTGAAAATGGGAAAAATCTGGCTGATTACATCGCTTGTGTTGGGCTTGGAGAGCGAATTCACCGAATTCGCTGCTGGTGCCTCAAAGTGCTTCCAGCGATGCACCAAGGAATAGGAGATCTTTCAACGTTTTCATGATGATTTCGCCATAGTTTCCTTTCAACCATGCTCCTTTCGTATACCTTATTGTGTTGAGCGCCCAGAGATATTCGTTTGCTGCAACCCTACCAATATATTCGATACCACCATTATACATATGTAGATACCTCTATAGTAATTTCAGCCAGTGTTCGCGATTGTTGACCCTTCTCCGAAATGTAGGGCCGTCTTGCTAAATTTGCCTCGTTACACATCAAGAATTGATAACCGCACGCATTGCTCTTTTCTTCTAGATTGCCGCGCACCCAGCATGTCGGTCTACGCATGGCAGTGATGCGCAGGCAAACAGAAACGGTTTATTTGATAGCTATAGCAGTGATCTCCGAAGTTGCCGCGAACTTTATTAATAATTTCTGGAATTTTACGAGCCAAAACCACGATATGATTATGAGGCACGCCGTATTAGAGGGCTTCCGAATTCCCACCTCCTGGGGTTCTTTAATGTGCACCAAAATCTAAGTACACGGGCCTCAAGCCTCTCGATTCCATCGAACTGCGACCGCCGCGGCCGGGATCGAACCCGCGACTTTCGGATCAGCAGCCGAGAACCGTAAACAATGCGCCATGCACTGGACTTTATTAGAATGGAATGCTAAAGGAAAACCGCGGTCGCACTTGAACTCCCAATATCGCAGCTATAACTGTATGCGATTACCCATGGGCATTAGAAAGAGGCTGTCGCTTGGAAAAGGCCTGCCATGCCGCGAAGTTGCGTGTTATTCCGTCAACACTTATTGCCAGTTTTCTATGTCAAGGTCGCTTCAAAATGGCGTCGCTGCTATTGTGAAATTTATGGAACTGAACAGACAATGTGTCTATACGCCTCCTTGAGGAAAAAGTAAGAAGATATACACACAAGTCAGTATACCCCGCCCTCGAACACATGACTGCGTCTGCGCAATTCTCTGATGGACTTGAGTTACTCCCACACTCCACTGGTGATGCGCTTCGACACGAGAATGACAGTTTTCTAGCGGCGGCTGGCTGCGGCAACTGCACTTTACACCGCGGACGCGAAACGCCCGCGGGGCGCATCGTCAATGGAGGTGGGAGACAGAGAGAATCCATGCGAACACCTCAGCGACTGAGCTGGCTCGGAATAGCGAGGGTGTGTAATGGGCACGCAAACTCGGCTCCCAAGCATTTATGCGCTCCACACGTGGCTTGGCCCGAAGCTGTTCAAAGCGCGAGCACCAAGTGCGCTGCTTGCCACTTATTTGCGAGCCCAGCTCGAAGGCCTGCGAGCCTAACTCAATTAAACGCCGTTTTCAAGCACACCGAGCCCGAGAGCACGTACCGTTGGGCCGCGGCTTGCGCTCCAGGAAGGGGCAGCTGTATAGGGATCGTGGCCAAATCTCACCACAGCCTGACAATCAAAGAACTCGCCCCGCGAAAACGCTACAAAACGAAAGACGCTGCCACGCGCGAAGAAGTACGTGGAACGGAAACAAAAGAATAAACAAATAAACAAAAACGAAAAAAGAGGCGCGTAATAAAGAGAACCGAAAAGCAAATAGCGCCAGCTTATGGGCATTAAATTTGTTCGAAGCGCCCCCCCCTCCCCCTTCCTTCCTAGGCGAGCGGCCTCGGAAGCGCGGAAGCTGGCGCCGCGAAATCCACTCTCGCGAACGCGTGCGCACCCGAAGTCACTTAAAAAATGGATAGAGGAATGTGACACGTACGTTTTGGTGCACATTACCAATTTCATAGATGCCGGTCGTTTCATATCCTCCCCTCCTCTCCGGCGGCGGCTCTCAAGCGCCGCTCTTATAAGGGCGCCACGTCCCTGCGGGAGCAGAGAGAGAAAAATGAACGCCGGAACAAACATACAGAAAAAAAAAAAACAACCGGAGGGACAGAAAAATCACTGTTCTATAGGGCGTGCGCGCGTGAGAGTTATTACGTCAGCTCCGAAAGCCATCTCTCACTTAATGGCGCAACTCGAAGAAACTTTACAATAACGTATACCGTTGCGGCTTTTATTTTTCTTGCCGTTTCACCCCGCTACGCGCTTCTTGTGTCTCTCCGCTGCCTGCCGCGCTTCCTTTCCTTTTTATTCTTTTTAAGTTCTTCTCGCCCACTCTCTGAAAATATATCTATATAGCGAGGTGCGATTGGAGCACGCAGAGGGGGGAAAAATGCAATCCGGAATTACAAGATCCAAGAAGAAAGCCATAACTGACTGTGGATGTGCGGCAAGTTTTCAAAAAACATGCGTTGGTTTTAAAAGCAGTATGTGATTAGACTATTACATTAGGATCTAGAGAGGGAAAGAGAAAGAAAAGGCAGCAACGAGCCAGGACGAACGGGGGAGTTGTGGTACGTGACTTGAAAGAGAACGTCATTCCTGGTCGCACTTTTCCGATGAGGCGAAGCGTCGAGGGGAGCGCGTCTCAGAAGAAAGACGAGATATGCTCCGGCGGTGCGTGTATATATACGGGGCGCGCCGCATCTCCCTCGCGCGAGATGGTTGCGCTCCCCAACCCCCAGTGCAAGCAAGCAACCGTTTTATTTCTCCGATGTTGCAGCGTGCATGCATCGTGCTTCGCGGGCGCATAGTTATATAGCTCTTTGAAGCGTCTGGGAGAGAGGCAGGGACCGTTTTCGACGACACTATGCGAGGAACACCGCGTGGAGACTTGTTGTCATATCGCACGACGCGACTGCGTGGTACATGAATGCGTATTTGAAGCAGCGAACTGTCTCACTGTATAAGTAAAGGGCATTTACGGCTACTCACCTAGAGGAAGTAGTTCTGATATATTTGTTGGGGTTTTACGTCCCAAAACCACGATATAATTGTGAGAAACGGCGCAGTGGGGGGCTCTGGAAATTTCTACCACCTGGGGTTCTTTAACGTGCACTAAATCTAAACACAAGGGCCTCCAGCATTTTGCCTCCATCGAAATGCAGCCGCCGCGGCCGGAATTCGAGCACCATAACCACTATAGAACACCACGGCGGGTGGAAATAGTAGTCATGTGTGAGGATTTCGGTCGCTATTGCAGTCGCCCAACTTCAGCAAAGAACGAAAACAATACCTACACGGCGTTTCTAGACATGTTAGTGAACTATAAACAGCATAAGCAGGAGACAGCCTAAACTTTGGACGAAAGGCAGAAGCGAAATCAGAAAGCTCCCTTTTACAGTTGCTCTTGCACTACCCATACTCCACTCACACTTGTCACTTTTATTCACGTACACTTTTAGGATACGAAAAAAAAGAAAAGAAATGAGTGTTCCACAGATGTCGTTGAAGAATCGTTCACCTTGTTTGCGAATGGCACATTAGTAAATGCTAACTGCCTCGCCTTCAATCACCTCATAATGTCGCCGCATATATTTCTCAGCGGACGCAGAATACACTTCATCGTATAACATCTTCAGCAGCAGTGGTTTGCTGCAAAGCGCAATTATATGAAGCTGCAATATTATGAACAGTTTTCAACAAGTCGACATCCGTGTGTTTCAAGATGCCAGCGTTTTACGAAAAAGATGCCATGACTGTCTCTTTTTCGATCGTGATGTGTCTTGCAGCGATGCTATGATTTCTTGATCGAGTGATCGCATCTTATATACGTGGAATGTGTCGGGGCAAAAACGCGAGTCGAAGGATTCTGACAGAAAGTGACAGCTTGGTACAGACCCTGACTTAAACATCGTTAAGAATTTATATAAAGACAATTCTAGCAGATGCCACGCATTGTGGGAATCTGAAGCAGTCAGCAACTGGCTGTCTATGCTGCAGTTTTTTGGCTTTGAGCCAAACGTTACGAGGGCACAAAATAAAGTAGTTGTGTGCACGCCGTGGGCCTAGTAAACACGTCGACTACCCTGGTGCTTAAAGGGTACCTTATGGTCTGACGTAACGTCAGATCTCAATATAACACACACGTCCGTTTTACCTAAACGAAGTGCACTCTACGGCGCGATGATCAGCATAGGCGTGCGCAGGGTTCCCCTTCAGGGGGGGGGGGGGAGGTTCATCGCAGCGCCCCCCTCCCTATTAAGTCAAAGTATGGGGTAGACTTTGCCCCACCCTTAGGTGACCAGGGGGGGGGGGCGCTCCCCTGCCTCCCTTCCCCCCGTGCGCACGCCTATGATGATCAGTGTATCATATGTAGTGTTCGTTAGCGTATCTCAGGGGTCGAGCAACACTTGAATATTGCTTCCTGAGTCATTGGACTAGATACATAAGGTTTAGTACCTTGTTAAAAAACTGGCTAGCCAACAATGAAGCCACAGTTGATTTTGCACCAACATGACACCTGCATAGGGTCTTTTTCCAGAGCAGTTTCGAGACCGGGCGTGCATGGCCCTGCACTTGACTGCCACGCAGAATGCCTGGGCTCGATTCTTGGTCGGATCCTGATATTTATTCTTTGCAGGCGCCTGAATTTTTCACTTTCCGACAACGCCACCGACGCCGGATCTTCTGCGACACGGGCTCCTTAACGCTCGTGCTACATTTATCAATGCCAGTTACCGCCTTTTCTGGGTATATAGATATAAACTGTGAATCACCTGTGGCGCATACCACGGCCCGTGGTATGTGGGTACGTGCCACACGTGACTGAGGGAAAGGGTTTCATGATGTACGTGACAGGCCTCTCAGGTTATCGACGTTATGACTTGACAGTCATGTTCGTCGTACCCTAATGCCCTCTTATGCCGATATTGGTATATACCAAGTTAAGGAGGCGACCACGAGAGCGCCGAGACTTAGGCGGATAGATAGATAGATAGATAGATAGATAGATAGATAGATAGATAGATAGATAGATAGATAGATAGATAGATAGATAGATAGATAGATAGATAGATAGATAGATAGATAGATAGATAGATAGACAGACAGACAGACAGACAGACAGACAGACAGACAGACAGACAGACAGACAGACAGACAGACATATCGATAGATAGATAGATAGATAGATAGATAGATAGATAGATAGATAGATAGATAGATAGATAGATAGATAGATAGATAGATAGATAGATAGATAGATAGATAGATAGATAGATAGATAGATAGATAGATAGATAGAACGCCTTTGGTTCACTAAGAAATGCCTCGCACTTAAAGAAGAAAGCGAAGAGAGAGAGAGAGAGACATAGATGAAAAGGAAAAAGGTAGGGAGGTTAACCTGGTAGTAATAACCGGTTTGCTACTCAGCACAGGGTTGGAGAAATAGAGGTCGGAAAGAGGACAGAGAGATATAAAAAAAATAAAAATAAGCACAGATGCACACACATGCAGGACGTTCCAATCAGAGCCGCGTTCTGATAGACCGGTTGAACGCAGAAAGCACAGTAGTGCCTGCACAGCCTTCTTCTGTGAAGTTAAGTCGTGTCGATGGCGCAGGATTCTTTCTTCCGGAAGAGTTCGGTCGTCCAATTTATCAAGTGCGTTACAAAGCAACTGTCTTTGCGAACAGTACTGTGGACAGTCGCACAGAATATGTTGAATCGTTTCGTCACTTCCGCAGTGGTCCCAAGCTGCGGTGTCGGCCATTCCTATGGCCATTCCTATAATTAAATAGCGAATCTATCACACGACCTACGTAACAACCGTCTTACTCTGTTCGTCCACTATCACAACACAACACCTCAACCTCCCCCCCCCCCCCTCGCCTCCTACCCTACACGCTCGCACACAACGTGCCATTTTGTTGTCCTGTTCCTCCCCCACTGGAACTCGGTGTGAGCTACTCGTACATAGACGCTTCGAAGGACAGTATAACTGTTGTCATGGTGAACAGAAGCCTCCTTATTGAAATGTTCGTTCCAAGGACATCTTTTGTTCGGTCACAGTTCATCGCTTCAGCGTAAAACGTTTCTACCATTATCTGAAAGGATATCATTTAATAGCTTGTTGCTTAATAGCTGTGTACTGAAGCAGTGACGCAGCCGGTACCATGGGCATGCGGAGCAGTAGGTCAGCACTGATTTTGTGGTTAGTTTACATGACGCATATGCATATGTGCTCATATACATGTACACTTGAAAGTAGACACATAGTGGTGTCACTGCTGAATGATACAAAATTATGCATACGCAGTGAATTTAAATGGAAGTATAGAACAAATACCGATTCAAAAGTTTTTCTAAAGCCTTGGAGATATTATATGGCAGAACCGTCAGCTTTTCTGTGACACTGAAATTATCTGAAAAAAAGAAAGACGCGAGAACGACAAGCGTAAAGGATAGAATTAGAAGTATATCTCCAGCTTACAGCGCGTGTTTCGTTCCTATATACGGAGCTCCAAGTGTTGGCGAGGTTTCAGGCGTTCAAATCTGCTTTGCGGCGAAGAAAATAAATCTCTTGTCTCTCGGAGCACCTGTCGGGTTAATTCCTTTCCTCCGCGACAGTCGTTCTTCAGCGATGGCTGTCGCAACGAACACAGCCGCAGAACTGACACGTAGTGTCGAAAGGCCGTTAAGAAGAATCTCGACATTTTTCTCTCGGTTTTCCACTCCTGGCACATGTTGAGAGCGTTTCCCGGGCTTCCTGAGCTGAGGCCCCCTTTCTACGATACAACCTGAGTTCTTTTCCGCCACCGCTAAGACACCGGGCCAGGTGTGTCTGGTATGTCCACGCGAGGAACCCCGTAGTATAAATAACGACCGCTCGTTCGTGACCTTCGGCAGAAAGCAAGCATCTTTGTTTCATATGCCGCTCTTTCGTTTTTTTTGTATCTGCGTCTTCCTCGTGGTTTTCACGAAACTGCGGGGGTTCTTGTTGCTTTAATTTGTCACGGCATGAGAAAGCCGATTGAATGGCCGAAACTGCAGCCACCGAGAAAATAGACGAGCTATAAGTCCAGTGGACAGGTTTTTTTCGACTCATTGCAACGCTTGTGGGAGAAGCAGGTGACGGCGACCAGAGCGAGCTCAAGAAGGCGGTCTTTTGTGCGGGACCACGGTACGACTTCCCCGGGGGCGCAACGTATAGAAACGCACGGCTTTAGAGAAACGAAGATAAGGTTTAGCGCAAGCAGCGTGCGAACGAGGATCTCGCTTCTTCAAAAGCGATGGTCAACGCAGAAGGCTCTTACGTTGTGCGCAAGGCAGTATCAGTACGTCGACGCAACGTGCTTTCATAGATCTTGATGTCCTCACGGATTTGTGGCCTTTCAGCGTCCGTAGGCACCTTTTGCTTGCGTTTCTAACGTGAATAAGGGTCTCACGTTTGGACCAAAGATATTCGACTTGGTCTCGGCGCTGGGCGACAGTCGATTAACAACTTTGGCACGTTAACTGTGGCTAATCTACCGGAACCTCGTTTGAAGCAATGAGCAAGAATACATCCGAAAAGCGAAATCATTGAGAGACGACTCGTGCGACCAAACCAAGGATCGGTCATTACGGTAATTTATTGCCGTTGCGGCTTTGAAGGCAAAGTCCTGGTCGTTGCACGCGAAGGAATTTTGTAACCTCAGGCAACGGAATGACATCGGTACAAGACATAGAGTGTACTTGTAGTTCAAAAGAGTGATAATTGCTTGAGTGACGAAATGCCACATAGAATGTAGATGCATTCGGCGTATCATTTCATCCATGCACGTTTATGCTCAAGTGCTTGTGCGGAGTTTCTCCATGACCAAATGATGGACATAGTGTGTGTGTGTGTGTGTGTGTGTGTGTGTGTGTGTGTGTGTGTGTGTGTGTGTGTGTGTGTGTGTGTGTGTGTGTGTGTGTGTGTGTGTGTGTGTGTGTGTGTGTGTGTGTGTGTGTGTGTGTGTGTGTGTGTGTGTGTGTGTGTGTGTGTGTGTGTGTGTGTGTGTGTGTGTGTGTGTGTGTGTGTGTGTGTGTGTGTGTGTGTGTGTGTGTGTGTGTGTGTGTGTGTGTGTTCAATACAGATTTTTCAATAAAAGTGCTATGACAGTCAGGTACCTCTACGCCAAGGCGGAAATACTTTGCCACTGCTAAAGTTTATTTGAAATACCTAATTAACAAAATCTCGATATTAACAACGTAAGGGCAGTTTATAAATTAACAACTTAAGGACAATTCATAAATTAACTTAAGGGCAGTTGCTTATGCAGAAAAGCTGCAGCGCGTCACAATATATGTCATATCAATTTTTTAGATACTATAAAGAAAAAACATTCCATGTAATTGATATATTCATCATCCAATTTCGATGATGTTTTTTAAGGAAGGCGGTCGCTCTGTTACGTCAGACCGGAACTTACCGTGACGAAGAAGTGGCGAACTTTGAATGAAGACGCGTCGCGGCAGTGTCTTATTGTGGAAAGCGGCTTGTCACCTCACTTGCACCAGAGAATTGTTTTACTTTTGCATGTGATGTTTGTTGCCTATCTGTTTCTATCTCGGATAGAAACAGATAGGCACCAGGACAACTGCCATTTCCACCTTTTCTTTCACTGCAGAATAGCATAAAACTGAGTGGCGAATATTGCGGCGCTTCTTACATACAGTGCGACAGGCGAAAGAGTGCTTTGAGCATATTGATAGTTTAGTAAAAAAGTAGATAAGCACGACAAATCACACGCACAGAATAAGAAGTCCCCTTGTGTACCTCAGGCGACTTGCCGCATTTACATGACCAGATTGTGCTGCGACGCGCCTTCGTTCAAATTTGTTACTCAAAGCTCATTTCCACCTTGCAGCTTGGTCTGTTTACTTCTAGGGCATAGATAGCCTGGTTGATTGAATGCGATCTAGAAGGTGTCTCTTCGCCATGCAAGTGTTGGCGTGCGCAGCCACTGCATCTGAGATAGCCCGTAAGCCAAGTGCATGCCTTGAAGATCAATGTGAGCTATCTGCGCTGGCTTATTGCTCACATTACTGGGGATACAGCCTACTCGCAGAGCTCTTTCTTGATGTCGCAATAGCGGAATTGCAGTGTAAAACTGTTGCCGTGATAATCGTTACATTCACTGTTTGTTATGAGCAAGGCGTTATTTGAGGGACTCTGAGCAATCGGACCAGCAACCATTCTTTGGTTTCACCACTGTTCGCTAACATGGATATATGTGGCTCCAATAGTGCGTAAATTCAATCCTCGTCTGAAAGGCAAGGATGATAGGCTTGTTTTGAAAATGGGCTTTCCTTGTTGGCAAAATTCTTCACTGCGATACTTGATCGTCGTTACTACAGTGGCAACCATCAACCGATAGAGCAGCACACACAAAACGTATGCTTACTAAATGAATGTAAAAGGACAACACCACGCTATCGTCATAGTATATATACAGACCACTGGGTATACAGAAAGCACGCTGAGCGTTTGGTGTATGGCGTTGCATGGGAAGGTGCACCCGCCTTGTATACGGAACCGCGGCCCGGGCACTTCGGTGCGTATGGCCCGTCGTGAGCAGCGTTGCTGCTGGTAGGAAGCCTCCAAACACGACGACACCGCGAGAACCGGCCCTGATTAGGGCCGCTCTCGAAGCGTATTTCCCCGAGGAAGACTTATCCGTGTAATGTCGATGACCGCGTCATTTGTCAACCGGCGGCCTCCGAGGGAAACAGGCGGCCGTCTTCGGTGCGCCTTGTGCAATATGCAAATGCGTCCCCCGCGGCCCGGGCCTCGCCATCCCGCCGCTGACTCGTCGGCGGCCGCTGAGCGCCGGTAGCAGCCCTCTCGCGTGCGAAGAACGGCTCGCTGCGCCGAGGGTCAATCTTGGGATGACGGCTGTCCCCTCTCGTTTGCTTGCTCGCTGGCCGCGCGTGTACTCCATCAATATTTCAACGAAGTCGCTTCTCCTGCCCGAGCGCGGCCAATCGTTAAAAACACGGGCCCTCGACCTGTTCCCTGTCTCCGTTATCGGCGTCTTCCCCGCCTCGACTGCCGCGCACGAGATAAAGTGTCGGCTGAAAAATGTCGGTGAATTAAGGAAGAACCAACGGACACGCGCCGTATGTATGGCGCCCTGCTGCAAGCTGTAGACGTCCTCCAGGATGAAAAAATAATACAAATGAAGGGACATCGTGTCCGACTGCAGTAGACGGTATACACTTCCAGTTGAAGTGAGCTGACTCAAACTAGTACAAATTATATCGCAGCACATATCCGCAACAAAGCATCATTTCGAAAACAACACGTATGAAGTGCTGACATATGGCGGGGCCAATCAAGTGCCCCGCTGCCGCATTCGAATAAACGCGTTCGTTAGCGATCAATATGTATTTTTAACGCGACAGCGTTAAGGAGTTCGTTTTAATTCCGGTGTCGCCGTCGGCGTCGGCCTCGTTGGTTGTGAGCGAAAAATCAGCGCTGTCTGTGAGCGAAAATTCGATAGATGCAAATAAATAACCCTTATGAAAATGGTGATGTCCTGGAAGTGTACTGTATGGTTCCCCGAGGCAGCATGAGGACACAACCTGTATGTCTCCCAGATGTCGCGATTTGGCCGCTTACTTTCTGTGTCCTCCAAGTGTCCGTCCTGTATGTGTCCCATCTGTGACCGTCCTGTATGTATCCGATATGTAACCGTCCTTTATGTCTCCCAGATGTCGCGATTTGGCCGCTGACTTTCTGTCTCCTCAAAGTGTCCATCCTGTATGTGTCCTATAAGTAGCCACCTTTTACGCAGACCAGAAATTAGGCCATTGCATTGCCTGTATGATGCAGCATATTACGGCTGCTATAATTTGGATGTACACGCATACAAAACTTGCAATATTACTCATTTATTATCATTTACACTGTACAGATTAGAGCACTTCATAGACAATATTCAAACTGGCAACGTACATATGTCGGCGGTTGAAGAAAAATAAGATTAACAGATCAGCCTTAACCCCATAACGCCTCAACACATGATTAACATTTTAAAAGGTTTAACTTGTTCTGCATCTTTTTTGGTAATGAAGAGTACATTCATTTCTGAAAAACGCAAAAACAAATGTTTTAAGAAACTCGTCATGACAGCAATTTATGACCAAGAGGCACTTCCCAAGGCATTATAAACACTATGGGCTTCTTAGATAAGCTTTGCACGCCTAAGTGTATCAGAGTGACTTGTTGGGCTTCATGGGTTAATTACAAATGTATGCAACCTTCTAGAGTGGAAGAAGTGGAACAATCATAACTTCACAACAAACTCAGAATACACAAATAAAAAATACTGCAATAAATGAGGAATGTGACAAACGTCAGTGCGCTACCCAGAGCTGCTCACAATAAATGCATGCTAAAATTAAATACTGCAATAAATTAGGAATGTGGCAAACACAACATCAGTGCACTACCAGAGATGCGTGGTTGGCACCAAAATGCCATACTTAGCATGCATAATTTAAAGCAAACTATAGCCCACACAAAAGTAGTACACTGCAAGTCACCCTTGACTGCTGAACCGAAGGTCACGCGATCAAATCCCGGCCGTGGTGGCCACATTTTCGATCGAGGAAGAAATGTTTGAGGCCCGTCTACTTAGATTTAGGTGCACCTTATAGAACCCAGGTGGTCGAAATTTCAGGAGCCCTCCACTACGACATCCCTCATAATCATATTGTGGTTAAATCCAAACACTTATTATTACTATACTTCAAACAACTAAAGCAAGCAGACAAAATAGTGTAGTTTAAAAAATGTCGCCACCATTCACCTCCCAATGCCGAGACTTACATTTCAATATTTCAGAATGCCTTCTGTAAGTTATCATTAACAAAGTTAAATATGATTAGGCATCATAGCAGGACATCACATGATTGCACTTAGAAAATGAATTTCCGGAAGACAATGGAATATGTATGATTAGAAAAGCATTAGTGCAGTTCCCCCTGCAATAATGCCCTCGTGGCGCTGCAGGTACTTGTACAAATAAAATAAAAAAATTGACTCTGATGAAAAAAAAAATATTACAAAATGTACGGTGAATATTAAGGTGAAAATAAAATAGTGAATTGATGCACTACTGCCTTATCATAAAATTGAAAGTTCAATTTCAAAATGATAACTGCACATAAGATATGAATTAAAACATGACACACGAGTCGAGAAAGCCGCTCACTCAATAGATTTTGAAAAGACAAAATACAAAGCTAAGGAAGCAGCATTGACACATTCAGGATTGTGCTTTATGGTTGCATTAAAATTCAGCCCTGGGAAAAACATGAAAACCAACTTTGCTGGTAAGTTATGTGTCCATGGGGACACAAAGTAAGACATTACCGCTGTCAGCCGCCCAATTAACTAAGATTAAATCATGAAATTTTTAGTGACTACAGCAAGCGGGCATCTTTGTATTGAAAAGTTGGAGGCAGTCGTGTTTCTACACAATTCCACTTGGAAGAATTCTTCTAGCATGTCTGTGCTGCGAGATATCCCGCTGCAAAGTTTAATTGTGGTTTGCATGATACAAGGCGGTGAGGATCAGCAAAATATTACTCCCTGGTGTGACGAGCAGTCACTGCTTGCTATCACCAGCCCGCAGGAAAAGGGTAACCGTTATCATGTTTGCCTATGCCTTCTACCCGCTGTAACATTAAACCTGGCACATCAGGGAGGAGCTTTGTGCCAGTGCTCAAGGTCCTGCATGTGTAATGGTGCAAGCCGGAATTAAACTTTGCAGCAGGATATCTGAGCCCAGACATGCTAGAAGAATTCTTTGAAGTGGAATCGCGTAGAAATGCAGCTGGCTCAAACTTCTTAATACATACATGCCCGCTTGCTGCAGTCACTAAAAAGTTCATTATTAAATCTCAGTTAATTGCACGGCTGACAGCGATAATTATTGTCCCACTTTGTGTCCCCCTGGATAATAACTTATCTGCAAAGGTGGCTTTGACGTGACTTACAGTGCGGACTTTTTATAAGAAAAACAAAAAGCTTAATTTTGAACACCCTCTACATGTGAGCTACTTGAATACAGCAAACGGGTGGTTGAAGTGGCCACTCCACTGTTCTCAGTGCAGTTCCCCTTGTACAGGAAACAGAAGCCATGCGCAGCTGCTGTACATCAGCAACGAACTTGTCCATGAGCCACCATTGATGACAGGCTTGTCCGGATTTTTTTCACACTCACTTTGTACAAGGAGCACGTATAGGCTGCAATGGAAACAACAAAATAACAATTTAGTGACACTAGTGTCTGTTAGCAAAGCTGAATTCCTCACACGTTGTTTTTTAATTGATCTGGAACATTGTTTGAGACAAGTTTAAAACAAGCAGGACGTACAGAAACTAGAGAAGTTACAAGAAAACGTGTTTGATGCATTCTTGGTGAACACAGTCGCAACCTTATGAAAGTATATGGAATTTCCACATCGCAGATGTGTAAAAAATATGCTTGAATATTGCTCCTGCATAATGCAGGGTGCGCTAGGGTGTGCTTTCTCTACAGTACATTCGTACCCTGAAGCCTAAAATACAGAAGGAGTAGTCACGAAATGTTTCACAAGAGCTTAACGTACAGTATGCTCCGATCATGCTAGAATTGTGTTCTTAGTTCTGTGTGGGTATAGATGCAGTGCACGGCCACCATATTCAGTGGCACCTGACTCCACTCAGTTAGATATACATAAAAGGAATGCTCCGAAATAAATGCAATAAAATGCGTGTTGTGGAAGAACTTTTTATGCCTCTGATGTCGAGGATCTAACCTTACCATTTTAGCTTGCTCACATACTAACGCAACGTTACAGCTCTTAGGAAAAGATGCCCCCTGTTTGCTGTATGTGTCAACCACGTGTAATTGAAAGTTCTGTGCGTGAGTAATATCATTGGCTGCTATCGGTAAATTCTGTTCTTGCAGCTAGCCAAACCTATGTGTGAGTATGCATTCACACAGGCACATTTGTATTCCTGTAGCTATATTATGATACTTATACGATGTGTTCCTTAAAGGGAATGCAATGCAATATGCACCATATGAATATTTTATTTATTGCACAAAAGCACAATAGCACTGCACATACATGACATTATGCACATTCATCATGTATCCATTGCAGGTAACATGTAAAATTAAATTATGTCTGCTTGCAAACACAGCTAACGTAGCTTTCTTCAGGCTGCTCACATTGGGATGATTATATAATGTCAGAAATTGGTTTCACTCTACTACTGTGTGCTGCTAAATTGCGGTCATTAGTTTCAATGATTCTGGTTGGCTAAAAAAGCAATACTCCTCACTAATGCATCACAGGCTGTCTAATGGCCATGTGGAGAAAAAGGTGGAAATGCTAAGACTTACAAGGCACCAATCTTGAACCACATGCCATCCCAATAAAGCATGCAGGCTTCTGCAACAATCTCTGGCAACCAGAATCCTGGAAACTATTGACCACAATTTAGCAAATACACAATAAACATTCGATGAACCTTATTTCTGAAGTTGTATAATTGTTTCAATGCCAACAGCGTCAAAAAGCACAGTATAGATTTGTTGTGTTCTCAGATACAATACATTGTCTAATTTTACATTTGAACAGCAACACATGCATGACTTATGCATGCATACCGTGAAGTATGTATAACATTATTGCGAGTTATGAGCAATAAATAAGATGTTCATATGTTGCACATACCACGGATCCTTTTTAACATCTGTAGCGCATGCCTAGAGAATTTACTTTATCCGATAGACCGTTAAGCTTTTCATCTATCAGAAAATGTCACTGGAGGTGGTGGTACAAGCTGTTTATAATGTTCGTACCCGTACAAGTAAGTGTTTAGCGAAGTTTTAACGCCAAGGTGGGGCGAGGCGCATACAATTCTTAATAACCAGAACAAAATAACAAAAGCGAAACACGACAGAAACAAGCAGAACAAAAAGTTGTGCTCGAACGCGTGGACTGATGCTCGAATTAGCGCTTGCACTGTTTAGGTGCGACAATTCTGCCCCAAATAGACATGAAGGATTCGCTGGAGTACAGTTCAAGTTTAACGTACGGCTTAACACGCACGGGTGCCGGCCGCATCAGGCAACCTATGTTGCGGGTGAAAACATCGGCCGAATTTGACGAAACAGGCTGTATGAACACCTAAGCGTAAGTTCAAGCTTCGCGAGCCGTACCTAAGACGAAGCAACATGCTATTTCAAGATCACGGACACGCATCAACCCGAGTATCACGGCAGTTTTTAAAGATACGTGCCAGCGCGGATGCATACACATGCACACGTTTGACCACCCGCAAGGAGGAACACACATCTCTCTGATAGTAGTCAAAACATTGCTATTATAACGATCCTGTAGCTATTTAAAAGAGTACGCGCAGCATATGGAACTGCCGTAGAAGAGTTCAGTGCGCTAAAAAAGTGAGCATGAATTATTAACAGGTCCAAGCATACGCGCCTTAGGCACGATCGACGCTTACAGCTAACAAACGCCGTCTTCGCCCATCTATTAAGCCAAAATAGTAGTTTACCGCGAGCGGGGCCACCCTCCAACACCACTGCCGTCAGAGGAAGGCACCGCCACAACTCTGTTCAAATCCCCCGCCGAATCACAGCCGCGCATGCGCACTCTCCTTTACGCGTCAAACAAAAGAAAAAGCTCGCCCGCGCTTAAAATCACACAAACGTGCCTTGATCCTGGTGAAATGATAGACACAAACAAGCTCGCTACGTTAATAAAAGCTCATTTATCGTCTACTGGTTAAGAAAAACTTGGTTAACGGCGTTATTATCGCGCTCTCGGTGTTAACCGAGCGCTGACAGCAGCAACGTGGTACATACATACCTGGTGAGTGCTCTACGATATGAAGCAGCCGGTCTTCGCTTGAGTATAGCGCATCCTCGTAATAAGCAGCACCGCCAGAACACACAGGACGAGCACAAGGCGCAAGCACACTTCAAACAAGGGAAAAATTCACTCAAACTCGGCCTGCTCGGCCCTTCGCGACGCGGCGAGGCGACGTGCAGCAACCGCAAAACAAGAAAAAGTGATACCACGTGGTATCAGCCCCGCAGACGTATACCGCATTTGCGCATCGCGCTTTCTAACTAAAAACCTGAATTTACGCTTTCAAATATTAAAAAAAAATTAGGTAAATATAATGTACATAAATAGTTGAGGCGTACAATGTCTTGACCTCGGAAAAAAAAAAAAAGTCGAAATCTAAGCGCGCGAAATTTGAAAAAATTTTGAACACGTGTGTCGTGAATTAATGTTATACAATTAGTGCAGATGTCTACACGCGAGACTCTTATGCAATGATTGCGCTTGTGTCAAACTAAAAAAGTATCAAATACAACTTTGATCCAGTGCAACGACAAATATATATATATATATATATATATATATTTAATCAGGTCCATAGCCAGGGGGTGGGGCCCGTGGGGCCCGGGCCCCCCCTCCTCCCCGAAATTTTGGTGTAGTAGGTGTTTTTCTGAAAACGTGAAAACGTCAAGGTTTTCATCAAGTGCCCCCCCCCCCCCCCCCGCGAGAAAAATTCCTGGCTACGGGCCTTATATATATATATATATATATATATATATGTTTTTTCCACAGCCAGGACTTTTTTCGGGGGGGGAGCTAGGCCGCCCCCCCCCGAAATTTTGATGGAGGGGGTGTTTATTATATATACCCCCGAAATCATCAAAACCATCAAAATTTCAGGGGGGGCTAGCCCCCCCCCCCAAAAAAAAAATATATATATATATATATTTATGTGTGTGTGTGTGTGTGTGTTATAATGCAAAAATTTTGGGGGTGGGCTTCGGCACCCCCAAATCCCTCTCTGGCTACGGCACTGACAAAAAATGTTTTTGTACTACCACATGTTACCCACTTATGAGCTCGGGCGCTCCTGCAGGTAACATATAGTTCGCTGCCAGGTAACATCCTGCCGTAAACATAAAGGACACATCCTACAGGATACAAGAAGGAATCCTTCGATAGGACGAGGAAGGGTTTCGTAAACATAAAGTAGCGTCCTGCAGGTCACAAAAAGGAAGAGGAACCATAAAGGTCATGTAGGACGTCAATGGGAAACAGAAAGGACATTTCCCGGACATCACCATTTTCATACGGGAAAAGCCTTAGGTCCCAGACACTTTTGCGCATGTAATAATGCGTGGCAGAAGCGTAGAATCGCACCAAGCGTGAAAACATTGTAATTGCGTAACGAGTAGTTGGTTTAAAGGCCCACGCATTACAATGCACTCAGGCATAATTAATCACCATCATCAGCAGGAACAGCATCGAGAAAGCGTGCAGCTGCCCTGGTGCGCGCGTTGTCTTACGGACGCGTAGTGGGTACTTCGCCAACTTAGAAAAGGGAGAATTATGGTGTAGTGGGCACCTCGCAACAGTACCTGCAGTATAGGCTTTCTAGGATATTTTGAAAAGGCGAATGTTACGCGCACAGACGTTGCTTCCCTTGCGGCACGGTTGATGTGTCACTCGAGAAGCGAAGCTATAGGCTTGCGATTGAAAAGGTGATGCGAACGGGGAGTATCGCGTTCTACTCTTGAAGGCGAAGATCAAGCGTTCTCCAAGTTTTTGACATTACAAATGCTTGTCGTATGACACCATCTGAAAACACTTCGGTACCGCGTAGCCGTTCGAAGTTCACGTAAAGCACCATCCGCCGCTACTACGCATATTTGCTGCCGCTTTAAGCGTGTTCAGAGAGTTGCTCACATATATACGACGTGGTAGCTACAGGAACGAAGACAGCTGTTTGCTGTTCAGACGTCATTCGCGATAAGCGGCGCTAAAGCATTCGTATATGACGTTTGGTACGCGCTGGACGAGGTATGTACAAGAGGACATGAAACAAAACCCATATGTCGCAGAAATTATTTCCCATCTGTGCGGCACATCCAGCATCCGCACTCTAAGACAGAAGCAGCCAAGGAATGTCACAAAATTAACACGGATTCTCTCTCTCTCTCTTTTTTTTTTTTTTTTACTCCGACGATTCGTAGTATACTACAGACGGCGGTCTTCTTTCACACTTTTTCACCTGCAACGTTATTTTGTTTTATTATTTGTAGTGCCTCAATGAAGTGATGGGGAGGAGTGTACGTTCTACGTTTTCACGTCACATGTTACACCCGCAGGGCCTGTCAGACCGTTTAAATGGCTAGACTTCCGCCGCGACACCCACTCACGTACAATTCGCCGCTAAAGCGCGGCAAGCGTGCCGTGCAACTTGGGCGCGTAGCACTTCCGGTAGGGAAACATCCTCTTCAACGCATCGTTAGCGAAAGGGCCGGCTTCTTGTGGGGTCGTTCCGAGGCGTGGAGAGAAACGCGTGTGATTTCAGGACCCCCCGCCCAGCCCCCGCAACGAGGCCTTTCAGAGCAGCGTTCGGGGAAGTTGCGGATTTCCACCTTGATCTCATCAATCCGTGACCCCTGCTCTAGGGAGGATTTCCACTTGGTTCTTAAATATGCGCGTTGGCCTACACTCCCATGGAAAGTCCATAGGCCGAGAACACGGAAAGCATAAAATCGAATGGGTGGCTGAGAAATATGCGCAGTCCTCTACGCATATTCACTGCGTATATTCACTGAAACTTACACTTGCTAACGATACAATGTTTTCATTGTGAAACAACTTCCTAGTCCTCAAACTATGGAAAATTTACGGTGAAGAAAAGGGCGATTTCCGGGCCTATAAATTTTAAAGTAGAATGCCGAGCAGCCAGCCCCATTAAAGATGTCTTTTTTTAAACAAGAAAGTGTTTTACGCCGGGATCCACCAAAACTTCACTGACGTATTTCCGTCACGGATATGACGTTGCTAAAATGCACATTAACGTATGACAAAAAAGTTTCATTGTCGCGAACCACCTGGGAATCGAACCCCCGATCTCTCGGTCCGCGACGACAGGTACCCGGCGCTCTACCCACTGCGCCACCGACGCACATGTACGAAGCTCCACAAACGTGTCTTGTATTTCTAACACAATCTCTCTCGCACGGCGTTTTTGGTTGCTGGGCCATGTCGCCATCTGTGAGCGGTGAAGTGAAGTATTGCGTCATGACACTAACGAGCGCCGATAGGGAGCGGTTTGGTGACGGCGCAGTTAGGGCGCCTCGATGCCAGCGAAAGAACGCTGGTCGCGCTGGCATCGAGGAGGCGCCCTAGACGCAGTTAAGTCGGTTACGTTCTTTGCGTTTCAAGTCGTGTTACCGTGCGACGGCTCGTTGTCGAGTATTGCAGCTTCCACATGCACCAACGGTGTTTCACCGGCGCGCACTGCTTCGAGTGCGATAGCACCGACTAATAAAACTGCTGCAATGAGCGCCACAGAAATGCAAGGACGTCGACGGGCGAAAGACGCCCATTGAGCGCTTTCGTGAAGCGAAAGACGCGCCAGCGGCAAGCGGAACGCCTTCCCGGCTCACGGCTCAACCTCTGCCTCCCGCGTTACTGAAGCGCAGTGTAGGTGTGTATGTACAAGCACTGGCGTAGGTTACTCTATTAGTGGGAGCGCACACCTGGCCGTTTTGCTCCTCACTTGACGACGCTTTGAAGGAGTGCATATCGAGTACCAGTGCCTTTCGTGTGCTTGCTTATGCCATATTTGCACGGGATTCACCATATGTTGTGTCCAGGTATATGTTAACAACTTCAGATACCACAAGGGTTAAATCATGAACATGGGCGTTAGTTGTCATGATGCAGATGTGCCTCCACTAGGCGTCAACATGGGTGCATCTACGTCAAACGCTTCGATAGCTGTCAAACAGTAATAGACATTGTACAAGCTCTCGTACGTTAATGCACAATAAACAGTCAACTACTTCTGTGAAGACACGTTTCACTTTCGTGTTATACCGATTCCTATGACGGAGGGATCAGCCCAGTTTTTTACCATTCTTAAGCATATTCTTCGGTGAAATATGTCGTAGATAGTTGTATTTTTCTATGTTTCTTTTTTTATTCCTCGCTGACTGCACAGCTCATTCGTATTCCATGTTGATTGTTCCGAATGCAGCGGCACACTGAACACGGAACACGAAACACATCAAAACACGAAGATCCATCACTCTGCAAAAAAATAACGAGACTTGAAGAACGAGCGAGTTCTCAAGCAGCTGACGTCTGTCGATGTCCTTGAGTATGTCCATGAACCGGATAGGTCTTCCGGATGATCTGGGTAGGCTTGCCGTCATGGTTCCTTGCCGTAAGGTGCACGAGTGCACAAATTATTCTGTTTTATGTTTCTCGATCAAATCAGTGTGCCAGCCCCACCCCCTTTCTTTTAAAACCAGTAAGGAAGCTTTCAGCCGCCCCATGAATTTAGGCGGCAAGAAAAATAGGATAAACTTAAATAACCTAAAGGTATTTTCTGTACTCCACAGCCCTGCATGTAATTAGTGTTTCCGTTAACTTCATTTTTGCTTTTGTGTTCCTGGTTTAAGTGGAAAGTTCTGTTTCATATCGTAAGCAGATTCCCTTTGTGCATCACCTTTTACTTCACTGTTCAAACGCTGAATATGAAACCAGGAACATAGGCCAACCACTCAGATTTTTTCTCATAATAAATATATCTCTCATATAATGTCTTATTGTCATAAATAAAAAAAATAAAACATTCGCGCTGCTTGTAAATCATTCAAAATATGTAACCCTGCGCTTGTTCCTTTGTTTCTTTTCACCTTCTTTGCCAGAAAGATTACCTTTTTTATATGGTGTTTTTGCAGCTCATCTCCTTTCATAAGAAGAACTAAGCATTTAGAGCCGTAAGTCAAAGGTATAAGACATCCCGCTCTTTGCTCCTAAGGACTATATTCATATCAACGTTACAATCTTGATAAAGTAAGATGGCTATAGGCGATGCGCAAAGCGCCGACGACGCCATCTGCCACCCCGGCTCGGAAGCGCTGACGGGTCCCGGCGAGCAGTGTTCCCACGAGCGTCTACGCGAGTGCACGGATGGATGTGTTTTCGTCGTGATTTAACGACTCTGTCGGGCCTCAGCGATGTCGAAAAATAACTGCTGCGTTGTCGGCTGCTCAAACACACACAAAAAATCGCAGGAACGCACTTCTACAGGTTTCCGGTGCTATTTCATGAGCGAGAGCGACGGCGACGGTGGATTGCGGCTGTACGACGTTGAAAGTAAGCAATCGCGCTTTGTTTACGGCAGTGTTAGAACGATTACCGTGTTTTTATTTCTCCATTTATGTCGCTACGTATTCAGCGAACGCTACTACGTTTACACTTGGTCGCCTCGCCTGCATTGTAGACCTCATGCACATGAGGTTGTTATTAGTGATAAGACGCGATGCCTAGGCTTTCTTGAAAAACGAATGGCGCGAAGCGCAATGCCAGAGAATGTGGAGAAGGTGACGGCTCCTTTACAAAAGCGCCGTGGAATCACACGAGTGCTGGAAGAAATCGGCTGCATTCTACCAATTGATGGCACTGGAATGTGATCATCGGTGCAGAATGTTCGCTGTGCGCTTGCACCGATGATGACAAGTGTATCGTTTACTTTTTCACAAGTTTATCGTGCTGGTTTCAAAGTTTTACCAACGCTGACCCTTAATAATAATAATATCTGGGGTTTAACGTCCCAAAACCACGATATGATTATGAGAGACGCCGTAGTGGAGGGCTCCGGAAATTTCGACCACCTGGGCTTCTTTAACGTGCACCGAAAGCTAAGTACACGGGCCTCAAACATTTTCGCCTCCATCGAAAATGCAGCTGCCGCGGCCGGGATTCGATCCCGCGACCTTTGGGTCAGCAGTCGAGCGCCATAACCACTAGACCTACGTGGCGGGGCCAACGCTGACCCTTCGCGTGGCCGCACCTGTGGAATCTATACACCGGTGCGACAGCGCTCCCTCAAAATCTGCTATATAAACACGTGGCACGTAAACGAAGCTACTGTGTCGAGAAAAAACGTTGGTTCACGCGTCAACGCATGTAGGCATTATTGATCGCGACGTTATAACGAAGGCGGTGTACTTACGATGAACTCCACTTCGTGGGGAAGCTTGTTGACGCTTGTCTGTGGCAAACACTTGGCGCGTATGGTGACGTACATTGTCTTTGACATCGGACACATGTCCACTATTATAAAGTGCGGCTCCTTTGCGCACACTATCGCCGCAAAAGTAATTATCTGGGACGCGCACAAGCGGCAAATCGCACGCGCGCAAATGAAGCGTCTGCTACGCGACCCACCAGCGGTTCCAACGGCCGCCGCTACGCGGCTTTCAGTGGCGCCCCTATATAGGCGCTGCGCATCGCGGATAGGAACCATTTTTCGCAAGCCGTGATTAAGCCAGTGGTTCAATTCATGGTTTATTCTTTTCGACTAATATATAGATTATCTCACTTCTTTAATTACAAACTCCAAACTATTGTAGAATCAATACGCTACTCGCATAAGGATGTTTGCTCTTCTTAAATACACTATACTATACTCTACTATACTATACTCTTAAAGGGAAGGTAAATCACAGTGAAGTTTTTGTGACGTATTTATAAATCATTAGAAATCATTAGAATTCTTTCCTAATGCCTTAGAATGCATTAAGAAAGAATGAATACGAGGGATTATTGGTCAGATGCCAGCTCGTAAAAAAAGATCACATGCTTCGTGACGCTAGCAGGCAGAAAAAAAAAGTGTTATACACTCGCGGTCATGGCTACTACCGGCGCTGACTAACACTCCCAAGTTTAAAAATGCACATATATATACCGCATGAAGTGGACGGGGGGATGACCGCCGCTGTAGCTCAGTTGGTAGAGCGTCGGACGCATTAATCGAAGGTCGCAGGTTCGGTCCTGCCAGCGGCAAGTTATCTTTTCGTCCACTTAACTTTCTTCACATCTACATCATAATTACTACAAAATAACATCACCTTGGCTTTCCTGCCTGTTAGTTCGAATAAAGGAAAGTTTCTATTAAATTCAACTAAAAACTACTTTCCTGTGGCCTTTGGCCTCGCTCTACATTCCTGCGGCACAGTTGCGCGAAAGGTATTTAGGTGTTAACGTACCTTTTAACGGCTAAAAAGTTAGCAAAAAAAATTAAAGCCAGTTTCACGCCTGCGCAATCTGAGTACGCAGCGGAGCTGGCAAGCCAACGCCACCACTTGGCGAACGCAGACGGAGTCTTCTTCTTTCTTTCATGTTTCTTTATTTTTTTCTACATCTTATTTCTTCTTTCTTTCTTTCGCTGTCTTTTTCTATATTGCCCTCTCTCCTCCTTCCTTTCCTGCTAACCCTCACATCACTCCCCCTCACCTCACTTTGATATGCTATACTGTACATGGTTATTCTATGGTTTACCCTCTCACCTCTTCATTTGCCTCCTCCTCACCTTAACATCAGTCCTGCTCACCCTTACTTCGTTTCCCCACCCCCCTTGCTAAACTATACTGTACAGGGCTATGCCATGCTTCACCCTCACCCATCCTCTCCTTCCTCCTCACCCTCACATCACTCCTACTGACCCTCCCTTTCCTTTTCCACCCCTTTGCTATATACTATATTATCCATGGCTGTGCTCTGCTAGGAGTTCCTTGGCACATACCACTTTCTGTGGTGCATACCCGCTTTACCCTCTCCTTTCCTTCTTTCCTTCCTCTTCACCCTCGCTCAGAATAAGTGGCGGCTTTGTTGACACCATGTTTAATTACGTCGTATATTTATTTCACTGTTAGTGAACTTGAATATTGTGCAATAGTAATGAATGACACGTACGTTGATCTTGAGAAGGAAGAAGGTGAAAGAGTGCAATTAACGCAGATTTTGTTAACTCTTTCATTCCTGCATTTCTTATTTTGGCAGTAGGTAGACCTTTTTTTTTCAGCCTTTCTTTTTATGCTTGTATGGGTTAAATAACGTCCGTAGAAAATAAGCACCTAGTTGTCGAAGTATTATAGGAGTTAGCAACATGTTGTCAAAACTGGACATCAGGGCTGAATGGTTTTAAAACGAGGTGTATGGTTACTTCATTCGCAAAAGTTCGACGAAGACCTAAGGAAGTGGGAATAGTCTTACTTTCACGTTTGAAACGCTTTGAAGCAACTTCTAGAATTTGAAAGGCGCAAGTGGACCAGGGCGCGTAGCCAGGATTTAATTTTGGGAGATAAGGGGTGAATGTGTCGTAACCGGGGGGAAGGCGGGGAAGGGGTCACATCTTTTATAATAATGATAATAATAATAATAATAATATCTGCGGTTTAACGTCCCAAAACCACGATATGATTATGAGAGACGCCGTAGTGGAGGGCTCCGGTAATTTCGACCACCTGGGGTTCTTTAACGTGCACCTAAAACTGAGTACGCGGGCCTCAAACATTTTCGCCTCCATCGAAAATGCAGCCGCCGCGGCCGGGATTCGATCCCACGACCTTCGGGTCAGTAGTCGAGCGCCATAACCACTAGACCACCGTGGCGGGGCGGGGTCACATCTTTTGAAGCACGTTAATATTTGTTAGCTTTGTGTCTTCACCGCAATAATAGTAAAAAACAACTACACAACAGCGCAGCTTCTTTCTTCCAACCTTTGGAAATCTCTCGCCGAGAAGAATATAGCAAAGTGTTCCTCAATTCCGTGATCCAAACAAAAGCCCGGCTAGCGGTTAAAGCTCCCATTTCGAATGCACGGCCCATTTGGGTCGTACAGTCGACTGCATGCCCGCGAGGTGTGGCCAGGGCATCTCCGAAAAAGAAAGAAGAGTCCGAGCCCGTCTCCACAGCAGTTGGCGCTCTTGCGCCAGCCTCGGTTTCATTCGGGGCCGTTTTCTCGCCTGCATAATTTATCGTCGCCGCGAAGGAGCTAAGCACGGGATGGAGGCAAGAGCAAAACAGGAAATGTAACGAGCGAGGCTTGGAGATTTACGGCGAATATAACTTTGGGCACAAAAGACGAGAACCGCATCGTGGACGACGTTAACGGTGCGGACGCTGGGCACCAGACAAAGGCGTACAGCCGTAAATGTTGCACCGCCATCTCGCAGCGCCCTTTCGAATTATACAAACACATCGGGAGGAATCGGCCGATCCATCTGCCCGCATGGCCTTTCACAAAGGCCGGGAACAACCCGGATATCGCATATAACTGCCACACGAGCAGGATGTTCCGCGCTCTGCGCCGGGCTGGCTGTCGAATTAGCGGGCCCGCCGTCTTGTCGGCGGCGCGAAAAACCCGGCTGGCTCTCACGGCCGCCGGCTATGCACCCGCAGGAAACACTGGAAAGCGTTGTTGCGGCGGGTGCGTTTTCCGCGCACCGCGGTAAAAGACGGCGCGTCTCGAATTACACAGAGCAGGCACCCAAACTGCACGGAACACTCGAGTTTGTCTATCCTCCGTAGAAGAGGCATACCCTTGCAGCCGACCACGGAGGGCTATGGTTGGAACTCTCAGTGCAGGAGTGGCTGCCGAAGATATATAGAGTGACAACCGGCCATAACAGACTGGGGCGCTCGTTGTACCGAACAACCGCCACCGTGCGACCATATTCCAAGTAAAAAGAATACTTAACTATATAGCAGGCGCAGTAATAATAATAATAATAATAATAATAATAATAATAATAATAATAATAATAATAATAATAATAATAATAATAATAATAATTCTTTTTTTTATTTATATATAAAAAAAACGCCAGGCCTGCGCTGAAACCGCAGCACAGTCACAGCGAAAGCTGGAAGAGCGGCGTTTCTAGAGCCCGTTAAGCTCTCTTGGGGCTACAATACAAGTACACTAGAAAGGTACCCACTACGCCATAAATCACAATTTTTGTGAAGTTAGGAAGCACCTACTAAGCCATTATTCGTCATTCTGCGGAGAAGCGAGGCACCAGCTACACGTCTGTAGGGCATTATGTGCACTTTGTTGACGCGACGACGAAGAATTACGGCTCAGCACTTTGTAATGGGTTGGAATCTTTAAACGGCCCACCAGTTGTTTTTTGCATTGGGTGACGCCCGATCGCTATTTCCCTCTCCCGTCATGCTGTATAACATACGTTGACGTGGGAGAGAGACGGGGGGGGGGGGGGGGGGGGGCAAGAACTTTACTGAGACCCCGAGGAAATGGATCATGCGCTTATGGGCTTCCTTGGCAACCAATACAAGTGCACTTGCGAGGAACCCACTACGCTATAAATCATTGTAATTTTACTGAGACCCCGAGGAAGTGGATCATGCGCTTATGGGCTTCCTTGGCAACCAATACAAGTGCACTTGCGAGGAACCCACTATACGCTATAAATCATTGTAGTTTTTGAGAAGTAGGGCAGCAGGCACTGTGCCATTTTTCGTCAATCTACGGAGAGCGTTGGTACCTGCTAAACCCATGTGAGGCAATTTGCGCACTTTGTTGATACTGTGCCTGATGACGATGAAGAATTATGGCAGAGTCCTTTGTAATGGGTTGGAAGCATTCAACAACCTACTCGTTGCGCAATTCGAATTGTTTGACGCCTGGTTACAGAATTCGCGTTGTGCGACGCTTGGTGCTTATTTTACTCTTCTACCACGCTATATTGCATATGCTAATGTGGTTCCTTCCCGACATGAAGCCCGTATAGGACCTTTTTGCAAAGCAGTTTCAAGCACTGGCATGGCTCAGAGGTTGAATGCTGGGCTCCCACGCAGAGGGCCCAGGTTCGAACCTCGTTCCACCCTGGAATTTTTTTCTTATTTCGTTTTTTTTTCTTATTTCGAGCGATACTGGTTACGGACACCGGCGGCGGCGGCGCACAACTACGGCGCCAAAAACGGCCGGTGAAACGATCTCATAACAGCTTTCGCTGTAAAAAATGGGAAGGAAGGCTACGTTGGAGTAGTATTGAAGAAATACACAGACAAGAAAATTAGGAAGAATACAAGAATAAGAAAATAAAAATAATCAGAAGCACTATGTATGTACATATACAATATGTGGCGTTTAAAGCATGAGCAGATTCTAAGGGCACAGTCCAGTACATATGGCGGATAGAGTCCCTATATATAATTTTTTTTTGTGCACTTACATATATCGTGACTATGAGATATGTTCATTAATAATTGAACACTATTAAAGGGAGCAATAATAACGACTATAAACAGTTCATTAAACTTGTGTCCATTAAAAAATCACGAAGAGCGCTCACTGCGCGTCTTTGATTACCAGGATGTGGCCACGGTCCAAGCACTTTGCTGATTGTAAGCGGTCGTCTGTCGAGGCTGTTCAATAGATCACCTTAGTTGAGCGCGTTGTTCGTCGTATAAAATTCTGGGAAAACACACGCGCTGTAGAAATAGACGTCATGCGAAGCCGCCAGTGAGGAGCTGCATATATTGCATTGTTTGGGTTTGAGGCAAGCGTTACGAGGCGGATCGTCGTCTTGGTGTAAACTGCGTAGTTGTGTGCGTGATGCGGGCTTACCAGGCACGTCGACTACACCGTGGCGCCTAAATGGCAATTCATAGTCTGACGTGACGTCGAGGCTCACGTTTGAGCGCAGAGGTCCGTTTGATCGGTTATAGACAGGTGCACGCTAAGGCACTGACGTGCGTATCACAACCAGCGTTCATTGGCGGATTTCGGTGGGATCCAGCAACGCTAGACTGAACGGTAGAGACATAGTAGGACTTATGTAATCTTTATTGCATTGTTATGAGAGCGGAGAGTCAACTCTGCGCTTCTTTAGCCAGCATTACATAGCAGTAGTCGACAGTTAGCCCATTAGCCTGTGCTGGCTAACGTTAGGCACCACTACCAGATAATTAAGCGACCATTAGCCTGTGATTGCCAACAGAAGCCCCCATTAGCGAAAATTAGCAGGGCCTAGCAGACACTAGCCGACAGTTAGCCAACATTAAGGAGCAGTTAGCTACCACTAGCCAACCTCAGTCGCACAACAGTTGACAGCCAACCTGTGCTGGCATTATACGAGTAAATATGTTACATCTTATGGCATCTACGTCATGCCAGTTATGTCAATATGTATGTTCTAATATCCCAGGTAAAGAAACGGCCGGAACACGGGTTGTCATTTATAAAATTAATTGCATAAAATATATGACATGAATGTCATGACATGACATGTCATCTTTTTCACACACGCACGTCGTTCCATGCACATTCTGATCAGTTAAGAAACAGAACTACATGCAGTCAAAGGGTGTGTAGTTCGCCAAAAAATTCACCGACGATTACGATACTGCCTAATGCGAATTCTGAGTGCCGCTGTTTAGGTGTTTTTTAGATGCGAAAGCATCTTATGTTTGGGGCAGTGTCCGTTCTGCGGCGTCCGCACCCATGCTGCGCATGCGCCAACTCTCCCCCTTCTCCTCGCGTGAGCGCGAGGAGGTGGGAGGAGGTGGCGTGAGCGCTGCCTCCGCTTCGTTTCTCCTCTCTCGTTTCTCTCTCTCTCCGCCACAGCTGTGTCTGTGCGCTCGTATATACGTAATGCGGCGCTCGCTCGCTCCCGTTGCACTCTCCTTCGTAACGGCGCTATGGACGCTCGCGAAGCTGAACGTAAACGGCAACGCCGGCAAGCAAATCTCGAAGCTGCGAGGCTGCGAAAGCGCGCGTTCGCTGTGCTTCCGTCATTCTCTCTCTGTGCAACGGTGTGCGAAACGCCCTGAACAACGTCGGCGCTAGTTGCAGCGGCAGCGCCACCGCCGCGGAGTAGAGGAAGGCTCGGGAAGCCGAACGTAAACGTCAGCGTCGGCAAGCGGTAATTCAATCGCCTCGACAACCACCGTCTCATAAGTCACATAAGAGAAACGGAAACTCGATGCGCACCCCCCGCGATGCTTTCGCATCCCACCATGGTTGCCCGTAGAGGGAGATGATGTGTAATTTTTACGATAATCTGAGGCGCGGCTGACTCACTAACCCGGAGACCACGGAAGGCAGCGCGTGGGCGCGTTCCACAACAGCCGTCGCACACAGACCTCCGTTCATGCAGTGTTTTATTTCCATATATCGTATCGGTGGATGACCACGCCGCATACCTTAGTGATGACGTCATCGGCGACCGTACGACGGTACGCTCGACTGTGGCGCCGCGAGTGGCCACCACGGAACCTTTCGTCTTGCCACTGTCGGTCCCTCCTCCTCGCGCTCTACTTGTTATCGCTGTCTTTCATCATCCGCTGCGCTCCGCGTTCGCCCTCTTTCGTCCTCGTTCGCTCTGCCGGTTACGACAACGCAGACGCCGCTCAACGCAGGAATGGGCGCTTAAGAGTTGTGCTCTAAAACTCGTTTAATATGGGCGAACTTGTGTCCAGAAAACTGAATGGAAAATCTAAGAGTAATAGGACATGTTTACTAGCGAAAAAGACGAGGACGAGAAGAAGGAATACAGGACAACGCTAGACTTCAACTAAACTTTATTACACATAACATTCAGGTATATATAGACAACTTGGCGAGCGCATGCGCGCAAAGGTCCTGTTAATACCGAAAAAATTAATCAACACAGAAGAGTTATCAGTTTCTTTCCAGATAGCCAAGTTCCTTGTCAGAGAGAGCCAAAGAGGGACTGCTGACACAAGCATCAGCTTCTTTTTTAATGACCAAAGCTTCAAAAATTTCCCTCTCCCCCTGCGTTGCGAAGCTGCGCAGCACGGCCGTTTTTTCATAGCATGGAGAGCATGAACATCTGCTACAATGGTCGGCAAGGTGTCCACCACCGGCCAACGCCTTCACTGCCGCTCGGTGCTCCCGCAGCCTTACGTTAATGCAACGGCCGGTTTGGCCTACATAACACCGGCCACAGGACAGCGGGATCTTGTACACCACTGCAGTTCTGCATGGAACAAAACGAGTGGCGTGACTCACTTTACAAGCCTTGTCTTGGCCTAGCCCGTTCACCGCCGCACACATACGTACAAGCTTATTCGGCGCGGTAAACACGACGTGAACGCCGCATTTTTTTGCCACCTTCTTCAATCGGTGCGAGAGCTGGTGTACGTAAGGGATAGGCACAGGACGTTCCCGTGATTCATTCCCGTTTTGTCTAGCGGCTAGGCCGCCAGCCTTCACCTCCTTTACCAGACTCTCCAGCACGGACGTAATCAGCGGTTCCGGAAAGCCGGCCAACTTGAGGCGTTCAACTTGGCCTTTCACGCTGTCTCCTACAAGGTGCTCGCACGACTTAGCAAGGAGGTGAAGGAGGTGAAGGCTGGCGGCCTAGCCGCTAGACAAAACGGGAATGAATCACGGGAACGTCCTGTGCCTATCCCTTACGTACACCAGCTCTCGCACCGATTGAAGAAGGTGGCAAAAAAATGCGGCGTTCACGTCGTGTTTACCGCGCCGAATAAGCTTGTACGTATGTGTGCGGCGGTGAACGGGCTAGGCCAAGACAAGGCTTGTAAAGTGAGTCACGCCACTCGTTTTGTTCCATGCAGAACTGCAGTGGTGTACAAGATCCCGCTGTCCTGTGGCCGGTGTTATGTAGGCCAAACCGGCCGTTGCATTAACGTAAGGCTGCGGGAGCACCGAGCGGCAGTGAAGGCGTTGGCCGGTGGTGGACACCTTGCCGACCATTGTAGGAGATGTTCATGCTCTCCATGCTGTGAAAAAACGGCCGTGCTGCGCAGCTTCGCAACGCAGGGGGAGAGGGAAATTTTTGAAGCTTTGGTCATTAAAAAAGAAGCTGATGCTTGTGTCAGCAGTCCCTCTTTGGCTCTCTCTGACAAGGAACTTGGCTATCTGGAAAGAAACTGATAACTCTTCTGTGTTGATTAATTTTTTCGGTATTAACAGGACCTTTGCGCGCATGCGCTCGCCAAGTTGTCTATATATACCTGAATGTTATGTGTAATAAAGTTTAGTTGAAGTCTAGCGTTGTCCTGTATTCCTTCTTCTCGTCCTCGTCTTTTTCGCTAGTAAACATGTCCTATTATTCACGTTACCAACTAGCCCAACTTTCCGCCTTAAATCTAAGAGTCCGCTAGAGCGTTCCACACACAAAGTGCCCCTTCGACCAACGCACATCGTCTCTCAAGCATCGCAGGTCAACCCACTTTCTCGTGCCCGTGTGCGAGAGGCATGCGTTACGCTGTCTCAAGAAGCGCGAGCAGGCACGAGGCATTGCAGACGCTAACACAGCGGCTCAGTGCGCTCCGCGTTCGCTCTCTTTCGTCCTCGTTCGCTCTATCGATTACGCCGACGACGGCGACGCCGCTCAACGCAGGAACGGGCGTCGAAGAGCTGCACTCTAAAAATAGCAGAGCTCACAGGGTCCCTTATGCATTCAACTAAGACGACTCGAAGGCGAAAGCCATCTGCTTCTTCTTCTCAGTCGATATATTCATTCTGCTCCGCCACCCTCCAAAAACTTTCTGCACATAACGGGGTTTTGCACTGCCTCTGATATCGGCTCATCGTTGACCAAACGACTATGTCATGTGACGTCACGATGAAGTCATTATAACGCCACAGGGACGCAATAAAATTTTGCTATATGTGACGTCATAATGACGTCATATGGTGACGTCATCACGTGATGATGCTTTTTTTTTTGCATCACTCGTGTTGACGCCGCCGACGCCGATGGTCAATTTTTGTATTTGATGATGAAGTCCCGTGCGGATATCTCGGGACTTAATTTCCTCATCAAATACGAAAATTGACCGTCGGCGGCGTCAACACGAGTGATGCAATAAATTATCATCACGTAATGACGTCATCATATGACGTCATCATGAGGTCACAGATCGCCAGGGCCCGGGAAGCGATCACGGCCAGAGGATTCCTGGACTGAGGGACCCTCGGGTGACACCGGGCTTATGAGCTCGGAACGCTGCTTCGGCAAATTAAACGTTTATATCTCATATAATTAAGATCATCAACACTTTTTTACCAGGCGGATATGCCAACACTAAAAAAGAACATGAGTTTTTAGAAAAATCTCCCCCACAGCGACCGGCTTTCGTGTTTTGGGCATTTCCTCAAGCTAAAGTTTCGATGGTGTGCCGGTTAGTGTGCCACGGCGGCTAACGTTGCAGCGGTGACCCCGTCACGCGCCGGCACGTGACTTTGTTGACGATTCGCTGAAAGCGACTCGCACACCAGCGTGGTTGGTGCTTGAGAAATACATGACTTGGAGGCACGCTTTGCCTCGCATTTGCTAAGATACCCGCGTTCGAGAAATGACGGAAAAAATTCGGCAGATCCTACGCGTTGTGGGAATTGGTTTCATGCGAAGCAGTCAGTGAGTACTTCTATGCTGTATTTTATGGCTTTGAGCCAAACGTTAAGTGTACTAGCAGTGTGCACATCGTGGGCTTACCAGGCACGTCGACAACACTGGCGTTTAAGGGGTAACTTATGGTGCGACGTAACGTCAGCCCTCACGTTCGAGTACATACGTCAGTACTATCGAAACTAAGTGCACCTTATGGTGCAATCATCTGAATATCATGCGTAACTTTCTTTAATGTATTTCTCCGGGTCGAGCAATGCTTCACTATAGCTTGCTGAATCATAGGAATATGAATGCAATCTTTATTAGACTCTTATAAAAGCGGAGTCAACACTAGAACCACAGACGTTATTTTAAATGACATGACGCCTGTATCGTCGAAGTACATATGTAGTGTTTATTATTTTCTTGTAAAATTAGATAGCCAGCACTACAACCACAATTGACGTTGCACCGACATTACGCCTGCATAGGCTGTTTTTCTAAACAGGGTATAGACCTGGCGTGGCTTTGTGGTAGAATACCTGATTGCCACGCGGAATGTTTGGGTTCGATTCGTGCTGGGATCCTAATTTTTATTCTTTCCATTCGTGGGGTCAACGCTGCTGATGTCGGTTTTTCTTAACGCTCTCGCATTTAAATTACCAATGTCTGTTCTCGCCGTTTCTGGGTAGATATAAACTGTCAGTCACATGTGGCGCATTCCGTACACAGCGGCCCGTGGTAAACAGGTATATGTTCCACACGTGTCTGGAGGAAATGGTTTGACGACGTACGCGACAGGATTTTCACGTTATTCATGTCATGACCGGACAGTCATATTCGTCAAGTCCTCTTACCCTCTCATGCCAATTTTGGTCTACAAGTTAAGAAGGCCATCGTGAGAGCACCCAGACGTAGGCGGCTAGATAGATAGATATATAGATAGATACGATAGAAACGCCCAAAGTGCCAAAGGTTCGCTAAGAAATGCTTCGCATTTAATACCGATAAACGGATGTATTCCATTACGATGCGAAACGTTCACTTATCCATTGCATCAATTGAACTCGAAATAAGGAAAATAAATCAAATAACTTTAATAGCATTGCGCGGTCTGATGTCAGAACAGCTGCGATACATGCGCCGTTACATTGGTTGCTTATTGCTATAAAGGGAGGGAGTTTCGCACTTGGGTAATATTTTAATGCTATTCCAGAGCCAGAGCTATTCCAGAACCACTATTCCAGAGCCAGAGCTACTATACTTCCGAGAATCGTGTGTCCATCCATTCACAAAGTAACAGCAGGTGGACCGATCCTGAAGATTGTGCAATACTGAACTGGCGACAAAGGCAACAGAGGTCCCGCAAGGGATTTCATTGCTGGACAGTACAACTGCCGCAACAAGTAACTGTCTCATACATTTGGCGCAGAAAAAGAGTAGACCAGTACAGTTTTGCTGCGGCAAATAAAAACAAAGACCAAAATAAAGAACAAATAAAAGAGATGAAACGAATAAAACTCGCAGGGTCTGTAACTGCATTCACGTAAGACGACTAGAATACGAAGGCCATCCAGTGTAGATATTTTACCGGGCGCTTTATATTACGCAAACTCCGCTTTTTAATTATTATCTTTTTTTTCTTGCCTCGCGAATGCCGCAAAGACGAAGTGAATCGCAGCTCGCGCGGTCACGTGATATGTGAGTTTTTTTATTATTCTTTAACTCACGCGAACACCTCGAGGTGGACGCGCAGACCGCACGCTCACGTGATCTTTTCTGTAGCTCACTACGCGACCTTAAAACACAGTGATCTAAGGCTGTCGCCTTAGAAATATTCCGACAGATTCCACACATTGTGGAAGTCGATGCGATGCGAAGCAGTCGGCAAAGAGTTGCCCATGCCCATTACCTGGCGTTGAGCCAAGCGTCACGAGGCGGATAGACGTCCTTGTGTACCTAAATTCAGTAGTTGTGTGTGTAACGAAGGCTTACCAGGTACGTAGACTACGCCGTGACGCGAAAGGGTAGCTTGTGGTCCACCGTAACGTCGGCACTTGCGTTAGAGCACAGTTTCATCGATGAGAAATGCATGCACGGTGCGATGATGTGCGTGCCATAAGCAGCGTTCGTCGGCGTATTCCTGCGGGGGTGAGCAACACTCGGCTATATAGCTTGCTGAGTCATACAGCAGTACATGTGATGTTTATTACATTGATATAAGAGCAGATAGCCTACACTGCCACCACAAATGACGTTAGGCGAGCAGCGCAATGACGTTTCTTTCGCCATCGAGATATTTTAGGACATTCATTCTGTCAACGGCTCCCGCATGCTGCGGTCCGATTTTGTTTTGTTTTTTTCTGAATGGGGCAAAAGCAATAAGCTCTCCCTGAATACCTCGTAGACCAAGGTCATGAGTTTCAGTCGCAAAACTTCTGGTGCATCATTTTCTTACTCTGGTAATCATGTATTCTTATGCAAGGTCTGTGAGATCAATGATATTGGGGTTCTCTTTGACAGTGCCTTACACTTTTCTGCTCATATTGAGCACGTTGATATATGCGGGGTCTTCCTTCTCTTGGCTCTATTTGTAGAGAATATGTATACAGAGTTCAATTCTCTAATACCATTACGCCAATTGTACAAAACAACCTCTTTTCCGCGTCTTGAATATTCGTCTGTAATCTAGAATGGCATTTCAGATCAATGGTTCAACAGTAACAACCATGAGCGGGTTCAGAAAAAATTCCCAAACAAATGCATATAACCATCGCTTCGCTAGAACTGACTCTGGATATCGTCCTGGCACTGTCATTGCCATCACTTCAATGCCGATGAAATAGCACTGGTCTGCTACTTCTTTTCAAATTGGTTCACGGTATCATAGCCTGCCCTGAACTTCTCAACTGTACGGTTTTTCACATTCCGCGTAAGAAAGTCAGAGAGCATAGACAGTCTCGTGTACCTGACTCTCAACCGTCCACAGGATGCGGTCTTAATAATGGTTATTTTCTTGATCTCGATTTTCTTCACTGCTCACAGACATTTTTCTCCTCCGAGCTTTGCGATGTTTTAATATATGGTCGCGAATTGTACAAACCATTTCCTCCTCCTCTGTCTTTCGGCTCATCTTGTGCTTTGTGGTACGAGAACTGTATACTTATCATTGTCCAATGTTTCTCGTGTTGTGCTATTTTATTTTGCCCTGTTGTCTTGACTTCTTGTCTTTACATTTTCTCTCTTTTTGTTCGTATTTTCTCCTGTTGTTTATCTCTGTTGCACTGTTTATTACTATCAACTTTTTTGCGTGCGCAAACCATGATGACCTTACGGTTGTTCATGCGCACGTTAATCGATCGATCGATCGATTGATTGATTGATTGATTGATTGATTGATTGATTGATTGATTGATTGATTGATTGATTGATTGATTGGAATGATTGAAGCCCGCTTCACCTCCACTGACCTGCCCGGTATTTCACTATCTCCAAGATCGGCCCACGCTCACCACCTTTTCTATTGTTGACGCAAGCACACGGACAATACACGGAACCCTAGCGATACACAGTTTTGCTGTAATGAGTAAATACACGTAGACTATGTCATTGGTTAAGTAAGATTGCTTCTGTACAGTTTTTATTTCAATATCTTTTTTTTCCCTCGCAGAATAGAAGGGAGAGAAGCGAAGAGGGAAGCAAGGGAGGTGGACAAAGCACGTGTTCGTTTAGCTAATCTAGACTTGGGGAAGGGAAAGGGGTAAATAATATAAAAGACAGAGAAGAAAGAAAAACTCGCAGGGTGCCTTATGCAATCACCTAAGGCGACTCGAAGGTGAAAGCCGATATTTCTTCTTTTTCTTCTCAGTCAATGCACTGATCCTCTCACGCCCCCCTCCGAAATCTTTCGCCTAACGTGGTTTTTCAATGCCTCCAAGATCGGAGGCGTTGCAGGCTTTCTGCGCGATCACCTTATTTTGCGCTGCCTCCGTGATCAGCCCATGTTTGACCAAGCGACGATGTCACGTGATGAAGTCACAATGTGACGTCATGGTGACGTCATAGTGACGTCGATATGAAGTCAGACATTTCAGCGATCTGCGACGTCTCATCACGAGATGATGATTTCTTTCATCATTCGTGTTGACGCCGCCGACGCCGACATTCAATTTTTGTGTTTGGTGAGGCATCTAAGCTAGCTTTCCGCTTTACAAAGAATTGAACATACCAAACGGACAGTTAGTGTGAAGACACGTAATACAAACAGAGCGGGCTGTTTAACTCAGGAGAAACGTGAGCACTCAGAGGGTGGTTGCGAATGATCTGTGAGATGGCGAAGGAAACAGTGCTGACTAAAATTCGATAGCTAGTGATCTTAAGACAACCAATTAAGACATATAGTCATATGTCAGAATTGGCGATGCATCCAGCGAATAATACCTCGGCTTTATGGCCCCAAAACACGATATGATTATGGTCGAGACAAGCCATATAGTAGGGGGCTTCGGGAATTTCGACCACTCGGGGTTCTTAAACGTGCACCTGAATCTAAGTACACGGGCCTCTAGCATTTCGCCTCCATCGAAACGCGACCGCCGCGGCCAGGATCGAACCCGCTACTTTCGGGTCCGAAGCCTGGCCCCGTAACCACCACCATGGCGGCCCGCATCCAACGGAGGAATATCATACGGTGTTGCTACTCTAAAATCTTTAGTATGTTGCGATACAAGCTGCTAGCGGGAATGCACACTGCCGCACGAGCAAACGGTTTTGCATCATCTCGGCTGCCATGCATTAAAGTGAACAGCCAGACTGCTTGCATCGCTTACCATATAAAGCTATATGATTTGTATGGTCCATCAAATCACGTTAGGTCTCCATCACTTCCGAAAGCTTCGGTGTGGCCACCAGAGTGACCCTTTGACCCTGACAAAGAAAAAAAAAAAGCGGAGGGATACCGGCGGTTGAAGATCGAAAGGCGAAACGGGAAGCATGCTCTGTCTGTGTCACGCGCAAGCGCGCTGATCCGTTCTTCACTGTAACATGAGCGAACCTTTCGCGACAAACAGGCCGCGGCAGAAGAGCATAAAGCACGCCGCAATGAGGAGCAGTGCCCATATGAGACACCGGCCGATGGAATGAATCATAAGTAGAAAATCCGAAGACGCGTTTATTTTTGGCAGCGAAGGATTCTTCGCCGGCGCGGCTCATTAATCAGGCCAGCAGCGCCACCCGCAGCCTGGCCCTGGCCGGCCCGCCAACGGCAGTCATCTTTCATTTCTCCGGAGGGCGAGACTGCGTTTACCGTGGCTTCGCGGCAGGAGCGAACGGCGCGCGATAAGTTGCCGCTCTCAGCGAGCACGAAACAAAACCAGGCGCCGTCCGGAAGGCGAAAACGCGCTGCTGCGCTTTTCGAGCCCGCGTCGCCCGTTGGGACAAGATGAATTAAAGCCGATGCCTCGCGTCCTTTTTTCTCTTTAGCCGAAAAAACTTCTCGCTAGTATATACTGATTATAATTTAGATTCTCATTTGTTTTCATCGTCGGGATGGCATTTACAGGCGACAGCTCTTTTCCGGTTTACGCGCGCACGCCTTGTTGCCTTCGCGCCGGAGACTTGGTCAATTCGGCGGCGCGGCTGCAGAAATGGCCCGGCTGTAAGCACGCGCGTCGTAACCGCGAATGCAAAGAGGCCGCGCGAGCCCGAGTTTTTGGGGCCCGAGTTTTTTGTCGGCCGCTGGCGCGTGCATTCAGCGCTCGCGGCACGCACGTCTCGGCGGCCCCTTTGCAGTTTAGCGCGACGCGCGTGCAGTCTGCGGCTCGATGGGAGACGTGCCTCGCGCGGATGCTTTGTCGAGCAAACAGCGAACAGCGGCATTCGACGCAGCTTCTACACTTTTACAGCGCCATTCGTAAGGCAGGTGTGGCACGCTTTTTTGCGGCGGAACAGCCTTTCGCGGCACAGAATTGAGATAATTTATTCAGTTGGCTCTCGGGGAGAAGCGAGACGAGAAGCAGACGTGCTCGGCTGCGACTTCATGACCGCCCCAACTTTGCATCACGCGCGAGCCGGAAACAATCAGCGCTCCCCTCCCGGCGCTCGATATCGGCGGAACCCCGCTCAGCGGCGCAGCTCGGTAGTCGGAGAGATGTTAAAGCGGGCCGGCCGAATCGCCTCCACAGTTACGCGTTGAAAGAGAAAGGCGTCCGCAGGAGGACGCGTTTAAACCGAACCAATGGCAGGTTCAGTCTGCATGTATGCTATTATACGTATACTGTGTGGTACATATAGCTATTTGTAAATGGTTGCCTGCGAACTTTGTTGCTAGACGCAAGCGGAACAAGAATGCATTTTTATCGCAAATTTGACAGCGGGTGTCATCTTCAGAATTCTTTCGGAGAGGGTGTGCCTTGCAATCTCGTATGCTACAATTCGTAAATTACGATATGTCCCTCAAAATAATATGCGCCGTAATTACTAACTCAAGAAATGAAATTTTGTTCATTTGCCAGCTGTGAATTTCTTTTTTTTTTCTTTCATGTTGGCTTCTTGGAGTAATCCAGCTATATGGCAAGAATTGTGCTATCTGTGATATTGCAAATATTTTTGTTGTCTTCGAAAAAAAAAAAAGCACCATATTGTTCAAAGAGGGCTCCTAAACGTCATCTTGATCATTCGTTCACTCTACCTTAAAGGGACACTAAAGGCAAATATTAAGTCGACGTTGATTGTTGAAATAGCGGTCCAGAAACCTCGTAGTGCTGCTTTTGTGCCAAGGAAGTGCTTATTTTGAAATAAAATCACGTTTTTAGTGGTCCGCATCGCGCCGCGCGCTTCAAATCTCCCGCCTGAAAATACGACTTCTATACGTCACTGCTGCAGTGCCCAACGTTGCCCGCTTTTACTGCGCGGCCGCCGACACTAGTAGCAGCCGAGCGGAAGTAGCGGGACCCACAGTAGCAACAACGGCGCTGCGGCAAAGACTTGCTCGGATGGGCACATTCAAAGCCTTCACCAAGTTGCGGTTGGCCTCGTAATCCTCAGTACGAAAGTGCAACGAGCACACACGCAGAGGTTTTGACTCTTTAGCACACTAGCTCAATGGCATGACACTTCGAGCGTAAGGGTTCATTCCGCGGCACCCAGTGAAAAGACACACCGGCTTCCTTGCTGCAGCACTGGTGTTGTGCACCATTCGGGCATCCGGCAATATCACGCGCATGCGGCATTTTGTCGAACTTCCTGTCAGAGCGACTTTCACGAGCGCGCAAAACACGCACGGCAGTACGCGATCCCGAAACTGCCACTGAGACGGGCGAGGCGCAGTTCGGCGAAAACGGAACCTTTGAACCACGCGCGCCGTTCCCCATGGCAACGCCACGGAGGTTTTGTTTTCCATGAATCAAGCGGAAACGAACAAACAGCATTTTATTACGTCTTTTGATGGTCGGAATGTTCTTTCTTTACTGCTGCTAGTTTGATTACTAGTGATTTATTGTAGGCCGACTTCCCTACGTCATCGGGATCACTTCGAAAATGTCCCACTCGTGGCGCTCATCATGTGATACATTTAGCTTAATTTCTCGGTAAGTAGGGCACTGCTGTTGATAATATTGCCGTTTTAGAAGTTGTCATACATTGGGCTTTCACTCTGACATAAATTGTTATTTGCCTTTAGTGTCCCTTTAAGGCCATGAATCATGAATGGAATATCAAGTAGCTGGTGATGACATCACTGCAGCAATTGTTGGTCCTGTGTACATGGATTCTTCTCGTATTTCTTGCGCTGTGGTCTTTTGTTTTTTTCGTTGTTTTGCAATGGCCGAGCTAGGCGACGGAAAGAAAGGGAGGAAAGGGGGGGGGGGGGGTCGCTGAAAAATAATCAGTCACCCATTTTAAAACAGCGCTCTCAGCAACCTCGATTTCTCAATGCGCGAATCACATGTTGGCCAAGGCAGCCTATACGGGAGGAACCACGCAAGGTATGGAAGGTCAGCGAGGCAAAGAAAGTGAAACGCGCATCACGCAGCGGGCGATGAAATGCAAATACAAAAGCGGGCGTGCGTGTCCTTGTCAGAGAAAGATAAGTAGGAGCACAAACCGGCGGCGTCGTCAGCACAAAACAAAGCGACGAGAAACCGGTCTCTCACTGTCGTCGCCGTCATCGGCCCTTCGGGATCGCAGTCGATCATGCCTACCAGCGAGGTCACATCATTGTGAATGATATACGGTCCGCGTATACTAGGATGTCACCACCTAGGCGCAGCTGCCGCTTTGTGTACCGTCGCCTCAACCACCATGTGCACACAGCTTCTTGTTTTTGTCGCCTGGCTGCGGAAGGGGAGCAGAGATTACAACGAGAGGGGAGCTCTCGAGAGATAGGGAAAGCTCGGTGTTCACACGGGCCTGGCGCCAATTGTTTGCACGAGCCTGTCGGCCCTGCAGACCACAACTGCAACGTCATTTTTTCGCTGTCTCCGCCGAACGAAGACACGAGAAGCGATCGCATGTGCTACTCACGGTAGCACCTATGAAATAGATACCATGCATGTTACGTTGGCAGGGTCGTCGAAGAAATGCGCATGCTAATAGTGAGAGCGAATGTTCCCGTGCCTTATTTGGCGACCGCGATGTTGTGCGATAATGACGCCATCGAAGCCAAGATTTCCTTTGTGGCGCCGTCAGTTGTTGGCAATTTATGAATTGCTTGCAGGCCGTGTATTGAATTTAGTACCTTTCGTCGACCGTATTATGGTTCTGCGGGTTCTGATAACCGGTAGTTAAAGACAGATGCTTTTTTTTTCTTTAGATTTTCTTGTTTGCAGTACGTCGCTCGCCAAACATACATGACGTGGTTGGTAGAAACATGCCTCCCCGGAGAGTTCTAAGTTTTGAGTATTCTAATGGCCCTCATACTGCTGTCTGTCAGCATACAGGCTACCTGTTAAAATAGTAAGTACCCTACGGCATGACACATGACACTTATCTCGAGATCTAATTGTCTGCGCGTATACATGCAGGCGTGCGCACGCTATAGAGTATTTAGCTTCGTGTGTTGCACCTATCCCCGGGCGCTACCTTTTTCATTGATCCCACGGAAGCACGGTATACGTTTTTCGTATATAGCTCAGCTTTGAGAAACGCATACGCGATAATTCGCATTAGCAAAAAAAAAAAAAAAAAAAAAGTCAATCGGTTAACGTTTTAAGGAACAATCCCATGATCTGAAAACTGTCGTCACGAGTACGACATTAAGTTAGAGACAGCCGCAAGAATAAGTGCAAGTAAAACGAAGGAAAGTAAAGCAGGAACTTGTTTGAGTGAGTGAGAGAGAGAGAAACACAAAGACAGAACATCGTGGAAAAAGAAGCACATTAAAAGTAAGATGACATTTATGAAAAGGAACGGATGACACGCGACATAACGCAAGCTAAATTTGCAAAGAGAGAGATATGCGCACTTATGCTATGTGAGAAAGTACATATAAATCCGATGCACGGAAGAACAGAACTAACGCTGTTTTAAAAAACATCGACTTGAAACAACTAGAGCAACAATGGTTAATTCAACATTTTCATTTACATGTATGGATGCTTTTCTGACCCTCTGTGATAGCTTAGCAGGCTCAGGTGTAGTAGCACTGCTAAGCTCGCGGTCGCGTGTTCCTTTACCGGCCACGGCGGCCGCATTTCGATGGCGACGAAATGCAAGAACGCCGGTGTACTTAAAGGGGTACTGACACAAATATCTTAGATTCGCGTTTTTTTTTTTTTTTTTTTTTTGCCGCAATGTGTTGCTCGGGCCCTGTTAGTCATAACACGGCACATCGTTTGCTGCAGCGCGCGACAGTTAATTAATTGCTGGCTCCTCATTATCGACAATTGTCAGTTTCGGTTTCGAAAACGACAAGCCTCTGGGTGCAACTATCACCACCTAGCGGGTGCAGCGATCGATCACGTCACCACACAGAACTGTGACGCAATACCGCGCGGTTCGCGAACACCCCCCGCAGAGAAGTAGGCTGCTGGAGCGAACGCGACAAAAAAAATGGCGGCTACGACGTCATCATAACTTGTTGCAGCGTGGTCACATGAGGGAAGTAGGGGGGCCACCAAGGGTCACCTTTGAGGGTGTCAATAGCGCGAGGGTGTCTATCGCTCACGCAAACTTCGAAATTCATTTAAAATACCTTCCACGCTATATTCGCTGTTGATATTTTGCATGTGACATACGCATGCTCACAGGAATCGATCCCGCAGGCTATCTCGGCCGCAGAATTTTGTGTCAGTACCCCTTTAAACTTCGGTGCACGTTAAGGAAACCCAGGTGGTTAAAATTAATCCGGAGTGCGCACACGGCGTGCCCCACAATCATATCGTGGTTTTGGGACGTAAAAACCCCAGAAATTTCATTATGCACGTTTTCCTAAGCCGTTCAGCATGACGCTTCAAACGACAGTGCTTTGGCCGTTTGGGACATCAGGGCATGGTATACTTACCTGCGAGATTATGGAAGAGAAACTAGTATAAATAAAATACTAACAAACATCAGGGCATGGCATACTTACCTGCGAGATTATGGAAGAGAAACTAGTATAAATAAAATACTAACAAACATCAGGGCATGGCATACTTACCTGCGAGATTATGGAAGAGAAACTAGTATAAATAAAATACTAACAAACATCAGGGCATGGTATACTTACCTGCGAGATTATGGAAGAGAAACTAGTATAAATAAAATACTAACAAACATCAGGGCATGGCATACTTACCTGCGAGATTATGGAAGATAGAACTAGTATAAATAAAATACTACAAACATCAGGGCATGGTATACTTACCTGCGAGATTATGGAAGAGAAACTAGTATAAATAAAATACTAACAAACATCAGGGCATGGTATACTTACCTGCGAGATTATGAAGAGAAACTAGTATAAATAAAATACTAACAAACATCAGGGCATGGCATACTTACCTGCGAGATTATGGAAGAGAAACTAGTATAAATAAAATACTAACAAACATCAGGGCATGGTATACTTTACCTGCGAGATTATGGAAGAGAACTAGTATAAATAAAATACTAACAACATCAGGGCATGGTATACTTACCTGCGAGATTATGGAAGAGAAACTAGTATAAATAAAATACTAACAAACATCAGGGCATGGCATACTTACCTGCGAGATTATGGAAGAGAAACTAGTATAAATAAAATACTAACAAACATCAGGGCATGGTATACTTACCTGCGAGATTATGGAAGAGAAACTAGTATAAATAAATACTAACAAACATCAGGGCATGGCATACTTACCTGCGAGATTATGGAAGAGAAACTAGTATAAATAAAATACTAACAAACATCAGGGCATGGTATACTTACCTGCGAGATTATGGAAGAGAAACTAGTATAAATAAAATACTAACAAACATCAGGGCATGGCATACTTACCTGCGAGATTATGGAAGAGAAACTAGTATAAATAAATACTAACAAACATCAGGGCATGGTATACTTACCTGCGAGATTATGGAAGAGAAACTAGTATAAATAAAATACTAACAAACATCAGGGCATGGTATACTTACCTGCGAGATTATGGAAGAGAAACTAGTTAAATAAAATACTAACAAACATCAGGGCATGGCATACTTACCTGCGAGATTATGGAAGAAACTAGTATAAATAAAATACTAACAAACATCAGGGCATGGCATACTTACCTGCGAGATTATGGAAGAGAAACTAGTATAAATAAATACTAACAAACATCAGGGCATGGTATACTTACCTGCGAGATTATGGAAGAGAAACTAGTAAAATAAATACTAACAAACATCAGGGCATGGCATACTTACCTGCGAGATTATGGAAGAGAAACTAGTATAAATAAAATACTAACAAACATCAGGGCATGGTATACTTACCTGCGAGATTATGGAAGAGAAACTAGTATAAATAAAATACTAACAAACATCAGGGCATGGTATACTTACCTGCGAGATTATGGAAGAGACTAAAATAAAAAATACTAACAAACATCAGGGCATGGCATAATTACCTGCGAGATTAGGAAGAGAAACTAGTATAAATAAAATACTAACAAACATCAGGGCATGGTATACTTACCTGCGAGATTATGGAAGAGAACTAGTATAAATAAAATACTAACAAACATCAGGGCATGGTATACTTACCTGCGAGATTATGGAAGAGAAACTAGTATAAATAAAATACTAACAAACATCAGGGCATGGCATACTTACCTGCGAGATTATGGAAGAGAAACTAGTATAAATAAAATACTAACAAACATCAGGGCATGGCATACTTACCTGCGAGATTATGGAAGAGAAACTAGTATAAATAAAATACTAACAAACATCAGGGCATGGTATACTTACCTGCGAGATTATGGAAGAGAAACTAGTATAAATAAAATACTAACAAACATCAGGGCATGGCATACTTACCTGCGAGATTATGGAAGAGAAACTAGTATAAATAAAATACTAACAAACATCAGGGCATGGTATACTTACCTGCGAGATTATGGAAGAGAAACTAGTATAAATAAAATACTAACAAACATCAGGGCATGGTATACTTACCTGCGAGATTATGGAAGAGAAACTAGTATAAATAAAATACTAACAAACATCAGGGCATGGTATACTTACCTGCGAGATTATGGAAGAGAAACTAGTATAAATAAAATACTAACAAACATCAGGGCATGGCATACTTACCTGCGAGATTATGGAAGAGAAACTAGTATAAATAAATACTAACAAACATCAGGGCATGGCATACTTACCTGCGAGATTATGGAAGAGAAACTAGTATAAATAAAATACTAACAACATCAGGGCATGGCATACTTACCTGCGAGATTATGGAAGAGAAACTAGTATAAATAAAATACTAACAAACATCAGGGCATGGTATACTTACCTGCGAGATTATGGAAGAGAAACTAGTATAAATAAAATACTAACAAACATCAGGGCATGGCATACTTACCTGCGAGATTATGGAAGAGAAACTAGTATAAATAAATACTAACAAACATCAGGGCATGGCATACTTACCTGCGAGATTATGGAAGAGAAACTAGTATAAATAAAATACTAACAAACATCAGGGCATGGCATACTTACCTGCGAGATTATGGAAGAGAAACTAGTATAAATAAAATACTAACAAACATCAGGGCATGGCATACTTACCTGCGAGATTATGGAAGAGAAACTAGTATAAATAAAATACTAACAAACATCAGGGCATGGCATACTTACCTGCGAGATTATGGAAGAGAAACTAGTATAAATAAAATACTAACAAACATCAGGGCATGGCATACTTACCTGCGAGATTATGGAAGAGAAACTAGTATAAATAAAATACTAACAAACATCAGGGCATGGCATACTTACCTGCGAGATTATGGAAGAGAAAACTAGTATAAATAAAATACTAACAAACATCAGGGCATGGCATACTTACCTGCGAGATTATGGAAGAGAAACTAGTATAAATAAAATACTAACAAACATCAGGGCATGGCATACTTACCTGCGAGATTATGGAAGAGAAACTAGTATAAATAAAATACTAACAAACATCAGGGCATGGCATACTTACCTGCGAGATTATGGAAGAGAAACTAGTATAAATAAAATACTAACAAACATCAGGGCATGGCATACTTACCTGCGAGATTATGGAAGAGAAACTAGTATAAATAAAATACTAACAAACATCAGGGCATGGCATACTTACCTGCGAGATTATGGAAGAGAAACTAGTATACAATAAAATACTAACAAACATCAGGGCATGGCATACTTACCTGCGAGATTATGGAAGAGAAACTAGTATAAATAAAATACTAACAAACATCAGGGCATGGCATACTTACCTGCGAGATTATGGAAGAGAAACTAGTATAAATAAAATACTAACAACATCAGGCATGGCATACTTACCTGCGAGATTATGGAAGAGAAACTAGTATAAATAAAATACTAACAAACATCAGGGCATGGCATACTTACCTGCGAGATTATGGAAGAGAAACTAGTATAAATAAAATACTAACAAACATCAGGGCATGGCATACTTACCTGCGAGATTATGGAAGAGAAACTAGTATAAATAAAATACTAACAAACATCAGGGCATGGCATACTTACCTGCGAGATTATGGAAGAGAAACTAGTATAAATAAAATACTAACAAACATCAGGGCATGGCATACTTACCTGCGAGATTATGGAAGAGAAACTAGTATAAATAAAATACTAACAAACATCAGGGCATGGCATACTTACCTGCGAGATTATGGAAGAGAAACTAGTATAAATAAAATACTAACAAACATCAGGGCATGGCATACTTACCTGCGAGATTATGGAAGAGAAACTAGTATAAATAAAATACTAACAAACATCAGGGCATGGCATACTTACCTGCGAGATTATGGAAGAGAAACTAGTATAAATAAAATACTAACAAACATCAGGGCATGGCATACTTACCTGCGAGATTATGGAAGAGAAACTAGTATAAATAAAATACTAACAAACATCAGGGCATGGCATACTTACCTGCGAGATTATGGAAGAGAAACTAGTATAAATAAAATACTAACAAACATCAGGGCATGGCATACTTACCTGCGAGATTATGGAAGAGAAACTAGTATAAATAAAATACTAACAAACATCAGGGCATGGCATACTTACCTGCGAGATTATGGAAGAGAACTAGTATAAATAAATACTAACAAACATCAGGGCATGGCATACTTACCTGCGAGATTATGGAAGAGAAACTAGTATAAATAAAATACTAACAAACATCAGGGCATGGTATACTTACCTGCGAGATTATGGAAGAGAAACTAGTATAAATAAAATACTAACAAACATCAGGGCATGGCATACTTACCTGCGAGATTATGGAAGAGAAACTAGTATAAATAAAATACTAACAAACATCAGGGCATGGCATACTTACCTGCGAGATTATGGAAGAGAAACTAGTATAAATAAAATACTAACAAACATCAGGGCATGGCATACTTACCTGCGAGATTATGGAAGAGAAACTAGTATAAATAAAATACTAACAAACATCAGGGCATGGCATACTTACCTGCGAGATTATGGAAGAGAAACTAGTATAAATAAAATACTAACAACATCAGGGCATGGCATACTTACCTGCGAGATTATGGAAGAGAAACTAGTATAAATAAAATACTAACAAACATCAGGGCATGGCATACTTACCTGCGAGATTATGGAAGAGAAACTAGTATAAATAAAATACTAACAAACATCAGGGCATGGCATACTTACCTGCGAGATTATGGAGAGAAACTAGTATAAATAAAATACTAACAAACATCAGGGCATGGCATACTTACCTGCGAGATTATGGAAGAGAAACTAGTATAAATAAAATACTAACAAACATCAGGGCATGGCATACTTACCTGCGAGATATGGAAGAGAAACTAGTATAAATAAAATACTAACAAACATCAGGGCATGGCATACTTACCTGCGAGATTATGGAAGAGAAACTAGTATAAATAAAATACTAACAAACATCAGGGCATGGTATACTTACCTGCGAGATTATGGAAGAGAAACTAGTATAAATAAAATACTAACAAACATCAGGGCATGGCATACTTACCTGCGAGATTATGGAAGAGAAACTAGTATAAATAAAATACTAACAAACATCAGGGCATGGCATACTTACCTGCGAGATTATGGAAGAGAAACTAGTATAAATAAAATACTAACAAACATCAGGGCATGGCATACTACCTGCGAGATTATGGAAGAGAAACTAGTATAAATAAAATACTAACAAACATCAGGGCATGGCATACTTACCTGCGAGATTATGGAAGAGAAAACTAGTATAAATAAAATACTAACAAACATCAGGGCATGGCATACTTACCTGCGAGATTATGGAAGAGAAACTAGTATAAATAAAATACTAACAAACACCAGGGCATGGCATACTTACCTGCGAGATTATGGAAGAGAAACTAGTATAAATAAAATACTAACAAACGCCGAAAGTGTGTCCCCAACCCACGCGCGCACCGACATCCGAAATCACACGAAATCGGAAGAGCCGGCGCAGGCACACATATAGACGAGAACGGAGCGTCGTGCGCACGCACAGGAACGCATTCGCCAACGTATCTCGCACAGATCCTGATGAGAATTTCAGGTCTCTCAACGACACCACGCGCGTGCATGGGGACAAAAAGTAGGGAAACCCGCCCAGCAGTTAATCCAATTACCGCCGCACGCGACCCGCTGGATGCTGATCTTTTAGGCACGGCCGTGTCCCCGTTACGAAAAATCATAAGGCCACAATCGCTGCACGCATAACCAAGTTTGGATTGCTGTCGTGACGAGTAGCGCAACCCTTTGAGCTCCCGTCGCAGTCGCCGGTTAGCTGTAGTCTGCTCACGGATGTTCATATCCCACCAGGCGCATCGCTCGGTATGTCGGTGCAAGTACGGCGGGCTTCAGAAGCACGATCTCCTGCTGGGGGGACATCAAGTGATCGACTACTGGAGTTTGCCAAACTTGTCGTGCGCACTTAATCTCGATAGGGAGGTCTCCTGGGTGTTTTTTCCTCTTTTCTTTTTCCTTTTTTTTTCCGTGCCTACATGCGCTTTAGTTCAATTAAGTCGGTCTGCTCAGCCGCGTGCATGCGATGTATACACATTTGCGTGTCTTGCAGCGGTCACATAACACTTCCTTACTTATGTTGACTGGCACTGACACAAATAATGTCACGACTTCATTAACTTTTACCACGACTTATATTGAAAAAAAAAAAAAACATTGGTCTTTAGCGCTGGCGATCCATCCTTTCTACTTCCCGCACATCCACGCCGCACATCTTGCAAGGCTAATCTTATCCTCTTTTATTAATAAAAGAAAGAAAAGGAACAAGAGAGTGGACAGACGGTAACACGCGTTGTACAGCCAGTCATGCTGGGAAAGAGCATTTCGGACACGTAGTGTCAAAGCGGTCGCATTTGGCAGCGGGCACGCCTCAGTCTCTAGCGCCTATCAACTGTCGCGCGCTATCGCAATGCTCGATCAAAGGGCCTCTCGCGCTTTGGGACTTTTTGCTTTCAAGTCGGAGGACTATATACACCTCTTCAAGATTGAGATCGACCAGTGCCCGAGCAGTCTTCTCGGCTGTTTGGGAGAAATATGCGGCGAGATCTGGCGGCCCCCGATGCTATCGGCCTGCCGCGGGTGGCTCGCATCTCTCGCGGGAGCGCCGGCGTGCCAGTGGAAACATGTTGTCAGCCTGTTCTTCCGAGGGATCCGCTTAATGCGACCTGACTGCGGCAGCCGCCGCCATGGGACGGCCCCTGAGACGGGGGCCCCGCCGAGCACCTGCCTGCCGCAGGGGGGGGGGGGGGGGGGGGGGGGGGGGAAGGGGGGTATCCGCCAGTTTCCGCGGGGGACGCATAAAACAGGAAACCGCCCGATAGGCGGCCGCGAAGGGGGCCCCTTGCGCGGACTTGATGGTCGCCTGTTCACTTGTCACGTATGTGCGGGGCTACTTTTGACTCGGTCGCAGCGTCGTCACCTGCGCGGAACTTGGCCGCCGCTCCCTGTTTGGCGTGTCGGCCGCGAACAGCCTCGAGGTCGCCAAGGCAACGCGTGACGTCAGAGCCCAGCGTCAGAGTGGGCACCGGCGCCTGAGCCACTGCTCGGAACGCTGCGAATGAGGGCGAGGCGCACCTTCCTCAGCGTGCCGTCAGCATGCAATGTTTTACTGTAGTTTTACGCAGGTTGCGCAGTTCTCCAGAAAAGCTGAGAACTACGGTCGTGTTCGTTGGGCAAAATTAATTCATCGGCTTAACAGACCTGCTATCCTCACAGCGTTAAGAAAAGGGCTACTAGTACAAGTGACTACATTTGCCATCGAATACGAATTCCTTGCTTCATTTGTCCTTAAAAGTGCAAATAAAAAGTTGCCCAAATCACCTTCTAGTTGGGCCTGTGGCACCTGTGTTAAAAAAAGGACAAGCAATATATTCGGCGCCAGCCGTAGCCTGACGTGTATACCCTTTCTTGTTTCGGTATTTCCTGTCTCTATCTCTTTGTATGTTCGTGTCTGTGAAGTATGTTCGACGCAACATCAACCACAGCTGCTGAGCTCCGTTCAGCTCTTCAGTCTGTCATGGAATTACCTTATTCATGGTCTATACTCTGCGATTGCAACTATGAGCCTTCCAAAGTTTATTACCCGCTTTACATCACGGCTCGCATGAGCAACTATTTGCAGAAATCCGGCAAGTCCGCCATGAAGCAATGGGAAAAAGACAAAATATTTCACTGGTTAACTCGTCACTGCGGCATTCAGGGAAATGACCATACGGATGCAGCTGCCCCATCTGGCCATGGCGGCGTCAGCAGTGTCGCCATACCCATTTCAAAATCTGACGCAGCAAAATGTCTTCATGTGCTAGCCCGTCATCTGCTATCCTGTGGAATTCACATAGAAGCCCACATTGGCATGGATCTTCGACTACGTATCCCGTCCAACCTATCGCGGCGTGGCTCTACCCTGCTGGTCCGTCTATGGCTTGAAGTATAGCCTTCTCAGATGCTTATTCCTTTACTATTGGAATGGCTGATAGCCCATTAAGTGAACTCTGCTGGTGCAGCGAAACAATGGCGCACCTTCTCTGCGACGGCGCTTGTTTTACCCCCGAAACAGCAACACTCTCGGACACACTAGGCCAACTGGACAACTGCTTTCTCACAGAAAACAAAATTCTAGGGCCCTTGCCTATAAGGACTTCAACGCGAGTGGCTATGAGGGCGTTGCCGTGCTTTCTTAGAGAAACCGGACTAAACGACACATTGGACCGAACGGCGCGTTGTGACTGTTCAGTGACAATGGTGTGTAGTACTTGGACAGCGCTATGAACACGACATTGTGATGTCGTTACAGACTCTCGTCTTCTCTTTTATTCTTTTTGAACCTGTTTTCCCTTCCCGAGTGCAGGGTAGCCAACCGGAGATTTCCTCTGGCTAACCTCCCTGTCCTTCTTTTGCCCTTTTCTCTCTCTCTCTCTCTCTCTGTGATGTGAAAAAACTGTTGCGGCACTTAAGTCATCGTCTTACTTAGTTTGTTTAACTCTTTTTTAATGCCTGCTCTGGTGGGCTCTGCTATTTCTTCCTGCGAAGCGTTCGCCGCATGCTTCGCACGGTCTCGGCAGCCTTTCACATTTTTTTCTGCTGGCGTGATAATAGCGCGCCTTCTCCGCCTCTAGCGATAGGCGTGAGCTCTCGCATCGACGCATCTCAGCGCCGAGCCGGTCGACCGCCGTACATTCCTTCTCGGCTGCCACGGATGTCACAAAGTGTCCCCGAGGGAAGACTCTTCTGTGTCGCGTTTTATATAGGGTGCTCGCTTGCGCCGTAGGGTTGAGCGACACGACAAAGAGTACAGGGGCGAAGCTGTGATCGTCTGATCAGAACAAGAAAGGAATAAACGCAACATAAACCGGAGCCGCAGCGCAGCCTCTCCGCCGGTTTCGCACAAGAGGCTCCGCACCTGCGCGTCGAAAGAGCTCGGGGAGCGAACGCCGCAAGCGAGCTCACGCGGCTGACGCGCGGAACGCAATAAACGAAGGCCTGGGTTCACTATGCGCCCGCGAAGAGGAGCAATCATTCCGATGACAGACCAGGAACGGCTGAAAGCGGAGACGCTTGCCAAGTGAGACAACGACGACTGCCGCGAGGGGGAGGCACGGGCGCTTCTCCTTTCGAAAACGGACGCCCCGTTGTTGTACGTCTGCAGTGTAATGCGCCGAAGCCATGAGGCCCTTGGGTGCGCGACTTGTCTCGACACCGCGTCTTCTCTTTTCTGCTTCGTCTAGCGTCGCCGGCGGCAGCCTCGCAGCCATTGTCAGTCCCCCGAAGGTAGCACATTTTCAGTGAGGCGCTCGCACGTGCGATGTATACGTTGGTGCGCGATATGTTGCGAAGTACGGCTTTGGGGTAAAGGTTATGGCATGTAAGAATAAACATCAGCCGATAAAGTGTGTACAGGGTATTCTTCAGTACAATGAGCTTCGTCTGCACTTAAAAATATTTTGTAAATCAAACACACACGCTGGAATAGATGTAAAAGGAAGCTTTAGTGAAAGGTTAAATGAATGTTATTCATTAAGCTGCAGTAGATCCTGCAACCATATTTACTTCAGTTGTCGCTAAGTGCCATCGAGTCGTTTTCGACTTCCGGTGCCACCATGAGTATATTAACGCCTGTGAGGTCTACTTAATGGGCTTCTAACCAGTCCACATTGCAAATTTTAGTGAACTACTGGAAGTTGTAAGGTGCCGTCCGGGGAGTGTCCTGCCGAAATAATTATGTGGTACATGTTAGAAGAAATTGAACTGGCCTGCTACCATGACTACAGGTAGCGAGCTTCACTGTCAGGACACCCACTCTCCCACTTTGCTTCGGCTATCGCATGAGCGGCGAAGCTTCCTTGCATACTGTCATGTGCCGGAAGAGGAGGAACCCGCAATGTTGACGAGGCGAGCCCCGCCCAGTTTTATTGCGATAGCTGTTAAATCAACAACTCCAGCGCGTTTTTGCCGTTGCAGTCAGCGTCGAGGTAAGGTTCCATATAATTCCCAAATCGATAACACTGCCCCACGCCTTATATGTTCTATGTGCGAGTGAAAGCGTGCGAGCGCATACGAGGATCGCGACTCAAGCGGAGAGGAAACGCGCCGGCCGCCTGTCGTCGCGTAAAGGGCCCACGGGTGGGAGAAGGGATAAGGCGCGGCCGTGCGCTGTGTCTTGACAGGCATCAGCAGACAGCTCATACCTTTGTACGTGTTGGTCTGACCGCTCGGTTTGCGATGGAGTGATAGATAGCGTGAAGGTCGCTTCGCTCGCTGCAGCGGCCGCGTTTCCTTACACCAGTGTTTTGTTGACTTACACCAGCTTTGATGCTAACAGAGTTAGCTAGCCTTACTTCGTATAACAGTCCAATTAGTTGCTATCGCATTCATTACTTCGCCCTTGCGGCAATACTGACTTTTTTAATTCTCTTTCTACTTTGCTTTTCTGTGTACTTGCAGCGGCGAAATTGCGCGCTCCGTCTTGGATGAAGACCCGAATTCACATGTTATGGTCTGACCTTCTTCGGCGGATCTGGACGAGTGTTTTATAATTTGCAGACACAATCACCACTGAGCGATCTATATACCAATGCAAGTTTTGTGGGCACAATGAGGCGCGTTTCCCAGTGGCCTGAAAAGCACCACCCATCCATCTCGTGCACGGGCCATCTTGGTAAGTCCACGTTTCGCAAAAAAAACAAAAAAAAAACATCACCACAGGGGAAAACAAGCAAACAAACGAAACAATAAACAAAAGCGTCAACCAGACTTATTTAGGTCGGTTACATCTTTGTCTTTCATGTTTTTCTGTGGTGCATCTTTTCTTGCCAGTTCCGCTTCCTATACGGCCAGGAAGCTTCGGGTCAATGTGGCAGTCACCAAACCTCATTTTAAATGAGCTCCAAAAAATTTTGCCAGTACCACCTTGAAAGCCCACCGATTGCTCTCTTTCCTAGTATTCTTCGCTCTCACTTGTAGAGCTGCCATCTTTGCCTATTCCAAATTCTAGAGAATATGCCTTGGCCTTCTGAGATGTGCGTCTTCAGCAGCGACTGTCGTCATCGCGCGTGATCCCTCAATCGAAACATACATTCACGTCAATGATTTGTGTATGTACATCAAACATTTCGCCCAGATTACATCGCACCACCTCGCCTCACTTCCCACTTCTAGGCCACACTCTGTGTTCAGCGGTATTACTGCTTCGCATCGCACAGTGCTTCCCTCGAAGTTCACGCACGCAGCAAGACCGCCTTTACCGTTGTGGTGCCAACATCCACTCCCTGAAAACCATTCCCGGAATCTAAAAGAAAAAAAAGAACAGTCGTCATGTTCGGTCCTACAACAAGCCACGCAGCTGTTTCTGCATGAGAAACACAGCGGACGCCTTCATTTCCACACGGACGGTTCAGCTTATTCTGCAAGCTCAGCAGGGGCAGCGATCATTCCCGCAAAGTACGTCACCATAAAATTCGACGGCTGCAAAACTCGCCGCCATCCATGCTGAACTTGAGTTCGTATAGTTGAAGTACCGTCACAGGCATGGTCAATCTTCTCCGACTCCAAGGCAGCTCTCTCCAGTGCTTCATGTCGCTATATCGTCATGGAACAGATGAACAATTAGTCGCTGACATAAGACTCCTTCATCACCGCGCTATAGAGGGAAAGCACAACATGGATTATCAGTGGACACCGGGCCATCGTGGTATCTACGGAAATGACCACGCAGATGAGGCCATTAGATCTGCTCATGATGTTCTCCCTTGTGTAGCTACGCCATTATCCAGAACGGACGCAGCTACAAAACTTCGTTCGCTAACACGTGAACTGACACTTGCATAGTGAAACTTGACGGAATTTACCGACGCTCGTCTTCACAACTTGGACCTGAATTTACAGCTCCGTATTCCCACGGAAATATCTAGCCCTAAGCAGACGCTCCTTTGCCTCGTGTGGCTTGAAATGGCTTCACGAATGCTTACTCATTTCGAATCGGAATGGCCAACAGCCCGACATGTAAGTGCAGCTGCGAGGAAACAATCACCCATATTCTTTGTGAATGTCCTCGCTTCAGTGCGCTAAGAAAATAACTTTCAAAAGTGTTAGATGGACTTGACCATAGCCCATTGTCGGAGGATCTTGGGACACTGGCCGAGACCGTCCTCGGCACAGAAGGCTTTGAGAGCCTTGTTGCGTTTCTAGCAGACAATATAGAGACTGACCTTAAGCAGTGTCATATATCGTATTCCTCTCTCCTTTTCCCCCCTTTTCTTCTCCCTTTTTTAGCATCCCTTTTCTATCGTATTTTATTCGCCTTATCTCCTTTCCCAGTGCAGGGTATAGCCAGCCGGTCTGAGAACTGGCACCCTCCCTGTCCCTCCGTCTATTTCTTCCTCCTCCTCCTAGAGACACATACTTTTCTACAACACCTATTATATCGTTCTTTCTCTGAATATTCAGCTTCACACCTGTTGTGATTGCTGATATAGTCTTATTTATGTTTAGAAAAAGACCAACCGTCTCGCTCTCTCCTTTCACATTGACGATTTTCAAGCCATTTATGCTTCCTGTATATATAAGCTAGTAACGTCTGCGCATACCGCATGTTCAATTTTCCCTCCTATATCCGTGGCATCCAGACTGCAGTTTTTGAGCACACATATATGTGCGAGAGTTCAATTAATGTGGAGAAAGAATAGAGCCTTGCCCGGCACGTTTCTGAACCTTAAACCCGTCTGTGTTACCAATTTTGGCCTTAACATGTGTTTCTTGTCCCATGTAAAGATTTTCTAGTCGAATTATGAGGTGATCAGGGATTCCCATTTTCCTAAGATATACCAAAACCTTGGAAATGTAATCTGAATAAAAAAATCACTGGTGAGATAGATGTAACAAGCATACGACGGCTAATTTTCACACTCCTTGCAAGTTTGCGTGAACCGTTTCGTATTGCCGCGTTTTCTTTCGGAACCCAGCAGCTCTACTGCCATCTATTTCGTGTATATGGTTCTAGCCTTTTCTGCATCTGTACGAGGAGTAGCTTACTGACGAGAGATATTACTGACGTCCGATGTATTCTGGACTCGTTGATTTATCTGACAGTAGCTGCAATAAAGCCCATTTTATCTCGCCTCTTAAAACTGTTGGTTCTCGTTAATAGTCTACGTCTATACGAGGCTCTTCCTCAATTTAACTTTCTGTGCGTTCAGTCCGCATTTTCTTTGCATTTTCCCACCATGAGATGCTTTCCTCGCGTGTAAATAACTACACTATTTTTATACAGAGGAACTCTTGTACTTTCCTGAACTTTGTTTTAAAAAATGCCTAGTTCTTCCTTTCGCATTGAAGGCAAAAAAAGAAATCTCCAACCAGAAGGTTTATTTTAAATAACCCGACGTTTCGAAGCCTGACCGGCTTCTTCTTCAGGGGTGAGATGGCCCGAGGTGCACGGCGCTTATATGCGCTTTCTTGCCGACAGTTGCCGCAAGCCTTGACAATAGAGAGGGGGCAAGGTTCCCGTGGTGCGGTTGATGTTTTCCGCTGTATTCTGTATATGCCACGACTCGAGGAGAAGCCGCCGGCGCCAACAGCTTTCCTGTTCCAGGATCACCGCATCGTCAGGACTAATGCGGTGGTCACATTTTTCGCAGTGTTCCGCTACTGCACTCCTTTCGCTGTTCAGCTGACGCAGATCGTTCTTATGCTGCCGCATCCTTTCGCGGAAGTTCTTTGTTTCCCCGACGTACGCGGCGGGGCAGTCTGAACACGAGATCCTATACACGACGCCCTGCGCTTTCTCCGCGGGCGCGCGGTCTTTGGGAAGGGGGAAAAAACGGCCGATGGTGGTGGTTGGCTTGTGTGCCACGCCGACCCCCGCCTTTCCTAGAATGCGCGCTAATGTTTCGCTGGTTCCCGCGATGTAGGGAATCGGCACACGGCGTCGCTGAGGCGGCGCCGCTGGCTCTCTACCCCCACCGCCCTTATTCCTTACCTAGGTTTTTTCACATTGTAATATTCCTTGTCCATTCTCTGGTTTCGAAGCTTGACTGCTGGTGATCTTTTGTATAGTGTGTAACCTATCGCATTGACCATCCTTCTTTATTGTGCTATTCCAATAATAATAATATCTGGGGTTTAACATACCAAAACCACGATATTGTTATGAGGGACGCTGTAGAGGAGGGCTCTGGAAATTTCGACCACCTGGGGTTCTTTAACGCGCACCTAAATATAGGTACACGGGCCTCAAGCATCTTCGCCTCCATCGAAAATGCAGTCGCCGCGGCCGGGATTCGATCCCACGACCTTCGGGTCAGCAGTCGAGCGACATAACCACTAGACCACCGAGGCGGGGCTGTGCTATTCCAACTACGTTCTTTGAAAGCCATGGTGTTTTTCTCGCTTTTTCTTTCTCGAAATGTATTTTTCAGGCTTCTTCCGTAACACCACTTGTACAATTCTAACGCTCATCTGGCAGCCTGTCGACGAGATCCTAATCTCCAAATGTATTACCGACAGCAACGTTATTTTTAGTGGCAATGAAACATGTAGTTTAATCAAATATTTTGTGTTTATCCACCCCACGTGGCATAACCTTATACTCATGCAATTCTTACGTCTATGTACTATGCATTATTCTCACAAGCTAGGTACGCCGAAATGCAAGAGCCAAGTTAGGTGTTTACAGTTTAAGTTTACACGCAGAGTGATGTAACAAGCAAGAATGTGATGTAGGTTATTATGCTTATGAGAGCAAAGATAGCGACGACGGATGTGCGCACAGAAGAAGTCCGACACATACCTATAGCTGTTCTTAAAGGGGCCCTCACCAGCCTCCGGAAATACAAAAAAAAAAAAAAAACGAGCGCATTATTCTCTTCTGGCGTTTCTCGTCTTTATGGTGCACTTCGTGACCCAAGAACCGTGATTCACATGACGTCATTGCGGTACCTACTCTCGATTGGTCCAAATACGCGAAATATCAGTTGTGAATTGTCTCCCACACTGCTGTTTCATGCAGTCGCCCACCCGTTATTCCTTGTCTTGCATGACTGTCGTGCGCAATCGACTGATTTCACTTCATTTTGTGTGTTTCCGACTGCGCAAGCAGAGATAACAGCGTGTAACCGACAAGCGCGAAATCCTGATGGGCTCAACGCTTACAGCTGAAATTGTACACGTGTTTTTTTAAAGAAAGTGGCGAGGAGGAGATATCGCCTGTAGGAAGGGTAGCGAAGGCGAGAAAGAATCCACTCATTCGTCTTTGAACGCAGGGTGGTTAGGTGCCCTTTAAGGATTCGTTACCTGTTGTGCCACAGTAGCCATCGGAGTATGCAGAAGGGAGGTGGGGAGGTTTGGGGTTTCATATCCTAAACAATGTTTACATTTTTTAGGATATGTGTGTGTGTGTGTGTGTGTGTGTGTGTGCGTGCGTGCGTGTGTGTGTGTGTGTGCGTGTGTGTGTGTGTGTGTGCGTGTGTGTGTGTGTGTGTGTGTGTGTGTGTGTGTGTGTGTGTGTGTGTGTGTGTGTGTGTGTGTGTGTGTGTGTGTGTGTGTGTGTGTGTGTGTGTGTGTGTGTGTGTGTGTGAATAGTTTCCTTGGATCGGGCGATCGATTAATAAATTGATAGTTAATAAGCACTGTTCAGGCGCGCGTAAAAAAATTTAAGGTCTCTTTGTATTTTCGTACGTAGGCCGGCGCTCTTATTTATTTTTAAATCATTCATTATTAAACCAGACGGCACTTCATCTTCCACTTTGCGAGAAAGCGAGAGAACAGTGTATGTTGGAAGTACAAGTAAAAATATTTTTTATAACATTCTCATGAGACACGGTACTTTGATGAAAACCATGTACGTAGGTGCTACGTATATAACAAGTTCTACTGAATTGGCGAGTGTGTTGGTCATCTCAGGTTTTAGGAGCTCACATGACGTATTATTTTACTACAAAAGGAAGGAAGCTTGAAAACGAAATAAAATATGTATAAGTACGTGTGCGAACGCCTGGACGAAGGGACGTTCGTACCAAGGAGAGCAGTTGCGGCACCAGTATTCATCTTCCTCATTTCAAATATTAGTACGATATGATGCAGGGTTCAAGCTTTCAGAGTTGCATTATACGTAACGGTGAAATAATGAACAAGGGAAACTCGAATTGTAGCATTACAACTCGGCGCAAACATATAATACGCCATCACATCGCCTTTGAACGCAGCCAGGCTCCTCTCTCGGGCCTGCCTCTCAACACGCTGCGCCATCTAACGGCGCCGCTATGAACTTTGCCTATGTCTCAACATATAACATTGTGTGAATAGATGTGACAGTGCTTGATTGCGTTCAGCACCGAATAACTTATTTTTTTCTTTAAAGAGCGGCACATACCAGTGTCAGACGCTATAGGTGGTCCAGGCCTGTGCAACGGTTCGTGTGGAACATGCTTCAATCACCGCGGCGAGCAGCCTTGCTGCTGTTGGCAGGAAAACGATTAAAGATGGGGAAACATTCTGGAAAGTTTGTGACATATTCTGAAAATCCCAATTTTTTTTATGTAAAAAAAGCACCTCAATACGTTAAGCTGGCAAAGAAACAAAACTTGTAGCTATACCCGTGGCCTGATATGGCAGGATGTGCAAAAAAGCAATGTCACACTTGATTAGGAAACCTTGCAGGAAAATGAGCCGTACCACGTAGTCCGGCACAACCTTGTATTCGGACTCGATCAGACAAGTCTATGATGACTGCGGCACTTCGAAGGCAAGCGCATGCTTTTGACGCCTTCCTTCGAGAAGCGTATCAAGCCTGAACGGAGTGCCACCAACCCATGCATCCACTCAGTTAAGCGGCAAGCAGGGAGATGAGCGAAGAGAGCGATGCAGAGCCACCCGCACAGCTTTTTACGCCACACTGCCGCCAGCCGCCTTCTCCTCCTTTTTCGCGATGGCCATTAGCGCCTTCGTGATTAGCCGGTGCGCGGCGACCATGGCAGGACAGCCCCGTGTGTGCGTGTGTGTGGCCCCATTACGATGCAGGCAAGGATGACCAGCGGCCGGCCAGCTCTTGTGCCGAGAATGATGCATCGCGCCTATCCCTCGCCGCCTTGCGCCCGCGATTGTTACACGCCAAACCGAGTTGAATTACCTGCCGGAGCCATTTAAGGTAGCTCCCCCCCTCTCGGTCTCTCCCGCTTCCAGCACACCATCTCTGCTGCTGCCGCGAGGTTCATGAGGGCCGTGCACGGATCGCACAGTTTTATATTCAAACGCGCCCGACTGTAAGTCACCATAAATCAGCCGCTCGCGCCGCCTCCTTCACCCCGCGGGCGGCCCGCGCGCGAGGCGTCCAGGGCGCGGGGAGGGTGTTGCACCTGTCAACAGGCACGCCGATGATTACAAGGAACAGCCGAAAGCCGCTTTGTAATTTGGACACCTCGCTGACTTTCAGAGTTGACGTTTCTGATTGATGAGTCTCTCTCCGGCGAAGCAGTGCAAAAAAAAAAAAAGGTTTTTCCTCCGGCAGCGCTCGCGGTGTGTAATTCCCGTGGGCCCGTGGTCGCCGCCGCTTGTCGACCGCCGGACCCCCACGCCCCCTCTTCTGCTTTCCTTTGGCACGCCTGCCTCTTCCGCCAAGACAGGCAGCAAATGCGGAGTGTCACGCCGCACGAGCAAAACCGCACAAAAAATAGACGGGGACTGCTGCCTGTAGCGATAGGGCTGTGTTGGGGCGAAGTGGTATGCGACGGCCGCAGTGGCATGCGTGCGCTGCGCACGAAATAGGTGCGTGTCATGCACGCCATACAGACGTCATTGTTTTTTTCGTCCCCTGTAGTTGGTTTTCTGTATAAGAATGTGTCCGGAAACAACGCTGTGCAACTGACGTGCGTAAAAGTTCAGACGCACATGATGCGTAGTAAATACGAATGATTTCTGTACCATAGTCACACCAGAGAAACTAAATGTAGTGATCAAGCCCATAGCCAATGCAGTTGGAGTGACGCACACACTTTAATACAAGTAGTGGTATGTACTATAAACTTGACGTAGTAAATGCTTGTCGCAAAATTCACTACCTATGAAGTAACTGCATGTAGTAACTGCCAAGTTGGCAGCCTTACTATCATGACACTTACTACTTACAGTTACTACATACAGGGAAGTTATGCAACGTTGGTAACTTCTACCATGACAATCACTACCTTATTAGTAGGCTTACATTCGCCTCGGAGAGACAAGTACTTTCCAACGCACTGCGGCGACTGGATGATCCGCTACTTTCCGTGCAGGTGCTACTACAACACCGTCCCCTTCTCTCGACGGCCCACAAGGCAGTGAAGGCACTCTTGTGCTTTTTGAGGACGACGGGCTTGTGCGAACGCCTCTGACTTGTGGTGCAGTCCCGCACGCTGCAGTGAATTCACTGCCTCTCTTCTCTCACACTCTCTCTCTTCTTCTTCTTCTTCTCTACCCTCCTCTCTCATATTTCTATTTCCCTTCCCTAATCCCCAGTGTAGGGTAGCCAACCGCAAGTTTTTCTGGTTAGCCTCCCGGCCTTCTCCCTTTCCGTTTCCTTCCTTCCTTACTAACACTGGTGAAATACAATGACCAAACTGTACGTTTAACCCTATTCGCACTTTCCAGATGAGCTAGCGCCACCGCGCGGATTTTTTCGGAAGGCAGGAGACGGTGGTGGGTTTCCCACTCGCCACTTTTGTGCGCATGTTTGTGTGGCTGCCGGAGCGTCGTAGTAGTGCGCCATGGAGAAAAACGGGCTAAGAGCGAAGAGCAATCGCATGTGCAGTGTGCCACAATGCACAAATCGTGCAATATTTGGAAAAGTCAGCTTGCACCGCTTTCCAAAAGAGAAAAAACGACGGAAGTAATTATGGACAATCAAGCTCCGCATTGGGAAAGAAGTTAACAAATGGTCATGTGTATTTCAATAAGGACAACTAATATGTGACTGCTAAGTAGAAACATGTTATTAAAAGTCACGGTTAGGAGTGCATCAACAAACACCGGATGCAATTTCATTTCCTTTTATTGCAGTGATGCCTCTATGTTTGTTTTTTCATTGAAGCTTTTAGTACGGCATATCGCACACATTCACTGTTAGTCCCTCGGTGCACATTGCAGAAGACAACCAACAAAATATGATAAATTCATGTTGTTAAAAGGTTTTTAACCTGTTCCAATATATCAGTGTTTGCATAGAGCAGAGAGACCGGCCTTGCATGTGCATTCTCCCTGAAAATAAACAAATCAATGATAAGCATGCGAACGACATTAAAACTGTGCTAATCTTCGCGGGGTAAAATGCGACAGCTGCCACATGCGTAATGAATCCGGGAAGCTTTAAGCAACATAATGCTACTTTTATAACACTAGAATGAAGAAGTGACAGTGTCTCCCCACCACCCCACGGCACGCGAAAACGCCAATCGTGCGGGAAGCTGGGTATTGGCATACCTCATCATCGCGCTCATATCTGCTGAATCGCCACTACATAACTGTTCCAGAGTCACTCTTGAACAATCACTTCACAGCTAAACCGGCGCGGGGAACCACGTATCTCGCCGTGAATGCACACACTTCATTTTAGGCAGCGCAAAAGGGGGGACGGCGCTTTGTTTACACACGAGCGCTACCGCTGGTTTGTGTCAATTCTCGTACATCATATATAAATTACAAAACGTAAGAAGAAATACTGACATTTACGGCACCGGTTGCGTTGCAGACTTGAACATTAGGCAGTTTTAGAATAGCGTACGCTAAGTTAGCGTTAGCGGCCCGCTATTTTCTTCACTTAACGGGAGCCCGCAGGCGGTTAGCGTATAACGCATGCGCAGTTGCGCGAAAACCCAACGCAAAGCTTTGCGTACGCTATTCTAAAACTGCCTATTTATTCTATGCGGCGGGCCTTTTATGACACTTGTCTGCAGGCAGAGGGACTCCACATGGACGGCCGCGCGCTTGTCGTCTCACGTACTCCACAACATATTATATGGCCAGCGTTAAAAGCTGCCTCTCCTTCGACAACACATCTCTGTGTTTCCTTGGCAAGGTCAAGGATCGCGCTTAGAGATACCAGAGGCCCGTAAGCCACCCGGTTCTCGAGACGTGCACGCTTTCGTGTCGCTTCCATCACCTCTCGACCCGCCATGTTGAAACGTTCTCCGCGCCCCCTATAGGTGCTGGAAAGTGCGAATTTGGTTTATGTGTGCCGTTGGCATTTTCATAAGGAGCCTAGTTTACTGCGAAAGCATCAGCTCAAATAAAAAGGTGCAGCGGTACGATTGGTTGGTTTATGGTTTTAACGTTCCAAAGCGACTCAGGCTACGGAGACGCCGTAGTGGAAACGGCATTGTCTCCTTACACTAATTGATAATCGCTCATTACTTCCCGTGATTACAGAGGTGTATCAATACACACCACGATGAAAACTTCAGATGACAATGTGTACATGGAGGCATGAACGAACCATAAACGAGAATATACACACACGCGTATACAAGCACATACAAAATACTATCAAGGCTCTAACGCGACGTGTACCCTAACAACAACTTTGAGGATGTATACAGCCTGATTTGGGGTAGCACACGTTGTACCAGCGAGATGATTGTTGCTGGTGCATAATACATACTGTTGAAAGGGAACACAGAAGAGATAGACAGTACAGCGGCGACGGTCTCTGTCTTGTCTGCCCCCTTTTCATTATACTGATTTTGTGCCAGAGGCAAGTATGCAAAGCAAATCAAAGCACCAACTTGCCCAGCAGTAAGCGCTTCTGGAATATCGGTATGTTATCAACAGACATGGATGTCCCGCTACAGGGTCGTAGCCAGAAAATTTTTTCGGGAGGAGGGGGCCGGTGGTGGGGGGGGGGGGTACTTTAACCCACTTTTTATGTATGTTCGTGCGCGCGTATGTGTGTGTGCGTGTACATACATATATACACATGCAAAAGTGAAATTTTTGAAACCCCTCCCCTGTTAGGCAACAGTACTTCGTAGTAGCGCACACCGACCAACTGCGATGGTGACCTTATCAACGAAAGCGGCAGCTACAATCATGAATGAGATAGTTCGATATACAAACAACCTATGGAATGCTCAACTGCAATGATTTTCATTCTGCGAAGATCTTAACAACGACAAAGCCCAGATAAAAAAAAAGTTTAGTGCTATATAGAGCGGTTTAGCCTATACTGACTACATGCTCTACCCGACGTATAGATAGCGATGAATGAATGAAAAAGAGGGCGCAGACACACTAACACATGAAGACGCGACGACGACAAAAAGTTATTTGCAGCCTTATTGCGGCCTCTGTCCTAAAGGAATTATATAGAGGGATAAGCGCAGCGCGAATCCCTGATATCGCCACGGTCAGAGAACGTCCTGCAACTAAAGTCACGCGTCGCGTCGCCTGTTTAAAGCGTTCCTATAATGACAGTAAGTGTTCGCCGTGTTTTTTTTATCGCTTATACTTGTTGCGGAAACCTATTTTCTAAAGTCGTCGGCCAACTTTTGTTCACGCTTAGCGTCTAGCGACAAAAGCTGGATAGTCGCCGAATTACAGACGGACGCATTTGGAACGAGAAAATCGCCGTGCCCCATATATATCGCCTGCCTCGCATTTCCAGAGAAGAGCGGTGATCACTCATTAATAAGGAGTCCCATCAGACCCGCCCTCTAGTTATTCTGGGACATCTGAGCGCATCAGTCATGCCTCCGTCATTTGCTGGGGAGGCCATTTCGACGATCATCTCGCATCGCGTGGCGCACCGTGAGCGAAGAGGCAATTAGGCCTGGCCGCCTATACAGTGCGCGGCGTCTTACACGTATACGAGCGGATGATGCCGCGCATACGGAAAAAGCCCGCTTACGGCGTTCGGAGCGCTAAAGTTTGCAGGATTTTCATCCTTCTATCGCTCCAGTTCTGTACAAGAAAAACGAAGTTGGTACGAAAACTCGAGCTTTTGGATGGTACCAAAGTCGCTGTCGTTATATAAAAAAAAAAGTTAGCCCGCAATGACAACGCTAATCACGAGATGTTTATTTTGCTTTGCGAATGATCCAAGTTGTGCTGGCTCGTCGACCCACATGGAGATGAAGTCACTTTTGCGTTTCTCGAGGAAGACTCCACTGTGAGAATGCCTTTCGGACTAATCACGAACGCGCGCGCGAATTCACCGCACATTTGCAGACTGTTTGTACATATCGAGCATGTCTGGGCTCGCGTCATGCAACCTCTATGAGTAGCAGCCTTTACCAACAGCCTTTTGCGTCAGCGGGCTGGAAAAGAAACATCATTAGAATTTCCTATCCGATCTATTTCTCATCTTTACCTATTCCTCTTTCCGCTTGCTATACAGTGTATAGGGTATCCAACCCCACGCTTTTGTAGTTGACCTCCCGGCTTTATTCCTTTCTGTTTTCTTTCCCCATTGGTTTTCTGTTTTTCTTCCTAACATCATATCAAGAATCAAGAGCGTGTGATCGATGTTTGTTCCCCTCTGAATAAATGCCTTTCATGGTAATAGTGCAGTGTTCATATAGTAATGATCATCGTACCTGTAATGTTGATTAGCGTTTGTTTTCTGTGTGGCGCAACAAACCAAACGGCTGTCTTCCAGTTAACCTTCCTGCATTTTTAAAATCATTCCTTTTTGTGGCTCTCTTATAATGTTTAGATACGCGAAGTGTTGGTAGTGCTACTAAGGCAGACCTGTACCAGAAGGCAGAATTAACTTGATCGTTTTTGAAACTGGGTGCGTCGATAAGTGTTTTTTAGGAGCTTGCTCGATAAGCCTCTTATGCTCGCGCCTTGTCCATCGCGCCGTAACCGCTGGTATCATAAACGGGTATGTGCCACAGAAATGGGGTAAATCGCACTACTCACCACTGGTCCACTAAAAATGAAGGCAAAAGCTATCATTATCATAAACGGATATGTGCCACAGAAAGTGGATAAATCCCACTACTCACCACTGGTCCTTTGTACTAAAAATGAGGAAGGCAACAGTTAGCCCAACAACAAATGGCTGCGAAGCGACGGCGGCGAGCCGAAGACCTCGAGTACGTACAACGAGAGAATACTAGGAAGCGGGAAAGGCAGCGGCGTTTGCGAGAAGACTCCGAAGCGATGGAAGGCCTACGTCAACGACGACGTGCCCGTAGATCTATGATAGGTGCGAACGCTTAGTTTCAGCGCGAGTTTCTGTATCTGGAGCTTGGACATCCGTGTCGTGGCTGTGACTGTCGGTGGTTTAATTCGGACCTCTCTGCGCTGAGAACCAACATAGAAACAACCTAGCATCTAAAGCCTAGCAACGCCTAGCGCTGCTAGGCTTTGCCTAGCGCTCAGGCCTAGCGCTCAGGCGGCGTCGCAAACTCCGCTGCACACTCGGCGCGTGATCTCGTTATATAGGTGACCGTTAGAGGGCCTCACCCAAATACAGCGCTTGCTCTCGGCGCGCTTCCTTTCTCTTCGCCGGGAGCTCACTCAGTGCACTTTGCTACCGCTACTCAGCATGAACTCCCAAGAAACATTGTGTGTATAATGTGTATATATATAACAACGTGGTCACGTCTTTATATGACGATAGAGGAATTTGTACGGAAGATTCACGGGTTACCCGATCATCTCCGAGCAAGCTCCTCCAACATCATTCACTTCGTGGATATGCCGTGACTTTTTTTTCCTGTTTTATTTTTCTCGTTACGACGGAGCAGGAAAATAGCAAGGCTCTGCTGAAGTTTGCATACGTACGCCTCAGAAAGTAAGACAGCACAATAATAGGAAAAAAAAAACAGAAAAAAAAGCAACAACACTACGGAACGTAAGTGTTTCGAAAATTCGCTATGTCCGCACAAACAGCATAATCAGACAAAGAACTAAAAGCCTTACACGGTAAACCGCGTAAGCATCGATTTCCGTATACACGTCGCCTACTACGCGGGGGTCCGGGATGACAAAGAGGGGGTGGGGGGGGCATCCTTTCGTTATCCTGAAGACCCTCCCTTAATTCTTAACGATTTCCTTTACTTTGGACGAAAAATTTCGTTTGTGTAGTCGCATGTTCATTAGTTTTGTAAGTTCATAAATACGGCTTTATTTCTTTTGTAAAGTGAAGAACAAAGTGTTCGCACTCTGTGTCATAAGTCCCAAATGTTGCTTGTCCTGTGCAACACATCGACACAAACAAAAATTAAAAATAACTATACCCCTTCTGCTCAACCCCCCTTCTAGCCTCCCTAGACATTTAGTCACCATAAGATATAATACCGAGATGACCAGAAATCCAGGTATATCCGGGACATGTCCTACTTTTTATGCGCACGGTCCTATACTATTCTGATTTCGAATGCGTTCGATATTTAGCTTCAATGCTACCCGTTCTCTTGGGTGAAATTATGCGCTCGGTTGAGTGTAACCATGCACCCTTATGTTAACCACTGAATTGGCCAGCAGGTGCTGTACGCAATAAAACTTGCTTGTAAAATTAGCTTGACATGTTGCAGATCTCGAAAGGCTAGGTTCGCACTGAGCACCTAACCTTTATATATATATAGACTCATCACAGAGAGGTATTGAGATGCAGATATGCGAATCCAAGTTTGGACACAGAGCACTCTCCACGGTAAGAATATGCAGAACGGTGTAACTATCGGAAGGCGTACATACAAAACAACCGCAGCGAAGTATATCTTCTGAGCAAGCATGTATCCCCTGGTGCTGTTATTTAGGCGCGCTTTGAAGTCTGTGACGTGTGGGTACACTATTGCTAATAATTCCAATCACTGCAGATGCACATACAATGACAGCGCTCCCAATAAGCCGAATATACGCCGACACTAAAACACGCATCAGTCGTTCAATCTGGTGACCGTTGCAAAGACGCATAGTCAGCATGTCGAAGGGATATCTTTCCGTCTTCTTCCTCGTTTACATCAATCCAACTTACGACCACCCCTCTCTCCATCGTTTCCCTCTTCATAGACCACTGCTTCAAGTCACTTTGTTTCGATAGCGAAAAAGAGGCTAACTGCCTAGCGGTTGCGTTTTCACGGGTGGTCTTATTTATAACCTCACGACGAGGACGAAGAGCATATTAACGTGTCGTACTTTTTTTCGCTCGCTCGAAAATTTGCTGCGACCACCGCGAGAGGACCTCCTGCGCGCAGCGCATTTCGTACGCGGAGATTTTCATGCGCTGTTACAGCATCAGGCGCTTTAACACTCCGAAGTGACCGAGCACCCGTGCGGCGGTCTTATTGACACGCTCTACACGGGCGAAACTTTGCAGCATCTGCATGCGTTCGCATTTTCTCGTATTCTAGGGGCGAGGGTTGCGGCGGCGGGCAGCGGGGGACGAGAAATCGCCGTCGGTATGCCACAAGGTGTGGCGATAAAACCGACCAGCGGCGGCGGCCTCCATGTCCACCGCGGCGACGCTGCAAGAGAGGAGTGCGCCTTTCCTGCCGGCAAGAAAAGTGACAACCCGCAAAAAAGAAGCGCTGCGTGTCTTGACATCTGCCGAGATGTCACCGCGACGCAAAGAGCGTGCGCGACTGAAAAATGGGACGCCCTCGCCGCTCACTGCTGTTGCGCTCGCGCAAAACCGCGCGACCTTCGATTTGGCTGTGCGTGTTTTTTCTCCGGGGGCTCCTGCGGCTCATGCCCCGCCGTGCGCGCGAGTCCCTCGGCTTTTCAGACGCCGCGTACGCGACGAGGCGGAGGGCCGCAAAACAGGCCATCCCGAGAGTCGGCTCTGTCGCGCTACACAAGGGTCCCCGTAATTGCCTGAGACGAAAGAAAGCCTCGTGACAGCAGGCTTACGCCCCGCGCTCAGAAGGCCGCGCTTTCGATGATTTGAAGAAAGCGAGAGCCCGCCGAGCCGAGGAACGAACAAGAGACAGTGAGTGACTCCGAGGATCGAACAATACGCGCTCCTTTACAAGCGGGACTTCCCCGGGCAGAAATCCTGACAAATTCTGCGTCTCGAGATTCGCCGAATTCAGTTCACTGGCATGCGATAGCTGTAGCGCCAAACGGCTGCGAAAGCGACGCGTGGCCCATGCACACGTGAAAGTGCGCGGACCTGTGGAGCCTGGTTAATCAACTGCGGCCGCCGTAACCGTTAACAGGAAACTCCGCATAACGCAGCTACGACTGCAAAACTTGTTGCTTCGAACCGAGTCACGTGACACCCCTTGCGGCGGGAAGGTGTTCCAGGCCAAGTCCATTCGGACAGGCATCCACCAAGCAGGACACCCTTGGCGAGGGGGCTGCGTGCCGAGAGCAGCAAACAAGCCATCATTCTCCGGTACGGGCATCACTCGCGGATTCCGCACATACTTCGTGACTGCCATCGGCGATCGGGCCAGTGCGAACGCTACAGCCGGCGACTGTCGATGACACCCCGCGGTTCCGCAGTTGGCCGCGATAAAGAGCGCGTCCGCATTTACGGCCGCTGTCGTCCGCAAAGCCTTCTTTATACTCGTCTCGTGCGTGGGGGTGATTCATTAAACGGATCGGCCAGGGGTGCGCGCCCACTCGTCCTACGGGGACGCCCCAGTAACAAACTGCCACGGCGTTACGGCGCAGGGCCCGGCCGGCGTGGCTTATAGCCGAACGGTTGTCCATTCGGGCGACCCTCGCGGCCTCCCGCCGCGTTCCAAGGGCCCGGCGGGGACGTCCTGTGAGGGCGGTCAATTCTCGGCCTTCCGAGATGCCTCGATGGGAAATCCAGCTGCCATCGCGACATCACGGGAAGTGTATGACACGCGCTTTGGTCGTTGCCTCTGACACTTCGCTGCCGGCTCGCGCGAGAGATGCGTGGCGGCCTCTAGCGGGCTTCGCAGCAGCCCGTGCGCGTCCTCTTCTGTAGCGATCGGTCCCACCGCCGTCAACGGAAAATAAAATGCGAATACAGAAACAAGAAAGAGAGCCGTAAAAAGAGAGACTGTCGTCGTCCGACGCGACTCTTCCTTTTCGCCGTCCGCGCGGAATGCTCGCGCCATGCATAATGCGACTGTATGTTTTATTCATTGCGCACTCGTCGGGCGCAGATTTCCCAAACTAGCCGAGGCTTCTGGATACATATGTAGGCTACTGACAGCTCGCCGAGAAAATTCTTTTTACGAGACGAAGGAACACCCACTTGTGCAGGTGCGTCAGCGAGAAGAAGAATACGAAAAGCGTAAAAAAACAAACAAACGTGGCTCCCGAGGGGTAAAGTGTAAAACGGCACTTCACCGGTGCCCCGTGGACATGCGTAGAGTGGTGTGCAGACAAAATGATAGCGCAGATGTCGATTGGCAGGTGAGATTAGAAGTGAGCCATATGAAAGTGAGTGATATCGGTTTGTAGAGCATTAAACGCTCATCCTTTCGTCTACTGCACCGTCTATGGCAGACTGGGAAATTTCTACAACTTCGAATTGAAGAAAACTTGAAGTTGCGGCCATTGCCTCGAGAACAAACCACAATGCGCAATTACATAATAAGCCAAATTCGCAAATCACGTTGTAGTTTGCACATAAGTAAGAGTACACCAGTGTTCATCTAACAAGAGTATTTAGTGGGAATCCTTAAAAAGAGAACACAAACAAACAAGCTGATCACGCAATGTATAGTGTCCTGCTTGCAATATCCGGACAATGCCATCATCCGCTAAAGCTCGCTGAACAGGTCATATCGTGCACCAGCGCTCTAAGATTGACGCGCAACTTGTCCCGCTGTTGGGCCTCAAGTTGACAACGTTACAGTACTTTCTAATTGTTTTCGTCTAGTCCATCAGAAGCTCGTAATGCGGATTCAGCGCGACCAATATTACGCCGCTGAAGACATCATCTGTAGTTGCGGAGTCCATGAATCAAAGTTTTCACATCTTAGATAACTTACTGTATAAAAATTGGGAGGCTTTGTTCAGGCGTCATTAAATAAAGATGTTTTCGCTGCACCGTCGAACGACGTTACCAAATATAACTCCGTGGAAATTTTATTCAAGATGAGCCTTATGTCATATTCAAGATGACTCTTATGGCAAGTCTCCACGATAATGGGTCCGTTCAGCCATTTCATACGCTTCGTAATTCCCGAGAAGACCAATTTCTTAATTTGCCACGCAAATTAAGAAATTGTCCATTTTGAAGAAATGCACCTGGAAAAAACGCAATCGCACTGATTGAAAAAAAGAATAGTAATAAACGAGAGAGAACAGAAACTCAGAAAAGTAACAATAATAAAAGGAAAGAACAGTTGGCGTAACTGCTTGTACGTTCTACGCACATATATTCCCGTCCACATCGTTATCTCAGTGAACGCAGTTGTTTCGATAACAGAAAACCACGTGATATTTCACGTCTTACTCAATGCATGATACAAAGATTAACGTTGCTGCATTCACCTTCGCGACAGACAGAGCGAAACAAGAAGAGGAAAAGCCGAGGGGGGGGGGGGGGGGGGGGGGGGAGGGTTAACAAGACGAGCGTCCGGTTTGCAACCCTACACTGGGGTAAGGGAATGGGGATTAGAGAGAGAAAAGGAGAGGGCAGGCAAGAGCAAGCGCTGCACGCACACGTACAATCTGTCACTGAGGGCGGAGTTCCTCTGGCATAAACAATCGAATGCATTAATTCACTTATCAATAACACTAAAGGTCTCGAAGTATGTAAACTCTATTGTATGCGCTTCATTTTCTATTCTCATTTTTTTTAGTTCGTCTCAAATCTTCTCCAAGAGAACGTATCGGGCGCTAGATTAGAGTATACTTGTAGTAACGTAGTTACGCTTGCATACATTAATGTTTTTATTTCGTAGTACTTTCGCATTTCATTTAATTTGTAAAGTTGCATATTTCTGCCAAAGAAACCAGGAAACGGTTGATTAAATTGCGGTATAGGATTGGGGAGCGTTAGAAACTGCCCCAAAGCGGTTTCATGCAAAATGGTTGCCCATTGTGTGACAAGCAAGGACGATGCTCGCCGCAGAGCCCTCGCCCTTTCCTTCGTTCTCGCCCACCCCTAGCGGTACGGGTCTAAGCACAAAGTTAACTCGAGACGTCAATCCATGCAGGCTCATTTGGAACAGCCACTTCCCCCCAGTCAGCATCAGTAGCAGCTCTTCGCAAATTATTCATTCTTACTGTGGAACAGGTGTCCGCTGCTTCGCGGCGGAGTTGCCTGCAATCTCCTCCCGCGCCACGTTTCTGGCTCTCCGATATTTTCTTTCGCCTCGTGATACATGAAAGACGAACCCCGTGGCGGGTGTATATGCAAGATTCGCAGCTCGAACGCGCGCGTGTATTGAAGAGACGGCAAAACAACGAACCCGCGAGCCTCTCAGCAGGTATTAAACGCCATCCTAGATCAGCGCGCGAGAGGCGCGCCAAGGAGAAGAGGCGGAGAGGAGAGAGGCGGGCCACGGCGTCTGCAACACGGCGTCGCGGGGCAGAGGTGGATGATGATGAAACGCCAAACACGCAGCAACAGCGGCAGCGCGCCGAGACGGCCGCCGCAGCAGCCGCAGCAGAAGCAAAGGCGGACGCGAGAAAGGCTGCAACTGAGCCGGGGTTGTTCGATCCCCGGGATCGTAATACGTAATTATTAATCGCGCCCAAGGTTCCTCCTCGTCGACCACGAAGAATTCTCGGCCGTGTCAGACCTCTCCCGGTGAAGCGCCCGGATGGAATTTCAGCTTGTCGTAAATTTGGGCCCTTCCGGGGAAGCCGCCTTCCCCTCCCCCTTCACCCCCCCCCCCCCCCAGACCACGCGGCCTGGCGGCGCACAATGCCGGCATAAATCACGCCCGCCCGCCACGAGCTCCGGCTGTAACCCTCGCGTATCCGGATTCCGCTCTCCGCCACCCGAGATTTATACGCGCCTCTATTAATCGGCGAAAAATACTCGGCCAACAGTGATTTCCACTCGCGTCGGAAAACTTTTTCTGCCGTCACGCCATTAGCGCGGCCCTAGCGACCCCCCTCCTCCGCGCACGCCAGTGAGCGGCGGCAGCACGCCTTCTCGCCGGGCGGCCCGTGACGCCCCGGTGATCTAATCATTCAGCGCTTAATTTAGTTACGCGCGGTAACTGAGCGAGCGGCGACCTTGGGCGATGCCCGGCATTCTTCGCCGGCGCGTTTCCACCACGAAGACGGGCGCGTAAATAAAATTGACAGAAACGCGGTCTCGCCGAGAAACGAGCGGCAGGCAACGCGCCGTCGGGAGCCGATCGGCGGGGGGAACCTGTGGCGGGCCCACACGGCCGCACAAGAAGGCGTTGCACGCCTCCGTAAGGATACGGTAGTCTGCCGAGAACAGAAATCTTCCGTGCATATTACATAGCATAGATAACTCCTTTCACAAAAGTTAAAGACTTTGAAACGTACCCCTGTAGAACTGCGCAGCGATGTGGACCACCTGTTGGGTTTAGGAGTAAGCGTTAACCGTTATGGGTGCCTCTAAAATAGTTTAATTTTTATCACGTCCTGTTTTTTTATTACATTAATCGAATCTTAAAAGTACGTTCTACCTTAATCTCTACACAGATATTAATTTATAACACAATAGAGCGGTAACAGAAAGGCACACCTTTCGAACAAAACTTCGTGCATTCTTGGTGCGCGTCGTTCGATGTATAGGAGCTTAGTAATTGCGCATTGTGCAGGAAAAGCATTGGTCCAAGTAGGAGCTTAATTAGCGAGCAAAAGCACGCCTTTGTGAGCAGATTGTTGTGTAGAGAATACACAGATTGCGTGTAATGCTTTATAATGGCCTGTAATCGGAGAACAAGGTCCATTATGTGAGTCATAATATTTCGTTTTATTTCGTTTAAGATACCCTCAGCGCACAGATGCACGTTGAAGTGGGGAGGCGCGAAGGTAGACACACGGGCAATATGTAATACAAGCTTGATTACAGAAAACGACCTATATAAAAAAAATTAAAGAAGTTTGAGAGAAAACGGCAAAAGCAAAACACGTGGAACTCAATAAATAATGAAAAGGAAAATATCAAGTTGTCCCGAAAGCGTTAGATAAAGATCATTCAGTACATGGCAAATGGGGAGAAAATGAAAGATGGCAGACATTGTTTACAAAAAGGTAAGAATTGTAAACAAAAACATGGCAAGCATAACAAGAATGTACGTATATGGCATAAATTAAGTGGCATAAGATATGCAAATTAAAAATACACAGCTTAACTTGAAATATAAGTCAAAGGAGCAGGTAAACGCACAACACTCTCTTAATCACATTGATTATAAAACAAAACTCTGAAGCGCGGTGTTATTCTTGTAAGTGGTGCGGTATAGTTAAAACAGTCTTTGCTCGTTTGTTGACGAAATGAATATCCAAAGCCGACAGTGTTGCAGTGCGGAACGCGATGCCGTTTGGCGATGGTTAATGCGAGATTAAATGTATGGCGGCCCTCGAATAAAGATAGAACGTAAGTATGAGTTTATGAGAACGCAATGCATCTGCATATAAAAAATAGGCCCAGACATTACAGGACGGCTAATTTTAGCTTATTATATATCGTTTGTTTGTAGAAGACCCGATGACAATTTTTTATGCGCTCATGGAGGTTGTCAAGTTTTCGTCGTGCTTCAAAAAGTCTGCAGTCCAGATTTACAAATACGAACATTAAAATAAATGTTCAAGCCACGGATAACCTGCTGGCAGATGCCAACGCTAATGGTCCCCATCATGTCGTATTGAACAATCCCGTACAAACATTCTTTAATACCCAAGCAGCCTTGCGCCGCGCGAGCGTGAATATTTTACATTCATTCCTTCGTTCCTTCATTTTTCGCGTTTAAACAAAGCCAGCCCACGAGTCGGTACGACCTTGTTTCCTTTCTTTCATTTTTTTTTTCTTTCCAACGCGAACCGATTTTTACTACTCTTAAAACTGTCAGCTCAGCAAAACAAATGATGCCGAGCACGTCGAGAATTTCCAGATGTAAATTAAACAAAGCCTTTTCCCCGCACATTGGCGCTTTGCGAGGAGCTATAAGCGCCATAAAACTTGTTTTAAAACACGGAGCTGTCACTGGCTGCTTTTCGCACCACACTTGTGGTTGTTCAGAGCTTTGAGACTGTTAGGTTCGCAAACCGTATTCGAGTTATCAGTGATAAAATAAATAGCTCCGGTTACCAGTTCTTTTGGTGCTGATGCCGAGCACATTACTGCAAGCGTAACGGCGATACCTTTGTTGCTGCTGTTGTTTTCTAGTGAAGACACAAATAAGAAAGAAATGGAGAACGGAGAAAATACTCACCTTTCATAAATAAGCTGATTATATGCGCTAGTTCCCCGTTCACAAGACTTGGGACCGCGCTCACTTAAAGATGTAAACAACGAAACAACAGACTTACTATGCGGTGCCCGACACTGGTATCTCGCAGTGCATGGACTCCATCATGACTTGACAAACACTGGCATCCGGCCTTCGTACTCCTCCAATTCATCTGCATATACTGCACGCCTGGAGGCATGCGTGGATCGTATAAATATCGTAAAGCGCGTGAATACGCTATACGCTGCCTTGTGAGGCGCTATACCGAGCCTATGGTCAAGCACGGAAAGACAGAAGCAGAGTCCTTCGAAGCACTCTGATGGAACGAAGAGAAACCAGTTGCTTGAGCACCGCGAACATCACTGTGTATGTACCGTTTGCCGGCTGTATACTACATAATGCGCAACACGAACGTTGGTGTTAACCAGAACGTGTGAAAAACAGTAAATAGGTTCAGATGTTTTGTTTTATAGGATGCCGCCCGCGTGGTGCTTTCTTGTCCCTTAGAAGAGTAATCATCATCGTCATCATTCTTAGCCTTACTGCGCCCACTACAGGGCAAATACTTCTCCAATGTTTCCCAATTAGCCCGGTCCTGTGCTTGCCGCGGTCACGTTATCCCCGCATATTTCTTATTCTCATCCGCCCACCTGACTGTGTGCGTTTCCCTGGCGCCCTTGCCTTTTCCCGGAATCCACTCTGTTACTCTTAATGACCACCGGTTATCCTGCCTTCTCGCTGCATGCCCTGCCTATATGTCCATTTCTTCTTCTTGATTTATACTAAGAAGTCCTTAATACGCTTTTCTTACCTGACCCATTTTGCTTTCTTCTTGTCCCTTAAGGTTCCGTTCGGCGCTGTGTCTGTCCCCAAGAGAAAGAAAAAAAACAGAGCAAAATAACGTGGGGATAGACCGTAACACCTTCAGGTACAACGGGCTTCAGCCAATTAAACAATAAATGAAAAGGGACGCATACCGATTCTACGACCATGAATGACAATTTACCGGTATCCCTCAAGAGAAAGGCATATAACAGCTGCATCTTACCGGTACTACGGGACAGAAACCTGAAAGCTTAGGAAAAGAGTTCAGCTTAAACTGAGGACGACGCAGCGATCCATGGAAAGGAAAATCATAGACGCAACTTTATAAGCGTATATGGGCACATCAAGCAGCCTGCTTCACCTCTTGGTGCCAACTTAGTCACGCCACTAACGAAAGTGCGAGAAGGAAGGGCGGAAATGAGGGAGTAGTGCTTTAATATAATACAAAGTGTGTCGAAGATAATGACAATTACTGTAATAGCACTAATTACAATTGTGATTTTTGCTGTGGGTTTGTCGTGCATAAATTGTGCGAGAAAAGAAAAAGGAAGGAGCAAGCATTGAGCACGACGCTTCCTCATTCCAGTCACGTATACGTTGTAGCGCACAGACGCCGTTTCATTTCGTGCACCAATTTCGCAGCGTGCCCCTCGTGTTTCTTCTCGCACCCATTGCACTCCTGAGGAAAGCTTCGGGGCGCGGTTGAAGAAGGCGATGGTTATCGCGCAGTGTTGCTCGCTCCTGACAGCTCGGGCGCGATGCAGTGGCTGCCGGGTTCGCGCGTGGCGGCCAGGCAAGACAGGCGGTGCATGGCCGCCGTAATGCCTTCATCATGCACGCATGCGCTCGCGGCCTGGCAGCCCTGTGCGCGGCCGCCGATGGCGCTCTTCCAGATACGACCACCAAAAAGTCGCACCTCGCGGCGGCTAGTGTTAAAAGAAAAACGCCGAGTGGCCGGGAGGGTGGCAATAGAAATTAGCCGATGAAAGTGAAGAGCGAGTGCGCTCGGGACACCTCCGTCCCCCCCGGCCCCCCTTAATTGTCGGCCATAAATCGTGCGGCCGTGGACGTGAAGCGCCGCTGCCCTGTAATTAGGCGCCGCCGGTCGCCCGCCCCTCGTCGTGGCCGCCCGGTGAGGCTCGCGTCCAGGCGCGCGGCACCCGCCGTCAAAGGGCCGCTCCCGCGAGGCTACAGGCGCCCACGTCGGCTCGTCCCGCCGCCGGCGTACATGGTCGAGGTTGACGCACAGGCGATAAGTCCCGCGAGGGAGAAGAATACCTCGCTCAATGTCATCATATAGACGGATGCACTGAGGCCATGCCATCGGTATACGTGTATACCACGGGAGTAAGACAGTGGCAACTGTTTAAGCACATTCGTCCTCCACACAAGCGCCTGCGCCGGAGTAAGCCAGCAGAAAGCAGGGCGAGAACGCTCTGCGACTCGCTGTGGCCGAGATATATGAAAGGTGTCAATAATTCACCCAGACTCAGTGTGCGTCTTTCCCGACAATATCTGCGTTCAAGTGTAGCTTCCGGTGATTGATTAGGCGTATACTTCATCGACCGATTGATCGAAAGAATTACCAGCAACAACGAAGCTTAGCCTTGAACAGCACACGAAGACAGCTGGACAAGGGAGTCGCGGCGTCTTTTTTTCGAAAGAGGTGTTCGAAATTCTGGCTTCTCAAGGCGCAGATCTTCTTCCCTCTCTCTATGCCACAATGCATGGGCAGCTACCACAAGATTATACCGCGGTGGAAATCAATAATCATGACACATGCGCACGTACATGTCTCTGACGAACTTTTCTGTGACTATACTTTTGCTTGAGAGTTGGTGGAGTAGACCAAACTGGAGCAGATTGTTCCACAGTGAAAGAGAGAGAGAGAGAGAGAGAGAGAAATCTGCTCATAATGCGAATATTCAACAGCAGCAGCATAATAAAGAGGCTCATGATGCTGGAGTTGTTAACACAGGCAACCAGAATGCACGCGCCAATGGCAAATTACGTTGATGTGAAGCGAGCGGTAAACATAGATTAAAAAAAGAAAGATTATGGGGTTACAGCCGAAAACGGGCAGCTGTTGGATGACAGGGCACGCAGATACACTAGTCACGATGTATAGAAATAACTTTCGGGAGCACGGCAGCCTTAATAAACAGTTTATTGGTCTTCCTTAAAACAAGGTGATACGTGACGAACTTTTTTTCTGTGATATGTGTCCTCGTGATCTATACACAAATTTAGCCAACCGAAGAAATGGGGCAGTCGTTTGAAGCATAGAGAGGGGGAAAAAAACATCAACAGCACCTCCTGATTCTTAGCTTTGCATTAACTATATTACGGAAAAAAGAAGAAAGGGTGGAGTTTCGCCACGAGGGCGAAGCGATGAATGCGATAGCAACAAAATGAAATGTTATGCGAAGTAAGGCCGGCAGCTCACTCCTTTAGCACGCAACCTGCCGTAACTCAGCAAAACGTCGGCGTAAGGAAATGGGGCCGCTGCAACGAGCGAAGTGACCTTCGTGGTGTCGATGGCTTCAACGCAAACTTTGCAATGAGAACACAACACGTACAAAGGTATGGGCCATCTGCTAATCCCTGTAAAGATACGGCGCGCGCGACTGCGGACGACCACGCCCGGCTGGTCGAAGTACGCAGTTGCTGCCGGAGTCACGCTGTACCCCTCTGGGACCCCACCGAGACCCCCCCCCCCATGCGCCTTTCGCGCGACGTAGTCGACCGGCGCGTTCCCTCTCCGCTTGAGCCGCGATCGTCGGCAGCCCTCGCACGATTTCACTCACACACCGAACATACGACGCGCAGGGCGATGTTATCGATTTGGACTTCATCCAGAACCTCACGGCGACGGCAAAAATGCGCCTGGAGTGCCCATATAGTTGCTATTGCAATAAAGGAGCTTTTTTTCATGCTACCAATGGGCATTAAGTTCCTGCCCCAGCGTTAATGAGCAAAGCGCTTTAAGCGTTAACCACTGGCAAACAAAACGTGAAGCATTCGCGCTTTGAAATTTCAGCGGAGCTTTGGGCGCCACGCCGACTCAGAGAGTGGCATTGTCTGTGCACACACATTGGAGAAAAGTAGGCAGTACTGCAACGGAGCCGTACGACGTCGTGGGCATTGCAAATCATGAGTGTTTCGAGGACAGCACTTATTTGGCTGCGAGAGCCTGATGCTGTAAGAATAAACGAGTCAGGAATGGGAGGATTCGCGAGTGTTGGCTAATTTTATTTGATTGCCCTGTTCACCAGATACCGAATCAGCGAAGACACTTGTCGTTCGCCGCGGAAAAAAATTGTCGGGGTCAGTAGTGCGAGTGTGATGAAGTATGCTGCGACCCAGAAGTTGTTGTAGGCTTAGGCAGCACAAACCAAAGTAGTATACTCGTGACCTATAGGAACGTAAATGCCTTCAAGTTTCGAGGCAGCTACACTGGACCTAACGTGCTAAGGAAGCGGTGTAATTGCATGTAGCCCGCGCATCACAGAGGTGGCGACATTCCTTTACAAAAAAAAAAAAGCAAAATAGTACGAAGGACTCAAAAGGAGAAAAAAGAAACAAGAGGAGACGATCAGAAACGTAAACCTTCTTGAGGGCTCGTGATGATTTGGTCACTTTGTTAGAGGGAGATCAGGCGGCAGTGAAGATGCTGATGGCGACTGTGATGTGAGCAATACGAGGGTGACGGGGTTAAGTGAGAGCAAGAAAAAAATATTGGATGTGTTTACGAGAACCCTACAACAGAATCTAGTCGGCTTGTTGCACAAGATCCGATATATTTTGGTTCATGTGCAAGCTAGCGGTGTGGACCGACGCAGTCGATGCAGCAGCATAGTGGGTCATCCTGCGAGTGTTTATACAATGAGTCTATTACAACTAGAAAACTACAGTCCCGAACAGTTAGCGTTTACGCTTGATCCACCTGATGAAACGTACTCAGTCACCTTTCGGGCTGATTGGAGTAAGTCTGGGTTCTAGTTCAAAGCGAATCCGGCTCGTTGAGCAGAAATCATGTATACGAATCAGAGCAGAAGCAGACAGGACGAACGCAGTATACGAAGTTATATTCGTACTACAACTTCGCACGTATACGAAATTGTTGAAAGAACACATAAATTTGCTTCAGCTAGATATGACAAATCATTTATACTGGGTCAAACAACATAATCTCTACAACACTGTTCTGTATGCAGTTGGCTTTAATAAAGCAATAACAGTGGTTTGCATACGTTATATGTTATATAAGGCGTGCTTACATAGCACGCACACTTAAGTTCGGTATACCGTGTTTAAGAGCAAAATAATTCAGGAGCCCTTCCCTAATCGGGGAAATGGGGTAAGTGAATCTTAGCGCGGACGTGGATGACGTACTGCTTTTCTTTTCTTCCTTCTTTCTTTCTTTTTTGTTCGCATTGCGCAATGCTCCCTCCTATAGCGTAAGCGTTCAATTTTATTATAGGTAGCGGCCGTCCTCGGAACGCTATTTTCGGGCTGAATTGGTGTTGTTTTCAGCGTCCGCCAGCCTCTCAGCGTCCGCCAACGAAATGACCATCGTGCGATTATGGAAACGCGGGTTAGGAACACAATTTGCTCGAAGTTGAAATTTTCCTGAGATGCGCAATTCCTGATATCGACCATAAACAGCTTTTAGTTCGCCTACACGAAATATTTCTATGAAGCGCCTCTAGCAAATGTACTGCTTCCCCCCCCCCCCCCTTTTTTTTTAATCGTCGGTAGAACGCATTCGTATGCTTCAGTTCAGTTCACATTGGGCAAGCATGAGCGCATGGCCTAGTGGTCAAAGCCCTCGGTTTCGGATCGAGGGTGCCCGTGTTCAAACCCAGCCCCGGGGAGAAAATTTATTGAGTTTTATTTGTTATTTCTTTGGTGCGCGCCAGCTGTGGGTGAGGAGGGTTGTTTGAAACACCACAATCACCAGCTTCACAGGTCAGTGAATACAAGCTTCGCTTGAAACAAAGAAAAAAAATGTCACAGTTTCGCCGCAACGGCGAAAGAATGAATGCGACAGCAACAAATAAGAATGTCACACGAAGAACGGCAAGCAGCTCAGTACTTGCAACGCGCCGCTCGAGCGCAAAGGACTGGCGAAAAGAACACACACTGGACGACCGCAAACTAACAACGGTCACAGCTCGACACTTGCAGCGCACTGCTCAAACACAAGGAAGGACACTCGAAAAGAATGCACAGGTACACACAGGACGAGCGCGAACTAACTTGCGGTTGTTACTTCTTCGTGTCTGAGCAGCGTGCTACAACCCAACGCTCTTAAACTGCGGCGCGTGGAGTGACCCCTCCGCGTCTCCTGCCGCGCGGTGGCGTTAGACGCATCGTTTACTCGGCGTTCCACATCGTCAGTGCGTACAGAAAGGGGCCACCTTTCAGTGCGCGTCTGACGAAAAAATGTAGGAGCAGTGCTTTAAGCGCGCCCTTCGGACAATCTCGCGGGTGATACTACACATACTGAAGCACCTCCGAGCTCTGCGTGCCGTTAGCGTTAAATGGTGTATATAAATAGCTCGCCGTTGTCACGCTAAACAGCCGGAAGCGCGTGGCCGAGTTGTTCAAGGCAGTGCTCTGCGGAGCGAAGGTTCGAATGCCGGTGGTGCGCTTTGAAACTTTTTTTCTTGATTTATTTTTCTTTGTGGCTTTTATTTATATATACATACATATACATGTCCGGGACATGACGGCGTCGAAAGACGGCGACGGCAAAAACCAGCAGAGAGTGTCCATATAATTGCTATCGCAATAAAAAAAAGAAGTGTAACCATGCAAGTTTCGCTCGACGGCAGGGCGCTGAGAGCGACAGCACTGTTTCGCGTTGCGTTGAAGGTGCCTCGTAAAGGTGGTCTAACGAGGAAGTCCGCCAACGGCGTTGCAAGCGTCGTATCCTGATTATACACGAGATGCGACTGAAGGAAAGCAATCGGCGTTCCCACTGCACATATAAATGATTAGATTGCTGTAGCTTGACGCTTATTAACCGTTCTACTCTGACCAGTGTATGCACCATGGTGTCGTTTGCACAGAGTTACTCTACAGGAAAGCTTATGGGCATGCGCACAGCGCTCATCGGAGCAGCGAAAGCCAGAACGCCACCCAGACTACTACAGAATTATCTGAGCGCTGCGTAACGCCGCGTCCTCTTGACTTCGTCGCCATTCCGTCCGAACGCAGTGCGCGACCTCATACTCAACAGTGCTGTCGCATTATAACCTCGAATGAACCATGAGCTCCTGCCCCGCCACGTTGGTCTAGTGGTTATGGCGCTCGACTGCTGACCCGAAGGTCGCGGGATCAAATCCCGGCCGCGGCGGCTGCATTTTCGATGGAGGCGAAAATGTTTGAGGCCCGTGTGCTTAGATTTAGGTGCACGTTAAAGAACCCCAGGTGGTCGAAATTTCCGGAGCCCTCCACTACGGCGTCTCTCATAATCATATTGTGGTTTTGGGACGTTAAACCCCAGATATTATTATTATTAGCCATGAGCTCCTGTAGTCTTGTTTGTTGTTCTGAAATGTTATTGTTTCCGGAAAAAGTGTGACTGCAAAATAAAGGCTATCACGTTAAAGCAAGAGAGAGGTTATGAGACCGCAGTAGGAGACAGAACAGTGCAAAGCCGCCATGATGTACGTTTATACGAGCCCTCCAAGACAGAAGACGCTGAAACGCGACAAAGGACAAAAGGCGCACGCAGAGTGCCGGACAGGATGGATGTTTTGTAACAAACGACCTGAGAGTACGATAAAGGACATACGACGAATCTTAAGCACTGGGCCTATCTATGCAGGACCGAGTGGTCGTCCTGTCTAGCACTGCTTCCTCGCCAGGGCCGCTCCTTTCTTTTAGTGCCTTTTCATTCCACCTTTACATGTTTTGTTACGTGCTTACTCTATCTTTAGATCGCGTTGACCGGGGGGCGCACGTAACGACGATCAAAAGGACCGCACCGCTCGTTCGCGTTCCCTCTGCATGCCTCTGATGGGCAGCGCGCGTGGGCCGTAACAGTCATCCGTTGCGTTCGTTACAAGCGTACTGTTGGCTCCGCCTTCTTCGTGTGCTCGGGGCAGTGGTACCCTCCTACCTTCGTGGTCCCTCAACGATAATGGCCGGTGGTTATCGCTGACTGTTGCATGCAGCGAAAAATAATGAAGCAGCAACCATGGGTCATGTGTTCAAGCCGAGTCAAAATTGAGTGCATGAGCATCCTTGGTAAAGAGCTTTGGTCACGTCTGTTGTCGAATAACTTCCACGTATCCTCCTTTAATCAAAATGAATAACCATCACTGAGTTATGGCGTAGAAAAATGGTGGTTGCAACTAAGAAGTCACATGTTTGGGGCGTTGCGTTATAATGCGCATGGCTGCACTTTTTATGTTTCTTTATGGGCTTACGACGTCTCGTAGGGCGTGCAAGGTTGTTCTTGCGCATGTTTATTTTACGCACACGCGCACACGAACTTCCTACCGTAAGCGTGATATCGAGTGATAATCACGTGCAATGTCGTCAACTTTAAGCAACCCCTCTTTGTTGAAATGGAATGCGACAACACTATTTACAATGCATCTTATTTGCGACGTTTGAGTGGTGCACGTGCTTTATGCTTTCTCTATCTCTCTTTTTACTGACAACTTTGTCCCACCAAAGCGTACTGAGAAATTCCACTTGTCCAATAAACACCATGGAAATGTACCCTAAGCAGTTCAACAACAAGATGAAGAGAGACGTATAAAAAAAATCCGGCAGATCTCACGCACTGCGGGAATCGACGTTGTGCGAAGCAGCCAGCGAGGAGCTGCATACGCCGCACTGCTTGGCTTTGAGACAAGTCACGTCATTCACTACAACATGTTTGCTATTCATGCGTGCATATTCTCGTATATGACATGGTAATAAAACAACCGCAACGCTTTTATAACGTTCCCATCATGTCATATGTGTTATTCATGTTATGATACAGATGCAATCCATGTCATGACTATTCATGTCGGTGTTATTCATGTTATGATACAGATGCAATCGATGTCATGACCATTCATGTCGTCACCTGTCGTTCATGTTCGTCATACGCGCACATCGTTTAATGTACGTTTTAGTATATAGCAAGGTAATGAAACGATCGCCATCATATGACCATGGAGCCTATAGTCATGTAGGTCATAATGTGCGTGACATGCATGACATGTACATATTTTGACTTACAATTCACGTTTTTCATGCCATGCACTAATGGCACATTCACTGGAACTCGAAAAATTTATTATTATATTATTATTAATAACCATTCGTGCAGTTATCATTATCAAGCACTATCTCAATGCCAAACACCCCCCCCCCCCCCCCGTCCCAACCCTGAAGAAAATCTGGATTCGCGCCAGGTGTCACATGGACTCTCGAACGCAGTCAGCTACACTGCGAACTTATTTCGCTTCTCTTCTCGATACCTGAGCTGAGTTTAGAATGTCAGGTGTGCGTGATGAACTTCCGACACGTTAGGAATATGTGTCCCTCAAGGGAGAAAGACTGCACCAAGTCATGCCTTTGTAAGCTCTTAGATGTTGAATAATCATCATTTAGATAGACTTCTTATACAGCCATTTAATTACTCTCCTTTAATGGTGCTTACCGTGTAAAAAACAAAAAAGGCAGTCATGGTTCCATAATATTTTAGAGCAGCGCAAAAGACGGGACAAAGGACAAGAAGTTCACAGACAAGCGCTCGTCTGTGAACTTCTTGTCCTTTGTCCCGTCTTTTGCGCTGCTCTAAAATATTATGGAACCTTACCAACTAGCCCAACTGTCGACCTTGCCAGTCATGGTTTTCTTTAAGGCGATATTTTACTTAGGTTGTTGATGGGAACTTGCGTTTGTGCACATCAAGGGACTTGAAAGCCAAGAAAGAAAAAAAAAAGAATAATAATAATAATTGTTGGTGTTTAACGTCCCTAAACCACAATATGATTATCAGAGACGTTGTAGTAAAGGGCTCCGGCCATAAGAAAAAAAAATCTCGCACATAATACGAAGTAGTGACGATAGTTGGTGACAGCGCCTGTGCCTGTCGTTCTTCTCGGTCCCGTGTTTAGCGCTGTTTGTTCCCGTCTTAAAGTTGGTGACATGAGCTGCCGGAGTGTGGCGACCGCCAACCGTAGCTCCCGAAGTGAGTTTTTTTTTTTTTTTCTTCTGAAGTATTACTCGTCTTAAAAACGTGCTTGCGTTACACCCGGCCGTGGTAACACAATGGCTAGGGCGTCGCCTTGCTGAGCGGTATGTCGTGTGTTCCATCCTGCCACGGCGGCTGTATTTCAATAGAGGCGAAATGTGGAAACGCTCTTAGGCATATAAGTACTTAAATAAGCATTAAATAACTACAGGTAGCCATAATTATTCAAAAGTCCCAGCCCCCCTCCCCCTGCGGCATGCCTCAAAATCGGATCGTGGTTTTGCCACGTAAAACTAGAGAATTTATTTAACTTATTTTGTGCGGCATCGGTCGGTGTATACGATCGCGGATGTCCGCGCAGTAAACATCCTGCAGGGAAGAAAACTTCCTTCACTATGGAAGTGGCGCTGCCCTGTGATGAAGTGGCAAACTATTCCTTCCTCGTGTTTTCTATCCCGCCTTTCGCATTTTACCACTGGCTTCAGTCATCTTTTCTTGCCTCGGCACCAGTTTACAAAACACACGCACAGCGTGGTGTGGATGATCACAGCAGCCGGATGCTTGGCCACCCCTCACCAGTTGCAGTATTCTCCGCCCTTGCAACATAGGCGGAGGCGGTTGAGACCATCCTGTTTTAGCACGTACTCGTCAGCGAGTCCTAAAGAAAGACTTCGACATCGAACCCCACATTGCGCGATGTCTGCTGCCAATTTCAAGTTATATGTGCTCTTGGACATGTTTCTTTCTCATTGGAAAGTCCCGTTTGTGAAAAGCGATTACGATGGTCCCCATCAATGCCGAACCGATCGTTCCTTTAGGTTTGCATTTCACTGACGTGGCTGCACACATAAAATATATTCATGATGAAGCTGGCCTTCGACCGAATTGGTGAGGCGCTTACACTTACAACTCTTCTAGCGCAAAATGTGTGTTTTTAACGCATCACTTCCACTGGAAGTGTGAACAGTGTACGTGTGATGGTCTGCCGGCCTTCTCCGGCTTGCGGCTGTAATGGTGACCGCCATTTAGAATGTCACATGTGTGCAAGCATTATGATTGTTTTATTCTGTCACTGTGTTTTTGACTGATGTCACTAATTTGCTAATCAGGCAAACTTGCAATAAATACCCTGAAAGACAACGCGAGAAAAGGCGGAGTGCAAGCCGAAGAGACTCATTTGCTCGCTTGTCTGCAGTTTGTCATACGTGAGAGAAACATTTTTGGACCCTCCAAAATAAAGTTCACCTTAATGAAAGCGAGAGAAACCCGCACAACTCAAGGTACACATAGCAAATATCAACCAAAAATAAAATAAATAGACAGGGGTTGAACCCAAAAGACGATTTGTAGAAAAGCCATATATTATAAATCAAACTTAGAGATGGTCAATGAAATAACTTATGTTATAGTGCAAATAACTTATAGTGCGCGTAAAACGGCAATCACTGCAAGATAACTTCGATTTTGAACTTGCTTATTCTCAAGAGGAAAATAAAGCTTAAGTTTCCTCGAGCACCTGAGACGTGTGAACAAAGTATCCTACGGGTGTCCTGGTTGCTCGTGTTGTTCATGGCGGTGCCCCTTGGGCACTTGGGCAGTGGCGTAGCCGGGGGGAGGGGGGTACACCGGGCCCGTGCCCCTCCCCGAAAGTTTTTTTGCCATGGCATACAGAGCTCAAAATGACACTCGATCACATTTGCCTGCCGACCCCCACTTCAGACCAAGGAGGTGCCCCCCCTCCCCCCGAAAAAAATTTCTGGCTACGCCCCTGCCTTTGGGGTTCTGACCCAGTCCGTCCTCGTATGCACGAATTCCGTGAGCTTAGCCCCCAGAAAGCAGACGTCGTGCATCTTGTTGTGACGACGTCAAACTCAGTCTTCCCGAGTGGTTAGTTCTCAGCCTTCCAAAGTCAATACCAATCTTCCAAAGCCGGTCAAACCCAGGCTTCCATGGTGGATGCGGCCTTTCTTTCATCATGCGCTTGTGGAGTGTCTTGTGCCTTAATTTTACATTACATGTTTCATGTGAGCGCTTCGTGGCGGTATATTTTGCGCATATTCCCTCGTTTGGCTCATGTCCAAACAAGCTACTTTACTTGTCCGACAATACAGTTGTTTAAAGGTACACTAAAGGCAAATATTAAGTCGACGTCGATTGTTGAAATAGCGTTCCAGAAACCTCGCAGTGCTTGCTTCATGCCAAGGAAATTTTGAAAGAAAATCACGTTTTAGTGGTCCGCACGGCGTTACCGCACTTCAAATCACCCGCCTGAACGGGCCTTTTGTATAGCAGTTGCCGTGTCCAACGTTGCCCGCCTTTACTGCCCGGCCGCCGACGCTATATACGGTCTTGCCCAACAGCGGCCATGAACCTTGCCAAGACGCAGCCACGGGCCACTCCGAAACTGTATAGTTCACTGTAACGGAGCTTAGCTTGGCCAGCAGCAGCAGTGGAGTATCAACAGTGCAAAAATAGCGACAGCCAAGCACACGCGGCAGCACGCGATATCGAAACCACCACTGAGACTCGCAGCTCGGCGAAAACGGAACTGTTGAGCTCCTCGCGCCGTTCCCCATGTCAACGCCAAGAGGTTCTTTTTTCCATGATTCAAGCAGAAACGAACAAGCAGCATTTTATTACGTCTTGTGATGCACGGAAGGTTCTTTTTTTATTGCAACTAGTTTGATTACTAGTGGTTAATTGTATCGGGAGTCTTGACGTCATCGGGATCATTTCCAAAATTCCCCACTCGTGGCGCACATCGTGTCCTACATTTACCTTAATTTCTTGAATAGTAGAGCCCTGCTGTTGGTAATATTGACGTTTTAGATGTTCTCACACATTGACCTTTCACTCTGACGTAAATTCTTATTTGCCTTTAGTGTCCCTTTAACAGTATACGCCGTCTGGAGAGGTAGGCGTGCACGTAACGAAACATACACTCACATAACAAAAGCAAAAAGAACAAAAGCACACGAAGCACTGCCATCAAAATAGGTAGTCGGTTACTTTGTGAATTCGCTGCTGCGGCTGTATGCCAGTGCGCCCCTTTCAACTTCGGAAAATTAATATGAATGAATGATATCAAGCAAAAAAAAAAAAGAATACCGGGGTTCCATATATGACTTGAAGGCGGAAAGGTACATGGCATTTTAAGGACATGCACAGAAATGATTATTATAATCATATTTTAAGAAAGACGTGCACATGTAGAAAGTACATGTTGCATTTACTTAATGAATTTTATATGTCTTTTGCGTATCCTGTTATGCATTTTGACGTAAACTTTCACTTATGCACACAATTCGAATTCCCTGTTTTTTTTTTAGTCTTCCATCCCGCACCCTTTCCGCGTTGCTCCCAAGGAGGTTTTGGTCCATAGCCCGAGTCACGCGAACGCTGCTTTTTTATATTTTTTTAGTCACGCGAACGTCGCAAGGACAAAGTGAACGCACAGCTCGCGCGCCCCGAGTCACGCTTGAGAAGTCACATAGTATTTTTCACACAGTTTCGTGACCACGCCGGACTTTTCGTCTGATGAGGCACATGAGGCTTTAATAGATACAATATTCATTCTGACGTAGCGGTGCCCATATGGACTCGTTTACAATAATGGCAAAAAACTGATGCGCCTCATGTATAAGAATCAGACGGCACAGTGAGATCGCGTAAATTTCAGGAATATTACCTCGTGTCCAGTTTTTCGTGAATGCTTAGTGTCTTGCATTTGTAGTTGCTTTTGACAGCAGACGAGTTCATAAATATTTTTTGCGGTCAAAGTCCATGCAATGTGCCGTCGCTGTGGTTCGCATACTGAGCACTACAGAGGCATTGTTGTATAACGGCATCGCCTACCGAGTTACTATGCAATCAAGCCACAACACCGTCTATACAAACAGGGAACGACACAATCTACCGGAAATTTATGCACACTCACAACGCCCGTCATCTGCTTTGTAGATAAGTCACATTGATACCTTTTCACGGATATTGCGTGCAAGAGATTTGCACTGATCCCGAACCTCATAATAAATATTTTATTGAGAGAGCGTGTGTTTATAGAAATTACCTTAATTGTTACGCTCTTATACCTTCATTAGTATCTGAAATAACTGACGTTTTCCTAAGTACCCAGGCACATGGCACACCGTGCATCTAAGTACCTAAATAAGCATCTGGGTATATTATAGTCCAATTTACATGCCAGGTTTATTGCACAAAGATCTCCTACTGATTTCATGTATATACGGCACTGTGCTAACCGGGTCAGTTAGGCGCGAGAAAAGAACCGGTTATTTGTTGTTGTTTCATGGTAAAACAGTCGTCAAAGAACGTGAAGTAAATGAGTGGGCAGTGGACATGCCTGACGTTCTAGCACTGATGCTTCAAAACGTTACAATTAAGTTCAGCCTTAAAAGTAAGTCATTTTACCCGTGTTGAACAAATGAAGACGAACATTTAAACGTGATGCATTGTACTGAAAGCGAAAAAAAAAAAGGAAACTTCGCTCTCTCTAAAGATATTTTTTTTAACAACACACGTCCGGAATGGAGGCGTATACTGCCCCAGAAAAAGCAAGACCGAGAAACTGACGTGCGGTCATTAACGTAAGCTTGGAGTAACCTCGAAAAATTTATTTTAGTATAGTTTCAGAGCTGGAGGAAAGTGCATCAACCATGTATTAAGTTGTCCGATTTTTCGAAAATGCGATATCGGTATGCACAGGTTTTCCTCGCAACCAAAGCGACAGAGTGCGCATGCGGACTCCTGAGAGAGTTATGTCCTTGTTTGGAACCCCTTTACATTCGTCCTTGGTAAGTACTGTGTGTGGTCACAGTAGATTACTCACAGTGACGTTCGCAAGTCAACGTGGGCCAACCGGCCAAACTGATCATAAAATAAGCTCCTGTCCGACATAATAAATACAATGCATAGACGCTCTTATAGCTTACAATGGAAATTTCCCAGTCATGTCAAATGGTTTCATTTACAGGGCTATCTATAAAAACGTGCAGCGCCCAGCCCATGCGTCTCCTATATAGTAGTTTTTACACGGACTTATCACACCACGCATTCAACTCGTTCTATATAAGAGGAAATAAAAAGCGATGCGGCAACGAATCCAAGCAAAAATATTCCGCGGGGCACAAGCAGGGAGTAGATTCAATATTGAATGAACGTGTAACCGCCGCCGAAAAATATTAAAAAAAGTAAAGAAAATAAAAACATCAGCGAGTAGGTGGAGTCGGTGACTGAGAAACAAGCAGGGAAGGCGTAAAAGAAGCGGGAAAAAAAGTGAATGCGACGCCGATGAAGACGCGGACAGAGCAACGTGTCGCCAGAGGCGGGGCGAGAGAAATAATAAAAAAGAAAAGGATGAAGGCGCCATCACTATTGGCTTTGTCTCGAAAACCCTCTCAACTCAGGCACGTCAATAAGGATCCGCTAGCTGCCACCGCTGGAGTCAAGAGGGGGCGAGTTGCGCTTTACACAAGGAGCCGCGGGGAACAGGGCAAAATGGCCGGGCGAACGAATAGCTGGGGCAACTCGGCGGGAGGCTCAGGCCGAGACGAGCGCACAATCTGCTGCCAATCTGGAAGGACGGGCGTACCAGGCAGCAGCGGCCCCACCATTTTCGCGTGCCGGCGTCGATACAACCATTAGGAGCTACCAGCTGCGCGATGGCACTGAGCTCTCATGGAGCGGCGGTGTTCCCTCCGTGGCTATGCTTACGCTGCTCGTGCGTTTTTCACAACCACGACTCCCACATAGTCACGCCACCCAGATTGACACACGGGATTGTATAGAATGTCTAATAAGGGAATTCCATGACAGAAACTAATAATCAATCAATCAATCAATCAATCAATCAATCAATCAATCAATCAATCAATCAATCAATCAATCAATCAATCAATCAATCAATCAATCAATCAATCAATCAATCAATCAATCAATCAATCAATCAATCAATCAATCAATCATTTATTTAACGTGCCCAGGAACAACCGTGAGGTCTTTGTGCAGGCGCACGCAAAAAAAAAATCAATAAAAATAAACAATACAATACAGACAGTCTTCAGAAATAAAAAGAGCAAAAACACGTAGACAAAGAGAAATGAACACTAAAGGGGAGGAGTAAAATAAGACAATATGAGAAATGCTGAAGGGGAATAAAAAATTAGATTGCACATATACACCTATGCGGAAAGACGGAGAAGGGAAGACTTTGTACACTGTGCCATACTATGTCAAAACAGTGCAAAGCTCGGATAAAAACAGTGATTGTGGACTATGAAAAACGTCAAGATCAAGAAAATGAATATTATAAAGACTTTGTATTCTGTGAACGGTAGAGTGTTGGAAGAAGCAGGCGGGTACATGAAACGGTCTGTTCTCTCTGGTTAACTTACGCGGAATTCGAAAATTAACACAATTGAGAAGTACAGGGCAGGATATGAAACCGTGGACTAGCTTGTAGAGAAATAAGAGATCAGAACGATTTCGTCGGCAGTGAAGTGATGGCAGTGATAATGACTCAGCAGTATTTGAACGAGATCCAGAGTCATTTTTAGCAAAGCGATGGTTATATATGCTGAGGAATTTTTTCTGGACTCGTTCAATGGTGTTACCGCTGGATTGAGCAATGCCATTCCATATCACGGACGCATACTCAAGTTGCGGAAGACATATTGCCGTGTACAATTTGTGTAGGGCCATGGGAGACCTGAATTCTCGAGATATTCTACAAACACATCCGAGAGAACGAAGGCCCCGCATAGCAGCACGCTTAACGTGAGAAGAAAAGTTTGACGCGCTGTCAACAACAACACCAAGATCACTGATTTCATAAACCTTGCATAACGGCATAATAATAATAATAATAATAATAATAATAATAATAATAATAATAATAATAATAATAATAATAATAATAATAATATAATAATATAATAATAATAATAATAATAATAATAATAATAATAATAATAATAATAATAATAATAATAATAATATCGGGGGTTTTAGTACGTGCCAAAACTACGATATGATTACGAGGCACGCCGTAGAGGAGGGCTCCGGAAATTTCGAGCATCTGGCGTTCTTTAACGTGCACTGACATTGCACAGTACAGCGTTTCACGTGCTCCACTTCGCCGAGCAGAGTTTTCGTTTAAAGGAGTACTGACACGATTTTGAAGTGCAGCAAAACGGATGTTTTTGGTTTCCTTGGCATGTAGTGTTAACGCTCTCCCCACACCGCATCCGGGAAACACGTATAAATATTTAAGTTTGATTTTAAAGTTTTCATCTCCCAGCATCTGCAAGGCAGCTTCACCGCATGGACAGCCCTATAACGTTTCAAGTTAGCTCACTTGGTTTGCGAAATCTGGGTCCTGCATGCAGCCTAAATCACAGAAATCACTGTCGGAGGCACTGGACGACAGTTCACTCATCATGAACCACGTTGGACTGACAGCAAAGGACAGCAGGTGCATATTTCGTTGGTTGCAGTCTGCCCGTGACGTCACGGGCAGACTTGACACGTCACTATGAAGCCGCCCTCTCGAAACCAAAACCGAAACTGCTGGTTGAAAGAAGCGGTATTAAAAATATATGCAATGCATCCCCAGGCACCACGACACTCTTTTTAGGGTTCTCGACACCCGTGCTTTCATTTAGAGCAACAACCCGAAAAATTTTTAAATTCATGTCAGTACTCCTTTAACGCTCACACCTGTTGTACTCGGTAGTGGGGCTTGCCCAATTCCTGTGGCGCATACCCACCTGAGGAGTTTTGCACGACGGAGCACAACTTACCTATAGCTTAAACATCTTCACTGTAAAGAGGATGAAGAGACCGCGTGCCGATTCATGACAGCATAAACATCTTCACTGTAAAGAGAATGAAGAGAGAGCGTGACGGTTCATGATGATGATCGTTTTTTACGACGGCGCACAAGTTACCGACATCTTAAACAGCTTCACTGTTAATAAGCTATAAACCCCGCCCACCGCCGGCGACCATCATTTTGCCATGACGTGTGTGATGTCATGTGCTGCATGGAGCGGCGCCCTCGTCTTCTACCAAAGTTTCAGCAGCAGCAAGTTGATCAATTTCACTGCCAAGCTGAAGAAAGCTGAAATAGCTCGATTGCACGCGCAGCTGACCACTCAACAAAATTATACACCGAAATGTAGGCGCTCGCGCATTAACCTTGCAGCTTGTTACGTCACGGCTCGCGAGCGCGCCAGTGTTGCCCGACTCTCCGGCCGCTCGCGTGTTTATAACAATATCCAATTATAATTAAGTTCTCGACCAAATACGCTAAAATTTCACCAACTTATTTGTGAACGCGCAAGGATTAACCCACATAACATAGCTTATGATCAAACATTGGGTGTCATGACCCCTTTAAGCACTTCACTTCAGGTAGTTTTCTCGGGCTCCTGAACCGTGAGACTACCATGTACCACGGTGTACTCAATGTGTACCGTAAGCGCTCTCTGCCCACGCGAATCCGCATCACTATATTACCGCTCACAAGACCATCGCGCGCTGGATGTCAAGCTCAAGAGACGGAGGATGTGAGGAGATACTTTATCCGAAGTTTCGTTGTAGGCAAATAATTATTCCACCGCAAATGCAAGCGTAGCCAATCCATGCTAAAACATTCGAGCACGCTCCTACAGCGTTTTGTGTGCAGAAGCTGATGAAGTAACAGGATTTATATATATATATTTTTTGTAGTGCCACTGATGTATGCTGCCTTCACTCACTCGAAGCTCGCTTTACTATACTTGAAGGAGAGCCCCTCCTGTGCACCCGAATACTGTGTGCGTCGCAATAGATTTTTTATAAAATAAGTTGCATTGAGGAGATGCTTTCGGCAACGCATGCTCTTCTCTGTCACTTTAACTGCGTATAATGCTACGAAAATAGCGGAAGCGACGATAAAAATATAAAAATACATTGACATCAGTTGAAAATCTTTGTGCGCCTTGGTCGCCATGGCCTGTTAAAGTTGCGCGAAACTTCTGGGCAGTGATACGGCCAGAGAAGTCAAGATGTTGAATAAACTTTTTTTTTCTCTTTTCTCTCAGTATGGCACGTTGCAAGTTATATATGGTGATCCTAAATAATAACGCAGACGCATTCACGCGCGTACACGCACACAAAGGAAAAAAAGAGAGATATGAAGCATACCAGCGCAGCCAAAATATATTCACTAAATCTGTGCGAAACGCCGGAGTTAACCTTGTCTGCGTTGTGTAGCGTAGACCATTCAGCTCCTGCATGATTATCAGAACCTTACATGTTCTCTTTCATCAACTTTCGATGGAGGCGAGAATGCTTGAGGCCCGTGTGCTTCGGTTTACGTGCACGTTAAAGAACCCCCAGGTGGTCAAAACTTCGGGAGCCCTCCACTACGGCGTCCCTCAAAATCATATCTTGGTTTTGGGACATTAAACTCCAGCAATTATTATTATTATCTTTCACCTACTTTATTTTTCACACGTTGGGCAGCCGATTCTCTTTTGATACACAGATGTTACAGCGTACTAGTTAGTAAACAAACAACAGCGTTCTAGCTGCGTTTTTGCGCCTTATCCGCTCGTGCACACATGGTCTGCGCCCTCTGTTACCAGCATCACTCGAAGTATGTGCATAAAATGCAGTGGGAAACGGCGACCACACTGGAATTGCGGCGTCCTGCTTACGCCCGTGCCTATAGACAAAACAGCGTTTAGGTTTAAGCTAGGAAGAATAAGGATCCCGAAAGCAAAATGCCAGGTTGCATAGAGGAGACGGTGGGTTGAGGTAAGATTAATGATGCTGTGATCACTTGGCTCAAGGCAAGTGCAACCGCGCTAAAGAATCCAAAGTGTTTGAAATTATACCATAGCACCCCATTACGGCATATCCCATAGCCCTTGAGTTGCTTTTGGGAGGCTAAACTTTACAATTTAATTTCATTTTAAAGCACGCGCGGCTGCAATTTGATCTTCATGCGCCAACATACGTTGTGAATTATTGATATCATGTGTGGTCTTTTGAAGATGTACGCACGCGCATTTTGAAACGCGCCCCTTTCCCTTTAAGGTGCAGCCTTAGTTGAGTGCAAGCGGAGACTGCTTGGCCTTATACGGTGCATTACACAAATGGCACCGTGCACACCATGCATGTCAGTCTCTGGTGCAGCGTTTATTTTTGCGAGAGAAATTGACGGTTCGCACACTGTTCGGAGTTACACGCGAACAGCGCGCAAGAAAAACAATAGCCGAACGAGTCTGACGATGCTCTGCATATACTATATAAGCCGCCGATACAAAACGGGCCTATTCCGCAAGGATTCGCAGACCTATGGTGGGCTTCACTGCATCATTCCGGTGTGTTTCGACTACTCGGAAGATGAATAATTTTGAATACTCCGGCAGCGGAATAATGAATGCGGGTATACATTCGCGAACGATTGTTCGACTTATACGCTTGGCACACGTACACTTTAACGAACAAGAAGAACGAATAAAAATAAAAGAGGAAAGATAATACTAGACAACGCGATGATGACAAGCTACGGACAGGGGCGAAGCGTCTGTCATTGCTCTCAAATGCGGCGTCTTATAAGACACCTTAACCTAATGGGCGAAATATATGTTCACCTAAGCTTCTCTTGAGTATAGACGCATTTCATCAATCAAGCTGTTATTGTCCGCATAACAAAGCGGCTGTGCTAAGGCGCATAATAAATGGCTGGAGTAGTTTCACTTCCCGACAGGGCGAAGGATATCTCAAGTCGTCCTTAGACGACTTTTCTCTCGGCCTCCTGCGACAACCTACTTTGACGAAGCACAGGGTTCAGTCATGTGCTGCTAAAACGCCCCGGTCTCTCTCTCTCAGCGTGTACTACGCCCTCCATATGCCAGCACAAAGGCAAAGACCCACCTTGTAAATGTGCATTTCTCCGTTTGTGTTCATCAGCTCGACCGTAAAGTAAGGGAAGCACCGCCGCAGGCAGCTTGGCGCCAAATGTAATCAAAACGGCAGCTGTGGCGCCATCTGTAGGAGACCGCAGCAGGATCCGCACCACCCCGCTTGCCTTCACGGCGAATGTCGACACGTTAGCGTCGCTGGGCAGAGTTCGCAAGTTTTGCTCGGGAAATATAAATTAAATTTTTTTTTCGACCTTTCGGCTGGCGCTGGCAAAAGATGCGTGCAACGAGATCACGCAACAGCGCCATCATTAGCCAATGCTATACTCGAGATGTTTGTGCGAATACTTTTCGTGATGCAGGGAAACTGAAAAATGTACTGAATTACCGCCATCATTACAACTTATAAAGCAACGGAATGGATCAAGCGTGGAGACAGATTAGGATCATCCCTCCGCAAGTATAATTCCTCCGCAAAATCATCCCTCCGGATCATCCCTCCGCAAAATAATTTACATCGGGCTCATCAGAATTCATTTACATCAAGTTTCATCCTTTCTTTTTTTTTTTAATGTCAGATAGTGTTTAGTACAGTTTCATTTAATTCTTACTCCACCGCGCACGGGACAAAAGTAAAAACAAATACAAAGATGAATATTAAGCAAAATAGCATCCTCGATAACCAATGAATAATTGCGTTCGGACGTCCTACATGAATAAATGAGGGAAGTATGGAAAATCGGATAGAAGAAATTGCACCGATGCTTCTGAAATATTCAAGTCACGAAAAATCAACCTCTTTGAGCGTGAGGCTTGTAATCGAGGGGGTGCACTTTTGCGTTCGGGCGTGCGAAAAAGATCATGAAACTGCAGCCCAGGCGGCGGGGACATTACCTTGGTTTCCGTGTTCCGAAAAGCTTTGAGCACGAGTATCGGGATTTGAGAGTCCTATGTCCCGGGCGATAAGAAGAATTCGCGCATTGCTCAATAGATAAAGAACACGAAAAAAGAAAAAAAAAACCCCAAAAGGTCATTTTTGCCATAACACTTAGCGTCGCAGGTGAGCCCTGAATGGCAAGAATGTGCCGTATTCTAAAGACGGGTGCTTTGCTCGAATAAGTCACGCAGGGATACACAGCGGATAGCATGCGCGACGGCAGCCGCTCCGTTGAGCCGTTGGGCTCCTAGGACGAAGGCGCCGAGGAGCCCAGGCCGCCGAGGCTTTCCCGCTCATCTCGCTTCTCTCGAACCTCTTAGGACCAGCTGATGCCTTCGCAATGAGACCGCTGCCCCAAGTCGCGCGGTTCGCTTCATTCCGAACCCTGCTATTTGTCTTCTTTATTGCACGCTTTCACGCTAATCGTCGGTCTCTTCGAGCCGGCGCACATCACATGCGAAAACGGAGCCAGTCCATTTCATAAGGGGCCGACATTGTCGCTGCACCACTAAATGAATCGCTCGACTGTGTAGTGTTCCGTGCATTTATTTCCCCTGTGGGTTCCTGCAAGCTTAAGCACGGAAAGCTCGCAGATGGATTCGCTGTGCATCGGCAACAAAGCGCGACTGGCCTGAGTAGATGCGATCAAATGCGATCCGGATGAGCACTGCGAAACAGCTCTCGGTATAAATCTGTTTTCGTCGGCACTGTTATTATTTTCTTTCTTCTGGTAATTGGGTTTGGCGTTGAAGCGTACTTACTCACCGAGTTGGCATGACTTATGTGCTGGTGTAGCCTTTGTTAAACAAAACAAATATAGCTGCTCCAAGTAAAATGTGTCAGCATAGCGTGACAAAAGACCCCAAATGGTTACATGCACATGCGTCGGGCAGCTGGCATGTGTTCATGAAACCATACTATATTCAAAACTGCGTTGAAACGTAAAAACATTCCCTCCCCCCCCCCCTAAATTTCTCACTCAACCGTTCCAGCATCTGCAATAAATGTTTGTCTTTCAGGTGAAGTGAACATTCAGGGATACATTGCGCTTGTGGTGCCCATGTGTGTACTTGTGCATTTCTGCACGCGTGTGCGTTGAAGTGCGTGCGCACACACAATCACACACACGCATGTGTGTGTGTGTGTGTGTGTGTGCGTGCGTGCGTGCGTGCGTGCGTGCGTGTGTGTGTGTGTGTGTGTGTGTGTGTGTGTGTGTGTGTGTGTGTGTGTGTGTGTGTGTGTGTGTGTGTGTGTGTGTGTGTGTGTGTGTGTGTGTGTGTGTGTGTGTGTGTGTGTGTGTGTGTGTGTGTGTGTGTGCACCGCTTGTGAATGTCAACGCAGAGTTGCCCAGAACACCATAATAAATTATCTGTGCTCTGAGTTGACTTTTCTGTCACCCATAAACCACTTGTGTTTTCCTCTTCCTGAAGCTCGGTAATAATTTTCCCGTTCAAAGATGGCTTCATTCTTTCATTCTGTCTACACTACCCGTGCAATGACAAATAACAAAAAGCTGTACACTGTGCGTATTTTTCGCTTTTTATCGACGTTACCAGCATGCTCCGTGAACTTCTTTATAGCGGAGCTGTTATGCTTTTCGTTATGCCGTTACGCGTTCGCATAAACTATCATCATCATGAATGACCTCCACCTTTCTTGCACGTGCAACGCAATAACTTGGCCGGCGCGCGTTCTCTTCGTCCGCTTCATTTTTTGCTTCGCTCCCCGAACATGCGCGCCTGGCGCGTGCTCTCCCGCTGTGCCGATTTGTCTGGCGTGGGATGCAATAACTCGGATGGGCGAGCGAACGAGCACAGACAGAGAGACAAAGAGATGGAGAGGAAGAAAGAAAGAGAAACAGAAAAATTCTTCACGAAAAAGAATTCTTGGCGAGGCGGGATTCTAACCCGCGTACCCACGAACCTAAGGCGCTAGCAGAGCGCAGCATAACCTTGTATAGTACAGTATAGCAAGGGGGTGGGAAAGGGAAGTGAGGGTTAGGAGGAGAGAAAGGAGGAGGGGAGAGAGTAAAGCATAGCGTATAAAGAAAAAGAAAGGAGAAATAAAGGAAGGCGGAAAGAGAGAGAGAGAGAAATAGAGAGCAAAAGATAGAAAGAAAGAGGAAGCAAGCGAGAAAGAAAGAGAAAGGGAAGGAAGATGGAGAAAGAAAGTGAAAAAATGGAGAGCTAGAAATAAATAAATAAACAAAACTAAACAGAGAAAAAAAAGACAGAAAAAACAGAGAGAAGAGAGAAAAAGAAATAGAGGAAGAAAGAAAGAGAGGAATAAAGAGAAACAAGGAAGGCCGCCCAGCTCCGCACTTCCCTCAGGCTTGACACCTCTAGTGCGAACCAGCCTTTTCTTTTTTTCTTTTTTTTTGCTTGATTAAAAAATATTAAGAAAATAAAGTAAGCGTAACAACTTCGGCCACACACGAGTATGAACAGCTATACTCGAAAGCCGTTGTAATTGCACATAGTTTTCGGATGCTAAGTTGATGAAGGTGGAATTTTTCTGCGATATGCTGGTAGGCCACTGTTCATTGGGAAATTGAGCGCAGCCGCTAAGGATTTTATGGGCAGCGCTCTCCCGAGAGATCGCAAACGACATCATGAGTGCAAGGCTGTGTTTGGACAAGCTGCTAGGGCTTGGGGCCAACGAAGAAGGAACGATATATGAACGTAGCACAATGGCATCATGACTGCAGAGAGGGAGGCCCTGTAACAAATACTGAGAAAAACAGCATGAGAATGATGACTAAAATGAAAGCAAGTGTTCTTACTGAGCACAAGACATCTATGGACGTCTTTGTGCACCTCTCTGAGTTTTCCTGTCCATGGCTGCTGCTACTTCCTTTCCAGTGACTAATCGCAGACTCGAACTTCTAACACGTGTAACCTTGAACATAGAAGCCCGATGCGCTAAACATCAGGCCATCACCACACATATGCTTCTTGCGCATCAGTGCCAGCCATATTTTCTTACTCCGCACACTGGATGGATGGATGGATGGATGGATGGATGGATGGATGGATGGATGGATGGATGGATGGATGGATGGATGGATGCTATGAGCGTCCTCTTTAGAGCATTGCACGGGCTCGGGCCTACCCGAAAACCCGGGTGGGCCGGGCCGGGGCTATCCATTGTTGTCTCTAAAACCCAAGGCTTCATCACGCTAGTGCCCAAACGTATACACCCAGGTGGATATCTCCACATGTTCAATTAAAACATCCTCCGGGGTTTCCTTAGCTTCCCCACAGCATGTACTTCTTGATAGGGATGGCGCCGCCATCTGGGAGCGGTGCAGTGAAATACTAAATCATGACACTAACAAGCGCCGACAGTTATTGTCGGTCAACCGAGAGTCAGCCTATACCCTGCTCTGCCCACAGCAGATGAAGGTAGGCAGGGCAGGGTATCGGACTCTCGGCTGACTTACACTAACTGTCGGCGCTTGTTAGTGCCATGCACAGCAGAGGAATGTAGCCCCGCCACGCTGGTCTAGTGGTTATGGCGCTCTACTGCTGACACAAAGGTCGCGGGATCGAATCCCGGCCGCGGCGGCTGCATTTTCGATGGAGGCGAGAATGTTTGAGGCCCGTGTACTTAGATTTAGGTGCACATTAATGAACCCCAGGGGGTCGAAATTTCCGGAGCCCTCCACTACGGCGTCCCTCATAATCATATCGTGGTTTTGGAACGTTAAACCCCAGATAATATTATTATTAGCAGAGGAAGGTAGATTGGTGAAGCCGGCCTGCCAAGGCGCCGGCAGGACGTTGGCCGCTGGCGGAGAGGGTGAGGGCCCGCGAAGGCGGACAACTGCGCTGAGCGGCGCTGGGCCATGCCAGCGACCCTAGCCATGCTCCCTATATAGGGTCGCGGAAAATAGCGCCGCTTTCGTCCTCTTCCCAAGAGCCACCTCAAAGGAGAGGGGACACCAAAGGAGGTGGCCTCGCGTTGCACATGCGGTCTGCTGCCCGACTGTCGCCTCCAAGAGTAGGCCGAATGCTCGAAACAAATGGCCCAGAAAACTAGCTTGCCTCTTTTTACCCCTGTATGGCTGGTTGCGTTAAATGGTGGCTTACGGTCTTCGCTGGCATGGAACATATGAGTATGTGAAACCTGACGGAACAGCAGAAATTGAAGCAAAGGAAGGGCTTCGCCGAGCAAGAACGAATTTATTAGGCTGCGAAACGAAGCTTCGACGTATGTAGATTCCAACGGGGCATCTGAGTCTATTGCCGTTTTTTTTTTTACTTTTTTTCTTTTAACTTTTTTTAACTTTTTTTAACACTTCGAACGCGCTGCGATACGCAATTACGGTCATGACACGCTTAGTTGCAGGTCACAGAAAGATGCAGTGCTTTTCCCAAATACGTGGTTCCTGCACGGTAAACGTTGTACCTGGGACAGTGATGACCCTATGTTTTTAACTTCGGGCAAGTGCGGACAACTGGCTAATTACGCATGCACCGTTCACTGCCGACCGCCTCGAAGTTAGAACGTACAAGTCGCAGCACGTAGACCGGTGTGCTTTAGTTGTCTGCCGTAGTTCCACTGCCGGGCCCTTGCCGCACGAAAGTACACTCATGCTAGGACTGAATAGCGTAGCCGGGTTGAGTGCTAAGCAGCGTCCGCTGACAACGTTTGCAGCGAGTCACCGGACACGTCCATGTGGTCCTCGCCTTCACCGCTGCCCACTTTACGCCCGTCTCTCAAGGTTGACGGGGGCGCTCGCGTCGCCTTCTATCACAACGGCGGCTCGTCGACACCGCCTCGGACAACTCTGCGGCTGGGCCTTTTCGCAGCACTTAAAAGTCGTTTTACTACCGCCAGAGTCCGTGGGAGGAAACCCCAACCGGGATTAGCATACACTAAAATCGCCCTCATTCAATGAAAGCGCTACACGTTGAACTCACGTGTACGCGAAAGGAAGCAAAAAAGCGACAAAAAAAGGAGTACGGAACAGTGTTTGATGTTCGCCGAAAGCTCGGGAACCATGCGCGGGCGCCCCGCCTCAAGTGAACGCCGGCGTGTCCGGCCGGCCGCATCCACGACCTCGGCAGGTCGTAAAAAGCGGCCTGATACGCACTGGGCCGCTCGGCGAGTCGCATAATTGCCAGCGTCCAGCTGTTGGGTTGCGGAGAATATAGGAGCAGGCTCCATAACCGTGGCACACCGCCGCCCGGCGGCGAACATTGCCCGTGGCCCGGTCGAACGTGCGCTTCGACAATCACTACATGCGCCCAGCATCGCGAACAGCAAGCGCCACCTGGTTGGTCGCCTTTCAACGATTTGCAACTCGAAAGGGGACGCAAAATAAACTTATAAACACGCAGGGGAACGTATACGTAGGCATGTTACGATATACACGTGGCTTTCGAGGGCTCTGTATATCAAGCTGTGTGGGAAGAGGCTAGAAACGGGAGAGAGCTTCCCTGCATTACGTTCTTCGCCCTTTATCGATAATGCGTGCCGGGTGAAAACATATGCACGAAATATGAGCACTCAAGCAATATGCGTCATATCTCTCTCATAAATGCCCGGCGGCAACAATACAATGTAATGTAGTTTCTCGCTTTTGTGGATGTATACCTCCGCTCGATACGGAAGCCGAACACGCGGAGTCGCGCTCCGGTAAATTAGGAATAACAGCGGGTAAATATATGCAGGGGTACATCGCTGTGGGTGAATAGGGTTTCTCGGCCACCCTTTGTGCCGACACAAAACTTCACTGGAATGCGTGAAAAATTACGAATGAGGTTATTGTGTTGATAATCACAAACTATTTACTCCAAGTCTTGATTCTACTTCTATGGAAATGCTTTACGTGAGTTTGTCATGGAAGTCTGCACATAAATACGAGCCGACAACTTTTAAATCAAATGACTCGTGAAATGATCGAGAGTTAATAGTACTGCAATTTCGCCTTCGCAAACGACCGACCTGTCATTCAGCGCTGGGGAATGGGGAATGGATGTAAAGAGGCATTCTTTAAAGTCTGATAAAATAATATAAATAAAAAACAAATTAATTACCTATTCGCGTAGGTGTAAAGAAACAAAGAGAAAGTCTTAATTATGAGAATGCAGATTATGGTAAATACATTTGATCAAACAAACCATTCACCCGCCCCTTGCCTCCTGTGACATTTGGCATTATAAAAAAAAAAGACAGTTTAGCGCAAATTTCACAATTGATTTCCAGTGAAACGTTGATTCCAACTTACGGAATCTTAGAGCCCTTTCAAGGCTGTGTACACAGTGCAGGAACTACAGCCAAACACTTTTCTAAGCTTGTATCTAATAATAACGCAGTCTTGTACACACATTGAACGTTTTGAGGGCTGTTAGTCGCAATTTCACTGAGATATGTGACTTTCCATGCGCTGCTTGCAAATGATAACAGTTGCAAGACCAATTTGATAGCCAACCGAACGAGACGGCTGATTAAAATCTTGAACGGACGATTTGGTTAGAGCAAGCGAAAGATGTTTGCATGTGTACTGGGCCTGGCGAGACTTGCGGGAGAATTTTCAGCGTGGGCGCTGAGATAACTAAAATACACTTTTGTTCAGTGCGTGATCTAAAGCGCATTGCAGGAATGGTGAACGAAACAATGCGCACATGCAGCGAAGCAGAAAAGAATGCAAGCCGGCATCAGCCCTCCAGGTGCAACATGACAGGTCTACCTTGCCGATACCATGCCGTCAAGTAAGCACGGCGACTCGCTAGACACTCATAGTCCAAATTGCTAAAAACAACAGGAGGGGTGGAGGAATCTGCCTCCGAATCCCCAGTGTTCACGGAGTGACTGAATCGCCTGCAGAGCACCTTGATGCTTGACTGTCCTGATTTGGGTTTTTCACTGTGATACCAGGAAACTGGAATAATTATTGTTCAGTATTACTGCTAGTCTCATAGTTCACAGATGTTGTACGCATTTGCATCAGGGGAGTTGATGCAGCAGGGAGGCCTGATAAGTGCATTCGTCACACTATAGTGGCAAAAAAAAAAAACCTGGAGAACGCTTAAGCTTCGCCTTCAAGAGTAGAACGCGATAGCATAATCGGGCCCCGTGTGCATCGCCTTCTCAAATGATAGCCTGCCTTCGGTTCTCAGTGCATGCCTCAACCGTGCCGTAAGGAAACGAACGACTGTGCGAGTAGCACTGGCCGTTTCAACTATCGTAGAATGCCTACTTCAAGTACAGTTGTTAAGCGCCCACTACGCCATAATTCTTCCTTTTGCGAATCAGCGAAGGGCCCACTACGCGTCCGTAAGACAGCACGCGAACTTGCGCAGCTGCTCACTTTGTTTATGCTTTTGCAGCTGATGATGATTAAATATGTCTGATTAAATATGAAGGCGATGCGCGCGGGGCCCGATTACGCTATCGCGTTTTGCTCTTGAAGGCGAAGCTCAAGCGTCTTCCAAGTTTTTTTTTTGTTTTTTCTTTTCAGCTAATTACCTATCGTACAGGCGGTTTAAAGCGGCTCGCAATGTCTGTATTTGATTTTAATGGAATAGAAAGAAAAGGAGCGCGGCGGGTTGTAACCTGGGATGTCATCACACCGCAATTCACCTTAGAAACACTTTCACAGATGTGCGACAACACTTACCGTTCCTTTCATTTCCCTTTCCTTTCCTTCTCTATTCTTCTTGCTTCCCTCTCCTCCAGTGAAGGGCAGAAAACCATATGCAACCTCGTTAACCTAGATACCTTTTCTTTTTATTTCTTTTTTTCTTTGACTCGTATTGTTTGTTCCCTTGCTATTTTAACGCTTCAGTCATGCTACAGTTTAGCTATACAACCACAGGCGTTAGGCGCTACGTACGACGCTTACACTTTTCATACGACGCGTTTATTCGTCAGGCAAGTTTCAAAGAACACCCTGCATACGATAAAAAAAAAACAACAAAGCAATTCATAGTCAAGCATACTGAAAGCTTATAAAATTCGAAAGAGAGAGAAACTGACGTGTGCACGTTGCCACTCCATGGGGGACTATGCTCCACTGTTCATAAATGAGCTGGGTGTTTTAATTTGCAGATTTCAAGCCGCCACGGGCCCGTCAAAGAATGGCACAACACGATGAGGATTAGCGTGTGTCGATGGGATTATTGCTTTACGCCCACCAGCCGCCGAGCTTACTGCTAATCTCCTCATTACGCGGGACAAGACCAGCCCCCGGAAAAGTACTTTCACGCGCAACGATTTGTAGTCAGAACGGGAATATGACGCTCGCGGTGTAGCCTTTATTTTCGGTTTATTTCTTGATATTTCTCTCTGTCAGCTGGCAGCTTGTTCATTACTGCAGCCGTCTTTTTGCAAATGCCCAGCTATGCAGCACCGACGTTTTCTGCAACATTAAAGCGGCTTTAGAGCAAAGGAAGTAAAACGAGGAAAATAATCCCCTCAAGGATTTCGTATTTCTTTAGCGCTGCCATAGCGCTTAAATTAGCATGTTCCCATTATATTCATTTTTTTTTTCTTCGCACATAGGCGTTTGTTTTCCTTTTTTTAGGTAGCAGAGATTAGTGATGACAAGTGCTGGCACTAAATTTTTGAGGTGAGTGAGTGAGGTGAGTGAGTGAGTGAGTGAGTGAGTGAGTGAGTGAGTGAGTGAGTGAGTGAGTGAGTGAGTGAGTGAGTGAGTGAGTGAGTGAGTGAGTGAGTGAGTGAGTGAGTGAGTGAGTGAGTGAGTGAGTGAGTGAGTGAGTGAGTGAGTGAGTGAGTGAGTCAAGTGTGTCCAACCTAGAGATTCCACCACCACCACCACCACCACCATCATTATATTGATTTTTACTGCAAGACGAACGACTTTACGCAGAGATCACCACTTCCCCCGTCTTGTACGAGCTGATTCCATCTTCCGTATGCCTGCAAACTCCAATATTCCATCACACCACGTAAGTACCTGTCGTTTTCGACTGCGCTTCACTGGCCACAAGTTATCTGCCCCGGAAATAACACGGCTTGCCCGGCTGTAATCTTCCTTCTGAATGCCAACTAAGACGTCGTCTAGACCCGTAAGCTCTCTAACCTAGCCCCCCGTTCTCCGACAGCCCCACGCCTGTGACAGCAAACAAGAGCTTGGGGAAATCATTTTCCGCATCTTTCGACGGCAACAGGCATCGCAGGCAGGCAGGGCGCAAAGCGACGTCTTCACTGTCTCATACAGACGTGTGATAACTACATGTGCGACGAACCTGTGTTACACCCAGGCGCGGATCCAGGTTTTTTTGTCTAGAACATGATATAACTCACATGGTTGTTGCTTATGATGAATGAATGAATCAATCAACCAATGATTGTGCCCATGAACAAACCTATGATTTGAGCGTTGCGACGCACGCGTGCATTAAAAGAACAGTAAATAAAGTAATAATAAAGGAGACTACAACCTAATAAAAATGAAAAAAAAAATTAGCGCAGCTTGCACTAAGCCGCGTGAGGCTGGATCACAGCGGAGCTGGTGGTCACCTAGCTGGTCCTGGCTTGGCTTGGCTAGGCTTTTACCCTCTTACCTCATTCTTTCCCACACCTTGAAGCAGCACAAGAATGACGTCGCCAAGGGCCACACAGTAACAAATGCACTCGCAGAGCATTCCGAGAAGACGGGCCACGAGATAAGCTGGGACAACGCGCGCATCATGGCCACGGAGAAGAAGTGGACGACGAGGCTCAATCTCGAATCGCTAATAATTCAGACAACAAGTAAGACAATCAATAGATCATCTGGCACACTAAACCACGTGTATACTCCCGGACTTTGCGTCATGCGCTCAACGCTACTTAAGAACCTGCTGCTCTGCCGTCATTCCATTGTGAACAAGGGATCCGTACGGACCCCGAAACGTCATTTTGTTTTTTGACATTGGTCAGTGACCTGCTTTTTAGCCACCTTGCTAGACTATACATCTCTATGCGTGCTCTTTTTTTGTCTCTTTTTTGTATTTTTTCCATCTATCTCTTTCCCTCTATGTATATTAATTTATCTGTCTTTCTATCTCTTCCTTTCTTTCTGTCTATTTTTCTCCTTCTCTTTCTTCGTATGTCTCTCTCTCTCTGTGTAGTCGTTCTCTCGCCTTCTACCTCTTTCTCTCTTACTTCCCTTTCTTTCTGTCTATTTCACTCTTCCTTTCTATCTATCTTTCTTTCTCTCTCTGTATTCGTTCTCCGCTCCTCCTTTCCCTCCCCCTCACTCTCAGATCTGTCCTCCTCACCTTCATTTTCCTTTCCACCCATTGCAATGCAAGTCTATGCTATGCTCTGCTAGCGTGCCTGGATAGCCGTGTCGTTAAGACGCTCGCCTTCGGATCGTGGGTATGCGGGTTCGAATCTCGCCAAGAATTTTTTTTCCTCCTCGAAGTTCTCTCTTTCTCTATCTTTATTTCTCCTTTTCTCTCTCTCTCCCTGTGCTCGTTGTCTCGCCCATCACATATTGCATCCCGCGCCGGAGGAATCGGCGCACGTGTTCTGGGAGCGAAGCAGAAGATGAAGACGACGACGATGAAGAAGAGGACGAAGAGAGCGCGTGCTGGTTCATGGTGATGATAATTTCTGTTCACTCTGCACGGACTAAAAATCGGCTTGAACAACTCCGCCGTTAAAAATATACAAACAAAAAATATTCAAATTAGGGCATAACACGACAAAACGAAAACAAACACATATATAAAATTAAAATGATGATATGGACAGTTTACATAGAACAAAACGCGAAATGTGTTCAAAAAGTTTTTATAGCACCCGTCGTGGTAACAAAGCATCCAGGTATGGTGTCGCGCTGTTAGCTCGAGCCCGTATTGTAGATTCCCGGCAGCGGTGGCCGCAATGCGATGTGGGCGAAATGCAGCAACACCCGTGCACTTAGACTTCGGTGCACGTTTGACAATTACAGGTGGTCAAAATAAATGCGGAGTCATCCACTCCGCGTACGTCATAATCATGTCTTGGTCCTGGCATGCAAAATCCCAGAATGCAATAATTTTTTAAAAGATAAATAAAATGAAAAGGGCTTGAACAATGTGCGAAATTGGGTTAAACAACGTAAAGCTAAAAAAAACATGGTTGATCCCTCCGTCATAGGAGTCGGTATAACACGAAAGTGAAGCGTGCCTTCACATAAGTAGTTGATTGCTTATTGTACATTGATATATGAGAGCCTGCACAATGACTATTGGTGTTTGGCAGCTACATCACCGTTTAACGTGGATGCACCGACGTTAACACCTGGCGGCGCATTTCCATCTCGATGACTAACGTCCATGATCATGATTAAGCCTTTGTGGTAGTTGATGTAGTTAATACACATGGGCACACCATATGGTGAATCCCGCTCAGAAGATGGAATCAACAAGCGCGTAATAAACGCTGGTACAAGATATGCAGTAATTCAAAGCGTCATCATTTGAGTAGAGAAAAGCAAAGTGTACGCTCCTCAGTAATAGAGAAACCTATGCCTCCGCTCATGCATACACTAGCACACAGCGCTTCAGGAACGCGAGAGGCTGTTTGTAGCTTGAGCCGTGAACGCGCGAAAGCGTTACACTTCGCGCTGGCGTCTCTCTCGCTGAGAAGGTGAAATATATAAGACGCATTTGTACAGCCTCGTGTATGCATGTGGTAGCGCAGTGAATAGAGCGCCCGACACCTATCGCCGAGGACTGAGAGGCCGCGGGTTCGACTCCTGCGTCAACGAAACTTTTGTTCTAGCTTTTCTTTGTCATCTGTTTGTATGCATTTTACCAACGTCATTTCCGTGACGGAAATGACGTCAGTGAAGTCTTGATGGACCCCAGCATAAAACACCTTCGTTTGAAAAGTACCAACGACTGTGAGGACATTGTTTCCTATGTGTGGTTGAATGTTTGCTACATCAGGTAGCAACATGAAAAGGCATATACTGTCTGATTATCTCGCATGAAATTCGAAAAACGGTACAACTGAGCTGTTCTGGACAGGTGGTGATACCGTGAAGATGCTTAAAAAGAGCTAGAAGATCAGCATGATTGCTTCGGCCGTGAAGCAATTATAATGACAATAATCCAACAGTACTAGACCAAGATCCAGAGGCATTTCTAACGAAGCGATGATTATATATATTAGGATGTTTTTCTGTACGTGCTCAATGGTGTCACTGTTTGATTTGCTTGATTTGGAAATGCCGTTCAGGATTACCGATGCGCATTCAAGCTGGGGTAGACCAATTGTATACAATTTGGAGAAGGGTAATGGAGAATTGAATTCTCTCGGCGGTCTGCAAACAAAGCCGAGAGATAGAAGACCCCGCAAAGCAACGCGCTTAGTGTGAGGAGAAAAGTTTACGGTTGTATCAAATGGAACATGAAGATAATTTATCTAGTAAACCTTACGTAACGATACAGAATTAGCAGAGTAGTAAAATGATATGCTTGGTACTTTGCGAGTGAAGTGGATGACTTTCGTCTTGGAAGTATTCAAGGAGAGGCCTTTTGCTCTTGCAACATTCAGAAACAGAGAACTAATCGCACTGTAGGATGTGACAATCATCAACAGTACGAAAGTACAAGCAGTATGTATTAGCATGAAGTATGAGTACTTTTCTTAAAATCATGTCGCACAAAACGAGGTCTCTGATCAGGGGCTTGAGACATGTTTGTTTGCAGCTGAGTGCACGTCACGCTCGTTTGTGTACTTGTTAAGCGATCTGTCCCGTCGTGTGAACTGAGCTTTAAACGGCACAAGAACAATTTACCGAGCCAAGCGAAAATAGAGTGTCCTGTCTCAATATATTTAATGTGGTATTTGTTGGTTCCCTTGAAACACTGGAGACAATGTACACAATCCCGTCTGGGAGTTACTTGTACATTCTGTGATGAACAATCCTTGGAACACGGCGCGTCGCAGGAGCCAAAGCTTCTACAAGCGGACTTGTCTTCGGAAGAAGACAAATCCGCTTGTCGAAACGTTGGCTCCAGCGACAATCTGTGTTCCAAGGATTGTTCATCACTTCAAGGTTCGACCTTCCTCTGAATTTCTACCTTGTGCATTCTGTGTGCGTCTTTACTATGTATATGGCCAAGTCATTTCAGGTACCCTAGCCATCTCTAGTAGGGTGATGTGTGTCGATATTTGTGTGTGGTTCAGCAGCCAACAACAGAAACATGTTAGCAGCCAGTATCCCAAAGGACAGCCATTGGCGACAGTCGGCTTGGAGACATCGGTAGACGAACTGCACTTCCTTCTATTCCCGAGGTCGCACCGACAGCAGCGAACTTGACACTTTGCATCGGAAGCATTTCTGTTAAAGGGACACTAAAGTGAACGGATGGATCGGCTTAGATTGATACATTGTGCTCTGAGAACTCTAATGTCGTTAATTTCACCATCATAGGTTTATTAATGGAGGAGAAAATCAATGTCCAAGTTTCGTTCTTAAATTTCGCGCCGAAATCGCCGCACGTGACGTCACGGATTGCAAAGCGTATTTTTCATATTTTTTTCAATATTGGCTCAACGAAATTCCCTGAAACTTGGTATGTTAAGTCTATGGCCTTCTCAGAGGACAATGTACTTAATTTTTACTGGTTAGGAACTACGTAGGACCTAGTAGATGCCGTCAAAATCTATGACGTCACGACGTTTGGTGTGGGAATTTCAGGGTGGCGTCGTCACCTACTTTTTCTTTTCGTGCCTTTTCTCGCTTACCAAGCATCTTCTCGCAAGTGTGGTGATTTTGGAATTGTAAAAGAGTTATTTACTGATATGAGAAAAAAATCGTTTTTCCCTTTAGTGTCCCTTTAAGAGGGCAAGGCAAACACGTTTTCTTTTCTTGGTGCAGCGCATGGCTACAGGATGGAGCAGAGGAACGCCGCTTCGTTGTTCGCGTCTAGTCTCGAACTGATTCTGTAAATCTCTAACGTACGGCCGCTGGGAAGCAAGTCATCCAAAGTTCATGGTGAATGCGCACTCAACATTTGTTGCCGAGCAAGTACTCCACCTCAACGTACAAAACGAAGTGCATTATCACGGAATCACTACAATATGGAATGCTTCAGGGCTGCACTTGGGGCACCGCAGGGAACAGCGAATGAAAATGTCCTCTATGCAATTACCGATCGCCCACTCCATCTTCTCGGTTCTCAGACGTTGCTGACACCACTTTGCCGCTTCAGCCAATCAGACTCCGGGAGAGTTCCGCACTGGCACACACGATGAAGGACAGACTCTCTCACGCTTTTGTTTCTCTGGGCACCTTGAGAACCCCCCGCCTCTTCTCTCAAGAAAAAGAGAACGGCCCTAGCCGTTGTGGTCCTTTGGGTCCATGGAGTGCCATCTGAAGCTCCGCGCTATTTAGATGATGTAATTCCTGCCATTTTGGCGGCGTGGTGCTCTCCGCGCCACGAGCACACGTTCATCGTCAGCCTCTCTCTCTTTCTCGGTCTTTCGCCCACTCCTCTTTAAATTCCCCTCTTCTCTTCCCCCTGTATGGGATAGCTTACCGGATGACTTCTTGGTCAACATCCCCGAGTTCCCCCTTTCTTCTCTCCCTCTCTTTCTCTGCCGTTTCGGAAGGAGCTAACCATCCCTATATACCAGCAAATCTTTTGAAGATAAGATGAACGTGGAAATTATGAACCAACAAACAAATGTCCCGTGGCAAGTGCTGCAAGTCTTCAGAAAGTGCAAGCCCATCTAGTTCACCTAGCTGTTCTTCCAGGCCTGCCCATCTACTGCCGCGCAGCTGTTTGACTTCGCAGTAAACAGGGCAACAAAAAGCACCGTTACTCGAAACGCGGCTTATTTTTCAGCATCAAACTCCCGCTTAGCACGGCACGATCTGCACCGGCAGTCGAACAAAAAAGAACGAGCGTCTATGAGCTTGGCAAGTGGATCGGAACCAAGCGGAGGGCGCGCACCGACGGCAATACGCGTAAGCAGCAGCAGCAGCGCCCACGAGAGGCGAGTCTGCGAAACCTGATGCCGCGAAACGCCGCGATGCGAGTGATTTGTTTAGATTACGCGCAGCCTGCTGGGAAAACTTGACTCGCCGGGAATGCGTCGCGTATACGACAGCCGCTGCGATAGGGCCCGCGGAACGGTTTCGCTTCGGTAGCGGCGCCAGGAATTCCGTGTCGTATGCAAAAGATGCGCACCTCACGTCCCACGTGCCCACTGAAAAGCACGGGGTGCCTGGAGGCGCGGGGAAATCCAATTCCAATCGACGATCCGTGAAATTTCAATATAGAGCCATCGCGCAAGTCGAACGCGCCTCTTGACGCTGCGCTTTTCGCTGCGTTTCTCGCGAAGAATCAGGGATCGCGATGGAAAGAGCGGGGGCGTTTGAGCAGATGCGCGCGCGCGGTATACTTTGTGCGCGCGCGTTCCTTTTGCGCCGCTCCGTTTGTCTCGAGAGAAAAGTTTTGCGCGTGAAAGTTCTGCTCCTTTCCCCCACTACTCCGTAAAGGAAGACAGAAGAGCAAGAAGGCGGCATAGCGCAATCCGTAGGAACATTACCATATAGGAGCTCGTACAACTTCGCCCGTGATGTTGCCGCTGCCGAAGGGGAGAGAGGTCACCGTATCAAAACTTGGACCGAAATGGCAATGGGGCTCTGTTACCCATTTGTCCCAGAAAGATCACGTGGGACACAGGGACATTACACTTTTCCCTCTATCTCGATTTTTACCATTGTTGGTACTTCGTGATACAACCATGTACGGTGCTATAAGTGACGATGGCGGGAGGAAAAGTTGGGAACACGTCGTTTGGCTTAAGTTGTGTTTGTGAGAGCGACCCCTCTTGACAGTTGTATCATTTTTTTCTATAGTGTTAAATCATAAGATGTTTCAGCAGATCATATATAGCGGATGCTTAGTATCATGTTCGTAATGGCGTCAATACTGACGGCGCCTCCCACGCGTTTCGGAACAAGTTATGAATGGCTTGGACTGTGCGTGTGCAATAGATATCCAGTCAATAATAAAAATAAAATAAGTTATGGCCTTTACGCGCCAAAACCAAGATATATTTATGAGGAACGCCATGGCGGAAGACTCCGTATTAATTTTAAGCAACTAGCGTTCTTAAACGTGCGCCTGAATCTAAGTACACGAGTGTTCTGCCATTAGACCCGCACCAAAGTGCGCCCTTCGTAGCCAGGATTCGAACCCAGCCCATTGTGCTTAGAGCGCAACGCATTGCGCTTAGAGGCGGGTCCCGTTGACAACGATAACGTATGTCTAGTTCAGTGAACTCATTGTGAAGCGCATGCGAGAGCACATCACAGATACGGGACATAATGATGGAGGAAGACTGACCGAGAGATTACATCGCTGGCAAAAAGGTTTATCTGGAAACCCGTGTTTATCATATAGAACAGCGGACGCGAATGATCAGTGTAATGCGAGAGCCCGTGTGCAACAAAGCTCACAGGGTGTCCTTTATGCATTCGCCTAAGACGACTCGACGGCGAAATCCATCTCCTTTTTCTTCTCAGTCGATGTAGTGATCCTCTCTTGCCCTGCATCAAAAATATCCTGCATCTAAAGTGGTTTGGCACTGACTGCGAGATCGGCCCACCTGTGACCAAGCGACGATGCCATTTGACGACGTCACAAATTTTGGCGATCTGTGACGTCATATGGCGACGTCATCACGTGATGATGATCTTTTGCATCATTCATGTTGACGCCGACACGGACGGTCAATTTTCGCGTTTGGTGACGCATGTGAGGCTTTCGCCTTAAGAATGCAGTAATACTTGGTTTCAAATTGCTGCGCATAATATGAACTCGATGCACAGTGCGACTACACCCTCCGCCATTGTTTTACGGTGGCTTGGCAAGGGTTTGGGACGCAGGATGCAGAGTGCGATTTTGGGCATATAGAACACCATGGACTTCGTAGCTTGGACTGCGTCCTCATTTTTGTAAGACATTGGACAACTGAGGCCGCTGTAGTGTTCCAAGTGTAAGCTTCCTGAAACATTGACCACACGCAGTGTAATTGCGGGGACGATTAGTAGGAAAGGTGCTAGTGGACAGATTTAGACAAATGGTTTTCTATGCTCTTGGTACACAAGATCAAGGAAGAAAGCAACGCAGGTATATTCACAAGGAGAACACGCAGTTCCTACAAGGTTGAAAGCTGGGCTAGTTGGTGACTGATCATTATACCTATGTGGTTAGGTAGCGCACTTTGGACGGGGACAAAAGGAACAGGTGGGACACGACACTCGCCACACTCGCAACTGAATTTATTTCGGGAAAAACACTTCACTATATATATACAACCAAGCACCCCCGATCAACACAGAAATGAATCAGCCCTCAATATAAACTGATCAAAGACCAAATTTTTTGCACACCCTTGTGAAAGGATTACCGATGCACGTGTGAAGATGAACCAACAGTCCATGTATTCGACAAAACTTTCTGCGCACACTCAAGCGATACAAAAAAACTTAACGCAACACGTGCAGCTTATACACTTTTAAAAAATCATGTACCATCTAGGGTTACTGCAAGACGTTCCACTAGAAATCTACACTCGCTTAAAACGGAAATAGGAGAAAAGAACGAGGACGTGACAGAAGCAATCCTACAACTTAAGGCCCTTCCAGGAAGGTGGCTTCCTGATGACTTAATGAAACTGATGGTTGACTAATGCAGCAGTCTTTTCTTTTGTTAATGTGAAACGCTTCAACTATTTCTCTGGTTAGTTGGTTCCCATGATGGAAAACCACGGAGGTGTCATCAAACAGTGGCAAGCAGCCACACTGCGAACAGTGTCCCTTTATGTGGGAATGATCATTTTTTAACGCCCTCTTATGCTCTGACAGCCTGGTGTTCAGACACCGACCCGTTTGGCCGATGTATACTTTCCCACAAGATATATGGGTAAACAATATGCAACGGATAATTTACATCTAACAAACTTTGTTTTGTGGTTTATCGCGCATCTGTTGGTATTAGTCTTTTCTGCTGAGGAAAGCTTGCGGTCTAATCTTGCACATATTTTACCAAGCTTGTTGGGTGCCGAGAACACTTCTAGGTCAAACCTATTGCCTACATTTTTTAAGTTATGTGCAATCTTGTGCGCGTATGGTATAGACACCATCTTTTTTCTGCTTTCATTTTTTGTTGTCATTTTGTTTCGGGAGTTATCTCGTACGTAACTAATCAGCTTGTTTGCTGATCTACACAGCACGTGTTTTTCATACCATGCATTCTTTAACCTGCTTATTTGTTGACTGAAGCTTTCGCTAATCTTTTCTGTGCACGACTTCGTCAGGGCTGCTCTCAGACATGAAAATGCTATGCCACTCTTTACGACCTTAGAATGAGCCGAACTATAGCTAAGTAACGGTTTTTCCTCACGTGCATCGGTAATCCTTTCACAAGAGTGTGCAAAAAATTTGGTCTTTGATCAGTTTATATTGAGGATTGATTCATTTCTGTGTCGCTCGGGGGTGCTTGGGTGTATATATATTGAAGTATTTCTCCTGAAATAAATTCGGTTGCGAGTGCAGCGAGTGTCGTGTCCTACCTGTTCCTTTTGTCCCCGTCCAAAGCGCGCTACCTAACCATATAGGTAAAATGAGGAGAACATGCATTGCCATGAGGAAGTAGAAATTAGTTGGAGCGTTCAAAGTGACCTGTGGAGAAGGGGACTTTGTAGTGTACGTGCGTGCGTGTGAGCACAACTCCGACGCGCAACTGACGCCCATGAATTTCGCAAACAGCTGAGCTATAGCGACTGCTGTGTATGGCCGTTTATGGCTATAGTTACGTTAATGATAAATAGCTAAATATAAGCACAAGCGTAAAGGAATCAGTTTCAAAAGGAACAAGAAAGAAAACCAAATTTGTAATTACGTCAAAAGATACTTGCAAGTCAGAGAGAGAGCAATGGGTCGACGCTTTAAATTGGTTCCTGAAACATTTCCAGCATCTCCATATTCATGTACACGCACGCCAACCTACTTACCACACACGCTATATTGGCCATCACAATGTACACATCCTACCTGGAGTCACTAGCTGACGTAATTTTCGTGACTTGGTGCGAATTAGTTTTTTGAAACTCCCTGTTACGGAGACAGCTCTATTGAAGAACGGATACTTGCAAGTCTATAGAATGGTCCCCAACTGCAAAGCTTTACCCAGTCAGAAAGAACATCGACTAAGACACCTCGCTGCGCCTCGCATTACAAGCTTCGGTTCCCTGGGTTTCGCGTTCCGCTTCTAGCTCAAAATGCCAGCGTTAAAGAGAGACTGCCTCGCTTTACTACGCGAATTTCGCGTCTACTGTCGTAAATTCGGAGGACAGGACTGTTCATGTTGGATGACTGGGCATTCAATATTATCTTCTCTCGCTCACAGATGCCGCGCTCAAGCGGGAACACTGACGCGTTGAGCAATCGACTGCACCGGCGCTCAGTGTACAAGTTCTTAATGTGCGAGCGAATTTGGCAGCCGCCTTAGCGAGCCCGCAAGCGTCTAAACCGTAGCCGAGTCCCAGACGCTCGGGCAGATGGGGCTCGGTTCCGCTAGGTGCGCGCCCCCGATGCCGGGACCGCTGGAGCGAGCGCGCGACACGAGCCCCGGCTGCTCTCGGCGCGATCATCCCGGCCGTGCGCGTAAGCGCAGCAGGGATTGCAGCGGACACGCTTCACGGACGCGGCGCGCACACCCTTTATGGAGTGGACGGCTTCGGCGCCGGGCTCGTCCCCGACGAGGGGGCGACACAGCGTTGAGCTGACGAGGGATCAGGTCGTCCCGGATTGAAGGCTCGAGTGGCCCGCTTAATCCATCGTAAAAATCCAACTCCGGGAGCCCCCTCCGGAGATGTTCGTCCCGCGTACCGCTCGGGGCAATAATCCGGCCCGAATCAATGTCGCGTGGCCGGCTGCTACACAAGTCGGCCGCTTCGGCCGCGGCACTGTGACGACGACGACGACGACGCTGCCGGGGCGGCGGCCGTTTGCAGCAGCGACAACGCGTGCGTCCGAGCGTGGCGACGCACGGCTCGCTGTCGCCATTACTCCCGGGACGCGCGCGCCTGGCCTTCTTTTGTTGCGCGCGCGTGCACACCAAAAATAACTTCAGCATGGCGAATTTTGGCGAGCCCTTCGATAAAATCAAGACAGCCAGAAAATACACAGGGAGAAAAAGGGGGAAAGAAAAAGAAGAAAAACGCCATTTCGGACCCTATATACTTTGGCCCGCTCCGTTATCCTTCAGCCCCTTCTTGATCTCTTCTGGAAGCTTTTGTCATGCACGTAGGTGCTCTTTTTTGACCTTCTTGTGCGCGCCTTGCATTGTCCGTGAAAACGTTCCGGTAGAGAAGAAAAATTCGGAAGCCATTTTGACGTGCTCTCAGCGTTTACAACCCCCAGGGGGAACCAATGTGGCTTTGCTGCTCTATCATTGCATTAAATATGGTACGTGCATCTAGATGTTTGCAACAAAGTTATGTCTGCGAAGCTGCGTGCGTCCGAGGCTATAGCGCGCTTACTCATTTCTATATTTGCTGATATACATATCGAGAAACGAAGTGCGGTGACTTAGGCCACCGCCATTCTATACGTGGAGGCAAAGACGTCAGTTACGGAGGGGGGGGGGGACACCACCGCTGGGAATGCGGGGGCCTCGCCTCTTTCCACAAGATCGCACACCTTAGCAGCCCTAATTAGCGGCTGCATTTTGTTGTCGACATGCAATGTAATGCTAGAATGGACCTTACACAAATAAAATTCCGAACTTTGATCACAACACGACAGCATACTACCAGCGCGACGACACCAGGACAAGAAAGAGTACGTGCCCTGGTGTCTTCGCGCTGGTGTATAGTATACTGTTATGAATTTCCAACAAGCCCAAGCCGCCACCCTTGTGAACTTTGATCACAACGCTGACACGTTTACTTTGTGCACCTTGTAAGCTATATTAGGCTTGCGAAGTTCAGCTAAAAACAAAAGGACCGGATGAAAACATTGGAAAGTGGCGCGCATCTCTGAAACTTCGAGTGTTCACCAAAGATTTTCAATCGGGAGCGTACTAGGCGGACACCACGTTGTATGTAGACCATACCACTGCGTATGGGCACGCTGGTTTCCACTTCATACCGCTTTCTTTCTGTCTTTTTTCTTTAAGTGCACAGTGTGGTGCACATCGGCGCATTGAACCGGTTTTGAGAAATACGATCGAAATCCGCGGTTACAAGAACAAGTTTCGCCAACTATTGCCCAATTAAAGCAAAGCTGCCCAAGCGCACCCTTCGCAACAACACGGTATAGGCGAAGTGTGTTGCGCTAGTTCAAGCGAGAGAAGCCCAGTGCTTGCTGCGCACCGCAAAAAGATAAAAACAAAAAGGAAAGAAACGAGAAGGAAATAGCAGAGACCAGCGGAAAAGGTACGAGAAACAAGGTGGCGTCACGCACGCACGTCCAAATCATTCAAAAAGCTTTCAGCGATTGTGTAATGCAAACTCGGCTCCGAACGAGGTCATCAACTTGGGCGCCACGGCGCGGAGAGCTCTGACGAGGGGCGCCACGCCTGGAACAAAACGCTCTCCTGGGCACGTCCAACAAGCCTAATCACCGACGCGAGAGAAATGCATCATCACTTCACGCACGAAAGAGCCCGCTCGTCGGCGGAATAAGGTGCGCGCAGCGAACAGTGATTTATTGATCATCCCGGTCATCGATGAAATACAAAAATTGCCAACATTTTCTTTTTTTTTTTTTGCAGACGCTCGTCTCTGTCTTTTGCGGTATAATTGCCATTAGTTCGACGAGGCCACGTTCTTTAAAAGCAGTGCAGTGGCGAACATTGAATACAGCGTGTGAAGCGTATAAAAAATAACCGAAATAAAAATAGGAAAGGTTGAACGTGGTGGCCGAAGCTGCGAAGGCACGTCGCAGATTGAGTAAAAAGGCTCCGCGGGGGCTTCGTGAGATTGAACCGTGTTGTAAATAGATGTGCTAAAATGCAGGTGATAATAATCAACTTGAAAAACGATTTCGGGACTAAAATCTTGAGTGCAGTGCATTGACACGATTCGTCGCTACTACATATACGTACAACTCCGACGGACGAATGGAAAACGCGGAATGTGGGGCGGTTTGGAATTAATTACAATGTCCCTCGTGTAACAACGAACAAACAGCCACTGAGAGACAGCAGAAAGAGACGTAGAGGGCAGTGCAACAACATCAGCAAAAAGGAATCAACGTCGAGCAATGTATATATATATATACAAAAAGCAGAGAGACGAAATTCGGGGTGTCATACTTTCATCAGATACGCGTGAGAGACGAGCTGCGAGGAAGCGTGCGGGACACGCGCGGACGTGCGTCAGCGGCCCGACGGCGCGTTCGGGCCGCGCGCGCCGCGCACAAGGCTGACGACGTGATCTGTGCGGTCGTCCTGGACCGCCGATCGTGTGGGCCCGCCACCTCTCGGGGCTTTCGCCCCTGCGAATACACCCTCCCCACACTCTGCTGCATTGCTTTTGTGTTTCGCAGCAGGCACTGTGGTATGCCTGTGTGTTTGTGCGTGCTGCTGCTGGACGACCTATAGAGGCGCTCGCAATCACGCTTATTCGCGACCCCGAGTGTGTGCCGGCCTCGACCGAAAAACACAAGCGCGAACAAGACGCCACGTCCACGCCAGTCGCCTGCCACTCCGGAGATAAACAGCCCATCGCCAAGTCCGTGCGCACACGCCGCGAAGCCATGCTGGTTCTCGCACTTTCAGCAAATGCGTGGAAGCTTATTTCGGGAAACTCCACTTTATTATGCTGTTCTTTGTTATGCTTATACATTCATACATACGCGTTTTTTTTTTCCTTTTCACTCACTCAGCCTGCTTTTATGCTCTTCTTTTCCGCAGCTCTCAATTGAATGAGCCAGCATGCATGCAGTTTTGAGCATTTGTGTTAGTGCACTGCTTTTACGAACAGTTTCCCGATAATAATGTAAGTTGAATAAGCAACAGTGGGTTGAACAAGCGAAGCAACAACAAATGCACTGCACCAACATCACAATTTTCTTGCGGTGTGAGTACTCTATAAATTCTGTTCCTTTTGTGATTCGCGCAGCTTCACACCCGAGTGCTTGCGAGGGTGCTGAGCACACTTTTGTGTGGTGTGTGTGTGTGTGTGTGTGTGTGTGTGTGTGTGTGTGTGTGTGTGTGTGTGTGTGTGTGTGTGTGTGTGTGTGTGTGTGTGTGTGTGCGCGCGTGTGTGTGTGTGTGCGTTTAACACTCTGCGAAAGCCCCGAAATTGATTTAATATGCTTTAGTACGATGCCTTTTGTGGTTTCTCTCTTTTGTTCATGGAGATGCAGAAATGAGGTTAATTAAAATGACTATCACAAGGAAATCACAGGGCAATACGACAAGAAAAGAAAAATAACGCACACATGGCGCTTTTTTCCTGCACCACAGAGAAGGGGTAAAAACAATAGCCAGCGTGACACTGGCGAAACATGTGTGACCTTCAAATGTGGCGTTGTCATGTAGACCTCTGCGGTATTTCGGAATGGTGAGAGAACTCCCTTGTACGGATTCGTTGTCTTACATGCGCCGGTTGCTCAGATTGCAGTGGTGGTGGTAGCTATGCCAATATATAAATATATTTTTCCTTGTCAGCTGCATATAGTCCTGAAACTCGACGACAGTTTTTGTCGTGCATCCAAAGCGACGATATATATATATATATATATATATATATATATATATATATATATATATATATATATATATATATATATATATATATATATATATATATATATATATCGGCGGCGATCCACCGATACCAGAACAGCTAACATGTATTCGAACAAGTTCCATGTATACAATTAATTGGGCGCGTGGTTATGAATGTCGTGACGAAAGCCGCACACTGGAAGGTTGGAAGGTGCCGAGGTGAAGTTCAGCCTTATCTAAGAAACTGAGGAGCGCCCGCAGCTACCGAAGTAATAGAGCGATAAATTAAATGTCCTTCCTCTATGAAGTTGATCAGGCAAAATGATCAGCTAATTAAGGCCTCTGTTGGAGCCTGAATGCTATATACAACCTGAAAAGAGGCCTCACCTCAAAATCCTTACCAATCTGGGAAACAGACGAAGTGACACGTAACGAGTCATAGCGCCGTTACGATACATGTTTTCAATAAGGGGAAAACTGATTGAATCGACAAGGCAGAAGTTTGATGGTAATGTATACGTACTCATTTTTAAAGCGAGGGCAGTCCCTAGATACCACATTTGTTGGTCTGTACGCTTGGACTATGGTCTGTACGCTTGGACTACGCTTGGACTATGGTTTTCTCTAGCACTTTTTTTTTCTTCAGCTTATACTAACTATTGTATAACCCTTTACTGCCGGTTGTCGCGAATTCGCGACATACCGAAAGACGCCGACCAAGTAACACACGAAACGCGTTGCTGCCTTCAACGCCGGCTGTCACGTATTTGCGGTGAACGTAGCTCTCAGCACGAGACATCGAGCACCATCGCATGTAAGGTATTGCAAGCTGGAACCTAGTGTTGTGTATCAGTTGCCGGAGAGCGCGAAGCACGTGCGACAGCTCTCACTTCTTCGTTGTTTTCTGCTCGAGGAACGTAAGTTCCATCTCCTATAAAATTTTTTCGGTGTGCACGCATACAAGAGGTTGCACACGACATGTCACGTTGTTTTGAAGTACGTTATTTCCTGCGTGATCCTCGCTTCTTTGGTATGTCGCGAATTCGCGACATCCGGCATTTGAGTCAGTCAGTGATGATTGCCGGTATGACAAGTTCATGATAGACTTCCGCTCAGTTTCGGGAAAAAAAAAGGTTTCACACGCGCTTGAAACCTGAAGCTAGAAGTGACGACAGCTGTCTCAGTGACAGCGAAGACGACGATGTCGATCCCGATCCTCATGCACAAGCACGAGTGTGTTCATCGAGCAGTGAGGATGAAGACGAAGATGGGGTAGACCAACCTAGCTAGTGCCTCTCTAAAACATGCGGTGCGGTGGAAAAAAAGACTGCCAAGAACAGCGGGAAATGCCACACTGGAAAACCGCTCTTCCTCAATGTGACGCTGTCCGAGTTCCTATTGAATATTTCAAGGAATTTTTTATGACACCTTCATGGATCACATTGTTCAGCAGAGCAATCTCTTTGCGATGCAAAAAAATATCTGAAGAACAAAGGACTGGCTGTGTCTCGTGGCGAGCTAGATCTATTTTCTCAGTGCCGTCACCTGCATGCCATACTGTCGACTCCCAAGAAGTCGGCTATACTGGGTGGCGGAGTCCAGGGTCCACACGATGGCCCACACGATGTCACGTGATGGGCAGGAGGCAATAAAGTCAAACTTGCACTTAACAACAATGACGACGCCAAGATACGTCGCCTTAAACAGATCGGCTTCATTGATGCGGGGATGCCATACTTGCGTTGCATTGAACATATCCCTGTATTGAGCTACTATTGCCTTAAATGCCGGTTGTCGCGAATTCGCGACATACCTAAAAGTATGCATTAAAGTTCCATTGTGGATAATACAACTGTTGATTTAGATTAAGGTTGCTATTTAAAGCTAAAAAATGAAAAACAAATTTTTTTCTTCGGCGCTTTCATAATTCAGGCATTAAAGGGATAATCATAGATTTATACGCCATAGCAGTGTTTTTCTTTCCTTTGATTTTTTTTCATTCACTTTTTGCTTTCATTTGTCAGTCTTGTATTCTCCCTAGCTTTTCAGTAATTTTTTTTTATCAATGTATTCTTTTTTCTCATGCTGCATTTGACACTTAACATACATGTGTTTCAGTATTAGGAGGTCCCCCCGTCAGTTCCCGGAACTATGGGACCTCTGAATGTAATAATATCACTAATTATGTTACATTGTAAAGAAACTGAATAAATTGAAAATTAAATATCTATATATATATATATATATATATATATATATATATATATATATATATATATATATATATATATATATATATATATATATATATATATATATATATAATGAGAGAAAGGCAGGGAGGTCAGCCAGAATTCTAGCTCCCGGTTTGCTACCCTACACTAAGGGTAGGGGGAAAGAGGAAGAAAGATGGAAAGCAAAGAGGGGAGAAAAGCAGACGCGCGATAAGAAGAAAACAAGGTGTAGAGCGGGAGTACTAATTCAATAGGCCACTGGCACGCAAAAAGTTCAGTAAGGCCTTTATTGATTTCCGGCGTGAAGACAGTTCGGGTCGGCACTGTAGCACTGACTGTTCCAACAGGGGTCTGTCGTCAAGGCGGGCCAATACAGCAGCTAGCGGCAGTCTATGCGCGCTGTACCGAGGGCACCGATTATTAACTGCGAAGCTGTTTACCAAATCGCTCCTTGTTCACCCCGTACCAAAAAACTGTCATCATCATAAACGGGCATGAGCCCCAGAAATTGAGTAAATCCCACTACTCACCACTTGCCACTACTCACCACTGATGAGTAGTGGCAACCACGCCCAGCCGATCAAAGTACTACGTATTTTGATCGGCTGGGCGTGGTTGCGCGTTTCCTATTTTGACAAGGATAAGCAGAAGACGGCTCCTACGTTTGTACGTGCCGTGTTCTGACCGCTCAGTTTGCGCTGAAGCGATAGACGGCATGGAGGTCGCTTCGCTCGCTGCAGCGGCCGCGTTTTCTTACGCCAGCGTTTTGAGTTACGCCATTTAGGATGCTAAAGTAGTTAGCTGTTAATCTTACATTGCATAACATTCCAATTTGTTGCTATCGCATGCACTGCCTCGCCCTTGCAGCAAAATTGTTATTCATTTATTCATTTATTTATTAACAGCAAAACTGTTTAAGCTCACCGTTGGTCCGTGACGGGTGAACAGAAATGATCATCATGATCAACCGGCACGCTCTCTCTTCTTCCTCTTCATCCTCTTCATCTCCTGCTTCGCTCCCAGAACACGTGTGCCGATTTGTCCGGCGTGGGATGCATTAACTTTGATGGGCGGGAGAACGAGTACAAAGAAAGAAAAAGAGAGATAGAACGAAAGAGAAACAGAAAAATTCTTGGGGAAAAAATCTCTTCGCGAGGAGGGATTCGAACCCGCATACAGCTACGACCGTAACAACTCGGCTATCCAGGCGCGCTAGCAGAGCATACCATAGCATTGTATAGTACAGCATATCAAGGCGGTGGGAAAGGGAAGTAAGGGTGAGAGATTTGAGGGTGAAGAGGTGGGAAAGGAGCAGGGGAGAGAGTCAAGCAGGGCATAGAAAGAATGAGAAACAGAGAGAAATAAATGCAGAAAGGAAGAAAGGGAGATAATCAAACAAAGAGAAAGAAGGAGAGAGGAAGCAAGCGAGAGAGAGAGAGAGAAAGAAACAGAAATAAACAGAGAAAAAAAGAAGACAAAAAAAACAGAGAGAACAGACAAAAAGAAAGAGGAGGAGAAGGAGAGAAAGGAAAGGCAGGGATGTTAACCAGTCTAGAAGGACCGGTATGCTACCCTACACTGGGGGAAGGGATGGGGGAGATATAAAAAGAGAGAGAGAGAGAGAGAAGGAGACACGCACGCACAAAAAGTCACACACATCTCACGGTCATCATAACGACGTTAGTCTATAACCGACGGTGCAGGTCTGATGCCTTCAAGAAGTTGAGTACTGCCTTCGTCGCGTTCACCCGCGATGACCTATCAGGACGACATTCCAGAATGGTTCCTGCCGTCATCGGTCTGGGATCTATGCGAGCAAGAGCGACTGCGAGGGATTTTCTCTGTGCATTATAGCGAGGACAGTCGCAGAAGATGTGCTGTAGTGTCTCCTCGCTACCACAGTTGTCACAAAACGGGTTGTCAGCCATTTGGATTCGAAAGGAGAATGACTTTGTGAAAGCCACTCTTAGCCATACACGGCAAAGCAGAGTGGCATCAATTCGGCGTAGTCCCGTAGGTGTCTGAAGACGCAGATTGGTCGGGCAGTGGCGGTGGTGGTTGTGCAGTCTGCTTGCTGTATTACAAGTGGAGGAAGTCATTTCTTGTGCAGCCACTCGAAGTTGGCTAGCAGCATCGGTCCTTGATAGGGGTATCGTCTCGATCCTGTCACCTTGAAGAGCTGATCGAGCAGCATTGTCGGCGTGTTCATTGCCTATCAGGCCGCAGTGACTTGGCAGCCACTGAAATGTCACGTGGTGTCCTTTCTCTAACGAAGTATGGAGGAGAGAAAAGTAAAGAGAATCAAAGCGGGCCGCCCAGCTCCGCGCTTCCCTCAAGCTTGGCACCACTAGTACAAAGCTGCCTCAATCAATTAATTACCTAATTACTTAGTTAATTAGTTTATTTATTCCGCCATTGAAAGGGCGATTTATTCAGTAATGCCTATGCGCAGTTACACCAATGGGCACACTACCAATAGCTCTCACATAAAAACGATTGCCTTATACTTTATCTAGTTTCTCCACACAGCGAAGACTGCAGAGGAGAAGCCAGCTTTAACGGCGATTGTTAGAAGCGTTCAGACATGTTCAAATTCGCGTTTATGTTTGCAGAATCTAAACGAGACCCGGGGTCTTTAGAATTCTTTTGCTACGAACCTTTCAGACGTAATCCAGACTTTAGACATGTATAACCAGTGCAAAAAAAAGCAAGAAAAAAAAACAATGAAGACAATAAGTTGGACGTGACCACGAAAACACACAGAACACAACGCTAGTGTCCTGTGTGTTTCTTACGTCTTGTCCGACGTCTTTTATTTTACCTCTATAGTTATAACATATATCAAGTATTGCATGCGCACCAACTAGCCCAACTTCCCTCACTAATATTTCAGGCGTAATTAATAAACATCAATCAAAAGTGATTCCGTAGCGCAGACGACCAGGTAACCTGCTATACGCAGCACATTACGTGTGGCCAAGACCTACGTCGCAATAATGCATAAGTGTCCTTGCCCATATAGCGGTGCGCTTTTTTTTTTTTTGAGGGGGGGGGGGGGGGAGGGGGGACTCCGCTTTTATCAGGAACGCCACTCCCGCTAAAGCTCAGCAGGTAGCCATAGCCCTCACTCTCCTTGATGATTCTAGGCAACACATCTGCACAGACTCACGAGCGGCGGTCACAGCCTTTGCGTGCCGATCGGTATCAGCTGAAGTAATTAGCATTTTAGGTCATAGGGATATTTCTCCTCACACGATCACTTGCTTTCCGGGTCACCTCGCATCACATTTGGCCTCCATGGCCAACCTAAACGAGATCGTCCACGCCCGAGCGCGCGAACTTACTCGCCGTAATGGACAGCCTGGGGATCTTCGGACCCCAACCTACCGGTCTTTAGGGACGTTCTCCTAACCTTCAAGAAGGTCACGAAACATTACCAGTTAGGCAGGAGGGTCTTCCCCTTCCTCACGTGAAACTCTCCAGGCACATGCCAGGCACATGCCAGGCACATGCTTCAAAGCACGTCCTCCCCTAGTCTTTATTGTCACAGCCAGTTCAATGAAGGCTTTGATCCAACATGCCTAGATTGTGGCGCCGCTTGCACGTTAGATCAGATTCTTTGGCAGTGCCCCTCATTACAGGGTTCTCAACGCACGACCGAAGAGGAAGGGAGTAGAGCACTGCACGGGCCGGATTTTACGGCCCGGGCCTGGCCCGGGCCCGCTTTATGAAGCCCGAGCCCAGCCCGGGCCCGTGGTTCCAAGCGCGGGCCCGGCCCGGGCCCGGGCGTACATGACCTAACCCAGCCCGAGCCCGGCCCGGGCCCTGGCGTACTTGACTGTACCCAGCCCGAGCACGGCCCGAGCCCGTCGTTCCAAGCCCGGGCCCGGCGCGGGCCCGCTAGAGGATATTAGTTGTTGATGATGATTATTAATGATGCCGTGCGCTTTGTAGCGGGCGATCGGACGGAAACTCCGGTATGTGCATGCATCGAAATGTTGCTTTGCCCACGGTGGTAGCTCAGCGGTTAAGCTGTTTCGCTGTTAAGTCCTAGGACGCGGGTGCGATTCCCGCGGCCACGGCGGCCGCAGTTTGGTTGGGGCGAAGTGCATGAACACCCGTGTATATACTCATCTTTAGGTGCACGTTAGAGAACTCGAGGTGGTCGAAATTGATCCGGTGCCACTACGGCGTGCCTCGTAATCATACCGTGGTTTTGGCACGTAATACCAAGGAATATAGATGAAATGTATCGTATGTGTCAACCTCGAATGAAAGACCGAAATCTTTATGCCTCCCATGGGAACAACCGTGATCTGGCCCATTGTTAGTGCTGTTAATAAATATATATATACGTGTCACTTCAGCTTGGCACAGTATATCCTTAGACCATGGAATGCATAACATTCGCGTGTGCTCGAAGGAACGACTTACGCCTTTTAATGAGCGGGTCCGAGTCCTGCCTGGCCCGCAGCCTCAAGCCCGGGCCCGGCCCGGCCCGCGGGCCGGGCCCGGGCTTTCGGGCCGGCCCAGGCCCGTGCAGTGCTCTAGAAGGGAGCTCTCCGCTCAGGAGCTCAGAACTAATTCTGCATGCAAAGGACCCTGCGGGCCCTTTGCAACTCACGGTCGTCCAAAGAGCCCACGACGCGGCAGTGGAGGCTCGCCCTACCCATTCCGACGTGGGAGCTGCCCGTCGCTTTACCTCATTGATTGGTAGCGTCGCTGAGGACCTAAATAAAGTTCTCTGTTTGTCTGGTAAGTTTTTTCTTCTCATGAGCACCTTTTCCGGCGGTGCAGATGTATAAATAAAAGCATGTGTGCCCTCCTCATGTAGAAATTGCGATAGTGGCTTGGTAAACTTATCTGCCACGAGCTAACAATGCCTCAAGAAACAGGCATCACGCGTGGTCAGGACAGGCTATGAGAGGCCGTATGGGAACGTGAAGGCACCTTCCTGGCCCTTGTATAGTTTCGCTTGCAACCGACGGACATGAAGAATGAAAACCATGGATGAGGGCGAGCGGGCAAAGAAAGCTTTAGTTTAAAAAATGGCGTGTGGTCACAAGGATAAGGACAGGACACGGAGTTTAGCCTTACGTAACGAAACAGATTCACTATTACTTACCTCTTTAAGTTGGTGACATATGCACAAAGTGTTCAGGACAGAACATCAGCGCGTTGAGAGCAAGGCTATCATACAGCCGTCAAGTCAGGCCCGTAGCCAGTGGAGGGGGGGGGGGGTCTAGTTTTTCACAAATAGTCAAGGTTGTCAGCAAGTGCCCCCCCCCCCCCCCGAAAAGTTTCCTGGCTACGGGCCTGCGTCAACTGTCTTGTAATGACGCCTGAGAAGTACTCTATGATTGGCTTTACGAGATGTGTCATGTGTGCTCAATGCGCAAGCAACTTGAAGACCTACGCTTAACAAGCGAGCATGTGTTTTTCAAGCTCGCACCTTGCGTCAGTGAAAAACTGCGTCGTGTATCGACTATATATAGTTACCATGCGTTCGCCTAAAGCCCATTTAGATACATAATATGGTTTCTCGGCCACAGCCTTGGCTCTTTTTTTTCTCTGCCAACAGTTATTGAGGACGTGCGTGAGTCAATTCTGAATGTGCCTGGTTCATGTGAGCTGTAAAGGTGTGACGATTTCATGTTAAAGAAGAAGGGTGCGCAAGCACGGACGTAAGAAGACTCAGATGCACACTATCAACCGAAACGTCATATATACAATGGCGGAAAAGTAGGACGACACAAAACTTATCTGTTTGCGTTCAAACGAAGGCAGTCAATTAGATGGCTGTCTAAAAGAAAATTCTGCAGGTTTGTCAAGGTGCGTCTCTGTTTAGCAAGTCACGACAGTGACAAACTACGTGTATAATTGAAAATTAACTTTTCCCCGATTGGCCTTATTATCTCTAAAATGGATTCGCTGTTGATCATACTGGGGAGAGTTTATAAACAAGTAATCAGAAGCATTTGGGATGTCGCAGTGTGTGCAGATAGACGTTTTTATCTGTGCTTACTTTTTTTATCCCGCGGTGCAAAAAGACGTGTGTAGGCTACGTTCTCTTGTAAGCGACTCAGATCCTTTAAAAAAAAAAAAACTTAAACCTAAGTAAACGAGCGCTTTTGAACGACGTCCCCACGGACTACATTCAAAGAGTGGGGGGAGGGGGGGGGGGGGAGAGGCCACAACATTTGGACCCCTTCCCCTCTGGCCCTCTGTATCCGCCCATGCATGTGACCATGTCGCAGACGAATGGCAATATGACCTCTTGATTCGACATTTGATTAAGGCGCACTGTTGCACGCACAAAAAAATATAAACTTACCAATAAGTATTTTGAAATTCCAGTAACTGACCTTCTAGTTACTTCCTTAAGGAATATTGAGGCTACATAGAGCTTCCATATATACGTCCCCGTCAATGGTCGTCGACTGGTCGTCCAAAGTTAAAAAAAAGCGTGTTTCTCCAGACCTTGAGGACCAGTACCGCAACACTGGTACTAGTCAAGGCATTCCTGCGCCCAAAGGCGCTATATTAAGGCTTTATTTTAGTAAAGTTCTATTACCAAGCCAATCATTGGAATTCGATTCACGTATAATGTCCAACTCCTTAAATCCGCCAGATGTATTATTTAAATGTAATTGCGAGCACAAATATAAAAGTGAAGAGGCACGTGTATTGTCATCCGTTGAACTAGAAGAACAGAAAAAGAAAGAAAGGAACAGCAGCGGACAGACTTCAGGAGAAGCGTTATAAAAAGTAACATGATGGTGTCACATGGCATTCATTCGCGCTGCCTTTTGATGACCACTTTGGTCTTCATTCATCAGGCAACGTACCGTATTGGTTGACAGGGCCGCGAGAAAAGGAGATATATAATGATAACTCACTACTATCATGCCCTAGTGACTCCCATAGGGCATATTGCCTGCAGAATGAAATACACATCCACGCACCAAAACCCTTGCCCATTTTATCTGAAGCTTGGCGACGATGATTTAGCAAGGAGACTATTCAGCCCCTCACCCCCTTAACGCCATGCTAACTTCCATTTTGCTTCCGGCATGTCTTTTTTTTTTTTTAATCCTTTACAGGCACGTGTAACAATAGGAGACCGCCAGCTAGAACAGACACCTCCGGCACAGCGCACTAAGCAAGGGCGCGTGAATTCGTACACTGTATCGAACCTGTCAGCATAATCACGCTTCCGGCCGGGCTCGTCAACTGCGCGCACGTCGCTTGGGAGCACGTCTGATCACCAGCAAGGTTTTGCCGGCCGCATGATCCCCGGGCAATTCGCATGCGCTACGCGGAGTGCTGTAGTAACTGCCGACGGTGCATTTTTGCTCACTCAGAGAGAGAGCGCAGGTTAACGGAGCCCAACAATGAGGGCCCGCACGACGCGCAGCTTTCGACCGATCCGCCCACATATTAGAGAGAATAGGTTCGCTCGCAGGCCATAAACTAGGCTGCTGCTGCTGCGCCAGAGTGGCAATCGCGGTGCGCGCACTCTGGGTCAGACAGCGGCTGGAAACAAGAAGTACGAAACAAAAAGAAGATGAAAAAAAAATAGAGACACGCCAGAGAACGAAAGAGCGTGCGGACGCAAGACGCATAAATTGGCGGGCCGTAAACGAACAAAAGCCGGGGGCGCCATGGAGTGCGCGAGGCGTAAGTAGGCGCTGTCAGGGGGCCCGACCAGCGGGGCATGTCAACCTCGGCGATACTTACACGGTTTCCCGGAACAACGGATCGTGAACGACCTTTATGGAAGCGCGCACACAGGAAGGATCGACGTGCTGCCGCTTGTAAATGCTGCTCGCAGGTCGTTTAATTTGATTACACGGCAGCAGCGCGGCCGCTGGTGTCGAGATTAAAGATGCGGCTTAATTATAACGCCGCCTGATTGCGCATTCACGACGCGTCACGGTCCCCTCGTTTCCACAACAAACCTCGCGCCCACGCCACCGCTGCCCCGGGAACACGTCGACCAAAAAGGGACGATGAGGGAGGAGGCGACCTCACGACGCGCGGCGCGTGATCATCGCACGTGTGAACGCACAGGCCGCGCCTCCTCCGGCACGACGGCGGCATGAGCCTCGGAGAATGCATCGCGCTGTGCCACCGACTGAGAAGCGACCGCGTGTACAGTTGGACCTCTGCCGACGACAACCTCTGGGCAAATCGCGATTGCCCCGTTTCTGGACCTCGATTGCCCCGTTTCAATGTTTCGTTCTTTAGATGTCATTCGGGCGCCAACCTGTTCTTTTCGCAGTGTGTACACTGATACTATGAAAGGGATAATAGACAACCACCCGTTTGTAGCACGAAGCCACAAGGATCTATTATCCCTTTCTTAACCCTTCCGCCACCTTGCGGGATTCCGCAGAACTACTTTGCAGTTTGCACACTGATACTATGTAGCCCCATTGGAGCAGAAAGCAAACAGCTCACGTAGCGTGCTTTTGGAGCACGTTAAATAAACACGCATGTAGTCAGAAAGTAACTCGGAGCAACATGTTATACCATACGTCACTCTCGTAACCAAATTAAATCTCATGTAATCGTTTTATGAGAATAAATTGTGTTCAGGCTACTTTGCATGCAAAACAAAATTAATTGCAAAACTTTAAGCAGCTAGGGTTAAGCAGCCAAACGCTGCGCGATCTGCCCACCGCGTTTTGTTTTGTTAGTAAACCAGCCGCTAATGTTGACTTCTGCTGCTCACTCTTGGAGAATGGGTAAAGGACACACTGGGCGGCAAAGGTGTGAATTTTTCATGACACTGAGCAGTTTGCTGTTGTGTAATTTGCTTAAGAGGTTATGTCCACGAATGTGGACGCGGGAAGAGGTTATCTCGACAAGTAGTGAAATCTGGGCGAGTTTTCCAATGTTTTGTTCGGCTCCACCACTTTCAGCCGTGCAGAAGAGTGGTAACACGTTGAAGCTAATCTGTACGTATCTGTATATACACTTGGAAAGAATTTCGCCACACTACGATGAGTAGACCAGCAGCATTTCATGAGCTCTCGCCACGAGAATTAGACGTGCATTTGTTATTACACATGCTTCATATCCACGCTGTAAGTGGTTGTCCCGCAAGAAAGCGCAACTTCCTGTGAATAACGTTAGCGTACTTTGTGAATCGTATGTACTACAAGTTCCTTCGCCTGTAAAACAGCGAGAACATACATTCTTCGATTTATTCGTCGAATATCTCTTGCGTTCTTTCTTCCTGTGTGTGCGTACGTTTGTTAGAAAAACAAAAACGAAATAAAGGTCCTTCTCGCACTGCCAAGCTATACAACTTTGCGCTTTTCTGCGTTCGTGCGTGTTGTACTGACTACATTCACTGTATAAATATACGCGCCCGTGTTATGGAATAAACATAAGGTGGTACTTGGTGCCCAACTTGTACAGCCGCCGTCATTTAGCACCGCTAAGTGATTTCCTTATGTGCGTTCCACTTAGACAAGGCCACGCATACTGCTGGAGATGCTGTATGCTAGGCTTCGCGTGCGAGCCCTCCGTATATAGTATACCGACGTACGTACATGCTTGTCGTATTTTTCTCTTCTTGCGCTTAGTCCCTCTTTAAAAAGTTGACTCCCGGTCGAAGTGCGCAGTAATATGTGTCTCGGGTGCATACAGGTAACCGAATCGGTTTCTTCCTGCGTATAGAGAAGCCGTCGAGCAGTTGAGGGTTTCAGTCCACGTTCTCCGTGTGTTGCGATCGTATACGCGTGCAGATGCTGCGTATTCAATACGCGCTGCCCAGCTACGCGAAAGGCCCCGTCTTTCGCTTAACTGGTCACTTTATGTGGCTCTTCGATTGCGCTCAGGCAACTCTATAATTCTCGCTCGCTCACTGTAATGGGCTCGGTACCACCCGCGCGTGCGACTGTTCGCTGCGATCTCGCGGCTCGCGGGGAGAGCATGTCACACGTCACAGACCATCACACGCCCCATTATTCAATCTCCCTTGAACTCTGGCCCGTTCGTTAAATCGCTGCTTACCAAATCTGCGCGCGAACGTGCCCGGAGAATAAAGCGCGCTGGCCGGCGAGGCACCTGCCTACCTGCGCCCCGCGCGGGCATGACACCCTGCGTTCGCGGCTCCCGGGTACGCACGCACACACTCGCGCACATTTTCGGGCGCGCGAGCCAGCGCTTCCACCGCTTACATGCGCATCATGTCCCGCATTATATTGCCGCCGAGAAGCGTGGCTGTTTGCTCGACAGAGAACGCCCACCGCCACGGTTCTCTCTTTCGGTTTCCGTACTGCCCGTTTTATTCTTTACCGCTGTTTTCTCTTTTGCAGCGCGTTGCCCTCCATCTGTGCGCGACCACGCGCGCGCGCGCGCTCCCGCCAGAAGAAAATAGGCGCCGGGCTCTTGTCATAATTGCTAGACACGAAAGATTATGTGGCTCGTCTCATTTTGCTTGCGCCACCGCCCCTGGGAAAGATGCGGCTGACCGCGTATCCTGAAAGCAGCCAAACATAGGGGTAGCCAAGGGTGCCGGTTCGCGGCTCTGCACTGCACAGTGCGCTGAAGCGATGGCGCGCAGAAGCAAAGCGCCACAATTATCTCCCCCGCCGAGGCACCGCCCACGCTGCCGGTGCAATGTTGGCGAGGGCCCCCTGCCTTCAATGCACAGCGAGCGTGCGCTGCGTATAACTGCGTAAATGCCGCAGCACCACCTGGCGGCGCGCTGCGTGCAGGTCCTTCGGCCTGGGTGCCTAAAGTAGTAACACGCCGGACTTACAGTGTGGTCGCACCCTCGCTCCTACGTGACCCTTACAACTTTGGGGCAGTAAAAAAAATTAATAATAAATGACTGATGCTGCTTGCAAAGGCCAGTCTACAGACTGCAGGCTTTGCAAGCAACATCAGTCAAAATTTAGAACGACAGCCCGACATATCAGTTAAAAGCAGAGCGTGATCTTTCCTTCACAAGAACACTGACAATGCGCAAGACATACAGGCCTCTTCGCATCTATTTTCCTCGAATAATTACAAATGATATCAAAGGTGGTCATTCGGCAGATAGCTGCCTGTTAGGAGACAACTGAATTAAATAGAAGGAAAACTCCAATCACAATGTTAACAGAGCAGCTGTTTAAGCTTGGGGTAATTCCGGCGTGGGACGCAAAAACTCGGGCGGGTATGCGCCACTGAAAGCGGGTATGTGCCAAGCGGCTCCTAGCACAGTATAGAAAGGTGGTGGGGAAGGGAAGTGAGGATGAGGAGGAGTGATGTGAGGAGGAGGGAAAGGAGGAGGGAAAGGAGGAGAGAGGACATTATAGAAAGAGATAAAGAAGGGAAGAAAGATGAAAGCAACAAGAAATAGGAAGAAGATGTAGAAAGAGATAAAGAAAGAAAGAAGCATGAAATAAATAAAGAAGGAGATGAACTCAATCTGCGTTCGCCAGGTGGTGGCGCTTGCTTGCCAGCTCCGCCGTTCACTCAGATTGCACAGGCATGGAACTGGCTTTAATTTTTTTTTTAATTCTGACGATTGGCTCCTAGGTGCATAATAAGCACTCACGCCATTTCATCCCTCAAGAAGGAACCGGTGTGGCTCCGAAACACGGTTTGAGTTTGCCTTCTCTAAAAGTACGAATGCTATAGCATGCGCAAATTGGAAAATACAAAACAGAACATGTTTTAACACTAAAAAAAAACATGAATTGGCAAGCTTTCGTCAGCCTATAGGGACCCTGACGATTCTTAGTCACACCCATGAGAAGCCAACAGATATGTACAGGGACATTTATTTGTTGTTTTAAGTAGACGTATCAATACCGAGGAAAATTGAACTGGATGAATGGACGACTTGCCGCATGTGGTAGCCGAACGCGTAACCTGGAATCGACGCGCTCGATAGTTCACCAATTGAGCTATAGTCGGCAGCTATTATGCAGTACACATTCTTGGGTGTTGGTGCATTTGTGCTCTAGTAGATCTGCCCATGGGAATGCTATCCAGCGCTCCGCATGCATGGCCATGGCGGCAAAAGTGGCATCTTTTAACAGCAGGCGTCGACGGGGTGTGCGAACTTTTAGCAGGGAACTGGTTAACATATATAGTTCCAAGAATACGGTAATTGCAAGAAGTATCGACAGAAAATTGACAGGAAGTACCGTGTTCTTGGTTTATTGCAGTGAGGTTACAATTCATTGTAAACTCACTGCAATAAAGTGGACGGGGGGGGGGGGGGTATGACCGCCGCCGTAGCTCAGTGGTAGAGCATCGGGCGCGTTATTCGAAGGTCGCAGGTTTGGTCCCTGCCGGCGGCAAGTTATCTTTTCGTCCATTTTACTTTCTTCACATTTATATCTCAATTATTAGAAATAATATGTCCTATACTTTCCTTGGCATTATTGTCTGTTGAGTCTCATTAACAGCACTGAGTTTCATACGGACAAGGTTCTAGTTTCTAAAACATGCTGTTGAATTGGACGTTCTTCGACTTTTTAAAGCTAGTTAAGTGCGTCGATTACTTGCTTTGGAACAAAACTGGATGAATTACCTGCATTAACAAGGCAAATTTGGCGAGTTCTTAGATGTTAACATATTTGGTTGAATGTGCAGCGTGGCATTGACGAGGGACGAAGACACCGCGTTAACTGCAGTCGGTTGAGCAGTGTTCGAGTTGAGGGGATACAGTGCTACTGCGTCTGTTATTTTGGCGTGATACGTGGAAGGTTCACTCATTCACAAAACTTTATATCCACGTGCTTAATTTTTAAAGTCTGGCGTTCAAATGGTAGGTAAGAGAAAAATTAAGGTGTTTTGGTTTTTGTTTTCGTGAGTCATCTAATAATGATAAAAATACACACCATTGCGCCACTCGTCACTCAGAACAGTGGGAGGTGGTCACTGCGCGGGCAAGTTATTCTATGCAAAAAATATCACACACTGCCAAGCCATTTAAATTCATTTGATAAAGCAGATATTGAGTTACGCGAGCACTACGCGAAGATGTCACTAATCCTTGCTCATAATAAATAAAAGTATTATATTTCTTTTTTCCTCCCCATTATTGACTTTTGTGACTGTTTTATGTAAAAGTATTAATTTTGAACTTTTTTCTATAGTGAATATGTGTGCCAGCGCCGCCTGTATTGTAATTGTAGAGGTGGCTGCAGGCTTTTGCCAAGTTGCTTGCTTCTCAAGCGACTTTTACGTAGAGTCTCCTCCATCGGCGATGGAAATCAACAAGTTCTCCTTCTTCGTATTGTTGTTGTTGTTGTTGTTGTTGTTGTTGTTGTTGTGTACACGTGCGTACAGGCAATACATGTGGTACCACCTCATTCAAATTTCGCGAAGGAATCTGGAAAGTTATCGATCGATAGTACAGCTGCAGTTCATCTTCCTCAGCAAAGTCTATACAGGTCTACAGATCTGCTAAAGCTTGTCTTTTACGAAAGGCGCACTTCTCCGTGGCCACCGCCAACGACGTCCATACGCATCCCTTTCCCAGCATTGTCTTCCTTACGCCGAAGACTACAGAATGTAGATATTGTCGTGCGCCCGAATACAGGATATACGAGCTTGAGTGACCGCGGCAACGCGTCGGCGGCCCGCAGCGACGGCGGCCAAGTGAGCGGCAGCCCACGGTGTGGGGCGGTGAGCGGTGCCAACTGCGCTAGATAATGGGGCATTGTGCGGCGCTTTGTACTCCCAGCCCCGTACGCGCCACCACCAACCCCCGCGGGATAACCCCACTCGTAGCTGAATTAAAGGTTAATCATGCTGTCAAGCCCCCCAATTTCTGCGAGGGACCGGGCCGACACCGCAGAGCCGCCCCCGTCGCCATCTCTCCCCGCTTCTTTGTAAGTGAACGTAAACGTTTTTCCAGCCCTAATTTTCGAAACACCATCTGTGACAATTTTGCGTCACGTCTAGCGACCCGTTCCCGCCCCGAACTCGATTGGGGGATTATGGCCCCGCGTGTTTTATGGAGAGCCGGTTCGGGGCGACACGCGCCGCCGCCACGGTGCAAACTCGGCGGCTTCATTGACCGGAGGCCCCCGCCATGAATGCAGTGAATCACGCACGCGCAAGCACGGCCGCACTCGAGGGGCGCGTGCTGTGGCGCGTCGCCTCGGGCGCGCAATATCGGCCCCGCGAGAGCCGCGTCCCCGGCAGAGAGCGCCCCGGAAACGGCGTGACCGCCACTGTCAAGTGGCACCTCGCTCGTTGGGTGGCCACTGAACAGAACAACGAGGGGAGAACGTTCGCAGCATCTTAGGAGCGGGTGCTTTGTGGATTCGCAGACAATAAGAGCGCCTCGCGCATTACCGCTTCTGTAGCCTGTCGAGCGATGAATTCGTCTGCTATACAGGAATGTGCTCGCCGTACATTTTTCGGCATGACTGAGTTGGTAAGAGGAGGTGCAACCTCATTGGGTACGAGAACAAGGCGAAGACGGCGCATGGGTTCTTGTAAAGACGGAACCATTCCTTAAGCTTATTAAAGATGTATGTCTCTGTCAACATCCCTGATGCTCTGCGAGTCGTTTTCAGGGAACCGCCAGTAAGGTCACGCGCGGCGCGTGACGGGGATACGGCTCCAACGTTAGCGAACGTGCCAGAGCGAGCTGCACATCATCAAAACTTTGGCTTAAGCAAATCCTCACAGATGAGAGCCAGCCAAACAACGGCTCACAGGTGTCTGTTTCTAAACACATGCCTTCTCTTAGGCCGTTGAAGTGTTATTTGCGGCACTCCGCAGTGCACTTCGAAGAATTGAACTAGAGTCACCACAGAAATGGGGCGTATTTACAGACTCGAAGTCAGCCCTGCAGTGTCTGTCATCAGCTTTACGTCGTGGTGCACAAGACCAACTAGTATTAGAAATAAGAAAAACCTGTCAGCAAAATAAAGACAAAGGGCATGACATAACTTTTCAGTGGCTTCCAGGCCACTGTGGCATCGACGGCAACGAACATGCCGATAGTTCTGCAAAGAATGCTCATGAAGGTGGCGTGCAGGACAGGAAGCCATCCATCATCACGAACCGATGCAGCATCAAAGATACGCTCTCTCGCACGTGATCTAACGCATTCAATGTGGAATACGTCCGGTTTCCTGCATACAAGCCTTCACCGTCTGGATCCGTCACTTCAACTTCAAATTCCATGCGGACTATCCCGATCCGAAACAGTCCTCTGCCGCCTGTGGCTTGGAGTGTCTTTCACGAACAGCTTTGCTGTTCGTGAAATTGTGTCAGTGTCATTGTGTCATTTCCTCACTATATCGGGCTGGGTGAGGACAATGACAATTGTGTCATTGTCCTCACTATATCTCCCCAAAACAACAGCTCTTAGCAACGCTAGCACGCCTCGATGACCAGACGCTTTCTGAACAATCAATTTCGGAGTGCCGGAACGTTCTACCTTCCAACCAGAAAGCGACGAAGGCGCTGCTGAAGTTTCTCCGCTCAACCGACTTCGCCAAACGACTGTGATGCTCCCGTGCTTGAGTATGTGTGCATTTTTCTTTCTTTTTTCTACTCTTTTCCACTCCTTACCTTTCTATTCCCACTTACTCCTTCCCCAGTGCAGGGTAGCAAACCGAAAAACTTCTGGTTAACCTCCCTGCCTTTCACTTAACCTTTCTCTCTCTTGAAGTGTTATCGATCTAACGTACGAGATAGAATGATTTTTAAGTGCGAAGCATTTCTTGGAGAACCAAAGGCACTTTGACCATATCTATCTATCTATCTATCTATCTATCTATCTATCTATCTATCTATCTATCTATCTATCTATCTATCTATCTATCTATCTATCTATCTATCTATCTATCTATCTATCTATCTATCTATCTATCTATCTATCTATCTATCTATCTATCTATCTATCTATCTATCTATCTATCTATCTATCTATCTATCTATCTATCTATCTATCTATCTATCTATCTATCTATCTATCTATCTATCTATCTATCTATCTATCTATCTATCTATCTATCTATCTATCTCTATCTATCTATCTATCTATCTATCTATCTATCTATCTATCTATCTATCTATCTATCTATCTATCTATCTATCTATCTATCTATCTATCTATCTATCTATCTATCTTATTGCAAAATGCCTTATAGGCCCCCAGAGAAGGTTGTGGTAATGTAAGTTCACAACTGTTAATATCATATATATTCTATAATAATTACAATAGCATATGTAGATAAAGCAATCTGGAACGATAGACAATGCGTTGAAATAAATAAAATTCTGTTAATCTCGAAAAAGCCCCTCCTAGTAACAGACCACTTTTGACGCAAGTTTACCCGTCTGTGAGGATAAATATTGCTTTAACTACAGTTGTGCAACAAGATAGAGGAGGCTGAGGAGGTAGCCATAGCCATGGCTATCATCTCCAACAAACACAAATTCATATTGAGTGACTCGCAAGTAGCTATGCCCCGCCACGGTGGTCTAGTGGTTATGGCGCTCGACTGCTGACCCGAAGGTCGCGGGATCGAATCCCGGCCGCGGCGGCTGCATTTTCGATGGAGGCGAAAATGTCTGAGGCCCGTGTACTTAGCTTTAGGTGCACGTTAAAGAACCCCAGGTGGTCGAAATTTCAGGAGCCCTCCACTACGGCGTCTCTCATAATCATATGGTGGTTTTGGGACGTTAAACCCCAGATATTATTATTATTATCGCAAGTAGCTATCAGAAATTTCACGCAAGGACGGATTTCAGAACAAGCCCTCAGAATCCTCGTTAATAGCCAAGAACTAAAGAAAGTAGATGAACCCAAATACCTAATATGGATCCCGGCGCACACAGAGACTGATACCTCCAATCCGAACAAGATGGCCCACAAGTTGTCACTAGAATTAACCCGCCGCGCAACCCGAACGGACCCCTCGGTGAACATCCCAGGCGGCGCCGACCTAACACACAAAGACAGATTTACATGCTACACAGAATACACACAACACTACAGAGAGACGACGCGCGTCTTCCCCGCAACTCACCCGAGTCTAGACAGGAAACAAGCATCTGAATACCGACAGCTACAAACAAACTCCTACCCAAACCCTGTGCACCTCCGCAGGAGTTACCCACACCTATACCCGGACAACAAATGCAAACTATGCACAAACCGGAAAGGGCTTCGTATAAACATATACTGTGGGAATGTCCCAACCTATCAACAAGTTCTCCTGAGGCCCTTCGGGAGCGGTGGCGGCTAGTGCTGCTCAGCTCGGAGGTCGAAGTCCAAAAATGGGCTATCCAGCAGGCCAGGGAGGCTTTAGGGAGGCAAGGTCTCCTGGTGTCTACCTGTGCGGTCTATCCCGGACCACAAACATGCCGGATCTTGTAATAAAGTTTATTCACTCACTCACTACAGTTGTGATCCCAAATGCTTGCATTGTTGTCACAAGCAGAAATGTAATGCGTGGGGAATTAGACAATTAATATTTTCATCAAGCCATTCCATGCGCAACCCCATACTTACCTGTTAGCTCAAAGTTTGTATCATCCGATGTATACCCTTACTTTACGAACGTTTGTCAATTGAATATTTTTTCCATGCATAACATGGAAAATGAGTTCTGCGGAAGCCCGCAAGATGCTCATGAAAGGGAAACAGAGGGGAAAAAAAAAGAAAAATCCATCCGGTGTAGCGCGAAGCCACAAGGAAATAACTGTACTAGATTAGCTTTCACGCGTGTGTCGCAAGCGCACTCCTCAAAATTAGTTCATTAACGAAAATTAACGAAAAGTTTTAGTGTATAATTCTAAGCATGGCTGAATTATCATGCAAACAAAACGGGAAGCTCGGTCCGCTATCTTCGCCACTTGGGTATAGACTGTTTTACGGACGGGCTTCGGTGCCGCCATGCTGGGCTGTTAACCTTGCCGTGTTTGTTCTTGAACAACTAAGCGAACCGTGTTACGGTGGCGTATACACATTAAAACTGTTGGGTTGGTGCATTCGGCGTTTCCTGATTTTATCAGTTCGCGTCAGATATACAGAGATAAGAAAACATTCGTTTATCAGCCCATGATGGCGGCGCCCATCGGGTTAGCTTCATGAAAAGGGTTATCTGTCAGCAAAAGATAGTAGTGGCATGGTAGATAGGTTCACAGTAATAACTGTGCGCCTATTTCCCGTTATCGTTCAGTTGCCTCCATATGTTGGTAAACGCTGCTTTCGCAAGAAAAAAGAAGTTCGGTTCTTTGAAAGGAAATGTGACGGAACGGAAATAACATCCCCTAAACTTCTGCTGCATTTACAGCAGTGTTTGCATTTTAGTCGTAACGCCTCCTTTTCGGCTGAGGGTATGTAGATCAGCCTTAAACGTAGAATCCGCACCGCAACTATGTGACAGCACTGTTACATATACACATGCTGGACTTTGGTGGCCATTTGGCAGCACTACATCAAGAATTTGCTTCTCATTTGCTAGAGTGGAGCTGTCATTCCCATTTAAGCAAAAGAAACCCACCGTGTGCAAGGGCATGCCTCCGACCGCATGCCTCCGACTAACTATAGTTGTTTCTTTGTACCACTTCTCTTTCCTCCTCTTATGCAGTTAAGTTGCGTGTTTGGTGTGTCTAAAAAAAAAAGACCCCCGATGCATTCGCCTCTTTTCCTTCTTACGTACCATAAGAAAAGGATGGCGCGCATACTGACGCAATCCAGGTGCGACAGAGAGAGCCACAGGCGTCGAACGCGAGCATGCGCGAATTACGGAACGAGCTTGACGTGGGTGCAAGCCGTGCTGAGCGTTGCCGCGGATAGCCGATGCTCTGCGAGCGTCCAAGGCGGCACGGGATGACAGAGGCGGGAGCCGCTTTTTCGGCGCTCAACGTGCCCTCAACAGCCTCTCGGCGCGGCCCGGGCGGGCTCGACAGCGCTGCGGGCCGTATTTCGCATTCATGGCGACAATGACAGGTTCTCGGTGCCGGACAGATCTATTTCTCTGGCTGTGGGGCCGTTGTGTATCGCGCCGACTCATCTGCGTCGCGCCGCGGGGCACGCGGTCCCCCTGGAAGGAGAGAGGTGTGTGTGGCCGCGTGTCATCCATCAGAATCCGTCACGGGCCGGCCGACGGCCCGACACATCGTTGAATATTAATGAGCCGGACGACCACCAAGAAAAGGTTCCGTTTCTGTCGCATCCAATTAGACGGGGGAGAGGGAGGGAAAGCCTCCAGTCGCGACCGTGTTCGCGTCGCCGTTGTCGCACGACAAGTAACGGGTTAATGAGCTGGCCTACAGGAGGCGCTCCTGTCGCATGCACTTTCACGTGCCAACACGGTTCGCCCATCACATTTCGGGCAGATAGGATAGATGTGCCGACCACAGCGACCCCGCCCCTTCCGCTGGTGCTTCGCCTCTGTGGCCCCCCCAAGACGCCGCGGCGGGATGCCCGATCGACGCCTCCGCGCGCGCTATAAGGTCCCGACCTGCGAGGGTGGCCGCCGGTGACAACGCCAAACAGACTCTGTACGTCACGCCAAGCCCCACGGCGCGCATGTGTGACACACTGAGCAGGGAGACAGCGAACAGTTTCTTGCATCCGTGCTCTAACGCTTAAGAAACACGGCGCACAGCTTTCGAACGCCCTGAAGATCAACGTTCTCAATTACGTAGACTGAAATTCAATTTTCGGCCACGAGTGAGTAATCGAAAGTCAGTGCTTCATACCTTGCCTATGCTCTTTCCTGGAAAGCAAATTGTTCCAGAGATATGTATATATCAGTATGTCACTGTCCGGCCGCCCGGTTTGACGCTGCACATCGTGGAAAATTGGCATGGCCAGGCGAGTAAAGAGAGGAACCATGTAGAAATAGAAAGAATTAGCAGTGCACTCCCATGTTCAGTCCATAATTATGCAATATGGGGATGTGGGCTTCCACTTCTAAATGTTGTGTTAATCTTGCCCCTTCTATAGAAGATGTGTAGAACCCTGCGCCCTAAGTCACTATACTACCATGCCGCGTCATCGTTTTAGCTGTATTCTGACTATAACATCAGCCAAAGCGAGGCTCCGCAAAACGGCTTCCCCGGCACTGATCATTTTGGTCTTTATTGTTCCTGCTTCGTTTTTTAAAAGAAGGACCTCAGCTCACAGTCTCGTTTAAGATAGAATGCCTAGACGCCGCACTGGGGGCGACCTTGCGCCGTGGTTTGGAACGTGCAGCGGTGAGCAAACATCGGATCGCGGAGCCAGAGGAACAACGGCGTCGGCCTCCCATGGGTAATCAATGGGTTCGGTCGGCCAAGCGGAGCCCGCGCCACTAATGAGTCTCGTAACGCGAAACACATCGGGCCGGCCATAAAGTTCGCGCGCTGCGCGAGCAAACTGTGCGGCCGAGTCACGTCCGCGCCGAATTGGCATGCCCGAGAGGGCCACACGGCGGCCTCCGCCTCGGTCACTGCAGCAGCGCGCGGGGGCCACGTGACGCAGTTACAAGCTGCGCGTATCCTGGCAACCTCGTCTGCGACGACAGCGGGACACTGTCACGAAAGCAATCCGTTTCGCGCCGCTGGCCACCCAGCGGCAACTTCTGCGCGCCTTCTATCATACATATACATCGGTGTTTTTTTTTTTTTCTTTCTATACTATAAGCGCAGAGGAGATCTGCAGATATACCAATGGGTCGCGGAGAGGTTCGGCCGGGCCGCCGCTGAGAATATACCGCCGAGCGAGCCGGAGCCAAAAGCCGTTTTGGATCGGGCACATTAATTTTCCCCCGCGCTTCGCGCCCGGCGTTTCCCCGAAGCGAAAAGCAAAAACAAGAGGCTGGAAGGCACGGCGAACATCAGTCTCGCTAGGCTGCCGATACCTCGACGTAATTTAATACCTCATCGCGTAAGCGATGCGAACTCGTGAAACTGTGAAAAGCAGCCTCGCCGCCCTTTCTCGCGTGGCTCATTGGAGCGTGGGCAGCCCCAAAAAAGTGGCTGGCTTCCGCGAACAAACGCCGATACAGCCGGCTGACTGCGCGGCCACTTTGACGGCGCTGTAAAACGTGCCGCCGCTGAAGGAGCGCCCCGCCGGAGGCAAGCAAAGAAAAATGGAAAAGCCCAAACGAGGCGCACTGACGCGCGGAAAGAAACGAAGTGCTGTGTCCGGCAAGATTGCCTCACGCCTTTCTGACGTGAGTATGAGACGCTTTAACACTTTGTCTCCGAGTGCATAAATGTGTGCGCGAATTAACAGAATGCGAACTGCAAGAAACCCAGGGTGGGTAGAGAGATGCTCGTTTCACTGCAACATGGTTTACCTTTGTAGTAGTCAAATTACATCCTACTGAACCATCCCAAGAAGTAAAAAGGGTGGGAAAACCCTCAACTATCACAAGAGAGGAATGAAGGAAGGAAAAATAAAGGTAGAAGACAGGGACGTTGACCAGATAAGCACCTGGTTGGCTACTTTACGCTGGAGAAAAGGGGATGAGAAAGAGAGGAGGGGGGGGGGAGAAGAAAATTAGCGGTGAATTCACTGACGCTTGCGAGACTGCACCACTAGACAATGACATTCGCACAAGCCCGTCGTCCTCAAGCAGCCCAAAGGTGCCTTCCCTGCCTTGTGGGCCGACGAGCGATGGGGACGGTGTTCTAGAAGCACCTTCACGGAGGGTGGCCGACCGTCCCGACGTCGCAGATCACAAACGGGGAAGAAACTTTACCACGCACAGAGACATTGCTTATAGAGGCAGTCAACACGCCGCCGTGGGCACTATACGACTAACGGACAAAGGTTAGCGACTGAATCTACCTGCTCCCACTCCGCCTTCCCTTGTCTCCGAGGAGACAGAAAATCCGATATTTCTTTTGTTTTGCGTATAAGGGCATCTATGGCTACTCCAGACTGGCAGATCTAATACAATCATAAGTAAGACGAAGAATGTGAGTTCAGCCTTAAAGGGCCCCTCACCAGGCTTGACAATTTTGAGCTAACGAGCACAATGCATACACTGAGCGTTCACGATCACGTCTGCCAAAATTTGCAACGCTACGCGCCGCGGAAATGGGTCAAATTTCAAGGTGAACGCTGCCTGCCCTTCCTCTCGCGGGCGCGCGCTTTAGAGAATGAGGGGATGACGTACATGAGAAAATGGCCCTACGTAGATGGTAGTGCTGTGACGTCGCTCCTCTACGTAGACGACTGTGCTCTGACGTCGCCAACAGTAGCACGTGACACTGCGATAATTATTTGACACGACATGTGTAGTTTCTGTAATTTGTTGCTTGAACAGATTAATAAAAGTTGAGAGAAATAATGAGACACACAAAAGGAATTTGTGCGTCTTTTTTATTTTTTTTCGTGAATTGCAGCGGGATGCGGGGCTAATGCGCCTCCCTTTCCCATGCGTTCGTGCCCCCGCGGTTAGCGCATCGAGCAGACGCCAGCTCTGGCGCGTTCGAGCACTCATTATGCTCATTTATTCTACCGCGTCCAAGTAAACGTTAATGCGGCACTGGCTCATGATACCGCCACTCTCGTGCCCGTACAAATGTCTCAACTTTCGTGCTCCGTCCCGCAGAAACAGGCAGTACACCACAGAGAACGCCGACAAAACGCCCACGGCCGCTACATAAAAACAAAGGTAGCGGCCGTGCAACGCCGCTCGCGTGCTCGGGCTGGCTCGGGCACGTCATGCGCACGTAACCATGCATGCGCATGACGTGTTCATGCGTATGTGTCAAGTGAAGAGGGCAGGGAAAGGATTTGGCTTGCTAAGGCTAGACGGGGCGAGTGGCAAGGGTTTGAAACTCGCCTCCTCGCATCATGGTTTCGCGCCGCTACAAATTATTGTTTTTCTCAGCTCGTAATGAACGGATTTGAAAAATTCTTGCGGCATACTGCTCTTCATTCGGCACACAACAACTTCCAGCGTCTAACTAAAATTTGCTATGTGGCCTGGTGAGGGGCCCTTTAAACTATGTAATAGCTATTCTTCCTGTATTGCAACCGGTGATTTCTGACGTAAGCGAAGTTCAGCAAAGGTTAGATGCACTAACGATGTGCTGGAGGGTTGTCAGTTTCATACGATACAAGGAAATATTTCGTGTGCAAAACCGGTAAGTGAGTGAGTGAAAACACAGTTATTAAAAAAATTGAAATCGCAGGGTCGTCCCACGGGCGGTGGGCGTGGGTGGAGTCCTCAGTCCAGGACCCCATGCGCCATGGTCATGGCTTCCTGGAAGGAACACGTCACGGTAATCGCGGACTGACACGCGGGTTTTAGATGCGAAGCATCTTATGGCGGAGTTCAATCCGGTGGGGGTGGTGGTGGTGGTGTGCGGCGTGACCACCCTTACTGCGCATGCACAAACCCTCTTCACACACCTCCTCTCCACTCCCCCTCTCCACTCCTCCTCCTCGTTTATATAAAAGGCTCGCGTTAGGTCGTACACACGCTCAGCCATTGCGCCGGTGTCATGAGTTCCAACGCCAACGTCGGCGCCACTCTCAGTAATACCTTAACGCCTGCCGAGATCGCGGAGCAGCGGGTGGAGCAGCGGAAGGCTCGACGCGCCGAAGCGCAATGTAAACGTCGGCAAGCGGACCCCGAGCTCCAGCCCAGCGCAAACGGCAACGTCGGTGGGAAACTGCTGCGGATGAAACGTGGGCTCGACATGCCGAAACGCTGCTTCGCATCGCCTCACGGTCCCGGGAGATGGTGTAATTTTTTCATTTCCACTTATACACTCGACTGCTGAATTTTCCTACCAAGAATGCCTTTACACCACCATCACCACCACCACCACCACCACCACCAACAACAACAACAACAACAACAACAACAACAACAACAACAACAACAACAACAACAACAGCTTCATTATCAATAACTATAAAGCAACTTGCTTAGACACCAAATACATATACACCATGTTGTTGAACGGCACTCAGCCGTATCCTAAGCCCTCCTGCTTTGCAACAGCGCAAGCGCGAAAGGACAACACACGTACTGCATTTAACAGCCGTTACTTGTGCATGGACGAGCGACGATTCGATCCATGCCAGATTCCATCCTTGAAGCTTAAACAGGGAACATGCATCCATGGAACGCTGCCAGATGAATAAGGTTGCATTAAGCAATCGAATTTTCCGGAATCTTGGGAATCTCCTCCGTTGAGCTCCCGATGTCATTACAACTGCTTGCTGATGTAAAATATGTATTAGAATTTCTTGTGGCACTAAGTAAGCCAAGAGCCTAACAACTGCTACCACGGAAGAGGAAAAATCTAACCATACATAAGTTTCAGAAGTTGGAAAATGTTTTTGATTCGCACTTTACCAACAAAAGACCTTAGGTGCGACACGGGCGGGCTGATAACTGCACAAGTTTTTCACTAAAAGCACATTTAACTTGGCCATTTTGCAGCGTCTAACGTCCATTAACATAAGGAGGAACCAGTTAAAATGAAAAATAAAAAAGGCAGTGAAGGATGGCTGTTCACCGCAAATATACCATAGTCACCGGTACCTCAGTTTCTCAACAAAGAAGGAAGGGACAATTTAACTGCAATGTTTACGACAACTAAAGGCACCGAACATGACCTGCACAAAGTGATAAATTGCAGAGAACGCTATCAAACTTTTACACCAAGACACCAAAAGCCGTTGTAGGACAGAACCACATAGACAAGAGGTGTGTGTGTGGTGGTGGTGGGGGGGGGGGGGGGGGGGGGGGGCAGAGTGAAGGAAATCAGCTTGTTTACCCACAAGTAGCACGAACTGCTCCAAGAGCTTATGTATAAGCCCACCCACAGTAGTTTCTTTGTTCCGTTTCACATTTCTCCACAAAATGCGTCGCGACTCAGATAAGAAATTCCGCGGAAAATTTAAGAGCGCGGATAACAAATCGCAAACATAGGTGTCTCGCGAGGCGCCCTTAAGACGCGCGAGACACGAATTGAACGCAGTTGAGTCGTGTCGCTCAAGAAAAGCTGCACTGCGAGATTGCCAGTCCCTTAGCAGCGAAGGTGCAAACAAATTCCAGCTTCTCTCGATTGACAGTGGCGTACAAAAGTGCCGTCAAACGCCGAGACGTTGGTCCGTGTATCCCGCTTCTGGCGCGCTCCTTCTAGAATGGCGCGGGTGTCTTCCCGTTTCTTGTTGATTATGCGTGTTTTGTATCTAATAGAGATTTTACCGAATTTTAAATGACACGTCTGAAGCGTCCATGTAAAACAAATTGCGGCAAGCTGTCACGTCAGGCCCGCAGAGTGAAGCCTCGTGAGGTCGCCACTATTGTCTCTAGTTGGCCCGTGCCGCGCAAGGGAATAAAATAAACCTGCGGAGAAGATTATACCCGCAAAATAACGAGAGGTAACACTAAGTCCCAAGGAAGCGCACGTCACGTAAATTGGCCCCAAACTGTCACCTTTTAACGTTAAGTTCCATAAAAAAATATTTGAAAAAATGCGAAGTCAGGTCTGTACGGAATAACAAAAATGCTTTATCTTCCTGCATGAAAAACTAAAAAAAGAGAAAAAAGGAAATCGAGCAGATGGGCGTTCCTTTAAACGCTGCGGTCGCGTGTCGGGAGCTGCTCGTTACTCGAAATTTCAGACACAGAAGATTAGCACAAGCTAGGGAGCGCCCTTCCACAAAAGGTTATAAATGAAAAAGCAAAACAAAGACAGAGACCAACGTATAGATGCGTAGCCATGTTTTAGCAAGGCCTCCTACTCGAGTCGAGTCAGCCTTATATGCCAAGGATTTTCGTTGGGGAGCGTCAACGTTGAAGCGAAGTGAGAATTGTTCAAAACATAAGTTGAAAGAGAAGTCGGAGAGACGCGACATTAAATAGGGAAGGAAAAAACGCTCTTGATCGTTTGATTTTGTTTTAAGAACCCCGTAATATGTCACGATCAAGGCGCGCGTTTCTTTTGTGCAAGATGTGAAATTATTTGCTTCCAAAAGCTACATATGCATCTTGGACTGCAGCTCTCGCCGAAGGATGTTCGCTTGCTATGGTAATGCGCCCATATTAGACTCTATAACTGTGACGTAGAACTCAGTCGATTGCATCTTTAACGAATTAAGGGCAATGACACCTTTTAAACTATTTGTGCTTGTTACTATGTGTCCATTTCTTAACTGTGTAACCACTCTCTGAAATGTATGGGAAAGACTGGCGCTTGAAAACGGGTCGGCATAATCACGGCAACGACTGCACCTTGTTTCACGCGGCCCCAGGGTCGCTTGTCGGGCAAGGCAAACCTTTCGGCGACGCGAATTCGTGCTGCGGAGAAAGTCGACAAACAAGGGTCTTTTTGGGACAGTAGCCGCCGCCATCGCGGACCTGGCAAAATAGAGTCAGGTCATCTATCAGCGCCATGTAAAACAACACGACGAGTGACATCGCGGCCTGTCGCATCGACCGCGCGAGTCGGACAGTGGAGCGCGTGGCTTGATCGCCGTGTAAACACGCGACGCCCGGGGGTCGCAGCATTAGCGCGATCCCGACTACACTGTTTGCCTAGCGGCGGGAACAAATCTGTCTTGAGCTGAGTCCGGGGTGAAACGCGAAGCAGCTAGGTCAACACGCCAGCGCGGCGTGCCACAAATCTCCCCCTCGCGTACACGAGCGAAGCCTCCTTTTTTTTTTTTTTTCTCTCGATATGAGAAGAAAGCGTCACCAACCGCTGTTGCCAGCGGATCTCCTAAATATCGGGAGCCCCCTTGCTCCTTTCTCCTTCCCGTAGAGCAGCCGTACGAGCCCAAACTTTGCAGGCTGCCGCTTCTTGGGGGTGCCCCGCTATGAAACAGATGCACCTCAGAGAGGTTGTGCCAACACTCATTTTCATACAAATAACCCATTCATCATGGCACGCGGGTCACACGTCCACCCCGGCGCGCCACACTTTCACCCCTCCCCGGGAGAGCGCGCGCTCCGGCGTCTGCGGCGCGGAACGCCGGTTCTGGACCCGGGAGCCGCGGGAGAATACATTAGCCGCTCCTGCAGGGCACCCAGGCAATGGCAGCCACGGTGAGTAACGACGCCGCCGCTGACTCTCATTGGCGACGACCCACCCGCTCTCTGCCGGCTTCTCGTCGCCGGGCCAAGTCTTTTCTTACTTCTCCTTGCTTGGCCGGGAGGCCTGTAAAATGCTAAACGCGAACCGCACACTCACTCCATTGAGGTGGGGGTGTGTGCGGAATATAGCTGCGTGATTTCTCTCGTTTGCGTCGATTGACCGTGCGGTTCGGAAGGCCCGGGCGCGATCAATTACACAGGCGGCCGAGGAGGCAGTCGAGCGAATACACGGTGTCCGACCGTTGATGCTGCCGAATCGGATATATTTATTCCATGCACAGTCATTAGGCATGATAAATGCCACCTGCCACGCACCGGTTAAGCGCGAAGCCTCCCGGCGTCAACTGTGGCGCCCGAGGTTTTATGCGTGCCCTCTGTGGCGTCAATGAGGCTGCACATCCTCCCTGTCCTTGGGACCCAGGTACAGGGTCTGATTTGTCGCCTCATACTTGCGGGTTCACGTTACCCCCTTTTTTGTTCCCTTCTAGGCTATTTTCTGCAGTCCAGTTCAAAAAGGCGCCTCCCACTCCACGACTGACACGTTGTCAGCGTGACGCACTTCATCGTGACTTAAAAGGACGCTAGTAAATTACCCTCCTGCGATCCGCAAATAAATAAATAAATAAATAAATAAAATAAAAAAGCCCATCTTACAATTGCATCGGGGCCTTGGTGAGCCAGAAATGAGACGGAAGTGAGAGACGAGTCATGACGTCGCCCTGCACCAGCTCACCGAGAATGCTGTTGAGTTTTATAGCGTGTGCTCGTGCGTATTTTATCGCTTATAAGTAATAGTCCTTACACTGCATTCTATACACGAGCGAAAGAATTAACTGAGCAACGTTTGAGAGCTCTTACTGCGCCGCAATGACAGGAATACCAGAATACACTTTAGCACCCATGACGTCAAGCGAGCGTTTTGAAGGTAAATTCCGGTGTTTTATGTGCAAAAAACACGATATATGAATATGAGGCACGCCGTATGGCGGAACTCCGGATTAATTTTGAACACCTGGATTTCTTCGGCATCCACATAAATCTACGTGCCCGTGCGTTGCTGTGTTTCGCACTAATCGAAATGCATCCGCCTTGGCCTGGAATCGAACCCGCATCTTCGTGCTTAGCTGCGCACCACCACAGCCGCTAAGGTGTGCCACGGCGGTTTACTGCAGGTAGTGCTACGGCACAAAATAAAATATTCAGTGTGGTTTATATTTTCTCTTCCACTAATGAACATAAATTCGTGAATTCAATTAGTAAAAAAATATATTTTTTGAAGAATGCGGCACCGAGGTTAGTGTTTCTCTTTGAATGTTCCGGCATGACAGAGGAAATGTGGCGTGTCTGTTTTATGGTTGTATAAAACTACGGCGTTTAAAGATCTGGGATGGAATTCCCAGTGTGTGTGTGTGTGTGTGTGTGTGTGTGTGTGTGTGCGTGCGTGTGCGTGTGCGTGTGCGTGTGCGTGCGTGTGTGTGTGTGTGTGTGTGTGTGTGTGTGTGTGTGTGTGTGTGTGTGTGTGTGTGTGTGTGTGTGTGTGTGTGTGTGTGTGTGTGTGTGTGTGTGTGTGTGTGTGTGTGTGTGTGTGTGTGAATTTGGACCCATTAAATTCGCGCAAACACACAATATTTTCTGGAATATGTCCTGTATTTTCGATCAAACTTATGTAGCCTCAGATTACACTGGAGATTTCTCTTTCAGAAAATCTTGATAGCATGACAAATGTAATTGGCAAGTACACTGCACGTCTCGAAATGGAATATTAATCCCTTAAAGACTAATTTTTTTGCCTAATGAAAATCATTCGAATTGCAGTTAGAAATGCTTGCAGACGAGCTAAGGACGTCCATACTTATTCTGCCGTAATTTCACAACCTCAAGTCAGATTTGTACACTAGATTAAAAAATTAAACAGCGCTTCTAGCACAAAGCAGTGCTATCTCATCTTATGAGAGTTTGCTAAACATTCAATCTTGCAGAGATGTTGATTTCAATTTATACACCTCCATAGATGCACCGCATGAGTTTTTTCGAAGCGTTCAGCGATGCACCGCACGCTATGTGTTTCTTCCTAAGTCAGAAATGGTGACTCACTGAAAGACTTTTTCCAGGTCACCATACATGACGTCCAAATAAAGTTTCTATCTCCTGAGCAACCCGCTGAGATTCATGATTTCTCAGTTCTGAGATGTCGCGAAATCAGGACAACAGGCTTTTGCAAGGTGTTTGGTAAAAATAGTTTTTGGAGGCGTCATTTGCGACAAAGAAAATATTGTTTGAACTTGTGATTACTGATAATATAACTTCAATATACAATTTTTCAAAACAAGTATGTCATCCGAACGCTTCAATGTTTTAGACTTCGATTGTTGGCAATGCAGCGTGCTGTAAGCCGTAAAAATCGAGTCGTTGTCTGGCGCGTAGTCTTCAAGGAAAAGTAAGTCAAACACTTTTTTAAAGATGCGATAGCTAATTCGGAAAAAAAATCGTTTAATTATTTGTGTTGGTACGTTTAGCAGAAACGATAAAACACTTCACCACAGTGCACGAAACTTGTTGCTGCCTTTCTGCTGTACCTGAAAAGTTTCGTGATGTTTTCATTCATTCTTCCTCGTTAACTGCTTCATGTGAATGTGCAAAACTGCTTTCACACCTCTCACCTTACCCAGGACGGTGAGGGAGGGTTCTTTGAGAATACACGTTGATTAAAGCCATGTGCGTGCACTCACACACTTCATGCTGCATTTTAATCATGCGTTGTTCACTACGCAGGCGCTTTTGGAATGTGGGGCCCAGCAACGCAGAGGAACACGCGGGGG